>NC_083346.1:116444525-117158641 GCF_019175385.1 Lycium barbarum | reverse complement strand
TGCCGGGACGCTCAACTACAGAAGCCATCCATCTTGTGAGGAGACTGGTGGAGCAGTATAGGGAGAGGAAGAGGGACTTACACATGGTATTCATCGACCTAGAAAAGGCTTACGATAAAGTTCCAAGAGAGATCCTATGGAGATGCTTGGAGGCTAAAGGTGTACCTGTGGCGTACATTAGGGTGATCAAGGACATGTATGAGGGAGCCAAAACCAAGGTAAGGACAGTAGGAAGAGACTCAAAGCACTTTCCAGTTGTGATGGGGTTGCATCAAGGATCAACTCTTAGTCCGTTTTTATTTGCGTTGGTGATGGATGGATTGACGCGGCAAATTCAAGGTGAGGTGCCATGGTGTATGCTTTTCGCGGATGACATAGTCCTGATCGACGAGACTCGTAGCGGAGTTAACGCTAAGCTGGAGGGTTGGAGACAAACTCTAGAGTTTAAAGGGTTCAAGCTGAGTAGGACTAAGACAGAGTACTTAGAGTGTAAGTTTAGTGAAGCACCTCAGGAGGCTGGCTTAGAAGTGAGGCTTGGTACTCAGGCCATCCAGAAGAAAAGTAATTTCAAGTATCTTGGGTCTATTATGCAAGGCAGCGGGGAGATTGACGATGATGTCACACATCGTATTGGGGCAGGGTGGATGAAATGGAGACTTGCTTCCGGAGTGCTATGTGACAAGAAGGTGCCACCACAACTTAAGGGCAAGTTCTACAAAGTGGTGGTTAGACCGACTATGTTGTATGGGGCGGAGTGTTGGCCAGTTAAGATCTCTCACGTTCAAAAGATGAAAGTTGCCGAGATGAGAATGTTGAGATGGATGTGTGGCCACACCAGGAGTGACAGGATTAGGAATGAGGACTTCGGGACAAGGTGGGAGTGGCCTCGGTGGAAGACAAGAAGCGAGATTGAGATGGTTTGGGCATGTGAAGAGGAGAGACATAGATGCCCCAGTGCGGAGGTGTGAGAGGTTGGCCATGGATGGTTTCAGACGAGGTAGGGGTAGGCCGAAGAAGTATTGGGGAGAGGTAATTAGACATGACATGGCGCAGTTACAGCTTACCGAGGGCATGACCTTAGATAGGAGGGTTTGGAGGACCCAGATTAGGGTAGAAGGCTAGTAGATAGTCTCATTATCCTGTCTTATTAGTAGTCGCATTATTGTAGTATAATTTCTTGTGCTCTGATTTATGCTATTATCTGTTATTTCCTGTGCTTTGATTATTCTATGTTATCTGTGTCGCTTGCGTTATTTCTTTTCCATATCGCTTTGAATCTCTTGGCCTTATCTGACCTCTAGGGGTGTACATGGATCGGGTTGGTTCGGATTTTTTAAAGACCAAACCAAACCAATTGCATCGGGTTTTTTAATCTATACACCAAACCAAACCAACAAAAGTCGGGTTTTTCAACCTCGGGTTTTTTCCGGTAAAGTCTTCATACAAAACATATAATTTGTACTTCAAATATTTCTTTAGTCCTAGTAAGATACGACTATCTAATTAAGATATTTATTAAGAAAATAACACAAAACGTGATGAGAGATGACATTGTACTAAAATATTCAACGAAAAATATTAATGAAATTGCATAAAATAAAATTGTCATAATCTAAAAGTACTAAGTCATGCTACAATAAATACAACTAATTTATAAGGCATGTAGAAAATGATCATAATCTTAAAGTACTAAGTCATGCTAAAATAAGTACGGCTAATAAGTATTAATTACATGACTAGATATTAAAGAAAAAAATAAAATTAAGTTATGTATTTTCACTTTCTAAACTAATATAAAACTAAAGAATAAATATCAAAATTATTATCATTCTAGTGTTAGATATGAATTTCTTTTGTTAGCATTAGTATTGATTTGATTTTTGTTGAGGTTTATTTGAGTTACTAATATTATTGAGCTATAAAACTTATTAAACCATTCAAAATTCTAATTCCAAGCTTGAAATAATATGTTAAAAAACAAAAAACTATGAAAAGTTAAAGAAACATTTATAAATTACATTATAAATAAATATAACTATGTATAAAATATGTTTGAAATTTTATCAATGTAATGTCGGGTTGGTTTGATTCGGTTTGACTTTTTTTTAGCTAAAACCAAACCAAACCAATAGTGTTCGGGTTTTTCTTTTTAAAACCAAACCAAATCAAACCAAACCACTAGTCGGGTTTTTTTCTCGGTTTGGTTCGGATTATCGGTTTGGTGCGGTTTGTCGGTTTGCTTTGTACACCCCTACTGACCTCCTTTTTATGCTTTTTTTATTGAGCCGAGGGTCTTTCGGAAACAGCCGTCCTACCTTGGTAGGAGTAAGGTGCAGGTACACTCTATCCTCCCCAGACCCCACGTTGTGGGATTTCACTGGGTTGTTGTTGTTGTTGTACAATTGAAAACTATAATTTAGTATAGCACAAAATGAAAAAGATTACATTTCCTTTGCTGAATGGTACTGTCGTGAAGAACATGTATGCATTAATAGTTTAAGTGCTGATTGGTTTTTTGGTGGATTTGCAGAATAACAATGGTACAGATGCAAGTATCTTCTGTCTTATGATTTTGGCGATCTATGTACCAAACCGTTCAATGGTTATGCTGATATGTGGCTCTACAAACCGAAAGTATCCTGCCAATCTTGAATTAGGCCATACAAACACTTTGTTTTCTGAACTTTTCTTTAAGTACTTTATGTAAATGCTATTTGGCTTTTATTGTTATGACCTGATAACAATCTTCTTATTCTGCTAATTCACTAGTTCTAGGATTGAGTGACCTTAGCTTTTTGTATGATGTTAATTTTTTAAGATGTTGCTTTTGGAAGTTTGCATAATCATTCTAGGTAGTATTTTTCTGGTCAGAAACGGTCATCGTTTAGCTGTATACTTGTCTCTGAAATTTCTGATAACACTTCACCAAATTAGTCACTCATCAAACTGTATGTAGATGGGAGCACCCAGAAATTATGTTGGTATAGTTTCCACTTTGTTAACCTTCGTAGATATTACTCCCACCCCACTCCTACCTCACTCGCGCAGTGCCACCCCAGATCCTTCTCAAAGGGATAACTTAAAATTAGATTTATCATCTAATTGCCTAATGGTGGAAAGATAGATTTTTAACTTGTAGTGAGGAAGAAGAAGATGAACTTGAGCTAAGTTATTGAACCTGGAAAATGGTCTAGACAAGTTTGGTCGATATAGGTTAGCGAATTGCATGCCACTGGCCAGATTGTTATTCATGAATTACTTTCTTTAAAAGCGCATCTTTGTTTTTAATACAAGCATTCTTATTCCATTAGAATATCTCTCATAAAACAATACATAGATTTTCATAACTTAATGCTAGTATTATTTAATACTGCCAACCAAATGCTACATTAGTTATACAACACTATATTATCTTATGTGGGATTTCGTGCTGAGATAAATGATTCTAATATAATGAAGCAAGTGACCCCTTCACATATAAACTGTTCAACAGTAATCTTAGCATAATTGTGGATGCAGTATAATCACAGAGCTCAGACCTGAGACTGCAAAATGAAAGAAATGGTGAATAAGGCTATAAATAAAACAACTTTTGGATGAAGAAATTTCGAAATAACGAAAGTAGACAAAGGATATACCAAGAAACGTCTTTTATAGCTTTCCAGATGCTCCTTCGGGTCACGTTTAGTTATTGTATAAGCCTCAATTTGGTTCATCTCCTGCAGTAAATACACCATACTACATCATGTGATGTTCTGCTAAGTCACAATACCAGTGCTTATGCACACATGCCGAAAACTTGGATATGAGGCACACAAAGTCCATATAATGAAGAAAAATGGCATTTGAATAACTTTCACATAAAGTGGCTAGGAAATGAATGAACAACGCCTCATACGGCTCCATCCCGAGGTTCTGTCGTTGGCCTTGGCATTAAACCACTATCTATGGATGCATTTCTTCAGAATCTTTTGCTTCTCGGGTTTGGAGTTATCTTGTGATGGAAAAATATAGAAAGAACTTGAAACTCAGAAATTGGAAACTGAGAAAACAAGGAAAAGCTACAGAGGGTTGAGGCCAGCCTGGTGCGATGGCCCGGGTAGAGGAATTGGTCAACTATAAGGCTCATGAGTCATGACCTGAAAATTGCAGGTTTGAATCCTGTCCTCGCCTAATGTATATCTATGATTGTTGGGTGTTCAGCATTAGTATTAAAAAATTGCAATGTTTTCCGGAGTAAATGAGCTTCAAATAAATGATACACCATGACTGATTGGATGATTCTGAACTTTGTATATGCTTTCTATTATAGAATGGGCACTATCAGATTTAAGTTAGCAAAAGAAGCTATGTGGGCATATAAATTGTATACACACCCAATACAAAGAACAACAACAACATACCCAGTGTAATCCCACAAGTGGAATTGGGGAGGGTAGGATGCACACAGACCTTACCTCTACCTTTGTGGCGCAGAGAGGCTGTTTCCAAAAGACCCTCGGCTCAAAAGAAAAGAAAAGGGACAAAAAGAAAAGAAATTCGACGCAGATACAAAATATGACAGCAAAATAGATACACACCCAACACCTTTGACATAAATTTATAGGTTGACCTCTAAATTCTCCTATTTTATGCTAAGCATGAGGATGGCACTATAGAACTCAAACAGAAGATCACTATAAACTTGACAAAAGCAAACTCCAATAAAAGCTTAGAGAAACACCACGTTCTAGTATTCAAGTGATTATAATTTTGGTATATAACTATAGTTAAAGTTTTACTTCTGGTGGTCAAATCATTCCATTGGAAAGAGTATCAAAGAAAAGGTAATCCATGCAATACCTCGATCCATGCTGCAAGTTTTGTCCTGCCTGTTGTAATATCATATTTCTTTCCCTCGAGCAAGAAGGGCTGGAATCTTTCAATGAATGGGGCGTAAGCTATATCCACCTGTCCGTCACATATATGAGGTAGTAAATAAAGGAATACATGGCATAATTTTGCTGCACTCACAGAAATAATTCTTATGGTGAACATTAACTGCATATTTCACCTTTTCACTTACCAATCCATCTATAGATAGTATTTCCTACAATTCAATTAGGAATAACCAAAGTTAAGAGAGGGATACTCACAAGACTGAACGTACCAAGGAAGAAAGGTCCATCGACAAACTTGGAAAGAGCAGTCTCAATGAAATCAAATGCTGCAACTATACCAACTCATCTCAAACTTAAAGCTTAATTATCAAAGAGAAGTATGTAATTGCATAGGAGTAAAAACTTACTGGCATCATTTAGTTTGTCTTCCTTCAAAGACGAAATTACCGCTTTGTAAAAGGAGTCAAAGTAGGAGTATAATTCTTCTGCAAATTCTCTCTTGGAATGATCCTACATCAATGAGCACACGACTGATTTACGCAAATGCCTCTTTTTAAGCCATCATTTAGATTTTGTTCCTATTTTAAAAGATGTGGAAATATAGCCCTTGAGACTGTCAAAACGGTAGACTGTCATCTAAGGTTTAGAAATTTTAGACTGTGGTCTACCATTTTCTCATAAGATTTTCAGTTTGCTCTAAAGGGATCTTTAAACTGTGGTCCAAAAAGGTCCATAAGTTGAAGGGAAAAAAAAAAAAAAAAAGAGTGTCATTTACTAAAAAGTTGTCCCTTAAAATTTCTGTGAGAACACAAGTTGAAAGACGGCAAAACTAGGAAAAACTCAAAGAAGATCCTATCGAGAACTTACATCTGGGAAAAGTGAAGGTCCTTCAAAGTTACTGTCAATATATCTAATGAGATCCATGCTTTCTCCCTTAACTTCATTGTTGTGTTCCAGTGATGGTACCTGTTCAAGAAAATAACTAAGTTCTTGAAGCTGTCTTGGGATGGAAGTAGCAGCCACATGGTTCAGCACAACAAAATGACAGTAAACTGTAATGCAATGAACTAGTGTGTATATTTTGCCACCCAAACCTGTCAGTTAGGATCTATTGCAAATACTAAGTTAGCAGTCAAAAATCTGTATCCATTTTTCATCGTATTATGAATGGATCGGGTATATCACGGTGAATTCTTCAGAAAGTTGGCGAGGTATAACCAAAGACTCTATGCGGGCTCAAAGACGCAAAACAATTATATGGAAACTATTTCAAGCAAATGATTATTCCGCAGACCTAAATCTACTCATTTACCTCTGATCTATCAACCATTCAGAGATACGCTTTTCTTTACTTTTCACTGAATTTTCAAGTTCACGATATGTAAGAAAATTGATTGTCGGGCACTTAGATCACAGATGAAAGTGTCTTATAAGGGTACCTCAACCACAATTACACACACATAGAGGCACACAGAGAGACATCATTTGGTTTCAACTTATCGTTTAGGAATCAATAAATTAGGTCTATTGTAGATTTACGGTGCTAAAACAACAAGCGTATAGACCGCGGAGGTAGTATATAACTTATGGATTCAACAGAATCTAGTAGCTTTGATCGAAACTCTATGCGTTAAAGAATCACTAAATATGTACGGAATTAAATTAGAACCCAGTTACTAGCATTTGAGGTCATTTGGTAGAATCTAAAATCCATACGGTTCAAATCGTGGCTCTGCCTCTGCAAGCATACCAAATTAATTCTACTATGGTTATTATGGACTGGGGAAACTTCAAAAAAGGAAAGACTATTAACCATTTGAATAATTGTCACCATTTTTTTTAAACAAAAATGTAACTTTCACCTTATTTGCTGGATAAACCTTCTCCTTGTACCAATCTGGCCTGTTCTTCAGATCAATGGGAACCAACTGTATCTTTTCCTGCAGCCCCTGATTCACTTACAAGAATATACATCACTTAATTCTTAGGCAAATGGAAGGAATTCGAGTACACACTAAATTTAAGCAAATTCTATCAACACTTGCACGATTACAGACCTTACAATTTCTAGCGATCCACGTACGTTGAGCATATGGGCATGCGTAAGAGATATAAAGCCTTCAACCAAGAAAATGAAGTAAAATATATGAATTGACTATCAAAAGAGAGACAAATAATATATCAGGTTAATTTCACATATGTCACTGAACATTACCGACTGGAACATTAAAGCTACAGAACTACTTTTTATCACAGTTTTACGTACTATAAGAATAAGATCACAAAACTATACCCGCTATAACAGTAAAGTCACCTTGATGGTAGGTTTTACTTTATGGCGTATGAAGTTTAGTTACTTTAATGTGGCAAAGAATAGTACAGGAACGTTACAGTCTTATAATTTAAAGTTCAGTAACCATATCTGGATAAACCATATTATATCCTACAAAAAAGAAGAATAAAAACAACAATCACATTTTGAGCCGAAAAATAAAGAGCAATAAGTAAAACGCAACTAACTTTGGAGTTCCATCAAAGATTGCTGGAGGCTCTGAAGAGGAATCAAGGGCAGGAGGAAGTAACTCTCTTGAACTTCTGATTCAAACAAGGAATTGTTAGAACTAATAAAAAGAGCTAAACCCAATTGAAAGCACACCACTTCAAAACCATAACTAAACAAGGGAGTAAGCAAATGGAAGATATTATGGGTGTGTTTGGTATGGAGGAAAATTCTCTAGAAAAACAAGTTATTTAAAAAGCTGAAAAATGGCTTTCCCAGTAGGAGTAGAAAAAAGCAAGTTTCCTAAGTGACATTCTAAGCTCATTGTGTCTTTCCCATCCTCAACGCTACCAACCCCCACCCTTGACCATTCCACCCCACCACCCCTGATTTACCCCCTTCCCCCTCCCCCAGTAAGAACCCCTGATACAATCTTCTTGTATGTCGATTTAGCAAACCAATGTCTTAAGCCAAGACTAGGCTTCACTCCCCGCTTGATCTATAGTCATTAGGGCCTCCTAAAATGATCTACTAAGTTAATTGAGTTGTTTCAAAACATCAAAACAACCAGTTATTAATGAAATTCCTTGTCGGTTCTCTATAAAATATTTGTGTAGCTGAGGGCTTCCAAACATATGGTAAGCTAAAAATTGACAAATAACCAACCCACAATGAATAGGGAAGGAATCGTACTTATATTTCCATCCCTCCCCCCGATGGTGTTTTTTTAGATTACACATAAATGCTCTTGCGAGAATATTTTTTGTTATACTTACCAAATACTCCCTCCTTCTTAAATTATGTGATATTTTTCGTTTCTCGAGAGTCAATTTAACTAATCTTTGAAGCTAAATTAGATTAGATTATCTTACGATTTTAAAACTAAAATTTGGATATTAAAAAATTATGCAAAAAATACTAAAAGTTGCAATTCTCCTTATTGATGAAAAAATTACATTTTAAAACATATTGGTTTCACATAGTTTAAATCTCGAGTGAAAAGTGACACGTAAATTGGGACAGAGGGAGCGCCAAAAAATAAGTACTCCCTCCGTCCATTTTTATTTGTCTACTAAACTTAAAATACACGCCCCCTTTTACTTGTCCAGTTTAACAAATCAAGATAGAGTTTATCACTTAGTTCCTAATTTACCCTTATTGCTAACTACTCCTATAATCATTTCCCAATGCATCCAAAAAATTGAATTTATAATATTCAAAGGGTGATATAAACTTCTTACTTTATTAATTACTTCTTAAGAATTGTGTCTAGTCAAACATGGACAAGTAAAAATGGACGGAATGAGTACAAAAACTACTTACTATAGCAGGTAATTACTTTTACATGACAAAAATATTTTCCTACAAGAATTACAGAAAACTTAGCATAATAATGTAAAAAGAAATGTACCTGGAAGCCATTATTGAAACAACTGGTACAGTAAACATTCTGGGGGACCCAATGTGATTCCATTTTAATGGGTGTTTAGCATTAGAGAAATTTAAAGATAGAGAAGTGAATTTAGTCCTTGAAGGAGAAAGAATATGAGGATTGAAATTAATACTATGAATTTGATATCCAGTGCTTGGACTGGCCATTTCTTGCTTTGTGTTTTGTTTCGTAAAGGAGGTTCGTTAATCGTTAGTACTACGTTATATTCCTTATCTTCCTAGTCGACCCTAACGAACTGTGGTTTTTTTGTCTTTGGCAATTTTGACTGTTGATCTCAGTGGCGGAGTCAGGATATATACCAAGGCGTGTCACAAAACATATAGATATATTGCTACACAGGTTGGAACACACAATCTTAGGCATGTTTTGCAGCCCTTTAATCACTGCGCTAAACCATTAGCTTGTGTCAAGGATGTCAATACTAGTATACATACTTACAAAATCAAAATTTCATCAATCTATACAATGTAATTTTTCTGCGAAAGGTGTCGCTCGACACCCCTCGGGCTAGTGTAGCTCCGCCCCTGGTTGATCTAACAGTTAGCCCAAAAAAAGTGACTTTTAAGCATAATTGCTTAAAGTATTTTAAGTGCTGAAAGTTTTTTTTATAAATAAATAGTTACGTATTTAGATAAAAGTGCTTAAAGGATTTTTAGAAGTAAGGGTAGTATTAGAATTAATAGAAAATATAAGGAATAAAATAATAAAGTTATTGGTCAAACTAAAATGACTTTTAAGCAAAAAAAATAAAAATTGGGGATGAGCAACTTCTTGGTTTTGGCTTATTTTAAGCACTTTGTAACTTAATTTAAGTTGTTTTCTATTTTTACCAAATACTCAAATAAGTTAAAAATGACTTATTAACCAGGTTATAAGCCAATCCAAACGGGCTCTTAACGTGAACTCATATTTGAAGATCTAATATTAACATTTTTTGCTTCTTTTGTTTTTTTTTTTAATAAATATTTTTGAATCTGGAACAGTTTTTAAGGTGTAGATAATGTTTTTTTATCTTTATATTTGGTGTTGCAGTTTGAAATTTGATGGAACTTTTTGGTATTTTTTATTAAATCCTTTGCTTCACAATTCCAATAAAATCAGTTTGTCAAACATTTAATGCAATTAGTTATTTTATAATGTTTTATTGAAAGAAAATAGTTTCTACTTGAAGAGGTCAAATAATTTTTAACTTTTAAACGGAAATCACCTTCAGAATTATTTCAATTTTTAATTTTATAGCACCTATTTGATCAAACAAACAACAGTAATATATCCTGTGTAGTCCCAATAGGTGGGTACAAGGAGGCCTTAACCCTACCTCGTAAAGATAGATAGGTTATTTTCGATAAAACCCTCACTGCTAAGTAAAGCATTTCAAAGCAGTTAATAAAGAAGAATACACAAGTGAAAGCAGTAAAAATACAGGATAATGCAAAGTACCTAGCATGCAGAAGAAAGTACAATAACAACAACGAAATGAAGCACACGAAATACAGGCGGTAACAGATTTTAGAGAACAAGAAACTGCGAGAATTATAAGATAACACCTGTTTAACCAACACTTAAATATTACTCCATTTGTTTGTGTAGTTTTGACTTGGCACGAATTTTAAGAAAGTAAAAAAGATTTTTTAATCTTGTGGTCTTAAAATTAAACATATGTCAAATGTACCAAAATACTCTTTAATCTTGCATTTTAAGCCTGTCACGTGGAAAGTTAAAATTAAAGAGCTGCTAAAAAGGGAAAGAAACATTTTCTTTTAAATAGACGAAAAGAAAAATAAGACAAATAAATTGAAACAAAGTGAGTACTATCAATTTGTAATACTTCTATTTCATAAAATATTTTTCATTCTCTTTTACCATAAATCACATAATACTTTTCTAATCCTTTTTAAAAAATAAGTCATTTTCTTGAACATGATTTTTTTTTTTTTTTAAAATGACTCCTATCGAACGGTTTGTTTGCTATGACAATAAATATTTTCAGAAACATAAAATTCACGAAACCCCAAATTCTATCCTACAAACCCAAGTTTTCCATCATCCCTGATCTCTCTCACAATCCAATTCTTCATCAATGGAGGCTACTTCATTCTCCTTACCTTCATCTCACTCCTATCCATTTAAGTATCTTATTTTTTTTGTTGTATGTCCTAAAAAGAGTGTCTCTTTCTATTTTAAATAAATTGTGATAAGTTTTAGATCACAAAATTTAAAAATCTTCTTTTATTTCTTAAATTTTATGCCCAGTCAAACTAAGACATTCTAGCACGAAGGGAGTAAAAAACTCCAAGTTAGGGTGAAGGGTCAAATTTGCCCTTGAACTATGCAAAAATGTCAAATTTGCTCCTGAATTATGGGAAATATTCAAATTTACCTTTCATTTTAAAAAAATAATCCTTAATTGCGTGGACATGTGACATCACATGGTGCTCAACTTTCATCATTTAAATACAAATTTGTTCCATTTCCTATGTAAATTTGACCCCTACTAGCAATGAAGAGCGCATCCTTGACCCCTACTTTTAATGGAGGGCAAATTTGTATTATTTCGCAGGCAAGTTGAACCTTTTTATCCTTAAAAGAAATAGTCCCCCCGTTTACTTTTATTTGTCCAGTATTTTAAAAATAAATTTTTACTTTTACTTGTCACTTTTAGCATGTCAAGAGAAGATAATTCTTTTTTTATGTTTTTACCCATAGTATTAATTATTCACTTCAAATTATTTTTCAAATCTAATAAAAATATGTACTAATAAATATGGGCATATGAATAAATTATGCACTTTATTTATTATTTATTAAATAGTGTGAAAAATCTAAAATGGATAAGTAAAAGTGAACTGACGGAGTAATAAGTCAATTTCTAAAACACATTTTTTGAAAAATGACTCCTTTCGTTGGTGTGACAAATTTTTCAAAAACATAAAATTCATTAAATTTCCCATAATTCTACTAGTACAACTACTAGATAAGCCAATCCACCTTTTGCATCCTTTCTCATCTCTCTCAAGCCATCATCAATGGAGGCTACTCTTTTCTCCTTACCTTCTTCTTCCTCTCACTCATACCCATTTTCCCTAAAATCCCACTTTAACAACCCTTTCATAATTCCAGCCCCCACACATTCCAAACAACTCAAACCAAAATCAAGAACTCTAGTTATCAGGTCAGCAATAAGCAGAACCAAGAAAGAAGAAACAGTTGAAACAGTGAAACAACAACTTGAAGATTGTTACCTTTTAGCTGGAATAAGTTACAAGGGTTTAACTGTTAAGCAATTTCAAGAACTCAGGTCTCAATTACCTGAAACAACAAAGCTTCTTGTTGCTAAGAATACTTTGGTATTTAAAGCTATTGAAGGAACTAAATGGGAAGCATTGAAACCTTGTATGAAAGGTATTTGAAGGAAAAATATTTTATTCATAAACTAATAAATCTTTGAATGGTATCCTGGCATAGTCTCGTAGTTTGTTGTCCTTCGATTTCTGTTACTGCATTTTGTTTCTTTGTTTCGGTTATCGCATTATTTTGGTGTTGTTACTGTTCCTTTTTTTATAAATAAAATACAAAAGTAAAGCCGACACACATTCCCAAACAACTCAAACCAAAATCAAGAACTCTAATTATCTGGTCAGCAATTAGCAGAACCAAGAAAGAAGAAACAGTGAAACAACAACTTGAAGATTGTTACCTTTTAGCTGGGATAAGTTACAAGGGTTTAACTGTTAAGCAATTTCAAGAACTCGGGTCTCAATTACCTGAAACTACAAAGCTTCTTGTTGCTAAGAATACTTTGGTACTTAAAGCTATTGAAGGGACTAAATGGGAAGCATTGAAACCTTGTATGAAAGGTATAAACTAATAAATCTTTGAGTGTTGCCCTCTTTGCATACCAGTAGCATTAGTACTAGTCTTGTAGTTTCTGTCCTTCGATTTATGTTACTGCATTTTGTTTCTTTGCTTCGGTTATCGCATTATTTTGCTGTTGTTATTGTTCCCTTTTAGTGAATGCTATGTATTCTGAGTCTTTAATCTAGTATTTATTGCCATTTTAGTGGATTTATATAATTTAAACCTAAGTTACACGGACTCGGGTGCGGGTATCCGATACGGGTACGGATTCGAGTGTCAGATTCGACAAAATCTAAATTTAAGATTCGGGGGTGCGTATCCGGTTATGGATACGGGTGCGGGGATTCGGCTAAGAAAATTCAAAATTATATAAAAAATAGAGCTATAAAGATATTACAAATTTTGAGAGATATTCTTATGAAAAACTTACATGTATATGAAATAAAAGTACTTCTTGGTTTATCTGAAACATGAAGCAACATATATGAAATAAAAGTACTATAATATTGAAGGTATGTCATTTTCCTTATCTTAAATCTGGTTTATTTTTAGTTTTGAGAAATCTAAATCTCAAATTTTCCCCCCAAATTTGTCGACGGACTCCGGTCAAAGTATCCGTATGTGATTGACCGTATCCGGAACGTTTGCCGTTCCGGCACCCGCACCAGCCCGTATCCGGGACGGGGACGACACCCAAGATGGTGAGTCTGTGTAACTTAGATTTAAACAATCCTTTCATAATCCCAGCCAACACACATTCCAAACAACTCAAAACCAAATCAATAACTCTAATTATCAGGTCAGCAATAAGCAGAACCAAGAAAGAAGAAACAGTTGAAACAGTGAAACAACAACTTGAAGATTGTTACCTTTTAGCTGGAATCAGTTACAAAGGTTTAACTGTTAAGCAATTTCAAGAACTCAGGTTCAACTACCTGAAACTACAAAGCTTCTTGTTGCTAAGAATACTTTGGTACTTAAAGCTATTGAAGGGACTAAATGGGAAGCATTGAAACCTTGTATGAAAGGTATAAATTAATAAATCTTTGAGTGTTGCCCTTTTTGCATACCAGTAGCATTAGTACTAGTCTCGTAATTTCTTGTCCTTCGATTTCTGTTCCTGCATTTTGTTTCTTTGCTTCGGTTATCACATTATTTTGCTGTTGTTATTGTTCCCTTTTTAGTGAATGCTATGTATTCTGAGTCTTTAAACCTAGTACTTATTGCAATTTTAGTGGATTTATATAATTTAAACAACCGTTTCATGATCCCAGCCCACACACATTCCAAACAACTCAAAACCAAATCAAGAACTCTAATTATCAGGTCAGCAATTAGTAGAACCAAGAAAGAAGAAACAGTTGAAACAGTGAAACAACAACTTGAAGATTGTTACCTTTTAGCTGGTATCAGTTACAAGGGTTTAACTGTTAAGCAATTTCAAGAACTCAGGTCTCAATTACCTGAAACAACAAAGCTACTTGTTGCTAAGAATACTTTGGTACTTAAAGCTATTGAAGGGACTAAATGGGAAGCATTGAAACCTTGTATGAAAGGTATTTGAAGGAAAAATATTTTATTCATAAACTAATAAATCTTTGAATGGTATCCTGGCATAGTCTCGTAGTTTCTTGTCCTTCGATTTCTGTTACTGCATTTTGTTTCTTTGTTTCGGTTATTGCATTATTTTGCTGTTGTTATTGTTCCTTTTTTTATAAATAAATACAAAAATAAAGCCGACACACATTCCCAAACAACTCAAACCCAAATCAAGAACTCTAGTTATCAGGTCAGCAATTAGCAGAACCAAGAAAGAAGAAACAGTTGAAACAGTGAAACAGTGAAACAACAACTTGAAGATTGTTACCTTTTAGCTGGAATAAGTTACAAGGGTTTAACTGTTAAGCAATTTCAAGAACTCAGGTCTCAATTACCTGAAACTACAAAGCTTCTTGTTGCTAAGAATACTTTGGTACTTAAAGCTATTGAAGGAACTAAATGGGAGGCATTGAAACCCTGTATAAAAGGTATTCAAGGAAAATATTTTATGTTTGGGTATCCTTGCATATCAGTAGCATTAGTACTAGTCTTGTAGTTTCTTGTCCTTCGATTTCTGTTACTATCTTTTGTTTATTTTGCTTTGGTTATCGCATTATTTTGCTGTTGGTACTGTTATTTTTTGTGAAAGATATGTAATGATTTCTGTATACTTTTGTATTTTATTTTTAAAACTAGTATTCTGAGTCTTTAAATCTAGTATTTATTGCAGTTTTAGTGGATTTATATAATTTATATAACCCTTTCATAATCCCAGCCCACCCACATTCCAAACAACTTAAACCCAAATCAAGAACTCTAATTATCAGGTCAGCAATTAGCAGAACCAAGAAAAAAGAAACAGTTGAATCAGTTAAACAACAGCTTGAAGATTTTTACCTTTTAGCTGGAATTAGTTACGAAGGTTTAACTGTTAAGCAATTTCAAGAACTCAGTTCTCAATTACCTAAAACTACAAAGCTTCTTGTTGCTAAGAATACTTTGGTGCTTAAAGCTATTGAAGGGACTAAATAGGAGGCATTGAAACCTTGTATGAAAGGTATTCAAGGAAAAATATTTTATTTATAAACTAATAAATCTTTGAATGGTAGAAGGCTAGTTTATAGTTACTGTTTTGGTGTAGTTACTGTTCTTTTTTCCTATTTGACCTGCTTTGTTATTGTTTTATTCTGAGCCGAGGGTCTATCGGAAACAACCTCTAAGGTAGGAGTAAGGTCTGCGTACACTCTACCCTCCGCAGACCCCACTTGTGGGATTACACTGGGTATTTTGTTGTTGTTGGTAGGAGGTTAGTTGATAGTTTGAGTTTTGCCCTCTTTGCATACCAGTAGCATTAGTACTAGTGCCGTTGTTTCTTGTCTTTTGATTTCTGTTACTATCTTTTGTTTCTTTGCTTCGGTTATCGCATTATTTTGCTGTTGTTATTGTTCCTTTTTTGTGAATGCTGTGCAATGACTTCCGTATTATTTGCTGTGTCGGCTTTACTTTTGAATTTTATTTTTAAAACTAGTATTCTGAGTCTTTAAATCTAGTATTTGTTGCAATTTTAGTGCATTTATATAATTTAAACAACCCTTTCATAATCCCAGCCCACAAACATTCCAAACAACTCAAACCCAAACCAAGAACTCTAATTATCAGGTTAGCAATAAGCAGAACCAAGAAAGAAGAAACAGTTAAACAACAACTTGAAGATTGTTACCTTTTAGCTGGTATGAGTTACAAAGGTTTAACTGTTAAGCAATTTCAAGAACTCAGGTCTCAATTACCTTAAACTACAAAGCTTCTTGTTGGTAAGAATACTTTGGTACTTAAAGCTATTGAAGGGACTAAATGGGAAGCATTAAAACCCTGTATGAAAGGTATTGAAGGAAAAATATTTTATTCACAACACTCTGTTTTCCTTTTTTGTCTGTCCCAAAAAGAATGATATATTCCTATATTTAGAAATAATTTAACTGAAAACTTCCCTTTTACCCTTACTGAAATGATATACAGCCAAACAATATCAATGGCTTGTTTTAGACTACAAGTTTCAAAAATCTTTCTTTCTTAAACTTCGTGCCTAGTCAAACTATATCACATAAATTGGGACAAAGGGAGTAAATCTTTTGAGTGTTGCCCTCTTTGCATACCATTAGCATTAGTAATAGTCTCGTAGTTTCTTGTCCTTCGATTTCTGTTAATACCTTTTGCGTCTTTGCTTCGGTTGTCCCATTATTTTGTTGTTCTTACTGTTCTTTTTTTTGTGAATGCTATGTAATGATTTCCGTATTATTCACTGTGTCGGCTTTACTTTTGCATTTTATTTTTAAAACTAGTATTCCGAGTCTTTAAATCTAGTATTTATTGCAATTTTAGTGGATTTATATAATTTAAGCAACCCTTTCATAATCCCTGCCCACACACATTCCAAACAACGTAAACCAAAATCAAGAACTCTAATTATCAGGTCAGCAATAAGCAGAACCAAGAAAGAAGAAACCGTTGAAACAGTGAAACAACAACTTGAAGATTGTTACCTTTTAGCTAGAATTAGTTACAAAGGTTTAACTGTTAAGCAATTTCAAGAACTCAGGTCTCAATTACCTTAAACTACAAAGCTTCTTGTTGGTAAGAATACTTTGGTACTTAAAGCTATTGAAGGGACTAAATGGGAAGCATTGAAATCCTGTATGAAAGGTATTAGATACCAAATATTTTTCACTTTAGTTGAAATTTTTGAAGTTGGTGCTGAAGTTAGAGTTATGTTTGGTTATAGTTTTTGCAAAAAAGAATAAAATTGGTTGTTTGAATGTACTGAAAGTGAAAAATTCAAGTTGTATTAGGAATTTTCATGGCCAAAAGCTGATTTTCAAATAAAGTGAAGAAATTCCAGAAAAAAGTGAATAATTCTCATGGCCAAACGGGTCCTTAATAAATCTTTAAATGTGTAGAAGGTTAGTAGGCAGTTGAGTGTAGCCCTTTTTACATACCAGTAGCATTAGTACTAGTCCCATAGTTTCTTTCTTCTTGTCCTTCAATTTCTGTTTCTACATATTGTTTCTTTGCTTCGGTTATCACATTATTTTGATGTTGTTACTCCCTTGTTACTGTTCCTTTTTAGTGAATTCTATGTAATGATTTCTGAATTATTTGCTATCTCGGCTTACTTTTTGTATTTTATTTTTAAAAATGCTTTGAGATGAGTTGCTTGAGGCGAGGGTCTTTCAGAACAGTCTCTCTACCCCCACGAGGTAGGGTTATGGTCTGTGTACACCCCACCCACTTGTGGGATTATACTGGGTATGATGTTGTTATTGTTGCTGCTCTCTGTAATTCTCCACAATTTCCCACCACACTAGAAAATAGCTAGCAACACCTCTATTTATAATAGTACGAAACCTACTTTAACTCACATCAGGAAAACCTATTTCTATATAATTCTGATTAGACATGAATTAAGATACCAAATCCTAAGCAATTTTGATTTCCTACAATTTTTGAATAATTTTTTCCAACAGGTATGAATGCTTGGCTTTTTGTTCATAGTGAGGAGATTCCAGCTGCATTAAAGCCTTACAGGGCTTTTCAGAAGGAGAAGAAATTGGAGGAAAATGATTTTACTGGTGGGGTTTTTGAAGGGAAGTTTTATGGGCCTGATGAGTTCAAGACACTCGAGAATTTGCCTACAAGAGCAGAGATTTATGCACAACTTCTTGGATCTTTGAAAGGACCGGCTTCGGCCGTTGTTGGGACTATTCAGGCCCCAGCGAGGAATTTGGTTATGGTGCTTCAAGCTTATGTAAAGAAATTGGAGGAAGAAGGTGGAAGTCAATAGTTTGTTGTAGTTCTTTGAAATGGTATGCTAATCTTATTGTCAATTTGTTCAAAATTTGAAATTTTCTGGAAGATGGAATTTTGTAAATTCATGTTTGGTAGAATGGTAATTAATCACTGCCAATTTTCCTGATTCGTGTCCTCATGTTAGGCGGATGATTTCAGTTACTTTCTGCACTTTCCATTATTTGTGATCCAAGAAAGTAGTTTGTCTTCCTGCCCCAGCTCATTAAATTTGTGTTAACACAAAAAGGGCAGCTCGGTGTTGGGAAATGCCGACCACATTGCATCATTATATCGGTGTTGAGGCCTTTACTGATGCAAAGCTTGAGACCATAAAGGATAGCTTTTGCTTCAGCCATGTTATTGGATTGCTCTCCATAATATTCAGCAAAAGCACAGATAAATCGACCATTATTATTTCTGATGATACATTCTCCTCCTGAGCTACCAGGATTACCTTTGCAACACCCATCTGTGTTCATTTTTAGCCATCCCATATCTGGTTTTATTCAATAAACAGGGTGTATGCTAATAGCTTCCTTTGCCAGCTCAATAGCAGTACACATCCCTGTCCAATTTGTAGGCAACTGAACCTTCGGGAATTGACTGTTAATAATGATACTGATGTACGTCTTCACCTATAGTTCTGTTGCTCATTGGAGTATTGTCATAAATGGCACTGCATCTATTTTCCCAGATCTCCCAACAGATGATAATAGGAAGGCATTGGATAAGATTGGCATATATGTTCGTTGTTGGTTTTTGAGAGCCACCAAGACATGGGAAGTTGTCTGTTGCTACCATCATTGATGCGAATTCCACAAACCTGCCCAAAGAAAGACCAAACTTGCTTAGCAATATAACTTTCACATATTAAATGCATAATGGTCTCCTGTTTGTAAATGGCACAACAAGAACATCTAGAAGCAATAGGGAGTTTGAACTTTTTTACAGCCTCATCAGTAGAGAGTCGGTTATAGAGTAATCTAAGCATAAAGAAAGAGATTTTTAAAGGGAATATGTTTATGCCAGATCATGTTAGCAGAGAAAGAGTTAGTTCTATGCTTCCTGAGGTAATGTCATGCTGATTTGCAAGAAAAAACTCCTGAGGTGTCAATTGCCCAAACTGGCCAGTCCTCTCTGCCTGTATGGATCTTAACAGTCAAAATATCATTGACAATGCTGGGCACTGTACTTCTGAGGTTTGAAATGATCCACTCTCCATTGCTAATAAAGTTGTTAACCAGACACTTTCTAGGAGCATTGTATTTGTGGGTGATCATAGCTAGTGATCCTTTGCAGTCCAATTATCCCACCAAAAGGACACCTTGCCAGAACCAATCTTCCACAAAATCTGCTTCTCAGTATCAACTTTGATGTCCATCAGTCTTCTCCAAAGATGAGATTGACCATAAGACCAATTTCTGAGAATAGGGTGCTTTCTCTTGCAATATTTAGCTTCAAGACATTCTTTTAGAAGGCTGTCTTTGGTCCTGAAATTCCACCAAGCTTTAGCACTGAAAGTGTTGCAGAAATCAGATAAAGATCTAACACCAACTCCTCCTTCCTTGGTAGGGAAGCATAAGTTCTTCCATTTTAGCCAATGGTATTTGTACGGTAAATACTTACCACACTGGGTGTTTACACCAATCAATGCACTTTACTATGGTTAACTGACATTAATTAATCATGACTAAGTGATAGTTGTATATATTCAAACCCATGTCATACATCCATTGGTTTGGTGTAAACACCCGGTGTAGATAAGTTTTTACCGTATTTGTACCTGTTATCATCTTTACCCCAAAAAAAGTTAGCAATTATTTGCTCCATTTGTTTAAGAGCTGTTTTTGGGTGGATAAACACACGCATTGTATATTCAGAGTAGTGAATCTATAAAGTTGAGTAATAGTTTACTTGATAGAATGTACTTCTCCAATCCATTTTAACTATAACGTTAATTCCTTACACGCCTATTAATAAAACGATAAATACAAAATATAATTTACTAAGTTATTCTTATTTATCTGATTTTTTTTTTTTAAATTGAAGTGATAATTATTTTGAAATAATTTTTCTAAACTAAATGGCTATTAATTTGGGACAGAGGGAATATTACTTTCTACTCTAATTCCTCCTCTTGTTGCCTTGTTCCACCTTGCCAATTGCTTGTTGACTTTATTTGTTGTGGACTTGTGGTATTCATTCCAGTGAATTCCTATTTCATAATTGAAATAATTACATTCATCTACGTTATAAAACCAACAAAATCCATCAATAACTTGTCTGTAAATTCATGATTTCATCATTATCAAATAAGTCTATTAATCTTTCACACACATATGATTTTGTGCCTAAAATAAAAAAGAAAATTCTAAAGAGGAAAAATATACAAATCACCACATAACTATTTCAATTTGAATCACCAAATTTGCCTCGAGGATAACACATAGTTTATACCTAAAAAAAACTAATATGCATGTCTAGAAATTTCAAATCAAAAGTCCTACTTACCAAATTTGCGACTCTTCATAAGAAGGAATTTGTCGCACAATGTTAATTGATCTTAATTAAAACATGATTTCGCAATATAAAATTTACATAGTAAGAAGCTACATAGAAATACGACAAAATTTTCAACTATTTATATTACAAAATACGAAAATGATGTATAAAAAATTGTGGTCCAAAAACTATTTTTTTGACTTCTCAAACAGTAATATAATGTCACCTAAAGTTAAAAACAAAAAAAGGGAAATAAGACATCACAAACTTAAATTTATCTTTCCAGTTTCACAAACTTCGTTTTTCGTGCAACTTTCTGTATCATTCCAATTTATCATATATCTTTACATGCGTTTCATTAAATCATGCCAATTTATCAATAATTATATGATTTAACTAGGTGATAATATACATTAACTAATCACGGTTAAGTAAGAAAAATGTGGAGTATTTGCTAATGCAACAGGCGTTTATTAATTTGATAAAAACATTCGAATTAATTTTTTACCTTCATACTATTCCATTAATGATTTTTTTAATTTCTCATTCTCTTATACTGAGGTCCCAACTAATTCACATTTGCGCTGCGTCGGACCGATCAAAGAGCAGAGCAAAATGAAAAAATTTATGGGTCCCACCAAAATGCTTGGTGGTATTCTTATTAGAGCCCGTTTGGATTGACTTATAAGTTGCTTATAAGCTGTTTTCAGTTTTTTTGAGTGTTTGACTGGCCAGCTTAAAGTCATTTTGTGCATAAAATAAGCCCAAAAAAATAATTGAACCCGTTTGACTTAGCTTATTTAAAGCAGCTTATAAGCTGCTTATTTTAAGCTCATCCAAACAGGCTCTTAATGTAAAATGTAAACCATCACCTTATCAAGGAGAAAAGGACATAAATGGTTCCTTAACTATGAGAGTAGGTTCAAAATAGTCCCTTAACTATGCACTTAACGGTTTTGGTCCTTTAAGTTTGCCATAAGTTAACAAAAAGGTCCCTCAACTATGAGGTTTGGTTAAAAATAGTCCTTAAGTATGCACGTAACAGTTTTGGTCCTTTAAGTTCGCCAAATGTTAACACTTTTAGTCTCCGACAAAATATTCATCGAACTCTGTTTGTTAGATTTGACGAGAACTATGAAAAAATTAGCGACAACTCACATTTGGGTGTACGCATTACTAAAGAAAAGGCCAAATACCTTAGGATAAAACCGATGGACATCAGTCGGTTATACGTAAAAACAGAGGGAAAACCTACAGACTTGATAATGTCAGAAAATAGTGTCTCGGAACACAAAGACCAATGGACTCTGTAGATTAAAACCGAGGGAGTCTATCAACTAAGTAAAATACACCAGACCTTAGAAATAAATTAGAAATAGCAGAAACTACAAAAATTATCACTACTAAAAACAAACGAAAAAAACGATGGACGGAAACCGATGGATAAAATCGAGGGACACTATTTTTTATTTTTTTTAGTTTTTATTATTTTTTACGAAAATCAACGAATTGACCTTTTCTTTAGTAATGCGTACACCCAAATGTGAGTTCTCGTCAAATCTAACAAACAGAGTTCGATGAATATTTTACCGGAGACTAAAAGTGTTAACATTTGGCGAACTTAAATGACCAAAACTATTAAGTGCATACTTAAGGGACTATTTTTAACCAACCCTCATAGTTGAGGGACCATTTTTGTTAACTTGTGACAAACTTAAAGAACCAAAACCGTTAAGTTAAGTGCATAGTTAATGGATCATTTATGTCCTTTTCTCCCTTATCAAGTTTACAAATTTAACCCACTATTTTGTCCAAACAATACTCAGCATTTAAACTACAAACAGAAAGCAAAGAGCAAACATTGTCTAGTTGTTGCAAGCCTGGAAATGGACGATTACACGCGAGAAATGATGGACCTGAAAACCCTAGTTACACGTACCCTAGAGAAAAAAGGCGTTCTCGCTAAGATCCGAGTATTTAACCCCTTTTCCTCATCTGTTTTAATTATTATTATGTATTATCGTCCACTCATAGGATCCGATCTGTTACTTATGTGTCTACCAGAATGAAGCTCTAATTTGATAGTTATATTGCTTATTATATGTCATACTTGTGCTTTAATTTATACTTCCTCCGTCCGTTTTTACTTGTTCAGTATACTAAGTAGGCGTTTGGGCATGGAAACCAAATATTTTTCACTTTATTTGGAATTTTGGAGTTGGAGTTGTGTTTGGTTATAGTTTTTGCAAAGAATATTTGGTTGTTTGAATTTATTGAAAGTTAAAAAAGTGAAAACAATGTTTTAGTTGTTTTTCAAATGAAAATTTCATGGCCAAACGGGTCCTAAAAATAAATGTCCACTTTTATTTATCCAGTTAAAAGTTTGGAAAACTAAGAGATAGTTGATTTACCATTGCATACCTATTTTACACGTATTATTAATTATTGTGTTGGAAACTTCAAGGAATAAATATTAAAAGTGTGCTCTCTCTAAGGGCTTAAGCTTTTAGATGAGATGGTCACACACGTCAACAAAATTGTTAGTGGCTGTACAACTTTTAAAGTATATTTGATTGATTTCAATTATATAGATGATTTATAGTAATAATTAAGGGTGATATAGTAACCTTGTCATTCTCCTTAAGGGGTGTGCCAGTCAAAAATGGACGGAGGGAGTACTTTTTTTAGCTGCCTTTAATGTTTTTAACGGAAGAGGAACTTTTTTTTTTTAATTGATTTGAGTTGGCTGATTCTGCGGTGTGACGTTTTACAAATTTTACATATTTTACGGTGTGACGTTTTGTAGGCCGAACTTAGATCAAGCGTCTTTGAGGCAATTGAAGATGAGGATAGGGTAATTGAGAAGGATGAAAGCTTGCCTCCTGCACTATTGGGTAGCTGCAATGATCAGGCAAAACAACTCCATCATTCACCTTCAGGTCATTTTAATGTTAATGTTTTTGTCCTTTTTGTTAGTTTTCTGCTTATAAATCCTTTGTGTTAGAGATGGAAGGAGACATTCTGTTACAATTATGACCAAAAATAAAAAAAGATGGAAGGAGACATACTTATCTTGTCTAGAACATTTTTATCGACTTTGGTACTTCCTCCGTCCCAATGTAAGTGTTTTACTTTCCTTTTTGGTTTGTCCCCAAAAAGAGTGACTCTTTCTATATTTAGTAAGCTAACAATTCAAACACCCTACGTGACAAGTTTAAAACCACAAGATTCAAAGGACATTTTAGTACATTGCAAACATCTTTAATTTAGGACCACTACGATTCAAAAGTCTCTTTTTATTTCTTAAAGTTGTGGCCAGTCAAACTAATACACTTAAATTGGGATGGAGGGAGTAAATATATCAGAAAGCGGAGTTGCTTTTATATACTGCAGCAGACCGTCTACTAGGAGAGAGTAAATCCTAGTAGTTCATTCTAATTTTTTTAAGGATCTGATTCGGTGAACCTCCCGCCTGATAAACCTAAATCTAACTTAAAGATGGCTATACCCTTTTTTTCTTTTCTTTTCAATGTATATGATATTACTTTCCTATTTCAGATTCATTTAGTTTGTATTTGTGATGAAATAAGATATCCAGAACAAATTACATCTCCGATATCAAATTTAATGTTTCCAAGATACTTGATATTAAATAAGTCTTCGAGAAAATCCTAGAGTGTCATCAATCAGCAAAGTTAAGTATGTACTTGAACTCTGCATAAATTTTGCTGTCTTTATTTTACCTTAAAACATTTTTGCTTCCATGTCAAAAGGGTAAAAAATCTTTAATTTATCTCCGGTGCACTTGTATAAGAGCATGATAATAACACGTTTAGTACTTGATTATATATCTTTTCGCCTAAAACTACTAAGCCCTAAATAAATAATCAATAAACAAAAAAGAAAACTACTAAGCCCTAAATTGTCTAACATTTCAACTTTGAGCATTTTATGTGAGAGAACTAGTGAAATGTGTTCATTCCATCTTTTCATTTGTGATATTAACCATTGGAGGACCTCATGAATGCCTCGTCCATGGAGTAAAAGAAATCACTAATAAAAATGAGAATTACTTGTCAAAAAAGACAATCAATTGCTGAAAGAGAATTTTCAAACGCCAATAACCAAAACATGTGGCAGAGATATCTTATTCGGAATGAGGGAGTATGTAAATAAGGTTTCATTTCCCGAGGAAGGTTAACTTTGAAGTCTTTGATTTAAGGGAATTGCTTTCCAATTATTCGTTTGGCCTAGAGACCTATTGGAGTCTAGTTAGGGAATAGGAAATGCTGGAAAACAGGAAGCTACTATATACCTCACATGATTTGGAGTTATGAGAATGTTTTTTACAGGTAATGATCATGAATATTCATCTTAAGCAACATCTTATCCGTCATTTTCAGACTAAAGAGCCAGGTAAAATAAAGTAGTTCTCAGGCACTGAGGTGGTACAATCTAGCAGTGGAATTCTCATTTTGTGGAGGAACTATGAAGATTGACGAACAACAAACCCAAATTTTCAGACGCTCTTTACCTTGTTTGTGAGTTAAAAAATGATATTGTAGACCAAGGAATTCGAGTGTAGATACTTGTGGTGTCTGAATATCATCTATAAAATATTCTTTATGAGATAAAGCCATACAATGCACGGAATGAAAAAAAATGTTGTAGCACTTGTTTCATACCATATGTGCTAATGTCGACTAATTGGGTTAACATAAGTCTTTTCTCAACTTCTTGTTGGAGATCCAGAGCCCTTACAATAGCTTAAGATTCATACTTCCAGTGACTCTGATTAGATACTTGAGCTTTAGTTTGATGTTAGCTATCTTAGTGTATCTCCAAAAGACTGTGAACACGGACTTGGTCTAGTCGGGTATATCTAGAAACCCAATTGAGTTAATATTAACGGGATCATGAGAAGAGCAAGATCATTGATGGGATCTCATTAAATTGTGTTTCCCGGTGAACTATATTGCTCGGACTCTCCAAAAATGTTGCCGCACCCGTGTCAAATTCTCAAAAAATGCACTACTTTTGGAGAATCTCACACGCACCCCTCGACATTTCTGAAGAATCTGAGCAACATAGCCGGTGAACAAATTATGACTTATGAGTTATAGTTGTGAATCAAGATATAATGATATATGAGATTTGAGAATATATCTAGGATATGACATACCTTATGATCTACTTGTAGATCCGTATTCGACGAGAAGCTATATATTCCTAACAGACGTATAGTGCTTAGCTCTCACAGTATGTGGTAGCACAGTTTACTTCCCTGTATGAATGAATGATTGTGGTGATGAGATGAAAATATGTTTGTCATATTAGATGAGCACTCTCATTAAGTCTATAAGGGTAAATTAGTGATTTTAGTAATTACTGTTAATCCTAATATTTTCCTATATAACAAACCTACAAAGTACGCTTGAAAATAGTTTAAGGCTTGAAACACGTATGGAACAATTGCGCGAAAGAGAAGGAGCAAATATTGCTTTTAGGAAGCGTTTCCTACATGTTTCAAGTCTTAATATTGTGTGTTCTTAGTTCATAAAATACTTTCAAGCGCAGGTGTACTTTCATAGGAAAATATTAGGGCTAACCTTAATTACTAAAATTACTTTTTTTTATCCTTGTAGGTTGAGCACCCCTTATGGGTGGACTCTTATGCAGAGTGGACATGATATCCTTCAGACCAATGATCCACTTTAGGGTATTGTGTTCTAATTGGAAGATATCTAGTATCTTGGAAAAGCAAAAAAGGCTAGATGTAGTAATTAGATCAAGTGTAGAGGTAGAATACTAAACAATGACTTTGACCACATATGAGCTTATATCGCTAAACCAACTTTTCCAAGAGTTGAGGTGCTGAGAAGTGTGAAAAGAAATTGGCCAGGTGGAAGACCCAATATCTGTCTATGGGTGGCGGATTTGTTAGGATTTAAATCCCAAATCCGACCTTTGTAAGCAGGTTCCCAGGAAAGATTGGAGGGTCACAGCTGGACCACTTAAATACCAACCTCCTTAGACAGAACCTACTTACGCCGTGATGTAAGCGAAGAATAAATAGCACACACAGATTTATAGTGGTTCACCCTCAATGTGAGAGCTACGTCCACGTTGCTGCTGCAGATCTTATTAAAGAAGAAATATTACAAGTGTTTACAACACTCAACCTCACAACCCCAATCCCAATTACACTCAAGAATTTTACCACAGAAAATTCTCTCAAAGACCTTCTCTTACTTAGGCCTTTCACTAAGAGTATTTCTCTTAGATTTTTTCTCTCTTGGGATGTGTATAGCAAATGATCTTAATGATATCTTACAAATGAACCATAAGCTACCTATTTATAGGAATGAATTTCCTATGATGAGGTAAGCGCTTACATCACGACTATTATGAGGTAAGCGCTTACATCACGACTATGTGAACAAAAGAATTGGCTTGTTTGGCCAATTCCACACCTAACAAATCTCCCACTTGAAGACTAATTTTAATTTGTCTTCACACTTTGATCGATGCAGCAGCTCTTTCCTACTTTCATACTTCGTGCAGGCCAACTGAAGTTGAGCATAGCTTCAGTTTGTCTATCGTCACTGCCTTTGTCATCATGTCTGCTGGATTCTGACTCCCTGTGATCTTCTCAAGCACTAGCGCTCCATCTTCCAAAGCTGATCTAATGAAATGGTACCGGAGTTGTATGTGCTTCGTTCGAGCATGGTAAACCGGGTTCTTTGCCAAATGAATGGCGCTTTGGCTATCACAATATAGCACACTTCCCTCGTGGTCGTGATCCAATTCCCGCAGAAAAGATTGTAGCCACATCATTTCCTTTGTGGCCTCCGTCACAGCAACGTACTCAGCCTCACAACTAGAGAGAGCTACTATCTTTTGCAACTTGGAAACCCAAGAGATTGCAGTACCTCCGAAGGTGTAAACATACCCGGATGTGCTCTTTCTGCTATCAATATCACCACCGTTGTCAGCATCAACATACCCTTGCAATCCTGTTTTTGATTTTTGGAAATACAGAGCTGAACTCGAGCTGCCTTTCAGATATCTGAATATCCACTTCACAGCCTCCCAGTGTTGCTTTCCCGGATTGCTCATAAATCGGCTGACAACTCCCACTGCATGTGCAATGTCTGGCCTTGTACATATCATTGCATACATAAGACTACCGATTGCAGATGCATAAGGTATCTTGTCCATCTGCTTCTTCTCATCCTCGGTTGTCGGCGACTGATCCTTTGACAACCGAAAGTGTCCAGCCAAGGGAGTGCTGACTGGCTTGGCATCATGCATGTTAAACCTTTTGATAACTTTCCTCACATATTCTTCTTGTGAGAGTTTGATGCCCTCCTTGCTTCGGTCGATTCTCATCCCAAGGATTTGCTTTGCAGCTCCCAAATCCTTCATTGCAAACTCTTCTGATAACCCTTTTTTCAACTGATCAATCTCCTGTAGGTTTGCTCCTACGATTAGCATGTCGTCGACATAGAGTAGCAGTATCATGTACGAGTCTTCAAATTTTTTGAAGTAACAGCAGTGATCTGCCTCGCACCTTGAAAAATCAGCTTTCTTCATAAAGCTGTCAAACTTTAAATACCACTGTCTTGGAGCTTGTTTTAGTCCGTACAGACTCTTTTGAAGTTTGCACACCAGATTCTCCTTTCCTTTGATTTTGAATCCCTCCGGCTGTCGCATGTAGATTTTCTCGTCTAGATCACCGTGAAGAAATGCAGTTTTCACGTCCATCTGTTGCAGATGTAGATTTTCCTTTGCTACCAGCCCAAGAACAGTTCTGATAGTCACCATCTTGACTACGGGAGAGAAGATCTCCGTATAGTCAATGCCTTCTTTCTGTTGAAATCCCTTTGCAACCAGCCTTGCTTTATAACGCTTGCTTCCATTGGGTTCTTCCTTTATCCGATAAACCCATTTGTTTTGCAATGCCTTTTTATCCTTTGGCAACTCGGATAATTCCCATGTATGATTTGCCGATAGTGAATCCATTTCATCCTTCATTGCCAGCTCCCACTTAGTCGATTCATCGACTTGCATTGCTTCTTCATAACATTCCGGCTCCCCTCTATCAGTGAGTAGAATGTAGTTGAGGGATGAAGAGTACCTGTGAAGCGGCTTCCTGATCCTGGGTGATCTACGCAGCTCTGTGATTGGCGTCTGTTCATTTGTTTCAGAATCAGCACTTTCATCAGCACCTTCTCAGATTGTTTGTTCCTCTGCCTCGGTTGTACCTGGCTGCGGCTCAGGTGCCGGAAAGTCCCTCAAATCGACTATTTCCGATTCCTTGTCCTGACATTCTGAATTCTTTTGCAGCTTGTCTTTGTACAGTACCTCTTCGTTAAAGACAACATTCCTGCTTCGGATGATCTTCCGATTTTGTTCATCCCAAAATCGGTACCCAAGCTCGGTGTCACCATAGCCAATAAAGTAACACTTCTTTGATTTTGGATCAAGCTTGCTTCTAGCCGTATCATCATTATGAACATATGATAAGCAACCGAACACTTTCAGAAATGAAAGATTTACCTTCTTGCCACTCCAGACTTCTTCTGGAATTCTGAAATCCAAGGGAACTGACGATCCTCGGTTAATTAAGAAGGCCGCGGTATTGACTGCATCTGCCCAGAATGTCTTGGGCAGTCCAGAGTGTATTCTCATACTCCGAGCACGCTCGTTCAACGTTCGGTTCATTCTTTCGGCTACTCCATTCTGTTGCGGCGTTCCAGGAATAGTCTTCATCATCTTGATCCCATTATCGGCACAGTACCGTTTGAAATCACCATCAGTGTATTCTCCGCCGTTGTCGGACCTCAAACACTTCAACTTGAGGTTTGTTTCATTCTCGACCATGGCTTTCCATCTTTTGAATACACTAAACACATCGGATTTATTTTTCATAAAATAAACCCATACCTTCCTGGTTGAATCATCAATGAAGGTCACGTAGTAGTGTGATCCTCCAAGGGAGGGTACAGTGGTAGGTCCCCACACGTCTGTGTGCACCAATTCCAGCTTTTCGACCTTCAACTCTCTGCCTGCACTTGAGAAGCTTACTCGCTTTTGTTTTCCGAGAATGCAGCTCTCACAGTCTTCAGCTCCGGAATTAAGCCATTTGTCACCAACAGCTTCATCCCCTTCTGGCTGATATGCCCAAGCCGACAATGCCACAAATCTGTCTTCTTTGTGTTGTCAACCACAACAACAATATCACGACAGCTATCCGTCATGTAGAGAGTGCCAATCTTCTTTCCTCGGCCAACTACCATAGCTCCTTTCGCCACCTTCCAAGACCCATTACCAAAGTTGAGATCATATCCCTCATCATCAAGCTGACCTACTGAAATCAGGTTTCGCATCAGCTTTGGAACATGTCTAACTTTTGTAATCTTCCACGAGGGTCCATTTGACATCTTCAAATTAATGTCTCCCGTGCCAACAACGTCTAGCGGCTCTCCATCGGCTAAATAAACTTTGCCGAGATTCCCAGCCACGTAGTTTGTCATTATATCATAATGTGGGGTGGTATGAAAGGACGCTCCTGAGTCAAGCACCCAAGAGTCTAGCGGGCTGTCAACCGATAGCAACAACGCATCGCCAATGTCTTCCGTAGTAGCGTTGATTCCAGCCCCTTTGTTGTCCTCCTTCTTTGGCGCCCTGCAGTTCTTCTTGAAGTGACCTGGTTTTCCACAGTTCCAACACTCATGTGTTCGTCTTGGTCTGGATTGACCCCTGCCATTCCTTGACTTCGATCTGCCCCTATTTCGGTTGTAGTTTCTGTCATAATTTCTGCTTCTGTTTTCAACATTAAAAGCAGAACTCGTCGATGCCTCTCCCGAATCTGTCCTGCGCACCTCCTCAGCAAGGATACGATCCCTAACATCGTTGAACTTTAGTTTGTCACTGCCGACAGAATTACTAACCGCTGCTCTCATTGGCTCCCAACTATTTGGTAGGGATGCCAACAAAATTAGAGCTTGTACTTCATCATCGAAATCAATTTTTACCGATGACAATTGATTTACAATGGTATTGAATTCATTTATGTGTGCAGCAACATGAGCATTTTCCATCATCTTTAGATGAAATAGTTTCTTCATGAGAAATACCTTATTATTTGCCGAAGGTTTCTCATACATGTCAGACAATACCTTCATCATAGCTGCGGTGGTCTTCTCCTTTGCCACGTTGTGAGCAACGTTCTTCGACAACGTCAGTCGAATGACTCCCAGAACTTGTCTGTCGAGGAGATCCCAATCTGCTTGCTTCATCTCCTCTGGTTTCGGACTCAGAGGTTCATGAAGCTTTCTGCCATATAAATAATCTTCAATTTGCATTCTCCAGAACGCAAAATCTGTACCATCGAATTTACCGATGCCGTGCGTCGTACCATCTTCGCCTCCCATCGTTTCTAAATCACAACACAACCTGTTGCTCTGATACTAGTTGTTAGGATTTAAATCTCAAATCCGACCTTTGTAAGCAGGTTCCCAGGAAAGATTGGAGGGTCACAGCTGGACCACTTAAATACCAACCTCCTTAGACAGAACCTACTTACGCCGTGATGTAAGCGAAGAATAAATAGCACACACAGATTTATAGTGGTTCACCCTCAATGTGAGAGCTACGTCCACGTTGCTGCTGCAGATCTTATTAAAGAAGAAATATTACAAGTGTTTACAACACTCAACCTCACAACCCCAATCCCAATTACACTCAAGAATTTTACCACAGAAAATTCTCTCAAAGACCTTCTCTTACTTAGGCCTTTCACTAAGAGTATTTCTCTTAGATTTTTTCTCTCTTGGGATGTGTATAGCAAATGATCTTAATGATATCTTACAAATGAACCATAAGCTACCTATTTATAGGAATGAATTTCCTATGATGAGGTAAGCGCTTACATCACGACTATGTGAACAAAAGAATTGACTTGTTTGGCCAATTCCACACCTAACAGGATTGACTCTTATCAACTCAGTACTTGATGCACTTCCAACATACATGATGTCCTTGTTCCCCATCCCAACAGGGGTCATCAATAGGTTGGATAGCATCAGGAGGAATTTTTTATGGCATGGGAACAAAGAAAAGAAAGGTTACCACTTGGTTAAGTGGAAAGCAATCACTTTTGGCAAGAATCTTGGAGGGTTAGGGATCAAGAACTCGAAGATTCAGAGTGAAGCTCTTAGAATGAAATGGTTGTGGAAGTTCACCAACGAGAATCAACTCCTTTGGGGGAATATTATTAAAGCCAAAGTATGAACAAGAAGACAAATGGATGACTAAGGATGTCACTACACCATTTGGGGTTAGCCTATGGAGATCCATTAGAACACTGTGGAGTGAGTTGAGGGATAATTCCAAGATCAAAGTGTTTGATGGGAGTAAAACTAGCTTTTGGAAGGACAATTGACATGAAGTTGGCAGATTAGATATCTTCAATATAGTTCTAAACCAGCAAAGGACTATAGCAGAGATGTGGACACCTCAAGGATGGAACATCATTTTTAGAAGACATATCAATGACTGGGAAGTGCAAAGAGTGGTTGAATTCTTTAGTACAGTAGAGCAGTTTAGTGGATTACAGGTGAAGATGTATTATGGTGGCAAGGCAGCAGTAAGGGTTTATTCAAAGTTAATGCAGCTTACAAGTTGATGAATCATTCCAATCAGTAGATAGCCAACTGGCCTTGGAAACACATCTGCAAAACAAAAATTCCTCACAAAATTCGAAACCCACTGGGTGCAAACAATTTCTGAGGGCTATCGGACTGGGGTAAAACCCTAAATTACCCGTGGTGCACTTGCGGGAAATTCCTTGCCGAGGGCCTGTGCACCCCCGGGATTAGTCGGGGCTCAAAGAGACCCGGACACCCGGTGCTTAATCAAAAAAAAAAAAAAGTTCCTCACAAAGTTGCCTGTTTTGTGTGGCTACTGGCTAAAGGAGCAGCTCTTACAAAAGATAATTTGATGAAAAGAGGTTTCATTTTATGTTCCAGATGCTTTTTGTGTGGGGAAACATCAGAGACAGTTAACCATCTTTTCCTTCACGGTAAGATAACAACTTATCTATGGAGAATTATTCTTAATCTCAAAGGCATTTCCTGGACCATGCCTGGGAAGGTTACAGATGCTCTTAAAAGCTGGGAGGAAACAGGCTTACAGGCAAAGAACAGGACTAGATGGAGAATTATCCCTGCTTGCATTTGGTAGACAATTTGGAAGGAGAGAAACTCCAGATGTTTTGAGAATGTGGAGAATGGGGTGCAGAAGATCAAGTTAAGCTTTATTTTGCTGTTGTGTTTTTGGTGCAAGCAGATCTACTCTAATGATACTGTCAATATAATTGATGTTTTAGATACAATATAGAGAGAGGGCAGTAAAAGTTAGACTTTCTTGTAAATACGGTTTCAGTACTACCTAAGTACTGTTTGCTACATATGAAATATAGAAAAAGTTGCCAGTTTCAAAAAAAAAAAAAAAAAAAAAGAGTTGAGGTGCTGTAGTGTGTAAACAATCAACCTGCAACAGACATTACTTAAGTTCCAGTTTTCATGAAAGTAGACAAAGAGCAAAATGGTGTAAGTAGAAGGGAGGGCGCAACGGTTAGCGACAGTCCGAGGAGTAATCCCTCTCTTATTTTTCCTTTTCTTTAAAATAAGGAAGAACTAAGGAGACAATAAACCCGTTAACATATGAAACATCTAGAAGTATATTGTTAATTTAATCGACAAAAGATTAAATCGGGTTCATTGTGACAGGTTTCATCAACTCGAATTATCATTTAACCGTTCTTATAAAATTACTTCGTGCTCTAGAATTGAGAATATTTGCGGCAAGTTAGAAGTATAGAATGTGGATATTCCAACTTGAGGGAAGTGTTAAGAATGTTAATGCAAGGAAATTGTAAACATGACAAGAATCTATTCCTTGTAAATATGAAAAAAGGTTTAGAATTCTTATAATTGTGTAATCAAGAGGAGGAATTATTTTTCTTTCCTTTTTTGATTGCTTTTAAACACTATTTAAATTCTAACATGCTTGAGGGGAATAATGTTCCCAAATCTCTTTTTCCTTCACATTCTTAAGCCAGACACATCACTATTCTTGGTTTACTCAATGTTTGACCCTCATATTATATTGTTGATGCTCCAAATGTCTAGCTGGGCTTGCTAGGGTGTAAAGTATTTCACATTGGTTGGGGGAATGGATTCTCATTATATGGTCTTGGCAACATCATAAAGCATGTCTTATCTGAAGATACTAAAAGCAAACATCATTTACCAAAAAATATTAAATTTTGATGGCTATACCCCTTAAATTAAAAACTTCTCTAGTTACTTTAGAATTTTCACAAAGGTACCTAGACTTGTCGTATTTGAATCTAGTTGGGATGATAATGTACCTCTTATTGCAGTTATGATCAATGCATCAACATAGGTGTGTTTTAGTTCTGAAGTGTTAATACATCCTCCTATTGTAGATCACTTTGCTTATTCATTTTAACCGTTTGGTCTGTTCCCTCTCTTTCCTGTGTGTGTAGGAAGGCTGCTAACTGCACTTGTATGTGAATATTTGGATTGGGCTCAATTAAACCATACATTCAAAGTGTATTTGCCAGAGTGTAACTTGGTAATCATGTACTGTGCTCTCCGTGTGAATTCATAATGTTCTTCACAAAATCTTGTGCAGTATCTGGTTCTAATTACAAAGAACCCATTGTGTGATTGTGCAGCCAAAGGAGTCATGGAAATCTGAGCTAAAAGAATTTAGCAGCAAGAACGGATATGATCTTAACAGGAATGGTGACAGTGCTCCCTTGCTTTTGGATGTTCTTGAAGGATTCTTGAAATACGAGGTTTGATAAAAACCTTTCATTTTAGATATATTACGTGGTCAGACAAATGCTTTTCTTTCTTCTTCTTCCTTTTTTTTTTTTTTTTTTTTTTAAATGTTTTGTTTTAGATAAGTATTGTCTGACAAATGTTTATACTAATAACTACGAAAATAAGATAAATCAGAGTGAGGAGAATGAATATTAGGAATCGTAATATAGAACATATATATTGGAGAGTTAAGGTTACTTCCCTAAAAAAGTGAGAGATGAAGAAAATAACATGTATAAAATAGGCGGAATCATTTTATGTTGTAGAGTCTCTACCTTTTGTATACTACTTGTATACGGGAGATTTTCCCATTACTAATAGAATTGTTTACCTTATAAAAAATGTAAAACGAGTAGAAACAACTATAGTTGTTAAGAGTAGGAGTTTCGGAATCCCAATGCAATCGTGACACTATTGCACTGCATTGTTGAAGTTTTTTTACAAGCTATAGTTTTGTTCTGTATAGATTGATAAACTGTTCCGCAAGTGCAGAGCTATTGCAAAATGCAGTCCTGAAATCAGAAAACATCTTCCCAGCCAGATAACATGCTTATGCAGAAAGTTATAGGAAAGCTCTGATCATGAAACAGATCACAGAAGAGGATGAAGATAAATATTGTGCTTTTAGTTCCTGCATGCTGCGAGAGTCGATTTAATACTAACTAGCTGGTCACACATTGAGAAGTGTCGAGATATAATTGGGATATGAGATAATTTTGGAACTCAGTAGAGATGCTCCACGACATAGGACAATGGGTCATGCCTGAGCATAATACTTTTTAGCACAAGTAGTTAAATTGAGTATCGCCGCATGCGTAAGCAATACCAGGAGCTAGCTTGTACCGGGCGCATTCGAGTGATTGAAATACTAAACAATCTACGTTTTTTTTAATTGACATATACAAGTTACTGGTTATTGATTGACATGTGTAAAGAAGTGTATCAATATGTAAACGTGATCTAAAAACTTTAGTTGGTAGTAACTGATTGTTGTTCTGCTTTTGGGATCTCCAATGTTCTGGCTGATATGCTATTATTCCAGTTGGTTGGAGACTTGGAGGTGGTAATATGCGTAAATGATTATTATAGTATTTGCAAATAACAGCTTCCTGTACTATGTGGGTCACTATGCAAGTCTGTCCAGTAGGAATTAAATTATAGTAAGTATTGTTACAATTAATTAATGTTTTTGCAGAATTTCTCTCAAACAAGGGGTGCTGGTAGGAGATTGGCAACACCAGATGCTGAATCTCTGTCCAATACTGAAGCTAGGAATATTAAGAAGCCTTCTTCATCTTCAGTTGCCGGGGGCTTACCGCCATTGGGAAGGTTAACATTTAGAATATTATCACTTCTTTTACCCTCTCATTTGGATTTAAAATTGACTTAGAACCATTTTATCCAACAGACCAGGTCATGCTGCCCAGTCATCTGGTAAGTAATCTAGCTGGTTCTCCCCCCTTTTTAATCCTTCTGGTAGTTAATTCCCGGATAAGTGTGTGAATTTCGGATGTTGTTGAGTTTCTAGACAGAAGGGCAGGTTCATCTATATCTGGATATAGGAAAGATGAATACAACTGGAGGCATGAAAATGAGGAGCTTCCGCAGGATGTAATGCAAGCCTCATCTGCTTTAGAAAACCTTCAATTGGACAGAAAAGCTTGGAACCTTACCACTTCATGGCGGTCAGTGTTTAAACTCTAAGTGGACTTTAATTACACATTTGGTTTTAAATTATCTGTTGGCGTGTAGGAAGTCCTCAGTTTTTGTGAATTTTAGGTCCAAAAAATTCGTGTTATAAGATCTGGTTTGGAGGGTGCTTTTTACCATGGTCTAGCACTTGTCTCTCTCCCTCTATACACACACACACACACATCACACATGACACGTGGCATGTATGCATGCATGTAATATGTACAGTAAACATATCGTACTATTATACCTGACGTTAAGAACATGTTGTTCGTTGATATAAATAATGTTGCCAATTTAAAACCCTCCCAAAGAAAAAGAAAGGCATTACCATGCTTGAAAAGTGATCCCATTTTATTAGATCGAGTTGAAGTTTGTTACATGAGCCTTGGGAAGTTCAAGTATCATCGTGATAAGTGGTGGCCAAGAGCTGATGATAAGCTGCTGAAGCTCTTGAATAACATGCATAGAGTAGTTTTTCCTTTTTTGGATGTCTCGGTCGTTTGTCATCTTTCCTAAATTACCGCCCAGCAAATTGAGTGGTATCTCAACTTGTGCTGAATTTTGCAGGCACAGAGGTGATGGCATGTCTGAGGATGATGGCAGGATAGAGTAGATGAGATATATGATCTCCAAATCACTAAGATGGGAATTGATGATACCCTTCAACTTAGAAATGCAATGTTCTGATGTACGCTATGTATGATTTATGTACTATATCGCTTGTAGTAATTTGTGTGCGCTTCTCATTTTCTTTTCTTTTTTCGTTCTCCCCTTATTACAATGTTCCTTCTGTGGCTAAGCAGTGGTGTTATTAACGCAATTTTGTCATATGATGGTCGCGCTTGAGTTGGATGCCTGGCGTGATTACTGGAAACTGGTTCTCAGTGGTATTACTGTTTACAGTAACAAATATGGACCTTTGTTTGTGCTAGCACTTCATTGACACGTTAACAGTGGGTAAACTGAAATTCGTAAGATAAAGTTCAGTTACTGAGCTCTGAGTAGACTAATAAACAGTGCAAAAGTTTACTTTAGAAAGTGCATGTTTGCTTACTACCTTGTAGGAAAACCAGAAGGTAACCATTTTTTGTTCTAATCACCGGGAGTTGTTCTTTCTTTTCTTCTCTTTTTTAATACTATAAATTTGTGTTCACAAGGACTTGACACCTTGATGAGCAGTTCATGCCACCTTAGTTAAAAGATAAAAGAAAAAAAAAGGGGTAAAATTAACAACTATATGGCCTCTGTAATTTTAAAAATAGTCATTTAGTCTGGACTCTGGAGTTATAAATTTGAAACTCCAGAATAATGACTATTTTCCAAAGACGAGGCCAAAAAGTAGCTAGTGGCTGCTATTTTTACAATAAAAGTTCTCCTTGAAAACCAACAAGAAGGTGCCCAGTGTAATCTCATAAGTGGAATTTGGGAATAGTAGAGTATGTGTAGATTTTACCTCTACATTGGGAGGTAGAGAGGCTGTTCTGCTAAGACCCTTCGCTCAAGAAAAAACATATTAAAGAAATAACTAACGAAAGTGAAACAAACATCACAAAGAATTGAAAAAGCATTCCGATTTTTTTTTTTTTTTTTTTTTAAAGGAAGGAATAGAAACTACAGAAAAGCACAAGGAAATATAGATCCTGTAAGCCAACTGAACCATCCAAATCCAACAATCACATTAGCTACCTCTGACTGGGCACGCAATGACACGAGGTCTACCTAGCTCTCGTTTTGTCTCCTTTCCTACAACTGAAAGTATCCCGAAGCAAAACTTGAAGGTTTAGACCTTTAACGATTTGGAGATTGACCTTATTTTATTTTTATGTCTTTCAAATTTAATATTTATTAAAATTTTAATAAAATTCTTACATATATATCTATGTTTTGCATCAAAGGAAAGTTATACTAACAGAACCCTTAGTAGGTCGTTGGGAAGTTATAATAATGGAGAAGAAATAAATATATTTTTTGTACATACAAATTTTTGCGCTGTCATGTAAACGAGTGGCTGTGCCGCATCAAATATATAGTACTGAAACAACGTTGGTGAGCATCAACTTAACGTGTCAAACACCGTCTACGTGATGAACTTAATGATATAGTGGTTTTTATGTGAGTTGTGACAACAAAATTGATTTGAGCATCTTCAGTTCCCACAATTCAAGAGCTCTTCATGTATGAAAGAATATTAAATCGTTTGGTTCAGGATTAAGTTTGGGATTAAATTTATACTTTGTTTGGTTAAAAGTATAAATTTAGTTTCAAACTTAATCCTGAATATCTCACCTTATCCCATCAAACTGGGTGTGAGGTTGGATAAATTGGTTCAAGAAATTCCGGGATAACTTAGTCCGCAAACCAAACGATTATTGTATTAGTGTTCAACAGGGGGGTTGGGGATGTGTTTGGTGTATGAGTGTGGGTGGGTGGGCGGCGGCGGGGGGGGGGGGGGGGGGGTTCTAGTATATTCTTCCATACTTGTCATCAAGAAGTGCTTGTACAACTTGAAGGTAGAATACATAAAATTGAGAATGATTTTACGAACACTGTAACCAAAAGCACTTTTGCTTTAAACCATTCTACTGATTATTGTCCACTTTAATGAATAAGCAACTGAATACAAAAATTATCACCTCTATTATAAGTGACCAATATTGAGGCCATTTCACATCTGGTGTCTCATATGGATCTGCATCTTTAGGCTTCTTGCAGTTTCTCTTCCAATTGATCGCCCTTCATTTCCTTGTGCTCATCATTCACAGTTTTGGTGTCACTAACCTCCTCGGCCGGCTTCCCCTGTTTCACTCAATTATTTTTATACCAGATATCAGAACCAACCATAGTTTGGCTGTTATTCTGTTCAGGAACAAATAAATGAGAAGGCTTATATATTTTTAAGACAGAAGCTATACTAACTACAACTTCAACCACCTACTAAAAGTCTGGGGTTATGTAACTTTTCAGTAAAGGAAATCAGCGGTTATACTATCAAATCTTTCTAGCCAATTCTTTTGAAGGGATTTTTGCATCGCAACTTCTTTTGCAGTTTGGAATGACAAATGTGCTAGACATGTATAATTACACATGAAAGGGGGCAAAAAATGACTATTTCTTATTAGTATTGAGTTATTTATCTATCACAAATCATGACGGCTGGGATATGGCAATCTTACAACTGCACATGCGATGTATAATAACTGCCAGAAAGGTGATAACCCAAACAACTAGATTTCATCATAAAATTGTAGAAATTTGAGGACTTACCTTGCTGCTGTCACGCCAGCCAAGTCCAAACGGTCTTGAGAGCAAACTGATCTTTCTAGGATGTATCTCTAGTGATGATTCTTGGCTGCCCCCTCCAGGAGATGAAACTTGCTGTGTGGATCTATAAAAGAACGTGTTCTTCCATGTTAGAGAAAATACAAGATATGAATTAATAAAGGTAGTATGCTTTTCTTATTACTCTTGACATAGGCATGTAATTGTCCTTTAGCAACCAATGAAGCCGTTGCAGTAAATGACTAAATATGAAATAGTGTCAGAAAAGAACATCATGATTACCAGGGCATATGATAGTGTTCTTAATAATGCGACAAAAGTACAACATGTAAGCATGGGTGTATACCTCGGAGAAGGTAGTACTTTATCCTGACCAGATTGGTACTGCAAGGTAGCCTCCAACATTGATTCTGCCATAACCACCCTCTTTTCTGTCTCAGCGAGGGAAGCAATGGCTTCTTCATACTTTTCCTGCAGGTTGTCGCAATGACACAAGATGTTCAACATATCAGCCAACTAATGTCATATTTCCAAATTTAAGTTCCCCTATTTTGCATGAAATTATGAACTAGATATGTTTAAGTAGAAAATCACAAAGAATCTCATGGAGTAAAACTTCCCAGGTAAAGAATTAGGAATCAAAATGTTTCACCAAGAAATTTGATCAAAGAAGAAACCTGTAGCACTTGAGAGGTATGTCTTTGAGCTGCTGCATCTTGTTCAGCGAATATACGAGCATCTTCTGTTACCCTCTGTTCTTGTTCCACCCTCATCAAAACCTACAAAAAATAAATAAATAAACTCGGAATTGAAAGAAAGGGAGGATTAGTAGACAATGTTCCGATGCATCATCAAACAAGTAATGAAAATTGTCACCTGAAGCATGGCATTCTCTTGTTCTTGCTTAGCAACAAGGGCCCCTCGAAGCTCAGCAACCTGTCTTTCTAATTTCTCAACCTGAGTCCAATGGAAAATGTCAATGTTCAGATGTTATTGAGATAAATTCAATTTCTTCAAGGAAAAGGAAGATCATATATGCCAAAAAGCAATCATCATTTGTGGGGAAGAATACGAGGAAAAAAGACTAAAGGAAATAAGAGCTCTAAATTCAAATGCACAGCAGGTAATAGTGATGGAGTGTATAGTGCTAACCACCTAGAAATTCCGCAAGTCTTACATCCATACTGAAATAAATGTATGGAAGCACAGTCACTGTAAGCCAAAAGGATTAGTGGCACAGTATATTATTTATTGATGAATGTGGGTTCAGGTGTATATTCGGGAATGAAAGTACCATTTATTTTTAGGAATCAAGTTCAATCTGGGATACTGCTGAAGGCAAGAGCATACTTATAAAAACCATCATTTTCTTCCTTATACCAATGTAAGCAGGAGCAGATTATACATGTTAGAAGAGATAGACATGGAATACAGATTAATATTAATTAGATTAGTAGGTGGATAGGAGAGGCACATAAATGCAAGCTGGAAGGAATGAACTGGAAGTGGGATTGTTCTTTTTCCTTTGTTTGGGGGGTTTGGGAGGAGGTGAGCTGGGGATATGACTTCCTACTCTGAAGAAAGCACATAATTCATTTATAAAGCAGCTTCTTAGTTACCTTTGCGCTCAACTGCCGCCTGTTATCCTGCTTGACCATCTCCATCAATGCTGTTTCCAACTCCTCAGCTCTGTGGACATGGGAAGAAAATAGGAAAAGGAAATCAGTCCCCTATCAAATGAGATCCGGTTCTTTTTTTTTTTTTTTTTTTTTTTGACAAGGAATATGAGATCCAGTTCTTTTAGTTTCCTAGTTCCTGCACGCACTAAAAAGTACTAGAGTTTTTCATTCTGAAAGCTCTCAAATAAGATTTGCAGAAGAAGTTGAGAGTTATTCAACTTCAATGAGACCTTTTACAGTTTGTTTTCTAAACGGACAATTGAACTGCCACTCCGCAAGCATCATAATTTTCCATTTCTTTGATAGAGTTTTTGCAACTTTTTCAGTGAGCTTGAAGGCTGGCAGGGATGAGATCAACTTTCAGAAGCTTCCCTCGCCCTTTAAAACAATTGATCATAGTTGAACCTAAATACACTTTGACTAGGTAAATTTGCACCACCACTACTTTCCCATGTTAAAATGTGGTCTCTCTGCCCCAAACCTGAATCTTGATGATGAAGCTGCTGGAAGGACAAGAATAAAGAGAAAAGGTGGTAGAAAATCACAAGAGGCAGGGTTGGAAGGGCAGAAAGGGGAGAGTATGTGGCCTCAGGGAAAAGAGGCCATTGTGGATGAAGCCACAGGACACAATTTGGCTTCAGATATAGGTTACAGCTTGATCATAGCATAAAGCATAAATTATTGAAATTTACCCCAAAATATATTAGCTAGCTGTTTGAATCAGTACATTCATAAGGACTGGAACTCCAACTTTCCCAAAAATAGTTTTGAGAAAAGTCAACCTGCACAATATTGTGCTCACTAGATAAAGCAGCATGAACACATAAAATATGCACCTGAGTTCAGCAGATTTTTTCTCCTCCAGCAACTTGGACAACTCAACCTTCAGCCAGACCGCCTGATTAAGGTCACGTAGTAATGTATGCAAAATAGATGTAAGTCAGAATTGTGGATGACCAACTCAAACAATATTGGGAATATTACTTTGAGGATATCCAGAACAACTGATCACTTTACTCCCACAAACTTCTATAAATTCAGAACGAAATGAAAAACAAAGGATTGGAAGGAAGAAACTGGAGCTGAAAATAGGAAAATAAAATAACAAAGAAGGGAGCAGAGGAAAGAAGAACGAAAAAAAAAATTGAAGGAGAAAACTGGTGAGTGCTTTATCTTTAGAAATTGAATCAACATTCATTTTCTTATAGGTCTAATTTAACCAACTAAAATATGTCCTCAAATGAACTTTGTCGCTTCTATTTCTCGAGAGGTAAAGTTTTCATATCGTACATTAAATTATATCACTGGATGACATCAATGGAATTCTCTTGCATTGTATAGACAATACTGTCTGACTTTACATCTAATAAAAGTTATTTTGGGGAAAAGGTAGAACAGTAACGATCACCTAACACAATGCTGCAGTGTCAATAGTTATGAGACCATCCTCCAACCAATGGCTAGTTCACCTCTCATTAGGTAAGTTGATGTGATTTGACCTAATCAGCACATGCTTCTTCAGGGAGAACTTCCAGGACACTCCTTAGTCCTAATAAAAGTTCCTACCAGGGAGGAGTTCACTTCAAAATGAGGCATCAAGCTCACAGCCCGGTCCAGTTCTGCTTTATCAGGCAATTCCTTCTAAGTTGCCCATACTTTACTTAAAGAGAGTAGTATCTTTCTCCAAAATCATTAATTTATTAATGACCATCCAAATTTTTTAAGCACATTTTCTATATGAATAACACTGTTGAGCTGGAAAGAAGAACTAATTTCAGTACATTCTGTCATTCCAAGATAATCATATGAAGCAAATTCTGATATCCCATTTAAGCAACAAGAAGATAAAGCAGGTAAACCAGGATTAATAAAACACAATCAGGGAAAGGGGTGCAAGCTGAAAAGGCGGACTTCGATGGAATATGTATGGGAAATACGAAGAAAGTTACCTGTTCTTGGAGATCCGGAGCAGAATCTAGTTCCACATTGCCATTAAGGCTCATGTAAAGTTCATCCACATTAGCAGATACAGTATCTGTCTGAGATGCATCACCATTCATCACTTTATCAGCTTTGCCATCTGTTTCAGTGGTTCCAACAGTTAAAGATCTAGGATCATGCTTAAAAACTGCAGAGTTTAGATGCTAAACCTTGACAGGCCCTCCAAACTCGAAGTCCTTTGAACCTCTCTTCAATCGCAGCCTTCACAGCCGGTCGATGCTTATTTCTTAGTTCTTCTAATCGAGCTTCCGTAACATTTTGATAGCCCATGCAGGCTGTCAGCACCAGTTGACTGCTATCGAATGTGGAGCCAGCAAGTGACTGCAGCAGGGTAACTGCATCCCCTGCGTCTTTTGTGGTAACTAATGCAGGCGCTGAATAACGAATAAGTACATCACTTTTGAGCTCCACAAACAAGAGAATTGAACAACAATGGCAAGGAAGAAAGAACTTGCATTAATACATCTTTAGAAACTTTCCAACTCTCTTGAATTTAAAAAAATTACCATAAAGCTCCATCAAAGCAAGTGCAGTATGGAATAACATCGCTCGATTTCCTTCAAACAGAAGTACATCCCAGACTCTAAGGACTAAAACCAAAAAAAAAAAAAAAAAAAAACATGAAAAAGGGGGTAAACAACCAGTAAGACAATCCAAGAGCCAAGAAGAAGGCTCAGACAGTTGGCCTCAAATTGAATATCTCATCAACTTAAAACCTATAAATATGTAATATCAGCCATACTATAGATCAGAATTTTCAAAACAAGATAAACCAACTGACCAGTTTCCCATGGAAGCATGTTCATAAATATGGAGAGGAACCAAGGTCCAGTAACCCATGCTACCTGCACTCCCAGGTAATCGAGATGATTAACTGCACAGATGCATCAATGGGTTAAGAAGTCAAAACATATGGCAAACAATATAATCAATAGGAATCTGGAGAAGGAGCTTGAATTAGGAAAGTAGGAACAAGATACTTACCCAACTTTGGAAATTTCTCCCGCACCAACACCTCAAGAACAAGTTGGTCAACCTGATAAGAGACAATGTAGCAAATAAAACTGTGTGACATCTTCATATTTCTCACAAAGCAATTTCTGTGTTCAACAAATGAAGAGGGAAAGTATGTATGCAGATGAAATAGTGAACTACAGCAAGTAGAAGCAAAACTTGTTTGTTACCTGACACTCTATCATCTCTTCTGAGTAATAGCCATCAAAATAGTCATCTAGAATCCCCACTAAAGTCCTGTAAGTTTACCAACAATTTTATTCTACAGGAGTGATTAAATATATGGGAACACATTTTGCACTTCTGACCAAACAAAACTCTTAAAATGCAAGGTATTAAAGAACACCAAAGTTGTTCCAACTCTGAGTTGCAATTAGGAACCTCTCTTTCTGCTTTCAGTAGCAGAAAACTATTGAGAAGCACCTCAGTTTTAAAAAATAAATGAAGACATATCCATCTTGGATAACAAGATGTAGATTAAGTTCAAAACATACCAAAATGCATTTTCCTCAGGCATTAGAAGCAATAGCAGACCAGCAAAAAAATTCATGGCCTGCATTATTAGACAAGCAAAACTGAGCAATATCGAAGAAAATGATACGATCCTGAGAAAATCTAGTCCACTTAGAAGAAGAACTGCTTGTGTAATGCCCAGAGGGCTGAACCACAAGTTGAAAGAATCAGACCTTCATATAGCGGCTGTCATTTGAAACTTTATCCAGTAAAACTACAGATAAAAACCCATTTATGTGGTGCTATCCAAAACACATTTTAACTTCGCTTAAATAATTGCAAACAAATTTGCAAGCAGATCTCAAGAAGAACATAAACAACACCGTAAAACATAAATTTCAATCAGAAACTGGAAGCTGTGACATAGCAACTGAAGACAAAGGATGCTTTGGGAAGTATTACAAACTCCATCAACTATAATTATATCCTCTCTAAAATTATCTGGACAAAAACCTCACTAGTTATCAATCAAGAAAAGAAAAATCCGGCACTAGTTATTTCTAGCTCTCCAAATAAGCACAATAAATGCCAAAACTAAATCGATAAACAGTTTGTGATGTTTGGTTTGCCAAGTCTTATGCCACATGGTCCATCCAAATGTCAAAAATCAAAGAAAGCATAATTAGTCCCACAAAAAAAAAAAAAAAAAAAAAAGAGAGAGAGAGAGAGAGAGAGACCACTAGCAACAGCATTACCTGACAGTAGCCGACACAGGGATTATGCCGGGCATAGGCTGTAAGTAAACGTCTTAAAGCATTTCTTCCATCCTCATCTAAAGCTGGATGTCCAGGAAATGTTCGGGGTAGATCCTGCATTAAAAATGCAAGGCGAAATTGAAGCCAAAATGGATACAGACCCAACAGCTGCATAAAATGTTGTGGGTACTGAAAAAAGGGGTCGATAGGTAGAGCATGTTAAAAGGAGACAAAAGTAGTAGCCTGTTCAATGACCTTCTCAATCTGCCCTGTCCAATTTTCAGGAAGACATACAGTATCTATGCTTGGGTCCACCCAACTTCCATTACCCTTTGATACAGTACATTTATCCTCTGCATTATTACCAGATTTAGTGCCCAAAGCAAGCAACTCTTGGTAATAGGTCTCCACTCTGCGTGCCTTCACGCCCACAAAGGCTTGCCAAAGCTGTGACACAAGTATCAAAATTACACAAATAAAGCTCATGCGTGAACTCGGATTACTCAAGGAGCAACAGCATAAGAAGATTTTGAGCATCATATCTAACCTCTCCCCTGAGAGCCATGGGTACCCCACCTTGAACAAGACACTCCAGTTCTTCTTTCCAAGGCGGTAAGGACTCAGGACATTCAGTTTTCAAATGACTAATACTTTCATTTAGAGAATATCTGTCCATGGATTCTGATCTTTCTAATTCATAAAACTCGTCTTCTGAGTCCTCTTCAGATTCTCCTATTGTGGCACTAGCCTCTTCAACTGCAGGAATATGCTCCTGCAGACCATGATCTTGCTCATTTTTGGCCACACTTACCTTCTTTTTTACACGTACGCTCATCATATCCTCAATGGCACGTAGAGTTGGTCTGGTCTCCGACCATATTTGGGCCTGATGAGATTTCTTCTCAACTGAGGTTGTTGTATCGTCCTTCTTTATTGCACCTTCAAGATGACCCTCAGAACCACGCTTTTCAGCAGTTTGATCATTGTCTTCATCTCCATTCTGAGAAAAGGAGCTTGTCTCCTGCAACAATGAGTCAGTATCAGGTTTGCTGGAGTTGCCTTCGGCAGACACCCCATTTATGGTCAATTGAGCAGGTTCTGCTTGCCGTTCCAAGAAGTCCTTCCACCTATCTGACCTCTCTTCCTCCTCTTCCTAAAAACAACACAAATGGATTATGACAATCGGAGAAAGAATTTTTTCTTAAATCAAGATAAATCAAAGAAAGGTTTTAACATGGTGCTGAGAACTGTGGTAGAAGTACAACGGACAGTAGCTGTTCTCAACATCATTCAGCTTGTCTTTATGCTTCTTATTTAGCTAACTAGTTGGATGAAATTTCTTTTCTTTCTTCTGTCCCTTTTCTCTTCTTTTCCCAAACTCTCTCACCAATAAACAGGACATCAATCAGTAAACATGTAATCATGTCAAGATAGTACCTTGTAGATATTAGCATATTCACGATATCTTTGTACATGCTGAGGGCGTACAGAGAATCCATAAGCATCCCTGTTCATATTGATAGTTATTGGTCAAAAACTTTTCAGGAGAAAGCTTCATTGAAAGAAAAAATCTTAAAGAGCAGAAGTTCCCAAGAACCACCTTAAATTAGATATTTCTTCATGACCGAGCATTATTTTTAAGAAGGAAATTGTTTTTCAGAAGGTTCATGACAGCATTATAAAAAGCAAAATAAGACAATGCAAGCTAATTCAAAGCAATAATTGATTGTTAGAGCAGTAGGTTTTAGAGGAGTATTTTTCTTAAATAATGCTTCTTTTTTTATCGTATGCTTTAAAAAAGAGATAGTTCTAAAGATTTCAAACATCATTTCATCAAGGCCTTAATATAATTATCCTGTAAGGTACTGTTAGGGTTTAATAATTAAAAATTGACGTCATACAAAAATGTTATGCTTTGTCTTTTGAAATGATTGAAAACTTTAGGCTCAGAAGCAGTTCCATAAACTCCACACTTGATCTTTTGCCATATTTAATTATTGCAGAACTTCCGGTAGAAATTAAAAAACCAAAAAAACTTTTCAGCGTTAACCAATTACTCTGATATATCTGTTCATGTTAAAACAAGTTTATCTGTCAAATGCACTAAACTCCCAAATGAGGCCTGGACGAGTCACAAAATAAGCGTATTAACGGGAGAAAAGCCTATGAAGAGCCATTTTTCACTAGACTAACTAACTAGTCTCAACATGTCATTTTAAATGACACTATTTCCTTATTAGTCCATTCCAAAAGAATGAATCAATCTAACTTTAAACTTCTGATTTTACCCAGTGTCAACTTTTATGGTCACAGAAATCCCAAGGCATGTTTAAGACCACAAGTTCCAAAAAATTTCTTGCTTTCTTAAACTCGTTACTAGTCAAACTATGGCATCTAAACTGAAACAGAGAGAATTTAAAGGAAAACAAACTAATGGAAACCAAGTTTGAAGACATTTCTTTACTGTTTTCATTTTGTTTTATGCACATACTCTAGCCACTTCACTCTTTTAAGTGTTTACCAGCCAGCAGCTTCTGAAATCGCTGATAAAATTAGCAAACAAATTTTCAAGAAAACACTCAGTTCTTAGTATCCACTGCTTCACCAGTCACTCTAAATTGCTAACCAACACCTCAACTCTCATTCGTACTTACCAATACTCACTTTGAACTCATTTATCAAAACAGAATCATAATAACCATGCAAAAATTGAAATTAGTTCATCTGAACATTAGGACACTACATATCCTCATGTTTCTATATAGAGATAATGGTCAAAACCACACCTGATGTATCACTTTTTTGCGAATTTCCTATCTGAACTATCAAGTGTTTGTGTTTCCTACCTAATATCACCAACTATTTATCAAAACACATCTCAACTTGTGTACACTCTCTTTTGGTTTAAAAAAGGTGCCAAATGGCACTCCACACGGATAATTAAAGGGATTAATTGAAAAAAAAATTAACAAAATTAAGAGCTAATGGTCAAAAACACATCTGAACTATCACCAACTATTTATCAAAACACAACTCGAAATTAATGAGTCAACTGCCATGTGGACGAAATTTCATGGGCAAAATTAAGCTGCCACACACCTTTTGGCTATTCAAACACTTGGTCTAGTCAACTTCGAGATTTGTTTTGATAAATAGTTGGTGCAAACACTTGATAGTTCAGGTACGAAACTCAGGAGCAGGAGCCACATACGGCTAAGGAGGTCGGCAGAAAATTCCACTGTTTATACATAGTTAAAATAATCTTTTATTTATATATAAATAGTAGATGTTACACCCCTTAGACTTCTTCGTGTGTTTACTTCATCATATTTTAAACCCCTTATCGCAAATCCCGGCTCCGCCACCGAGGAAACTCGGGAAAAACTGACACTTCAGGTGTGCTTTTAACCATTATCTCTTCTATTATATCATTTTTTTTTTTTCAGTCCGGTGAAGTTTTATATAGAATCCAGCAGCTTCAACCAATGGATCAAACAGAGATAAACAATTTACAAATTGAATACAATGTGAAAAGGTATAGAATACTAAGGGTACCTCTTGTGGTCGAGAGAGATTATGCAAGGATTCAACACAGCTGTTTCAGCATTCCCTTTCATTCTGTATCAACAAGTATTTCTAAGTTCAAACTCTTCTCACCACTAGATTTTTCTGCAGAATCCAAAAAAAAATGCATCTACTTTTCGTTTTTTTTTTTCACTTGAAAATGCAGCTATTTTTTTATAATAGAGTGAAGTAAGTAAGTAAGTAATAAGTAACTACCATTCTACTCAATGTTATATTAGCTTCATATTTATTCACATGGAAAGAGCGAGTTTAGCGTCACGCGTTATGCTGTATATACATGTGCTGCTATTTATATATGAGGCGATTCCTTAACACGGAGTTCAATTGAGTGAGCAAAAAAGGGGAAAGATTCTTTTTTAGTGTTAAAAATAGGGAGAGATCTCAGGGATCAGATTAGAGAGTTAAAAGTAGGCCCTATTTGGCTGGCCCATATATATAGCCTTTTGTCCAGACTCCATAATTTTGTCTTTATTTTCCTCCGTCTCAAAATATTTATTTTATTTTCTTTTTAATCTGTTTAAAAAAAAGTCATTTTTCTTTTTTTGGTAATTTTTAATTTTAACTTTCTGCATGACATGTTTAAGAATACAAGATTAAATAACGTTTTTGATATATTTTACATATTTTTAATTTAAGATCACAGAATTCAATAAGTCTTGTGTCAAGTCAAAATCAGATTCAAAGTCTTGTGTCAAGTCAAAACCAGTTTGACTGCGTAGAAAGTTTAAGAAATAACCAGAGATTTTTAAATTTTGTGATTTTAAATTAAAGATGTGTGTAGTGTCTTTAACTTAACACGTAGAATATTGAAATTAAAAAATTACTAAATATAAAAAAGAAATATATTTTTAGAATAGATCAAAAAGAAAAAGAAAATATTTAAATTGAAACGGAGAAAGTATTTTTTTTTTTTTTTTTTTTTTTGTGCAAGTGAGGAAAAAAGTGGAGAGATTTTCTAAGGGATTGTTGGATCAGATTAAAACTAGGCTGGGACCCATTGGCTGGCCCATGACTTTTGTGATTTGTCTAAAGTCCAAAAATTTCTTTAACTTTTTCTGTTCATTGATGACCACGAGGGACCAAAATTTTACCATTTGAGAGAAGTAGTGGAGAGTTTTTAACCCAAAGGGGATCTACCTTTCTTTTTTCTCTTTATTTATACAGAATATTTGTGTTAATTTCGCCCGGTAAGTTTTTACCGTCAGTTTTCAATTATTTAACTGCAACATTATTTATAAAATTTAGATAAAAAATTGTTGCTCCCTCTTTCTCCTCCTCCTCGATAGAGGAGCCAAAATACTGGCTAAAAGCATTCAAAATATAAAGAGCTAAAGTAATGACATTCAACCAACACAATAATAATTTTAATCTTATATATACAATTTAATTTTTCAACAAAAAGAAAACACCCTTGTGGCACCCTTATATATCCGGTTCTTTTCTCATATATTTAATTTATAATTTTGTAATTAACTTATGAACATATTAGTCATAGCAATACCAAAAATGCTTATCAATACTTTATCAAACATACTGTTTATAATAATTTTAAAGTTTAATCATCTTTGAAATTGTGAATCTATTCAAGTTAGAGGACTTGGAAGTTAATTAAGCTCGTCAAAATCTCAAGTATGAAGTTTTAATGCAATTCAAATTCGGCAATCTGAAGTTGATCCGAAAATCCAAATAAGAAGAAAACAACATAAGCCGTCTTGAGTTTATCAAAATTAACTAATAAATTTTAAATAGTATTTTTTTTGTTAAATGAATATATTTTGAATAGGAGTGCTAAAAAGTAAAAACACCTATCTAATGTCATTTCTACTAATATGGTGAATGTATGGAGCTAACACAACACCACCGACACCCTTGCAAAATTGGCATCTGCCACTATCAAGAGGGTCTTCAAATTAATGGAAATGAAAATTACATTACACTTACCAAAGAAATTTGAGTGACCCTCGCAGTATGCTGTCTAAGAGGCCAACAAATTAGCAAATTCTGATTGGAACTTTATGCTTTAAGATTCAGCTGTCTATGACATTTTACACTATGGTTGTGTTTTGTGTATAAAGGAAAATGCGTTTCCAAGAGTGTAAGTGATTTTTAACTTATTTTATTATGTCGGTAAATAAGTAGAGGATATGCTTCGAAGTATATTCGTATATAATTTAGACAAACACTATGTGGACGCGTATAAGGGTGTGCATGGTTCGGTATTGAAAATTTCAGTTCGATAATTTTGATTTTCGGGTTTTAAAATTACTATATCCTTACCATACCAAATTAATTTAGTATGATTCGATAATTTTAAGTTCGATTTCGATATTTTACAATATGATAAATCGGTAAACGTAGTTTGTTTCATTTCGACTTACATATACTCATATGTTGGAGTACATTTTATTATTTAAGTATAATATTTTCATCTCCCATATTTGTTAATGGCCATAAAAGCTAGAAAATAGTCATAATTCCCACTCTCCCACTAGCTACTCCATGATGTAGAATGTGGATATTACTCCTATTAACTATTAACCACTATTTCATGATCTACCTCGCTTCTGCCCTTCTAAAAGGAACATCGGCTCTAACAATTCCATCGCCGTCTACCAAAACGACCGGAAATGTTTCAAAAAAGGTAGGCATACGACGTACAAAAAGTTCACGCCCTTCTTTATCTCTAAAGATAGGGTGTCCTAACCATCCAACCGCTATTCCATCCCCGTTATCCATTGAACCTGCTCTGAATAATCCTCCTTTTGCCGGATTATTGCCGATGTAATCATAAAAAGCTAATTTTTGTTTCAAATGGGAGACTTTTCTTTAGATATAGTTATAGTACACTGAAACTATATATTATGCGTCGTGGCCGTCACCCTCTCGTCGGCGATCACTGTCGCCAAGAATGGCATAGTCGCAAAGCTTCGTCGTGTCATACACCCTTTCAGTAGCTATCCACACAAGCATATGATGTTTAAGTGTGAATAGAGGCCAAGAACTCCAAAATCCGAGGGGTTAACCCTTCGGAAACGTCACAACCGATGACCTATAGCCTTTATTATAGAAACTATAAGAGAAGTAGAAGTAGGCCCATGAATCAGGGTAAATCCTCAATCTGTTACAAAAGCAGCTATGGAAGACCCCTATTAACTATTAACCACTATTTCATGATCTACCTCGCTTAATTACTCACTACTTTCTAATTTACTCGATGGATTTTACAACTATATATAGAGGTACTTCTTCCATGAGTTGGTGGATTAAAAAACTGTAATATTGTATATGAGAATTGTGGGAAATATCATAGTGTGTAGTAAGGTTGGAGTATGAAAGCGAGAGTTGAGAGAAAGAAAATATTCTAAATTTCCAACTTAGTCACTACAAAAGAAAGTAAGTTGAAGGAAGGTGTTTTTATGGTGGAGCTTTGGACTCTTCAACTAGTTCGGGGTTGGTTGATTCACACGGCGTTGACGGGCCAAGTCAGAGCTATACTGCTGGACCAATGAAGATTATACCGCAATGGGCTTGAATCTCCTTAAAGAGAGAGAGAGATCCCCGCCTCAGCCTGAAGAATATTTATTTTATCTTTTTTTCATTTTCATTTTATTTTTCAACTGTATTTTATCGTATATTCACCAACAACTCATACAATAGAGAAGTATGACCTCGTGTTACACCCCGTATCTTCGAAGAAGCACTTATTAAATTTGAAACATAAGTACGTTGAGTTATGGTTAAGTAAAATCACTTTGGAATATAAGGAGCAAGCATTATTAAGTATACTTACTGAGTGAATGATGCATATAAGGTATACTGGAAGGTTTTATAAGGAAATGAGTGGAAGAAATGGAGTAGTACGACTTTGGAGAAAAGATGGGTAATGTTTTGTATGAAAATTTTAGTCTAAATTGGGGGACGAATATCTCTTAGCATATGAAGTGTTTTAAGGTGAAACAAAAGTCTAAAATGAAGTTCGTCGAGTCTAGTTTCCAACGCAACAAACCGCTCATCGATAGGACATCGGAGTAGAGAATTATGAACGTTACAAGTTCAGCTGACAGAGCAGAAACGCATGCTACAGTACTACTACAGTAACCGATTTGCTACAGTGAACCCGGCCCGAATTTGACCCCTATATGAAGGGTAATACCCCCTTTTTTTCATCAGATTTTGCTAGAAAATTCCAGAAATTGAAGAGAGAGAGTGAGGGAAACAAAAAGTGAGTAATTTCCAAGTAGTGGAGCAGTAGTTTAGGTCCAGGTAACGCATAGTTGTGATTCTAGTGTTGTTTTGCGGCGGATTTTAGCGTGAATATTGAGGATATTGCTGTCTTAACAAGAAAAAAGATATGAATCTTTATCTTTTGGTATTATTTAAGGCTTATTTACGGAGATAAAGTCGTTAAATAATTGTATAGTAAGTTAGTTCTAAAAGTTGGAAAACAGCGTGTGGGCTGTTTTATGGTACATATTGGTGTTGGAAATGATGTTATTGATGTTGGTATTGTTGTTGTTGTTGTTGGTTGCTGAATTGAGTTTTCGGGCTAGGCATATAAACAGGGGAGATGCTGCCCGATTTTCAGTAAAATATAAAATAGTTTGACTTGAGAGCTTAGCACAAATATACTACAATGAGTCTAACGATTGTGTGAATTCTCTTAAATGTAGACTTGCGAGCTCGGACAAATAAGTGTAGATAATTAGAAGCCGAACAAGTATGTTAAGGCTCGTCCCTTTCTTTCAAAAGGCATGATTCCTGTGTTATGATTCCATACATATTTTTCATAACTTCCAAAAGTTTGAAGTTCATGATTCTTAAATGCTTTCTATGATGATAAGGATGAGATGTTTTCTATGATGAACATGATGATGATGATTTTAATTCTAGAAATTCTGAAGCTATGATTTGAGGGCCTTATGAGATTATTGAGCCATTCCATGAATCCCTTGATCTTACTTATTGTTGATGGACTCACCTCATGTTACTCGTTCCTTCGAGGTGAGATATAGCGAAGATAATGATTCTATTTTCAACGCTATCTAAGTTCATGATTCTCGAGACTCCTATGACATCGTCAACTTCACCTTACGATAGTTGATCTTCTAAGGAAGGATATAGTGATAATGATAATGCTAATGATGATGTTAATTTTATTTATGTATTTTTATGTATATGTATGTATGTATGCATTGCACTCCCACTGATCAGTTAGGGATAATACCACGCCTATATGGCAGGGCAAGATAACACCGCGCCTATATGGTCGGGCAAGATAACACCGCGCCTATATGGCCGGGCAAGATAACACCGTGCCTTAATGGCCGGGCAAGATGCTATATATATTATCGCGCCTTAACGGCCAGACAAGATATTATATATGGATATATATGGAAAAGTTCTTTTTTTTTTAAAGCTAAGCATGCACGACATTCGCCTTAAAAAGGCATTCAAAGACACAAGTTGATCTCTTTTATATTACTTTATCTTTAGATGCTATTATATTATTTTTCATGTTCGGTATCTCTTACTATGCTACTATTCATGCCTTACATACTCAATACATTGCTCGTACTGACGTCCCTTCTTGTGGACGCTGCGTTCATACCCGCAGGTATAGATAGACAAGACGAGGATCTTTCATCGTAGGCTGCCTTCAGTTACGGTTGGTGAGCTCCACTTCTTCCTGGAGCGCTGCCGAGTCTGGATGCATATATGTTTGTATGATTTTTGTTCAGGGCATGTCGGGGGCCCTGTCCCGACCTGTATACTTCAGTCATGTTCAGTCATGTTCATAGAGGCTTTGCAGACAGTTCCTGTGTATAGCTTCGTTATGTTCTGTCGGTCGTTATGTTGGTGTCGTGGGTCCATTGGACATATATTTATACATGATATTACTCTTATATCTAGCCTTAGCCTTATTTTGTCATTCGAGACATAGAGAACACAAGTTATAAGTTGATTCGCTCAATTTTCGTAAATTGTCGGGTGCCAATCACGCCTTACCAAGGGTGGGGTGTGACACCTCGGCTTTTCAATAAACGTCTCAATTATCTAATACTAACACCTTATGCATGTAGAAATATTCAAAAGAAAGTACAAATAATTCCAATTATTAATCAATACACAAAAAGGACATTTCAATCAAGATAAAGTAGTTAGAGTTTTAACGTCTAAACAATTAGTTTTGTACTAATGCTAGTTTATACATTTGTTAGTATTATAATAATATATATGAATTGTATATGTTTGTTAGTATTATAATAATATATATGAATTGTATATGTAACTATATACTTCGACATGGTATACCATTTTTCGGTATTTATAATATAAATGCTGAATATCGAAAAAACAAAAAAAAAAAAAATGTGTCCCAAATACCATAATATCAAAACCGCGGTATCAAAAGTTTCGATTTCGATACATATCTATTGTATCATGCTCACCCTTAGAGGAGTAGGGGTGAGGTGTGTTGGAATGTAGAGAGGAGACAATTAATATTGAGCGCCACTTATTGTTTTCCCTATTTTGATTAGAAATTTTTTCCCCATTTTAAAATATTTTAAAAAAATACTACAACCAATCATGAAAAAATTAAAGAACATTTTTCAAAAACATATCTCCTCCATATCAAACACACCCTATAGTACATTCTTTGCGCTAATAATTTTCTTATGGAACGAACGATAGAAAAAAAGAGAGAATAAAAGGTCAAGATGGAGAAGGGTAAGAAATAAAGTGTCGTAGACTTGTAGTGCACTCGTACTCTCAATATACGTAAATTGTTATGTTATGTTAGTCAATCTTAAAAGAAATCTTTATTGTTTAAATTCGAGGGAGTTGCGTAAGATTTTAGAACAAGTATTCTAACAATTATAAATAAGCAAGATTCGCTTTAGGCTTAACTCTTAATTAAGTACTAACTTTTGATTTACATACTCTTTTTCTCATTTATTAAATATAAAATAATGTTTTTTGGCTTCCTTTTATATGACTGGCTTGACTTAAAATTGTGCATAAAATGTTATTTTAACTACGTTATATATTATATTAGTAATAGTGAAAAATGTAAAATTAGATTTCTCTATTTTATTTAATGTGATTTATTTATCGTTCACAAATTTTAAGAGAGAATAGATGACTTTTAAAATTTGTGGTGTCAAATAATATGTCTTAACATTTGGGCCTATAAAATTATTGAACTTATGATATATATATTGAACATGTCATAATATTTTACAACTATAAGAACTTGTCATTATAGGTAAAATGAGAATTTTAAGTTAAATTGATTCTAGCTTTTTATAAAATTATTTTTAGCCAAGTAATAGAAAGATAAATCACATAAAATGAAACTAAGTACTCCCTTCGGTCATTACTATCATATTTTTCTTTTGCACTCCTTTTAAGAAAATATTAATTAAAAGGTTAATTTGACTAAATTGTTCTTATTTATTTTAATTTTAATTTAATATTACTCTATTTTTCACCACATTAATCTCTTTTCCACATTTATTGAGTAAGTGTAACAATGAAAACTAATAGGTAATTAATTATGTATCAATTTTTCAAAAATAGCTATTTTAGATCAGTTATTTTTGGTAAACATGACAACTAAACGGACCGGAGGAAACATCCTATTAAATGTCAATTCCTTACTTCAATAAACAATCAAAAATTCATCCCAGTTCGAATATTATGAATCAAAAACTTCTTGGTAGGGGAGACATTTATCTCATAGTACAAAGGTGGTTCTAGAATTTTAAGTTTATAAGTTTTCATATAAATTTCTACAACGATCTCAAGTTAAATCTATAATAATAATTAAGTTTAAAGTCTAACATTTACTTATATTTAGTAAATTTCCTAATGCATATATAGGATTTGAGCAACAACTATTGGATTAACGTGAATCCGTAATCGAGCCTCTAAATCCGTCCAACCATAGTAGATTTATCTAGAGCTAATCCAAATCAATCGAACCATTAAATTTGAATACCGAGTAACTAAAAACCGAGTAACTAAATTAAATGTGCAGTACTCTTTGTTGATTAATGGTGGACTAACCCCAAGTTTCCCTGCCAATAGAGGGTTAAGGCAAGGGGACCCCATGTCCCCTTACCTCTTTGTTTTGGCTACGGAATACTTGCACAGATCCTTGAAGCAACTTAGACGTACCCCTGATTTCAAATACCACCCCAGGTGTGCACGGCTGAATTTGGTGCACATCTGCTTTGCAGATGACCTACTTATGGTGTGTCGAGCTGATATGGGGTCCCTGCACTCAATGCTACAAAGGTTCTACCACTTCTCAGAGGTGTCTGGGCTCAAAGCAAACATGGAAAAGAGTTCATTGTATGTGGCTGGGATCACTGATGTTCTTAGGGACCAGATGCTGGATGACTTCCACTTCACACTAGGGAGCCTGCCATTTAAATACTTGGGTGTTCCTCTGTCATCTAGAAAATTTACAATAAGCCAGTGCCTACCTCTAGTGGAAAAGATCATAGCCAGAGGAAAATGCTGGACCTCAAAGTTTCTATCCTATGGGGGCAGAGTACAACTTATCAAGAGTGTGTTGTTTGAAATGCAAACCTACTGGGCCCAAGTGTTTCTACTGCCCAAAAAGATCCTCTCCCTAATAACTAGTGTGTGCAGAAACTTCTTGTGGACTGGTAGGAATGATTACTCTAGAAAAGCACTGGTCTCATGGGACACTATGTGTCAGCCCAAGTCCACTGGTGGGTTGAATATCCTGAATTTCTTTTTGTGGAATAAAGCTGCTATCTGCAAATTGCTATGGGCTGTTGCAAAGAAAAAAGAGAGATTGTGGGTGCTATGGATTCATGCTTATTATGTGAAAGGTGATGATTTTGGGCAGACTCCAACCCCCAAACAGGCTAGCTGGGTGGTTAGGAAAATATTTGACGCAAGGAAGTGATGGGCTGATGGGGTGGATTGGTTGGGACACTTAGACAATGCTGTATCAGTCGGAAAGTTTAGTATCCAGACTATATACAGATCACTCACACCTCAGTTCCCTAAAGTATCTTGGAAGAAATTGATTCTGGCTCCAGGCATGATACCTAGGCATCAATTTATTCTATGGTTAACTATGCACAAGAGACTGTCTACAGTAGATAGGATCAGGAAGTGGGGGATTCATGCTGACCCTGATTGTGTGTTATGCTCCACTAATGCTGAGGAAACACATGATCATCTGTTCTTTGAATGCCAATATTCCAAATACATCTGGCAGTCTCTCCTCATATGGATAGGCATAGCTAGATAGGTTGGATCATGGTCTAGAGAAGTGCAGTGGCTTGTGGCAACCATTCGACCCAGTAAACCAAAGACCCTGGTGCTAGGAACTTTGTTTGCTGCTACTGTATACCACATCTGGACCGAGAGGAACTATTGAAGATTTCAACATAAGCAGCAAACCAAGCACAAAATCCTCAAAGAGATAGCCTTGCAACTACATATTGTGGGGAGATGCAAGCCTAAATGGTCCAAAGTATTAGATAGTTTAAATTGTTTCCCATGTTAGCTGCCTCCCACCCTGCTGCTAGATGAAGAAGCTCACATATTGAGCTACTGATGGCTTGTGCAGTGAGGATGAGTGCAGAATATGTTGAGTGAGAGATTTATGTTTGAGATTTAGCTCTAGAGTCCAAATGAGCTGATTGTACATAATGCTATACTTGGTTGAATAAAATTTCTGTTTGGCCAAAAAAAAAAAAAACCATCAAAAAGAAAAAGAAATAACAGTCAAAGACACGCACGAACTATCACTTTTTTCGAGAGTTTCACACCTCAACTATGAGTTGTCACCTTTTCCCTGCACACAAAAGGGAACAACTAATAATTAGACGTCTATTAATACATAGATGGTGATAATTCAGGCGGAAAAAAAAAGTAAATAACTAATCATTAAGGTGTGAAACCCCCGGAAAAAAAAAATAGTTCAGATGTGTTTTTGATAATTAAGTCAAACAAAAAAGCATCCCAACTTCATGGAGTGAAAGTTACTCCACATGCTCCACCTGTTACTCACCTCTTTTTTGCAGATGATGCCTTATATTTTTTTAAGGTTGTGAAATCGGAGGCGAATACCATTAAGCATTGTCTATTGTTCTATCAGAAAGCGTCTGGCCAACAGGTTAACTTTCATAAATCGGAAGTATATTTTAGCAAGAATACCGCAGATGAGGTGAAGGATGTTGTTGCATTTATCTACATGTGAAAAAGTTGATAAACCGGGTCAATATCTTGGTTTGCTAGCTAGTGTGGGATGCAATAAAAAAGAGGTCTTTAATTTTATCCTAAGTGCGTACTAAACTTCTATGGCGAAATGGAGGCAATGAGGGGTCAAGAATGAAGTGGATGTCCTGGGAAAGAATGAGCAAGTATAAGGAGGAAGGCGGCATGGGTTTTTGGAGAATCCAGCATGTGAATACGACACTCTTAGCTAAAACAGGTTGGTCGATTATGACTTGCCCTTCTGCTCTTGTTAGCCGTGTCTTTAAGGCTAAATATTACCACCATTCTGAATTTCTTATGACGGGAGAGGGTTCAAATCCTAGTTTTATCTGGCGGTCTCTTTGTGCTTCAGAATATCTTCTTCAGAAGGGGTGCATCAAACGCATTGGTAATGGCCTTCATACTAAGATTTTTAATGGTCCATGGTTAACCACTGGACAATCTCTGTTCATTCGCAGTATCCCCGATGAGGACTTGTTGAACTTGTGTGTGGCGGATATTATTGACTGGGACACAAGAACTTGGAATACTCACATGTTAGAGCCACTCTTCTCTGCTGATGAGATAAACATCATTAAGCGAATATCGTTGGGATTTACTCTACGGGATGATCAATAGATGTGGAAACTTGATCGGCAAGGATGCTACACCATAAAGAGTGGTTATTTAGTGCTGCATAATGCTACTACATCAATCCCGAATGGTCAATTTTGACGAACACTCTGGAAATTGAAGATGCCTCCTATGGTGTTGAATTTTGCTTCGAATGATGTCCTTCCAACCGACGATAATTTAATGAGTAAGAAGATTCTTCAATCCGACTTATGTCCTGCATGCCTCCAAGGGACAGAAACAATATTGCACTGCCTAGTCGAGTGCAACACGGCGAAACAGGTATGGCTTAAATCATCCTTGCGTTGGCGGCAATTTGGTCCATCGCTTTTGGATTGACTTAATTCGCTGATGGAAATTGTGACTCTCAATCAATTACATGAAGCCATTATGATTCTTTGAGAACTTTGGAATGCCAGAAATAGTCTTGTGTGGTAGGAAAAACCTCTGAGACATGAAGTTGTTATCCAAAAGGCAGCCCGATTATGGTAGGATTGGACTAAGGCAAGAATGACTACTTCCAATCATATAGTGACGGGAACTAGCTTTGCAATTAAATGGTTTCCTCCTGATGAGAATATTCTTAAATGCAACATTGATGCCTCTTTTGATCTTGCTTCGGGAGTAGCGGGAGTCGATATGTTAGTCCGGAATTCTCACAGAAACTTCATAAGAGGTCGCTCTAGCCAGTTAGATAGGCTACATGACTCACTCATGACCGAGGCTTTAGGTGTTCGAGAAGCACTAAGCTAGCTAGAGAATCACTTTACATCAACACCTATTATTGTCGAGATTGACAACTTTTTGGTTAAACAACCGTCGGAGAAATCTTGCGGCAACAACTATTAGTTTGATTGTTATTATTCATGATTATAAAACACCCATGTGTGACTTTACTTCTATTTCTCTATCTTTTGTCAAAAGATCAACGAACCAGTGTACCCATCTGTTAACTCGACTTCGGGTTCGTGATGTACTCAACTTTAATTTGATTAATAATCGACACGCATCCCAACTTTATTCTACGTGTCATCCTTGTAAAATAAGCCTCTTCACCAAATTACGTCGGCTAACCTAAGCCTATTACAAATTACACGATGCTCGTGGGACAGGCTCAAACTCAAAATCGTGGCCTTTATTTATGACACACATGCCTTACAAATTATACAGCACTTTCCCCTCCACTACCATCACCACCACCGCCGCCGCTTCGTTGTGGTGCCGCCGACACATATCTACCGTTGCCGGAGCATCGAAACTCCGGCGCCGGCATCAATTTTATCTTCTCAGGACGATTATGCCCCTTTGTTACTGAAAACATATTTCTATAATACAACTGGTATGGGCTATACACCTGGTAATAAGGAGGATCACTACCGCAAATCTGCTAAGTTGCTTACATTGCCTACTATTTTGACTATTGGTCGTGTTCTTGCTATTCCCCTTCTCGTAACTAGTAAGTGAGGAATTAAATTAAGTTTGTTTGTTTTAAACTCTAGCTAATTAATTGTAAATGTAGTAGTCATATCTGAAATTGCAGTGTAATTGAAGTTGATTTTGATGAGTAGTTGTGATCATCTGAAATTGCAGGGAAAAAGGTATTTTGTGTGGCTATAAAGTTAATTGTGGCTATAAACTTAAGTTCGAGAAAAAAAAAGAGCTTTTTTAACCCTAGCTAATTGTAAATGTAGTAGTCATATCTGAAATTGCAGTGGAATTGAAGTTGATTTTGATCCCTTTTGATGAGTAGTTGTGATCATCTGAAATTGCAGGGAAAAACGTATTTTGTGTGGCTATAAAGTTAATTGTGGCTATAAAGTTAATTGAGAGTTGTGCAATGCTGTAAATTTAGTTGTGTGTATCTGAAATTGCAGTGTAATTGAAGTTGATTTTGATCCCTTTTGATGAGTAGTTGTGATCATCTGAAATTGCAGGGGAAAAGGTATTTTGTGTGGCTATAAAGTTAATTGTGGCTATAAAGTTAATTGAGAGTTGTGCAATGCTGTAAATTTAGTTGCGTGAATCTGAAATTACAGTGTGATTGAAGTTAATTTTTTATCTCTTTTGGTGAGTTTCAATGTTCTTAAGTTCGATTTAAATTTAAAGAATACTTGCCACTTTTTAATATGTGTGTAATGTATAGAAATGTCTGTTGAATCTTCTTGTTATAAATTTGCCGGGTAGGTGGTTTTAATAGTCAACTTACTAAATATAGAAAGAGACACTCTTTTTGGGGACAGACCAAAAAGAAAAGTAAGAAACGTAAATTGGGATGGAGGGAGTAGAATGGATGCATTTAGATTGAATCTTCAAGGAAGTATGTATTCGTCTTGCGTTGAAGTTAGTAAGTTACTCAATTTAACTTATCCAAGAAAAAAAGTTACTCAATTTGATGTGAGATGATTGGGGTAATAACTAGTAGAATCTGGTCTTTAGTCTTATTGAATTGTGTAGCCGCTATCCTGTTTCTTTTTACCAGTAAGTTCGGAATAAAATTGGTTTGTTTAACCGTAGCTAATTGAGAATGTGCAATGCGGAAATTGTAGTTGTGGTAGCTGAAATTGGAGTGTAATTGAAGTTGATTTTCTCCCTTTTGGTGAGTTTCATTGTTCTTAAGTTGATTAGTGGAATTGATGCATTTAGATTGACTCTTCTTTAAGGGAGTATGTACGCATCTTGTATTAAAGTTACTCAATTTGACTTATCCAAAAAACAAAAGTTGCTCAGTTTGGTGTGAGCAGTGTTATCAAAAGCAAAAAGCGCAAAAAAGTCTAAAGTCAGCTAGGGCTTTAAGCGCAAAGCGCAAATAAAGTGTGGGCTTTAATGAAAAAAGGCGCAATGGTGCAAATATAAAAATATATGTATATGTTTAGTCCTAGACGAATAATAATAAGCATAAATAACAAATATATGGACAAAGAAATTGTAAGAACATTATGAGAAAGTGAAATATCAATCATCTAGTGTCACCTCTTCAAGAGAGGCTCATATTGGCAAGGAAAAGTATGTCTTAGAGCCTTGGTGATGACACTAAAGCGCACATAAAGCAAGGTGAAGCGCTCAACATGCATTGAGCCTCGCTTCAGGGCTTAAGTGGGCCTTTGACAACACTGGGTGTGAGATGTTCGGTGTAATAACTACTGGAATCTGGTTTTTAGTTGTACCGTACTGATTGGTGGAGAGAAGAGAGGAGCTGATATCCTGCCAAAATTCCGTGCACTATGAAAAACTAGTTACTATTTGTTTGTGCAATGGAACAATGGCTTTGGAGCTGGAATTAGGAAAAAAAGACCTTTTTTTTTTTTTTAATTTCCTTTGCTTGTTTAACTGCTAACTTGAGGAACATGGTGCTCCTCCAAAAAAAAAAAAACTTGAGGAACATGTTGCATACTGATTATAGACTAGAGACATATGATACATTATGAGGAAACTGTAACTAGATCCTGGTCTAAAGGCTGTATAAAACTTCTTAATATTTGAATAAACAGAGTAAGAGTTTCAGACATCTGGCCATTTAACTTAGCTGTGTTGTTATTAGTCTATTGTATGCTTTTATGTAAGCTTTTCTAATGATTGGCATATGAGTTTGCTGATCTTGTTTATTAACTAACCACATAAATTATTGGAACTTAGTTTCACTTGTTTCCCTTTACTTAACCAGAAAAACAAATCAGGATGAGAGCATAAGTTTATTAATATTATGTCAGAACATTCTCTGTTTGTTTTGTCGGACAGCATAATTTGTTTTCAGATGATACTCTGTAAAGGAAAACTGATTTTGTAGCCTTTTTTTGATATAGCATTCTATGTTGATAGCTGGTGGGGACCAACCGCTACAACAGGTATTTTTATTGCTGCAGCAATAACTGATTGGCTTGATGGATACCTTGCTCGCAAGGTACATGCTTCTGTTGTTTAATAGCATTATCTCTTCTCGAATTTAAATTGCTTATATCTCAACTTACTAATTTGGATGTTTTGACACGTCCAGATGAACCTAAGAACTGCCTTTGGTGCGTTTTTAGATCCAGTGGCTGATAAGGTATCTTCTCTCTATTCTTCAAATCACATGCATATTGCCTGGAATTTTGGCCACTTTGCTTTACTTCCATAAGGAAGGTGCAACCGTTTTTTGATACAAACTCTTTTTGACTTAAACAGCTAATGGTTGCTGCCACCTTGATCTTGTTGTGCACCAAACCTTTGGAGGCTAGTGTGTTTGGACAATTGCCATGTCTACTAACTGTACCGTCAATTGCGATAATCGGCAGGGAGGTGAGTGATTAACTGTACTTTTGTTCGTAAACGCATTTCCTTTCACATGGTATTTTTCTCAGAAAGAAAACTTTAAGTTTGTGATATTAATAGTCATGAGATCCGGAACTTACATGACTACATTAGCATACTTCTTCTCATGTAGGAGTGTTAACACCATAATGACTTGCAATTTTAATTTTCTACATGGTTTTTATTGTTGCAAATTGCAATACACCAGAGAAACATTTTGGATAATGAGTTTGTGAGAGAGTTCTAAATCCTCCAGGAGGTGTCACTAAGATTATATTTCAGCTAAATTGGTCTTTAGGGAAATAGAAGATGTTAGGTGGGCCATAAAAACGGTAAGCAGCGATGTGAAATCTTTTGATCCTTTTAGCATTCTATACACCTATTTAGTGGTCATAACCCCTTGCACATTTCAGTTTTTATTTATTTATTTTTTCTAGGGATGGGGGTGGCTGGAGCGGAGTTGCAGGAGCCATCTGGAGTAGCTTAGATAAAAAGTTCAAGGCACATAGTAATTGGATCCATCAGACAAGTTAAATTTCGATTTGCAATTTGAACTTTACTATAGCAGTAAGAAACTACAAATCCGTGTTAAAGGGAGGGAAAGGAAAATGACGTCTATTGTGAGGTAAATTGTGTTAAGTAGTTAGTAGTACACTTACTGAAGTAATAACTTATATTTCTGCCACATAGAAGTTTTAGTTTTACCCTGTGCGCACCCCGAAGGGTAGCGGCTGCAGGTTCCCTTGTCATAAAAGAAAAGAGATGATATCCTTGCTATAGTTCCCCACATGGTTCGGGTTCACAATCCCCTATTTTTTCGAGAATTCCATGAAGCTATTTTTCATATCCTTCTGCTGAAATGAAACTTTAGTTAATACTATTTCCTTTCATTTATGTCAAGTAAACTATCAAGTATGAATAGTTCACATAATACCGTAAGATATAAGTTTCTCTGAAACACGCAACTGATCGACATAGATTGAAAAGAAGTGTGACCTTCGAGAGCTCTTGAGAATTTGGATTGAAACAGTGGGTACTCTTGATGAACCTTATTCATAGTTCACTAGAGATATATTCACCAAGACATTGTTATCTGGATTTTAGATTATTAATTGTTTGCATGGCATGCGGTTTTCTGATAGTCTTTGCGATGTCTTGGTCCATATTTAGCACGGGAATTAGTTTTTTTCTCAAGGTGCAGTATCTGTTTTTGCCATATGCTATATATCATTTGATGCTCTTTTGTTACATTTCTAAAAGATGTATCATATGATGCTCTTCCTTGTGCCTCAAAAATCTTTTTACTGCATCTTTGATTCATTTTTCATCGTGGATGACTGATGAAAGCTGGTCTTTGATTCATTTTGCAAATCTTTTTGTAGATAACAATGTCTGCAGTTAGAGAATGGGCTGCTTCTCAGGGTGGTAAACTTTCAGAGGTTCACGATCAACCTATAATTGTTTTCTGTAGAATAATCCACTTCATGATTTAGTTATCCCAGTATTAAGTGATGATTTTTCCAGGCTGTTGCTGTGAATAATTTGGGGAAGTGGAAAACAGCCACTCAGATGATTGCACTGACCATCCTTCTCCTCACCAGAGATAGGAGGTAACTTTTCTGTTCTAAACTCATGCTAATGTTTGAAGGAAAAGGGGACGTTGAATGACGATTCATGTCATTGAGCTTTGACCTCTGTAACTATCCTCTCTGCAGCTTATCAGGGGCTGGAACTGTTGTAGCTTCTGGTGTGATCTTGCTATATGTTTCAGCATGGCTAGCTGTATGGTCTCTGGTCGTGTATATGAGAAAGGTATCAAAAGTATTATTGATGTAGAAATCATGGCCAATGATCACATTTTGGCTCATGCTACTAGCTGTGGAACAGCAGGTTTTACGCAAGCAGATACATGCTTGTGCAAAGAGGAAACCGTCTTTTGGAGCCTTTTGCACTTGCATCTTGAGTACGAGTGAAGTTGCTAACTCAATTCTGACATCCCTCGCTCCATATTTATCCAGTGCGTTTTGGTTGTGACAGAAAGAGAAACGAAAATGTTGGCTGTGTTCAATGTTTTTTACTTCATTCTTTAACCATATTCTTTAGCGAAATTGGAGGCTCAACAAAATAGATAATCAAATACGTGGAGTTTGCTATATGTACTGTAATCTATTCTGACAAGAAAAGTTTATAGTCAAATGTTATTCCGGTTTGACCGGCGTTTCACTGATTTATGGCTCCTTCGAATCAATACTGCCGATGTCGTAAAGCACGTTATACGTTAAAGTAACAATATATCATGCAATAGATTCACGAGGTGCTTGTGTAGATAAGATGCTCACTGTCATTTGAAGTTCGATATGTTTCTCTCTTTTTTTTTTTGGGGGGGGGCGGGGGGGGGGGGGGGTCATTGTCTATCTTATCAGAGGTGGACCATGCATGAGGAATCATCTGGCTTAGTTAGGCACATGTGGCAGTTGAATTCACCATCCAATGACTTTCAATTTGTCTATAACGATTGTGATGAGAAGGAAATTCTACTCTACTATGGGTTTTGGTTAACACGTTGAACTGATGAAAAGGAGAGATAGCAATGTATACTGATCTGTTGTTGTTACATATTTGTTCTATGCAGAAGAGGTTGCCCATTAGGTAACTGGTTGGTCCTTTTGTGCTTTAACTGTTTTCTTGTCGTGTTCCTTGATTTTTCCTAAGAAAAGTCGGCACGTTATAGATATTATTCCCTCCATTCCAATTTATGTGATATAGTTTAACTAGGCACGGAGTTTAAGAAAGAAAGGAAAACTTTTGAAATTTGTGATTTAAAACAAGTCATAAATATTTGTGTGGTTGTAAATCATTTTATTAAGAATAAAAGAGAAAGTTTTAAGTTAAATTATTTCTAAATATATAAATGTATCATTCTTTTCGAGACAGATTAAAAAAGAAAGTGTATCACATAAATTGAGACAGAGGAAAGTATTTGAAAGATTGTATGCTCGACTGAATGTCCTTTCTACTTAAGAACCACGCCTAACTGTCCTTTTTTTTTTCTTCTTCTTTTTGATAACCGTGGTGTTAGGGTCAGTTTGCACGTAATACTTTGACAGATAGGAGAAATCACTTATTGTTTTTGCCTAGGATTTAAACCTGTGACCTTATGGTTCTGAACCAACTTTCATGGACAACCGGGCTGTTATACCCTATTTTAACCAAAGTCAAAATAGTTTACAACATTCCGGTAATTCCGGGGTTATTTAAAGTTAGGGAGTCGCCACCTAATTATTTATGGTGAATTAGGACACCTAAAGTTCATTAAAGTTATTTTTCTAAAGTTAACTCCGTTTTAAGGTCTACAAAACTTAAGATCCTAGGTAAGGGTTCAATTAGTCTAAAGGGAAGGTATTAGGCATCCTTTAAGACCCATTAACAATGATTAACCGACCAGACTTATGTTAATTAATTAAAAAGGTCTTGTGAAGTATTGAGCGTTAACTTCTAAAGTACTAGCTGACTTTACCATTTGAAGTAGAAAGAAAATAACATTGTATTTTGAACATGTTATATCCCGTATTTTTGAACCTCGGAGCATCTGCTGGGGTGGGGCCCACATACCGAGATTTTTTTTGGAACATCTGAAAAGTCATATGAATCACATATGTAAAGTTAAACACAACTCATGAAGTACCTTTGGACCAAATCAAAGTGGAAACCCTCCAAACGAATATTTTTAAGAAAACGTTTTCGGGTGACCTGACTTTGGGGGGCAAAAACTGTATTGTAAGTTTGGAATTTCGAAAATACCTTGAAATAGAAGTTGTAGATAATTGAATTAGCTTTCCATCCATAGGTCGTGGGTTCCCAGGTGACGTCGGTACAAGGAGATATGAACGTTTTAAGGTCGAAAGGTCAGTGGGCTAGGCCCAACTCGGGACCAACCGAGTTGGCCCAAAAAAATGAAAAAAAAAAATTCAGGCCCAAGTGAGGAGCCATTCGGCCATGGTCCATAAAAAGGATCCAAGCCCATGGAATTAAGTCATGTGGTCAATGAATAAAAGACCACTTAATCATCCAAATTCCATAGAACTTTCAAGAGAAAGAATAGGAGGAAAAACAAGAGAAAAACAAGAACAAAAAGAGGGCATTTCGGGTTTGGCCATAGAAAAATCACCCCTCAAAATCTTGCCTCTAAAATTATTTTCTTGTTGAATTCCTACTAAATTAAGTGTCCTCTACAACTTGGTGTAATTATTTTGGAAGAAGGAGCACTTATTTCTTCAAGTTGACAACTTGTTCAAGTGAAGAAGTTTGTAGAAAAAGGTAAGAATCAATTCCTTTTTCTTATGTTATGAAGGTTTGTTTATGTTGTGGTATGTGGAAATGAGTAGAAATTATGGAAATAAGGATGTTTGCAAAGTGGGTATGTATATATATATGTAGCCATGGGTGTATATATGTTGTATACATATATGAGTTGAATTTTATGTTGCATTCTAGTTGTGGTTATGATGGAAATTATATTGGGAATGAAAGTTGAATGAATTTTGGTTGAAGTTGGAATGTAGATGATTATGTCACTTTAGAATAATTTTGTGATATTATGGAAATGAAGTTGTTAAGATGTGAATTATGATTATGGTTGATGAATTTGGAAGTTGGAAACTTGTTATGAAGTTGTATGCCAAAGATTTGATGTTTTGCATAAGTTATGATTTTGGCGGAAGATTGTATATCATGTATATCGAGTGTATATCTTAAGGAAAATGATATGAAATGTTTCTAGAACTATATGGTGATGATCATGATGGTTGTTGAATATGAAATTATTGATCTTAGTTGAAAGTTGGGTTGAATTGAAGATTATGTCAACTTGTGAGAAAAATGACTAGTTGAAGGATATTTGTGTTTTTAATGTTCATTGTTGATATTGTTGTTGTCGTTTGGGTTGTTGTTGATGATTTATAGCCGAGTTGAATTCTCGGGGTGTCATATGTATAGGGGAAGTGCTGCCGAAATTTCGGTAGCCAAATATGCTTAAAGTTGAAATAATGGCATTAATAATTCACAATTGGTAAACTTGACCAATTGCAGTTTTTCGACGAAACGGGAAGTGAGTTTGGAAAGGCTTAAGGAGCGCGAAAGGTATGTAAAGCAACCCCAATTCTTCCCTTGGCATGCCCCTAGTGTGTTAGGGTCGGATCCAGGCCTCGAAGGACCTCTTGGCCCTCGGAATCCGCAAGACAAAATTTCAGTTTTTCCTTCAGTAGAATTGAACCATTTTGATACGCTTTTTCTGAAATTATGCAATTTTGCTCTAAATTATTCAGAAAATCATAGAATGTTTGTATAACCTTTTTAGGTGATACTATATGCTTAGAGGGCACAATTTGAGCCCGCCGCCTTGTTTGTCCCAAGGCGGGCCCGCTATTTACGGTTTTGCCCCTAATGTGTTAAAGCTTCCTTTTTAAGCGATTTTTGAAAGAAATGTTTTAATTACCCTACTAATCGCTTAACGAATATTATTTTAAATATTCTGTTAAATATTATAAATTATTTTGACACTCGGAATGACTTCGGGAAAGTTATACTTCTGTAATTTATTATGATATCCGAAATACATTTATTATGATTCCGTCCGACCCCATTGGATTTGTTTGTCTTTGATACGCTTCATCGAGTCTTTGAAAACATTTATTATATTTTTAAATTGCATTAGTCTCTCACTACTCCATTCGTGGATGTCCCAATGTTTCCCACACTGAGCCCGGGCCAGGATATGTTGTCAAGCGTAATTCTCTGCATTGTTCGCCGCGTCCCGATGTGAGGGGGCAGGTATACGCGTACATGGGTCTGTGGAGTATGATGTGCCATGTCCGCCTATTCTGATCTGATCTGTATGGCCATTTTGATATGACATTATATGATACGGGGCCACGCCCCTTTTTCTGATTCCTCTGTATAGTGGCACCAACGTCGGGAGGGTGGCCACATTCTGTCTGCCGAGTTCCGTGTCAGGGACCGGATATGATATGATATGACATATGTTTCTGTACGCATTCTGTCTGTTTTGGAAATATGCATTTGACACTCTGGATTCTGTACTCATTTTCTGTAACCATTATGATTTGACTTCTGTGATTCCGCTTTACATATTCAGTACATATTTCGTACTGACCCCCTTTCTTCGGGGGCTGCGTTTTCATGCCGCGCAGGTACTGACGACAGGTTCGCTGATCCACACGTTTAGGATCCTATTTCTGCTATTTGGGGCGCTCTCTTCTACAGAGCCCATCTTTTGGTACAGTCTGTCACTGCTATCTGGATATGTACTTTGTTCAGGGTATGACGGGGCCCTGTCCCGTCTTATGATTATGATATGTTCTGTAGAGGTCTGTGGATACATCTGTGTGGGTTCTGTACATATGTTTGGGATATTCTGTTCTGTGATGGCCTTATCGGCCTATGTGTGCCAAGTCTGCTTTTCTGCTAAATTCTGTAGCGACCACTAATATTATTATTATATTATTATTCTGTTAATATGCTAATTTGGGGTATCGGGTACGTATAGGTGCCCAGCTCGGGCACTGGTCGCGGCCCACGGGGTTGGGTCGTGACAGAACATATTTGAAAATAGTGTGGAGTTTTAATATAGTTCTCATCAGGACTCAAAATTTAGGAGAGGATTCCAAAGTGATCGGTGCATTTGAAAACTGATTTGTATTCGGATATGGGGGTAGATTAGGTTAAGAAAAAGATGGATTACCTAAAAACAAAATCAGCTAAACCATATGGCTTAGATCGAACTTAAAAAAATGTTGACCTCTAGTGGATGATTTGAAAAAGAAAATAAGTTTAAAAAACATCTTAAGGAATTAACTGTTGGTTTTCTTTAAATTAGCTACCCATTACTAAAACTAAACTCCACTAATTTCGCCAAGGTTTATCTAAATTAACAAACAAAGTGTTAGTCATACAATACAAATTAAATACACAAAAATAAAATAGAGGAGCAAATAAGTTAAATGGGCTCAGCCCATTTTTTAAGACTGCTATGATCATGCTGCTGTTGGGCTTCGGCCCAGTAATTTTCATTGCATTGCTGCGGATTGTTGCTGCTATTATGGGCCTCGGCCCAGAATCATCTTACACAATTGATGGGGGCTGACTCGATAGAGAAATCATGTTGGGCTTTAGCCCAACACCGAATGCGGAAGAATACGAGTCCCTCGGACTCATACGCGAAGGTCATGCATAAAAACGAAAGGAAAAGATTAGTAAAGTGAAGATATACAAAGACACATTCTTCAAAATAAAAAAAAAATATTGGCGGCATCAACCCAGTTTTATAGACCATAACCCAAAAGGAAAAGCCCAACACAACAACAACCCTTCTATTTCAAAGACCCAAATGAAGATATACGAGAAAATAATACCCGATATACAGGGCGATATACACTGAAATATATAAACATTACATATATCTGTGTACCCTATGTATACAGCAAAGAGGGCAGAAGACAGTAATGAACATGACGTATGATATGTTAAGCATGTATCACGCTATACATAGATCTTGCTTGATTCCTATTGAGTTCACCACATGTTGATGTCAACAGATAATTATCATAGACGTGCATTTCATAATTCTAAGTCAAACCAACAGTGCTTTGTTCTAAAATAAGAGCAAATACAGGACACACAACCTAGAGACTACAGGGGCAAAGACATCCATCATACTTTCTAGACACAAAGAAAGCAAACCATAACAATTTAAGGGACAAGATATCAATATTTAGGTATTTAAAAGTGTGGCAAGTTCAGGAAGAAGTGCATTATCTATGCATGGTGCATTTTGATTTATCATAACAATTATTTTCAAGCACAAAGACCAGATAAGGGCATGATATGGTCATATTGGCACTAACCAAACTCTGATAAAGGTTAAACATGACTAATTGATCCATGAGCCACAGAAAACAAAATCAAGTACCAATCCAAGCACAATAAAAACAACGGCATACATGATACTCAGAACTAGAGAGCTACAACTGAATAAGAACATAGACCTTATCGTATCATTTTAGAGCAGGGCTTATAGTTATACCAGGTTTGATTCTCATAGAAGGACCCAACTTTTATAACCAAGCGAAGAAGGGAGGACTGGGAGTAACAGCTATGTTCACATTTAGCTTCTTCACCATAAAATGAGATATAACACACCAAATTCAGCATTTTAACCCTATTGATGCATTAGTGAGAGAGATTTTCACCCCACCCCCATGATTCCACATAAGCTTCACATTGCAAATACAACTCAAATAGGCAAACAGGTGAAAGACTAGATGACATCAACACACCCTTATTTCTAAATCAAATAAAAGGAATTAAACAGTCCGTTGAACCATATTGTACAATTTGTTCAAAGCGTTCAATAGAAATTCGATATCTCTACTAATAAACCATTATTAATCTTAATCATTTAGCGATTAATATCCTATCCTAACAGCGCCCAAACATCAAACAAATAACAGGACAACAAAGAAACTACATAACTACTACAAAAAATAGCAGAAATAAGCTAAAATTTTAACTAAAGCAAAGATTAAAGACTAAAAGCAATAAATGTATCAAGGCTTACCTTTTTTGTGTGCAGTGAATGAAGCATCGAGGCCTGATCTACACTCGATTTTAAAGTAATAGCAGAAAGGATAAACGACTTAATCCTTCAAACTAAGTATTCCCGGGTATAGTGAAAAAGTGTAAATATTTTTAGGAGGAGGTTCAGGCGGCTAAAGAGAACTCTCTCTCTATGGGCCAAGCAATGAATATTTATAGGAGAATGTTTAGGGTTTTTGTGGTTCGAAAAATTGAGCGGGATTTCAAGATAAGCTAGCCGTTCAAAATCGAATCTCCCTCGTGATTCTTTTAGAGATCGTTGAACATTGTTGGATTTTTGTGTATTTCAGACGCTTGATCAGCAAAAGAAAAAAGTAGACAAAAGACATTAAACTTTATACTCGAAAATGAAAAAGCACTGGTAAAGCACGATTCGAATTTATAAACGGACAAAAAATCATCAAGGGTTTTCAGATTGAAAACAGAAAAAGAAAGAGGACGACGAACTATAAAGGTTGAAACCTGACGGGGAAAGGACGAGCATTAAATTCCTTTCCCCGAAATGGCCATGCATGGCCTGTGTTCGCGAAAGAGGGTCTGTGATTTTCCGATCGTGTCGGGTAGAGAGAGAAAGAGGAGGAGAAAGGGAAGAGATATGAGGCGGCGGTTCATTAGGTTTTGTTTAGGGTGAACGATGAGTAATAACAAAAGGTGGGCCGGCCGGGTCGGGTGATGTTGGGCCGAATCGGGTGTTGTTGGGCTGGTCTGTTAAAAATATAGACTGGTGGGCTGGGTGGAATCCGAATTTGGCCCTTTTCTTCCTCTAATTAATTTATTTGGACATCTTCATCTTAATAATTTGGACTAGAATTAACCACTTTCAAATATATAATACAACTTCTTATTAAAATAAATAATCGTGCAATAAATATTAAAAATATTAATATAGTGCTTTCTTAAGTAGATTTGAAATAACTCGTCCAAATTATTAACGATCAAGAAGCGCAGATAAAATTAATTGAAGGAAAAGTGGGATAAAATTGCGTGTCAACAGATGCCCCTCTTCGACCGGAGACGATGTAAGAGTTTTCGGGCGAAGAAGTTGACATAATAGCCAATTTTGTTCCGCCAACAAATATGAACTTGGAAGAACTTGAGAAAATATGGTTTAGGAGAATTGGTGGGAAATATTATGGGATGGGAAGAATTATGGACGAACCCAGTCTCGAGTTGCCTACATATCTCGGGTTCTATGAGAATCAAATTGTATGTGGTTCGCAAGAAGCTTGTCGATACTGACGTTACGCTTTTTGCCCCAGTGTTGAATTATGGTGAGACCGGATGTAGAAAAGGCTTACAAGATTGTAAAAGGAGTTGATTGAGTAGAGTTTTAGCGGTGGATATGAAAGAGAAATTAACCTACGTATCACATGTTTGTGGACGTAGGCGGAATTGAATTCGAGAGTAGATCCGTGACCCTTGCTTGTGAGTTTGATATTCCTCTTCAGCATATTTGCCCCAGTTCACTGCATAAGATAAAGTTTCACATTGCGCTGTGTCTCTGTAGATTGTACTTTCTGTCAAAACTGAAATTCATGTCAGAATCATTAATAAAGTCCGGGGTAAAGTTGAAAGTGTAAAACTTATAAGGAGTGTAACATGATAATAAATATGAGTGTGAGAATAAAGTCGTGTGGCTTATAATGAGGCAGTGTGGCCAAATGTTGTCTCTGGTTGTCTTCAGAGACTTGAATAAATACGTGATGTTTTATGCAGATGAGGCCGTATAGAGAAATAATGTCTCCGGTTGTTTTCGGGGACTTGATGATAAATGATATGCTGATGAGGCCGTACAGCCAAACGATGTCTCCGGTTGTTTCGGGGACTTGATGATATCTGTGAAATTAAGGTAAAGTTATTAAAGTGAATGATAAGGTAACTAATGAAGTAGAAAGTGAAGTAAGAGTGCAGCCGTCTGGCTTATGAAAATGAGGCTGTAAAGCCATATGATATCTCCGGTTGTCTTCGGAGATTTGATGAAGATTCCCGTAAAGTCGGGGGTAAAGTTGTTAAAGTAGGTAAAGTGAATTATGTCTCTGGTTGTCTTCGGAGACTTGATGAGGATTCCCGTAAAGTCCGGAGTAAAGTCGTTAAAGTAAAGTGAATGATGTCTCCGGTTGTCTTCGGAGACTTAATGAAGATTCCTGTAAAGTTCAGGGTAAAGTTGTAAGGTGGGTGATGTCTCCGGTTGTCTTCGGAGACTTAATGACAATTCCTGTAAAGTTCAGGGTAAAGTCGTTAAAGTTGGTAAACTGAATGATAAAGTAGAGAGTAAAGTCATAGTGTAGCCGTCTGTCTTATGCATATGAGGCTGTATAGCCGAATGATGCCCCCGGTTATCTTCGGAGACTTAATGATAATTCCTGTAAAGTTCAGGATAAAGTCGTTAAATTTGATAAAGTAAATGACAAAGTAATTGGTAAAGTAAAGTGATAGTATAGCCGTTTGGCTAATGCGAAAGAGGCTGAATAGCCAAATGATGCCTTCGGTTGTCTTCGGAGACTTAATGATAATTCCTGTAAAGTTCAGGGTAAAGTGGGTAAAGTGAATGATAAAATAATTGATAAAGTATGGAGTAAAGTGATAGCGTAACCGTTTGGCTGATAACGTTGATGATATCGTGACATGCCAAATTAATGACACGTAATCCTAATTTAATTCGCCTTTGATCTCGACAACCTACAAAATAGGTGTATCTGTTAATAAAGTCATAAAGTTATTGTGATAAAAATGAAATTAAAGATAAAGTTGGAAATAAAGCCGTTTGGCTTTTAAGGCGAGGCCATAATGGGCCAAATAATGCTTTTTGGCCGTGATCGATAGACTTGACTGTTGGTCTCGCGGTCTTTTAATTCCTGCACTCAAAGAAAAATTCTTAGTTTGGGAGGGGGAAGTTGATTCGTATTGACTCGAAGCTTGACGTTGTTGGCGCTCCATTCGTCTTCGTCTAGTCTGTTTGGATCTTGTGATCTCCGTTCAAGCCTCGGTAGATGAATAGTAGTGAAAGAAAGTGTTTCATTTAAAAGGTATATATGTAAGTATATGTATAAGGAAAGATATATATGTAAGTATATCTATATATAAGGAAAGATATATATGTAAATACATGTATATAAGTTGTAAAAATTTTCCTGCCATCTTTAGATTGTGACACTTCTGAAATAATTGAAACGTCATTTGTCTATAATACTTCCTGTCTAATAGCCTTAATATTATCGATGTCCAACTCTTCTCTTGTCTAATCTTTCAAAATATGCCCCAGTTTTGACCTCGTGAGAGTATACTAAACTTATGTTGTGGTGTGACCGAACCTTATATAGGTTGCCTACGTATCCCGCCAAAGGAATCAGGTCAGAACGTAGTTCGTAAGGTACGTAAAATGGTTTGAAATTTTCTAATAAAGGGACCGAACCCGACATGGATTGCCTACGTATCCCACCAAGGGAATCAGGTCAACGTAGTTCTGTTATGTAAATGGTAAAAGGTTTGTTGGATTTCTAACTAAATACGACTGTCCCGTATGTTGAAGGTCTACGAATTCCACCGAGGGAATCAGGCCATGTGTAGTTCTCCTTACATAAGGATTTTGGATTTTCTGTTATAATGCAACCGAACCCTATGTGGGCTGCCTACGTATCCCACCACGAGAATCAGGTCAGCGTAGTTCGTATGGTACATTAAAGGAAAGGTTGCAAACTAGGCAGTCTAATCTAATGTCATCCTTTGATTTCTTCTTGACTTGATAGCCTTCATGCTTGTGTCAGTATCTATCAGCTATCTCATTTTCTTCTAAATGGAATCTTGTCTTGTTCTCTAATTTCTTTGTTACTCTCTCGAGATGTATGTTACTCATTCATTCATTTTATGTCACAATCATGCAATTGGCAGATTTGATAAATAAAATAGAAAATAACAATAATAGATGATTAAGGAAAATCAGAAATGCATTAATAGATTTTGCAATTTAAGCTTCCAAAAGATGAGGCAAAGTAACAAAAGTTTTGGGGCACGATTTAAGCCTCAAATTTAAAAATCATGCTATTTCAAAAGTTCACTACATGTTCAATCTACCAAGACTCCCGGCGAACCAGGGACGGAGTACAAATCCAATTCTTCAAAGTTCCTCCTGGTTCGGCACCCCAGAAGGTCGGTGTCTCGGTGTTGCGAATAGTTGTAGAAGTAATCTCCATTGGTGCTTGACTTTGGACTGTTCCCACGGGAGCAACAAAAGTTGATGACACGCCCCTTTTCATCTTTCCAATTGGCGCAATGGCTTCTTTCAAATCTTTATCTTCCTCAACAGTTATCATGTTCACGTTGGCATTTTCGTGAGTAGGTAAGGGATTGTTGTCCACATTGGGTCGAGCTCCAGTGAGCTGGATCGCTCCTTCCTTAATCAAGACTTCGATTTTGTTTTTGAGACCATAGCAATCCTCAGTGTCGTGGCCAGCGACTCCAGAATGGTATGCACAACGCTTGGAACCATCAAACCATCTTGGAATAGGATCGGGAATTTTCCCTTTAATCGGTTGTATCACACCTGCTGCTTTCATTCTTTTAAATAATTGAGCCAAGGGTTCAGCGAATCGAGTGTAATTACGGGTATTTTTTATGTCAGGGTTTGGACGGGCTTTAGGTGTGGTATGTGGCCGAGTTTGGTAAGTGGGAGCTTGAACAGATTGATATGGACGTGGGTTTTGATAGTGAGGTGCTCGGGGTTGGTAGTAATTTGCTTGGGCGTTGTAGACAGGGTAAGGGGTTAGCGGAGCTTGGTAGGGTTCAACGTATTAGTAAGGGTAGAAAGGTTATTGTGGATGGTTAAAATATGTAACGGCTTGGCTTGGCTTATGTCCTTGGACATTCATGACTGCAACGACATCTTCTTTTTTCTTTTTAACCTCGCTGATAGAACCAGATTGAATAGCCTTGTTTACAGCTTGCAAAGCAGTAAGATCCTGAATTTTTCCCGATTTGATTCCTTCTTCTAGGGTTTCTCCCATTCTGACAACTTCTGTGAATTTTTGTCCCATCATGCCAATCATTTTCTCATAAAATATGCCAGCCTGGCATTCAATGAAGGTGGCAATCATTTATTTATCGCTCATTGGGGGTTAAACCCTGGCTGCTTCTGACCGCCAACGCAGTGCATACTCACGGAACGACTCGGTTGACTTCTTAGTTAACTTAGTCATGTAGACTCTATCCGGTGTGATATCGGTATTGAAACTGAATCGGACCATAAAGTCTTGTGCCATATCACTCCAACCACGCCACTTGCAGACGTCTTGTTGTGTATACCAAGTAAGAGCCTCACCAGATAAGCATCTTATGAATAACTTCATCCTTATGTTCTGGTCTCTACCTACTCCAACCAGTTTGTCACAATAAGCCCTTAAATGCGTATGAGGGTCGCCTGTTCCATTAAATGTATCAAATTTCGGCGGCTTGTAGCCTACGGGCAAATCGATGTCAGGATGAACACACAAATCTTCATATTCTACACTCTTGCTTCCCCTAGCAACTTGAAGGTTTCTCATTGCTTCTTTGAGACTGTGGATTTCTTTTAATAACATATCATCCGCCCTTGCTTTTGCCTCCTTTTCCATTTCCTCGTATTGATCCACCTCGGGCTGGAACCTGACCATTACTGGGTTGGTAAAGGCTTGTGTTTCCGCTGCATATACCGGAGGAACATATTGCGTATTAGGAGTGACAAAATGTGCCCCTTGTATATGCTGGGTTGGATAAGTTTGGATGGTAGGTGTGTTTGGACTGGAGGTGGTGTGTTATAAGTGGTGTTCATAGGTATTTGGTTTGGTGGGTTTAGATGAGTGGTTGTAGGTGGTGGATTAGTGTTGGTGGATAAAGGAATATAAGGAGTATGAACTAGTGATTGACTTGGGGGGTTGACGAGTGGTGGATTAGGAGTAGCATAGGTAGTGTAGGTGGGTGGTTGACTTTGTGAAGGGGTATAGAAGGATGATCGATTTGGCGGATTTACGAGGGTGACTGGAGGGAAGTTGTTGTTGGCGGGTGCATCATTTCGTGGAGGAAAATGTTCAGGAACTGGAGATTCAAGTGATGGAAAACGAGGTGGGTTTGGTGCGACAATTCTGGGTTCAGGAGGTGGACTTTGGAGTGTAACGGACAAATTGGTCAGGTCCCTAACCCGATTCAGTTCTCCACGTAGATCCTCAATCTCTTGAGTTAGACGGGCGATATGTTCATCATGTTGAATAGTGGTTCTATGTTCGGAAGTCTCGGGAGGATCACGAGAGATCACGATGTTTTCCAAACCAGTTGAAATAGATGCGGCCGGATCAAACATAATAATTTCTTTTCCTTGAACAACCCAGCTACGTCGAGGTAATGATGACGTCTTTGACCTTGTGAGGTAAGGGTGGTCGGCCAGCTCGAGTGTTGATGTGCCGCGAATTTGTGGCACATTCGACGCCTTTTTACTATGAATTTTGGTTGTTTTCAAGTAAGTCTGGTTCTCGTTAATATGTTTTGTTGTGTTTTAGGAAAACAATGGCCCAAAAGCAAAAAGCAAAGAGCAACAAAAAAATTGGCCAGAAATGAGAATTGACGGTCCGTCGATCAGTCGACGAACCGTCCTTTGAATCGTCGACAAGCCTGATTTTCCAGTGATAACAAAGTTGAAGACGACAAAGGACGGAGGCATCGACGAAGCGTCGAACTGATCGACGTTTCGTCGTTTGTGTCGTCAAGCAGGATCTCTCAACAGAGGAGAAAAAGACGGAATACTCGACGGAGCGTCGAACTGGTCGAAGGCACCGTCGAACGGTACACAGTGCTGAAGTTACAAAAGATGAAGAAATCGACGGATCGTCGAACGATCGACGGTTCGTCGATCTTGCTATCGGGGGCAATTTTGTCAGTTTTTGCTGTGCGTTTTTGGAGCCTATTTAAAGAACATTTTAGGTCATTTTAACAATCCAGATTTTATTGTACTCACTTAAAAAAGTCCCATTGGTTGGTGAGCATTGAATACTCTCCTTTTGGAGCTTAGTGAAGACAACAAGATTCTATATTCCATCATCTTTATTACATTTGTAAGCTTTATGTTTCATTTATTGCTTACTACTTTTGAGACCATAATGTGTGAGTAGTCTCTTTAATCAAAGTTGTGGACCCAAATGATGGGTGCTATGTAATGGGTATCTAACATTGTATATATATATATATATATATATATATATAATGGGTTGTGATGTGTTTTATTATTTCTCATATTCATTGTTCCATAAGTGGTTGCAAACACTTGTTCATGCAGAAACCCTAGTTTATTTGGAAAGATGAACTAGGGTGTGATTTGAAATAATATAACAAGGACTCGGGGTGCTAACCCTCGTTTAATGAACTCGCTTAGGAATAAGATGAGTTCTACTTGACATATTTAATCAACCTTATTTATAACTTTTCTGCATTTGGGAAAATCATGAAAAGAAATACTTTCTAACTATTGGAAAATATTAGAAAGTGTATTAGAGATTAAGTGCATACATAACCGCGACCCATTAGAAATATATCATATTGACACCCATAGCATAGCGTCGAATCATTGCAGGGACACAACTTTGGCTCTCCAAATCCAAACAAATTCCAAACAGTTCAAAATAGCAAATACAAACCAAATCTCCTTTTTAAAATACTCGGAATAGGATTAAAGCCTTTAAAGACTAGTATCGGATACAATTAGTACCCTTTTCTCTCCATATTCCCTGTGGGATTCGACCCCAACCTTGTTTGGGTTACTATATTTGACAACGTCCGTTTTACGCCATTAATAGGTGTAATTTTGAGCGTATCAAATTTTGGCGCCGTTGCCGGGGAATATGGTTTATAAATTACTGATTGTTGTGTACTCTTCTTTAAAACTTTTTCTATTCCATCACACCTCGTTTGCTGTTGTGGTGAACCAGGTGAACATGGCAGGAAGGTCGAATCGGAATCAAGGAAACCAAGGTGGACTCCAAGTGAACCCACCTGCACCAGAAGAGGATGAGGATGAAAATATATTTACGGAATTCATCAATGAAGTTGATTATGCTTCTGCTGTGGTTCCTCCTAGAATTGGAAATGTTACTTTCAAAATTGATAGTTCTATCTATCAGCTGCTGAAACTTGAAGGTTATTTCCGAAATTCTTCGGAGGATTGTCCAATTCGACATTTGAAGAACTTCTTGCATGTGTGTTCTCAACAATCCCAAGGTGTTGTTTCTGCAGATGCACTTCGATTACGGGTCTTTAAATATTCCTTGGTTGGCCAAGCCAGGGAATGGTATGAGAAGCTCCCCAGCAATTCTATTCATACCTGGAACGAGTTAGCCAATACATTTTTGAAGAAATGGTTCCCTCCAAGCAAAAAGGCTGAGCTTCGGGATAAGATCTTTGAGTTCAAACAACTTCCGGGGGAACAATTATATTCAACATGGGAGTGTTTCAAGTATTATCTAGCTCAATCTCTAACTCAAGGATTTCTGGATGCTATCCTCACGGAGAAATTCTATAAGGGCTTAGATACAATGAATCAGATTGCTGTCAATACTGCCGCAGGAGGATGCTTCATGGACAAGTCATTTATCGTTATCACCCGTGTGCTTGATAAGCTCGCCACCCACAATCAAGATTGGCACTCGAGTGATAGTGAAGTCCTGTCATATGGTAGCCCCTCTGCTGCCGCGGTGGCCAAAGAAAATCATGATCGAGATCATGCTTTTGCTCAATTGCAAACCACCGTGGATTTGTTGTCAAAGAGGCTTACGGAGAAAGAAGCTAAAAGTGTGAATGTTGTTGATGAGATGCCATCGCATGCTCCAGGAATGTATCAAGTCTCGAAAGAAGCTTATTTAGAGGGGCAGCCACAACGTGAGGATGCTAATTATATTGATCACTCTCAAGGGGGTCATCCAAACCAATGGAGACCCCAACAGCAATTCAATCAATATGGCTGAAATGAATATGGTGGTTCAGACAGGAGGGATTACAACAACAACAATTATGGTAATCGGAATTCCAATGCCTATGTTCCACCGAAGGGCCGTACTTCTAACTCTCAAAATTGGCGAGAAGGTCCTTCCAATGATCAAGGGACCTCTCGCATGGAATCTATGCTTGAAAAGATATTGGACAACCAGCATAAAAGTGACAAGAGGATGGAAAATTTGATCGAAGTGGTGGGTTCTCACACCGTTTCGATTCATAAACTTGAGTCACAAATGAGAGATCTTTCTCGTGAGCAACATCCACCACAAAGAGGGGGCCTTCCTAGCGACATAATTCCGAACCCAAGGGGTAGTGGAGGTGATCACATTGCCTCATGCAAAGCTATTTTCACTAGAAGCGGAAAGATCCTTGACGCGGTAAATCAGAAAGTGGTTGAACCTATCATTGTCGTGCCGATTATTGATGAGGCTATTGAAGAAGAGGTTGAAGAAGAAATGGAGGCTCCAATTGAAGTGCCTATTATTGTTGAGAAAGAGAAGGAAGTACACCCTAGTGTTTAAAAGGGTGACGAGGAGCCAAGCGTTGAAAAAACTACCGGTGATAGTTTTCAAAAAAGCAAGGTCACGGGGGCAATTAAACCCTTGACTCAAACATATAAGTCTCCTCCCCCGTTCCCACAAAGATTGATGAAAAGAACGGAGGATGCCAAGTGCCAACGCTTCTACGACCAATTGAAAGGGTTGTCAATGAATATTCCATTCCTAGACGCATTCCAAGAAATGCCGGGATTTGCTAAATACTTGAAAGATTTGTTGACGAAGAAAAGGCCAATCAAGCATGATACGGTGGGAGTCACCCACCGTGTGAGTTCTATTATTTCGTCATCAAATGTTGAGAAGAAGGGAGATCCCGGGGCTTTCACTATCCCTTGCACTATCGGTCATCATGATTTTGCTCTTGCTTTATGTGACAATGGAGCTCGTATTAATTTGATGCCACTAGCCATATATAAGCAAGCTGGTTTGGGAACACCTAGAACAACGAGCATGCGTCTCCAAATGGCCGATAGAACCATCAAAAGACCGGTAGGGGTTGTTGATGACATCCTTGTTAAAGTGGGGGAATTCTTATTACCGGCAGATTTTGTCATCCTTGATTGTGCGGTTGACAAAAAAGTCCCAATTATCCTGGGAAGGTCATTTCTTGCCATTGGGAGAGCCCTAATGGACTCGAAAAAGAATGAAATAAAATTCTGGGTCAATGATGAAGAGGTAACCTTCCAAGCTAGCAAGGGGTTAAAATTTCCTAGTGCTTATGAGAGCATTTCGGTCATTGATTCGTTCGATGTGATAGACGAAGCGTTGGAGCATGAGTTAGAAGAGGAGCACTTTGACGAGACACTTTCGGCTATTTTGGTGAACTTCGAGGCAGATAACATGAAGGGGTATATTGAAACAGTTAATTCTCTCATTGGCCGAGTGTCGTACTATTATGAGCCGAAGAAATTATCTCTTGATCTTGATAAAAGAACCACTCCTCCGGCTAAGCCTTCGATTATTGAGCCTCCAAAACTTGAGCTCAAGCTACTTCCCTCTCATTTGAAGTATGCTTTTCTTGGCCCAGATAATACTTTACCGGTTATTCTCTCATCTTTGTTAAGTGAGGAACAAACTCAAAAGGTGCTTGAAGTGTTGCGGTCTTATCGAAGATCTATTGGGTGGACTATTGCGGATATTAGGGGAATTCCCTCCGGTATTTGTGAGCATCGAATCGAGCTTGAGGAGGATAGTTCATCAAGTGTAGAGCATCAAAGGAGGCTAAACCCTCCTATGCAAGAAGTGGTCAAGAAAGAGATAATCAAATGGTTGGATGCGGGTGTTGTATACCTAATTGCAAATAGTCCATGGGTTAGTCCGGTGCAATGTGTGCCAAAGAAGGGGGGCATCACTGTTGTCCCTAACTCCAAGAATGAGCTGATTCCTACAAGGACAGTCACCGGATGGAGAGTGTGTATGGACTACCGAAAGCTGAACACCGCAACTTGTAAAAACCACTTCCCTATGCCTTTTATTGATCAAATGCTTGATCGGCTAGCTGGAAGAGCTTATTATTGCTTTTTGGATGGGTACTCGGGGTACAACCAAATCAACATTGCATTAAAGGACCAGGAGAAGACCACTTTCATTTGTCCTTATGGCACTTTTGCTTTCAGCCGCATGCCTTTCGGCTTGTGCAATGCCCCGGCTACTTTCCAACGGTGTATGATGTCTATTTTCTCAATTATGGTGGAAGATTTCTTGGAAGTCTTCATGGATGATTTTTCTGTTGTTGGTGACTCCTTTGACGAATGTCTTGCCAATCTCGGTAAGGTATTGAAGCGGTGTGAAGAAACCAACCTTGTATTTAATTGGGAGAAATGTCATTTCATGGTGACAGAAGGGATTGTCTTGGGCCATAAGATTTTCGAGAAGGGCATTGAGGTAGATCGAGCAAAAGTTGATGTCATAGCCAAGCTCCCTCCACCAATCTCTGTCAAAGGGGTTTGAAGTTTCTTGGGGCATGTCGGTTTCTATCGGCGATTCATCAAAGATTTCTCCAAGATCGCCAACCCGATGTGTAAGCTCTTGAAAAAGAAGCTAAGTTTGTATTTAATGAGAAATTCCTTAAGGCATTTAATGAGTTGAAGGAAATTCTCACCTCTACTCCAATTATTGTATCTCCGGATTGGTCAATGCCATTTGAGCTCATGTGTGATGCAAGCGGATTTGCTATTGGTGCGGTGCTTGGGCAAAGGCACAACAAAATCATGCACCCAATTTATTATGCTAGCAAGACCCTCAATGGAGCTCAAATGAATTATACCGTCACCGAGCAAGAGCTTCTTGCCATTGTCTACGCGCTTGAGAAGTTCCGGGCCTATCTACTCGGATCCAAAGTGGTTGTTCATACGGATCATGTGGCCTTGAGATACTTGATGACAAATAAAGATGCAAAACCAAGGTTGATTCGTTGGGTCTTGTTGTTGCAAAAGTTTGACTTTGAGGTCAAAGATCGAAAAGGTTGTGAAAACCAAGTTGCGGATCATCTATCTAGACTTGAGGAAGTTGGGAGACCAAGTGGAAATCTTGAGTTAAATGATGTTTTCCCTGATGAGAGGCTCTTGGCCGTATCTTGTGAGGTCTCCCCTTGGTACGCAGATATCGCCAACTTCTTGGTGACAGGTCTTATTCCCGACGATATCAAGGCTTATCAAAAGAAGAAATTCTTGAGAGATAGTCGTCAATACTATTGGGATGAGCCCTATTTATTTTGCACTTGTTCTGACAACATTATTCGGCGATGTGTGGCCGAATCTGAGGCCATGGAAATCTTGAAAACTTGCCATGACTCTCCCATGGGGGGTCATCACAGTGGGAACCGCACAACAGCTAAAGTGCTTGAATGTGGCTATTATTAGCCCACCATTTATCATGATGCAAATTTGATGGTGAAATCTTGTGACCAATGTCAACGCCAAGGATCGATTGGGAGGAAGCACGAAATGCCAATGAATTTTGTCATGGAGGTTGAACTATTTGATATGTGGGGCATCGACTTTATGGGTCCCTTTGTAAGTTCTCGTGGCATGCGATACATCCTTGTCGCGGTTGACTATGTGTCCAAGTGGGTTGAAGCTGTAGCATTACCCAACAATGATGGCAAGAGTGTCACCAAATTTCTCAAAAGAAACATATTCACAAGGTTTGGCACTCCACGGGCAATCATTAGTGATGGTGGCACTCACTTTTGCAAAAAACAATTCACTAATCTCTTGGAGAAATATGGAGTGCAGCACAGGGTGGCAACTCCTTACCACCCCTAAACCAGAGCATTTTAGCAAAGACGGTTAATGCAAACCGCACTGATTGGTCATCTAAGCTTGATGACGCTCTTTGGGCTTATAGAACAGCGTTCAAGACACCCATTGGTATTTCTCCTTATCGGTTGTTGTTCGGTAAAGCTTGTCATTTACCTGTTGAACTTGAACACAAGGCTTTGTGGGCATTAAAAAAATTGAACATGAATTGGGACGAAGCAACCAAGCTGCGGTTGTTTCAAATGAATGAAATGGATGAGTTTCGGTATCATGCCTATGAGAGTGCGAGTTTGTACAAAGAAAGGATGAAACACTATCATGATGTCAAACTTCTAAAGCGAGATTTTCAACCGGGTGATTCGGTGTTGCTATTCAATTCAAGGTTGAAGCTCTTTCTGGGCAAGTTGAAATTCAAGTGGTCCGGTCATTTTACTTTGGTGAGTGTGTCACCCAATGGGTCAATGACGACGGGACGCGTACTTTCAGAGTCAATGGCCATCGGGTAAAGCACTACCATTTGATGGTTGATGGAGACAAGATTGTCGATGCTCACCGGTTAAAACATGGCACCGGATCTTAGCATCCAAAGTGGTATCACGTCGTGCCGCGACGTTAAATTGTGCGCTTTTTGGGAGGCAACCCATGTGCATTTTTCGCAATATATTTTTCTTTAATTCTGTTGATTTTTGCTGTTGTGTTGTTTTAATGTTTGTTGATGTGTTGCAGAACCTAAGTGTTGAACCCAGAAATTGCCAGGACAACAGTTAGACGACACATTCGACGGACCGTCGATCTGATCGACGAAACGTCGAATGCACTGTCGAGTGGATAACATGAAAGATTGGTCACTGGAAATAATGGCAAATCGACGACAGGTTTGACGCTCCGTCGAACTGATCGACGGGCGCTCTTCTGCTCTTTTAAATTAAAAAAAAAAGAGGAGAGAGACACGGAGGGTCATGTCAAAAAGACGGAACATCGATTGACTCGACGCTCCGTCGATTGAACACTCCCTCCGTCTTTTTAACCCGACGGTTCAGGGACGTGGGTTTATAACCCACGTCTGTTGCCCTACCCTTTTTCATATGTAACCTCTCTCTTTCTCTATTTCTCTCTCTCTCTCTCGCTATCACTTCTCCCCCTTTGCCTTAACTGCTACCCCAACTCTACCCACTCCCCCTTTCCTTCCCCACCCCCTACAACCACTTTTCCCCCCTACCCTACTACTTTATCCCTCTTGGTGTGTGCTTTTTCAAGTAGTTTTCCATTCTAGAAAGTTGAAATCATCTTCAAGGTATGTGCCTTACTAGATTAGTTTTCCTTTATGATTGTTTGTTTTTGCATTCTAAGGCTTATGTTGCTTATTTTTTTATTACGTTTCTTGTTGTTGCATCGTGTTATATTCTCCTGGTATGCTCATATTTTTTGCTGGGGGTGGTTTGTTGATATGTCTGTGGTTGTTGGGTGTCTGATTTTTAGCCAAGTCGGAGGGCATTACGACAAACACACCTCATTCATGAGGTTGTTGTTGTTTTGCCCACCAACTGTTCGATGAAATGCCAAAGTAGGGCATTGTGGGTCACAATGGCTTGGAGGGTATTACGACCTTCGAGTTGTTGTGCCCGCCAAATGATTTCCCTAGTCTAACCCAAGCCAACATGGGGTGAAGTCTGAGTAACCCCAAAATACGTGACGATTGACACATCGGCCAAATAATGTATAGGATCTGTAGTCTAGCATGCGAAACCATTCGACGTTCAATTAGACGGCCCGTCGATTCAATCGACGGACCGTCCTATTTAACGTCGAATGAGCCTTATCTAATGTTCTTGCCAAAAACAGCATCGACGGTGGATTCGACGACCCGTCGAATCGATCGACGGGGCGTCTTTCCCACCGTCGTTTAGTTTAAATTTCCAGTGGCCAATTTGGTGCTGAAATGAGATCGACGATGAGATCGACGGCTCGTCGAATTGATCGATGGGGCGTCTTTCTCACCGTCTTTTGCTCAAAATTTCTAGTGGCTCATCATAGATCGACGATGCGATCGACGATGCGTCGATCAGTTCGACGGGCACTTCGACGCCTCGTCGATCTGGTCGACGACTCTTTATCACATCGACCGACCACTGGCAGCTTTAACAATTATCTCATGTCTTGTACTTTTGACTGATCCTGTATGTTTCTATGGTTATCTTAATAATGAAGTGTGTTGTTTTATCAGGTATGCCTCTAAAGAATCCAGTCAAGCGGGGTGGTGGTCCCAGGAAAGGCCGAGGTCGGGGTCAAACAGCCCTTATTCTTAGGGACGAACCCTCTGACTCTGAAAATCAAGCAGTAGTCCCAACGACTCGATCGAGGACTCAAACCACCACGCCCCAAGCAGAATCACCCACTTTGGTCTCCTCTCAGTCTACCGAGGGGACTTCATTCTCCACAACCGCTGATTCTAGTGATGTAGCGACAGACCAACCAGCCGCTCCTGAGCGAAATTCAGATGAGGAGCACGAGCGGCTGCGGCTGCAAAAGATGGAGATAGCGGTAGTCCGTTTCCCCTATCAAGGATGCCGAAAGTACTATGTCAAAGGGGCCACTACAGTCGACGGGGGTCATCCGAGGAAAAATATTCAAGAGGAAGAACAAATCAGTATGAGCGACTTGGAAAGCTACCCTCGGGTCACCAATCTCATCCAGCACTTTCATCTTGAGGCATTCACCCAGCCTCCAGGGGATTATTGCCCGACCATGGTTCGGAAATTCTATGCTACATACAGGGTAATGCTTGAGCAGCGCCACAAGAACAAGAGAGCTTTGAAAGCCGCCCCTCCATTGGACACAGTGTATGTTCGGGGTGTCCATGTTGACGTCTCAGCACGCACAATCAACCGGTTTTATTTTGATGATGACTTCGTGGCACCAACTATGGTGGAATATGATGATAAATTTGAAAGACGGGCTGAGCAATCTATACGGGAATGGTTTGCGACGGTGATGGCTAGAGGGCCAGCGGACCAGGCCCCATGGTTGAGAAAATTGGGTGCTAAAATCCATAAGGCAGATATCAGCTTGGAAGCTAAATTTTGGTGGAATTTCGTCATCTGTCGGGTTCTTCCCACGGGGGCAGACAACATAGTCACACCGGATAGAGCAGTGGTTGTGGCTGGTATGCTATCGAGGTACCCAATGAACTTGGGTGATTTGATTAGTAGGGTCATTCGGGCACGCACACCACATGAGGCGACAACCTTGATATTCCCGTGCCTCATCACGCAGTTGTGTCGATTGGCCCAGGTGAGGCACCTTGATGCATTTGCAGTTACTCTTCCGGTAACAAAGGTGTGAGACATCACACGGAGTAGGGATGAGACCCTCCGTACTTCTCAGGCCACCAGTACTTCATTACTAGAGCTCATGGGTGAGCAGGCTGAGCATGTCACGGATTCTGTACCACAGGGCACAATGGATATAGGCACAGACGGATTGTCCACCACAGAGGCCTCCACACCATCTGTAGCTGATGCCGCCCCTTCTTCTAAAGCACCACCTTGGCCTGCTGTTCCATCTGCATCTCCTATTCCTTCGTCAGTCGCAACATAAGTCTCCGAGGATCTCTTTGTCCTCAACAGAGCCAACTTCAGAGAATTTGCGATCAAGGCAGAGCGTGCTGATCAGCAGGTGACCCAGATATTGCAGCAGTTGGGTAGATTCGTTCGGAGAGAGATTACACCGGAGTTGGAACCTCTTCAGGAGGCTATGGAGAGGCATCATGCTAGAATCAATGCCAGACTTGACAGTTTGGAGATGCGGATTCTCACTATTGAGAAAAAGAGTGAGTCTGGTACTTCGGGAGATTTGAAGACCCAGCTTGACCAGCTCAGAGCTGAGATTGCGGCCCTTCGGATGAGAGAGCCGGTTATTGTGGATGACCCGACACCACCTGCACCAGTCGCCAACATTTTCGATTTGATCAGAGTAGTTGACTTGGTGACTGAGGATGAGCCCCAGGAAAGTCGCAAAAGAGAAAGCGGCCTGTCACATTGGCTGATGATGATGAGGAGGATGATAATGAGGATGAAGACCTCGAGCTTCAGGAGGGTATTCGGCAGTCACGCCTGGACATGAGGTTCACCGGCGCATCTTCCAGCACTAGTGCTATCCCAACGCCAGTCAGGACGATCACGATTGCTCCTCAGGACCTGCTGCCACAGATCCAGTCAGCTCCACCACTTCAGTCCACCGATCCATCAGGAGAGAGGGCCCCCATTCAGCCTGCTGCGGGGGAGGCACCTTAGCAGCAAAAACAGGATTAGAGTATTTCAGGTCGACACCACCACCATGGGGTGATGGTATGATTTTTGATACGTTGGGGACAATGCATCTTCTTTTTGCTGGGGGTCGGGTAACCTGGTGTACTTTTCAGTATTTATATTTGTTTTGTGGAATTAAAGTAATTGTGACTTTCATAGTTGTTGTATTTTGAACTTATGGCATGGATTTTGGATGAAAAAGGATATTTATGATGTGTTTTATGGATTGGTTTGAAATTGACCCCTCCAAAATTTGTTTGCGTAATCAGGTTGAAATGAATTGACATGTATGGTTCTTTTTGTGACATCATAGATATTAGAGTGTGTATGAATTGAGTGTTCAAATCGTTATGCCATTGTGAGTGTGAGAACTTCTTGTTTCATTATTAGCATATGTGGATCCAGAACTTGCCTGGTAAGTCGTGCTATATTGCTTAGGATAGTCGGTTGTGAAGTGATCATAGACTTTCATTCTGAATAGTCACTTCAGTCTTCAAAAGCCCAAAACCTGTTCTATATGAATATCACTAGTTTCCACGTTGAGCCTTTGACTTTTTCTCTTGATTAGCTGTAACAAACCTTTTCCCCATTTCATGAATGCATTCCATCTTTGCACTCATTCCCTCCTTGACACTACTAGATAAAAGAGGCAAATCGCCTAAGCTGGGGGTGGTATATGTGTGAAGTAAAGGCCAAGAGCCTAAAGCTGGGGGTGTGTGAGTTGCATAGTTGAGAACTGGATGTGATAGCGGATTATATAAAAATAAAAAAGTTGTGTTTACGTACATATGTATATGTATATATATGTATAGATATAGTTTTATAACGATAATAATATTGTCTCATAAAAAGATTGTAAATTCTAGTAAGAGTAGAATCACATCTTAGTCATAAGTTGGAAAATGAATAGATTGGGCATGGGAAGAAAGGTCGAAATCTGTAGTGTCGAGGAGGATGAGTCACTAATTCCCAAATGAGAATCCTACCCGTCCCCGAGCCTACATTACAACCCAAGAACAAGTCCTATAGTGATCACAACTGAACCGTCTGAAAGTGTTAGGCATTGAAATTAAAGGCAAGCATATGGTATCTGCACTTGTAAATCATGAACTTCTTTGTGAGCACGAGTGCTTTCTATTCTCACCCATCCTTCTCCCAATTCTTATTGAAAAATTATGTGTGGGACATTTTCCTAGCTAAGTGAGGGCATAATGGCGAATACTCGCATGCATAAATGCTTCTAATAATGTGATGTCATCAATTGAAGCGTCAAGGTCAATTATAACAAGTTTGTTTTGAAAGAACCCTATTTAGAAATGATGAAAGAGGGAGTTGATTTAAAATGCACGTGCCGGTAGCAATGAGCAAACACCATCGTAGTCACTTTTACTTTATTTTTAGCATAGTTGCAATTTTATTTTGTAGTTGTTTTGTCTAACTTGCTTGAGGACAAGCAAAGATCTTAAGTTGGGAGTATTGATGTGCCGCAGATTTGTGGCACATTCGACGCATTTTTACAATGAATTTTGGTTGTTTTCAAGTAAGTCTGGTTCTCATTAATATTTATTCTCTTATCATGTATACACGTGTGCACTTCTATTTTAATTCTCCGACACATATTTATTTCCTCTGTGCACTTTTACTTGTTCATTTTGACTTTTCACGTTATTTAACAATTAATAAATGAAGTACTCCTTCCGTCCCATATTACTTGACCACATTACTATACTTGACTTTTTACGTTCTTTAAGAATTAATAAAAATGAAGTACTCCCTTCGTTCATATTAACGTAGACATGTGTCATAGTACTTAATATTTAATTTCCTTCTCATGTATAGACGTATGCACTTTAAATTTAATTTTTCGGCATATTTATTTCCTCCGTACACTTTAATGCTTAGCAATTTAGGGAGAAGAAAATTTATATAGCTATGGGGTTAAATTGGTTTTTCACGTTTCAACAATCTATATCAGCTAATTTCAGAGTAATTCAATATTTGCAGAGTTAGTTGCTTACATTAGAGGCTTAGCACGTGGATTCCCATTTTCACACCTTGGGAATACTTTAAACGTGAAGAGAGGACGAACAATAGCAACACAAATTTGCATCAAAAGTTATTTTAATGCTCCTACGCATAACTTGTTCACTTTTGACTTTTCACGTTCTTTAAAAATTAATAAATCAAGTATATATTTTATCATCATATCCATATTTATTTGTATATAGTCTCAATAGCCTCAGAAAATGATTTGAAAATTAATAATTAATGTGAAGGGTAAAATAAGAAGAAGAAATTTTTTTCCCTTGATATGTTAACATCGACAAATAAAAGTAAAGGGAGGGAGTGACATTTATCCCCGTTTTCCATCATTGTCAATACTTTACTTATTTACTCTCCTTTGCAGTCTCCGATTATTGTTTCTTTACATTTATAAAATGTATTACTTTATATTTTCATTTCAGTATTAAAATTTGGTGATTAATGATATAACATATATCTTTCTAATTTTGATTTTTTTAACAATTAATATAAAAAATTATAATATATATTTTTAATTAATTTAATAAAAATATTTTAATCCAATATATACAACAAAATGGTTTTTATGTTTGGATCTGAATAGTTACTTAATTGAAATGGATATCAACCTGTCGGCATACATATAAAATATTAAAGAATTTAAAAGAAAAAATTTAGAATCAAAATATTAATTTTCCCTCATATTCTTACTAATTTTCTTTTACACCAATGAACAACTTTCATTGTCATGATAATGATAAAAAAGTCCGACTCTTTCCATCTCAAAGACTTTTAATTACAACTAAAGTGATGGTACATAAAATACATTTTGTATATATAAGAACAATTAGAATATTTTTAAAAGTTATTTTCAAAATACAAACCTTAAAGACTGACTAATTAAAGTGAATAGACATGTTGGTGCACGGGCATGTATAGCTAGTAATGAATATGCATTACGGAGATGACAAAATTATAATATACATTGTTTAAATAATACTACTCCATATAAGATCACAACCCTATTTAATAAAGAAAATAGTGTTGTGAACACTGGTGCGCGATGCTTTCGGTTAAACAAAAGGGAAATAAAGTAAGAAGAGTGGAATCTTGAGAGTCACAGAGACAAGAAATCTTTTATCATCTTCACTTTTTATTTTGCAGCCATAATGCTCTTTCCATATGAGAATCTAATAAAATATCAGCTGTTAGGAATATGGTACCAAACTTGGGAGAGACAGGGATTGTGATTCCTTGCACTAAAACACTTGTACAAGTCTCTTGGTTGCGTATGCACAATTTTAGAACCATTATATAAAGCCTTATATAAATTAAAACATAACAGGAATTTACAAAGTACTTAAAATTTAGTCGCTTCAAAATTGAATTTCAGACCGTCATATCTAAAATTTCAAATTTGTATCTGAAGTTAGATTCTGGCAGTCCAAAACTTCAAACCCGAAGGTCTGAAGAGAAGAAGAAGAGAGTGGTCTGAAATTTGTCAAATCTAACTAAACTTTTAAATATTAGTAGTTTTTAGGAAATGGCTAAAGTTTAAACGGCATATATAAAAGCTGCTACCTGGTGCTCTATTTCTACCATTTTGACCCGTCACGTTGCACTATCTTGACCTGTTTTGACCTAATATTTTGATGGGTAATTCATTGTTCAAAATACCGTAGAGTCAAGTTAACAAATGGACCATAAACCGACTTGTTAAAATTTGAAGTGTGTTGAGGTGGGTGGGAAGAAGACAATTAGTGTGAAATGCCAAACTTGTCTTTTCTACTTATAGGAGTCATTTTCTTGACTTTTTAAGGAGTTTATTTTCCTAAATGAGATGTTTTTCAAAATACTTTGAACAACTAATTAAATATGTGCAAATTGAAAAATATTTTCTTCATACCAAACAACCCTAGAGAACCATATTTCTTAGGTCCATGGTATTCTGGTTGAGTTGGTATGATTGTTCATTATTACTAGTGTATTCTTTGAATTGGAGAGAATATTTACAGTTGTTTTAAGTCTGTTTCAAACATACTACAGTGTACAAGTCATTCTAAAATTACAATTACTCTTGGAAATTACATTAACCTGATCAAATTACTTCTCTGATTTCTAATGTTCTAGTCTGTTTGGCCAAGCTTTTAGGATAAAAATAGGTGCTTTTGAATAATTAGCAAACATTGAAAAAGCAATTTTTTCATAAGTATTTTCTAACCTTGGCTAAATAAAAATTACTGCTCTAATATCGATAAACCCAATTTTTAAATTGATTAACCAAACATAAATTACTATTTTTTAAAAGTACTTTTTTCTAAATACTTATGAAACCATCTTCTCTTCTTGATTTTGAAAGTTTGAAAAAACAGACATTGAATAACCCAATTATGCAAGTAGGCACTGATGAGGACTTATAAGAGTTTAAATTTTATGCATTGATCAGATAAAAAATATCTACACGATCTAGTCATTAAAAAGTAATTATAAGTAACTCTACTTAATAATAACATATACTGTATTAAATTATAATGAAGGTGCATAAAATTGCTTAAATAAACCGTGCTTATTATAATATTCCACCAACAACCCAAAGATCTTGTTTGATTTCCGGGTCAGAACTGTCCATGCACGCTCAATGCATCACCGTTGGTGCATTCTTGTCTTGTTTAGTCTGCATAATTACTTTTAATTAACCTTAAATTATGTCGGAGCTTTCATTAATTAATTCTTAGTTTCGCGTTGTCACGTGATTCCTCCTTGGGCACACTAAACTCTGACTCAGTCAGTCAAACAATGTGTTGGGTCTTGCAAAAACAAAAAAAAAATGTTATCGCATTAAAATAATAAAATTCTTATATTCTTTTTGTAACAAAAAGCATTCAATTTTATATAAAATATTGCCCTCCGTCTCAAATTATTTGTCGGTTTTTTGTTTACACGCCTCTTAAAAAATACTTCCTCAGGATCAAAAAAAGAGTCCACTTAACCATTTGCACACCTCTTAAAAAAATACTAAATCCTAGATAAAAATAGGTAATTTGACTAAACTACCCCTAATTAAATAGGCATTGGAATTTGATCATATAACACTTAATAGGGGCAAATATGAAAAAACAAGGTTAATTTTTTTTTATTTGCTAAGTGGACTCTTTTTTTGATCCAAGAAAAAAATGCTAAGTGGACTCTTTTTTTGATCCGGAGGGAGTATTAATTAGGAAAAACATTTGACTAGCTTTACCCTTATTTATATCTAAGTTATAATCTGTCTCTCTCTATTAAATATTTGCTCTATTTATGTGTCATCTTCATTAATTGAAATTTTTTACCAAGGATAAAATGGTAAAAAAACTAATTAATTGTGCCTTGAACTTCTACAACGACAATAATTTGAGAAACATATTTTTATTAATTACGACAAATAATTTGAGACGGAGGGATTACAAAATACTCCCTCCATTCACTTTTGTTTGTCCACTATACTAAAAATACATTTTTACTTTTACTTGCCACTTTTAGATATCAAGAGTGTTTTTTTTTTTCATGTTTCACCCATAGTAATTAATTACTTATTCCTAAAATCATTTCCCAAGACTTAAGATTACTAAACATCAATTAATATGAGTATTGTGGTAAAATACCTATATAAATTATTATATTATTATTTCATAAAGGATATGCAAAGTTCAAATTGGACAAATAAAAGTGAACGGATGGAGTATTATTCAACTTTATGTAAAAGTATTTTATTTATTTTCTTTAATCTTTTTTTTTAATGATATTTAGATAAAGTTGAGTAACCTTTTCATTACAATAATAAGCTGTAATTTTTGTAATACTTATAACGTTAAGTAATTTTTTTAATTATGAAATAGATAATTTGATAATTTTTATACAATAAAGTGAAAGACATGGTAATAAGTTGCTTAAAACATGAAATCTGCTCAATATCCGATATCCTCATAAAATATTTATTAATTAAACTCAGTTTTTCAAATTAAAGTGCGATAATGTAGCACAGCCGCTGCTTTTTTTGTCTATTTGAATCTTTGTTTGCACTAAACATAATCACACATTCACACATGAAAAATATACTCGTATTCTTTTACTTTTTTTTTTTTTGTTTTCCACTCGGTCGGGTATTCGCATTGGAGCCCGACCATATTCGGAATCGCGCTGCGTAGGGCTCCATTTGGGGGGAAGCGCTCCCTACCAAAGATTTTTTCATACCCAGAGCTCGAACCCGAGACCTCTGGTTAAGGAAGGAGCAGCCCCATCCGTTGCACCACATCCTTATTACTCCATCTATCCATTTTAACTATCGTTTTAGCTCAAAAATTTGTTCCAAAGTGATTGTCATTAGAAATCCAAAACTAAAATTAACGATTGTTTTCAACGATATATACCCTTAGGGGTCGTTTGGTTTAAGGTATAAGGTGGTTTATCCCAGCACTAATTTTTATACCATGTTTGGTACAAGGTATAAATTAGTGCTGGGATAAATTTATACCTTGTACCAAACATGGTATAAAAATTAGTGCTGGGATAACCCAGCTTATACCTTCTTAACCCACTTATACTGGGATTATTTTATATCATCTTTTAGATGATATAAAATAATCCCAATAGATGGGATAAATTAGTCCCGGGATTATAATCCCGGGACTAATGAGTCCTTAAACCAAACGACCCCTTACATTAAAGAAGTTTGCACAATATTTATGAATAAAGACTAATCTACCTTTATTTAATAAGGGTAACTTAGTAAACTATACATTATAGGAATAGTAGTTATTGTTATCCTAATGAAAGTAAAAAAGTTAAAGCGACGTTTAAAATGAGAGGGAGAAAGTAATTGCAACGCGGGATTAGGTGAAAACCAATTATGTAAGACACTTGAAATAACGTAAGAAAAATAATATTTTCCATTTTCGAGGTTGCATTTTTTTTTTTAATACTAACGATAGGTAATATTTAAATATCAACTTGTCTTTTTTCACTTTTTACCATAGGAGGACAGTAACACATTATGGCACTGGTGCTACTATTTAAAGGAGTCACATCCGAACATTTAGAAGACATCTGTGTGAGACTGTAAAAAGAAAAATTTACTAAGAAAATATGGAGAGAAAAACTTCTGGTCTTTTTTTTCTCCTTCTCATTGTGTTTGCCTCACGTAAGTCTTATTCCGTCTTTTTTTTCCTTAAATTTAAATGTGAGCTGATACTTAGAATAGATTTAGGAAATATTGCATATATTTTACTTTAAAGTGGTTCTTATTTATATTTGAAAATTATCTCATGATATTACAATTGTTATTGTTCCTACTAAGATTATTGCTTCCATAAACGAGTATCATATATATATATATGGTACAAATCAACCCATTTTTTCTCTTTACTTGTCCTCGGGTGTGTATTAACGCAAAATATAAAGGTAATTGTTATTTTTTCTTTTTTTACTTGGCCTCAGTATTAATTAGTACAAAATGGGAAAGTAATTGCCTATATATGTTTCAAGACATAAAAGAATCACAAAATAATTTATCCTACTCATAAATTAAAATTATAACGATAGTGTTTGCATTGAAGATTTGACGTCTTTGCCTAAAATGCGAACCTCTAAGAGGAGTACAGGCAGGCCCAGAAGAGGACATGCTGGAATTCAGGCTTGACCTCGGTCACAACTTCTGATAGCTAACACTTCAAATAGTAGTTAGACACATGGATTATATTTTTTTAAATTAATTTTTGAATTTAAGTTTTGTACAGTGATAGTGTACAGATTTTTTCTACACATCAGGTTAAGTTGAAATATAATAACATGTAATCAACATTCTTCATAACAACAACAACATTCTCGGTGTAATCCCACAAATGGGGTTTGGGAGGGTAAAACGTACGTAGACATTACCTTTACTCAGGAGCGGAGCCAGTAAGGGGCAAGGGGTTAACCTCAACCCTCTTCGGCAAAAAAATTAAACTGTATATACAAGGTTAAAATTATGTTTTATCTATATATAATAGATGTTGAACTTTCTTGGTTTTTTTGTGTGTTTATTTTTTTTTAATTTTTGAACCCTCTTTATAAGAGTTCGCCACTAGTCCTATCTTTGTGAGGTAGAGATGTTGGTTCCTATAAATTTTCGGTACGACACATTACAAACTAATACTCTTCATAACAAACTTGATTTAGTAACTTGAGACATAAAGTAATAACCTGCTATAACCCGTCGAACTAAGTGTAAATATTCTTCATATTATTTGATATATATAACTTATTTTTTTTTATTTTTTTTGGGTGTAGAAATGGCTATACCACAAGTGGAGGGAAGAGTGTGCATCTCGCAAAGCCATGGGTACAAGGGGCCATGCCTAGGTGACCACAACTGCGCTCTTGTTTGCCGTAACGAAGGCTTCAGTGGTGGGGACTGCATTGGCTGGCAAAGAAAGTGCTTCTGCACTAGGGGTTGTTAATTAAATAATTAGTGTCATTTTCATGACTCTTAATTAATTACTTCACTATCGTTCTCTCCTTTTTGTTTTAGGGAATAAAATGTAGTGTTTTAGCGGGCATTTTTATATTTATGATGCGTGTAACGTTCTTCATTTAGTAATCCAAGGGTTTCTTTTCTTTATTTCATAGTAGTTCTTCATACGGGAATATTTGTCACGATCGCAAATGAAATCACTTATGGATTCAGCGACAAAAGCCAATCACTAAAATTGCTAATCTGTCGAATACTTTGCAACAAATTTGATTTTCCCATTGCAGAAAGTCATCAACTACGAGTATGTACGACGACCAATACAGATTCGTCGCTAATCTATTGCTATATTGGTTTAGCGACATATGTATGCTGTTGGTCGTTAATTCCTATTTTTCTGCCATTAATGTTGATTAATTTATTATACATGATTGGTCATATAGCAAGTTAGCCAAGTTAGCATTATCCTCATTTTTATTCGTCAATTAAGTTATCTTTTGTCTTTTCTATTACTTGAGAGTTAATTGACCCTATTTAACGGACAATAATTTTCAGGATTCAAATAATACTAACACTTTGGTCAAACTAAGATTAAACTTGTAATGACTTGAGAACAAAAACTGAATAATTAACATCCAAATTAGGATTCGAAGTACTACCCGTCAAATTTAAGGACCTACAAATAATATATTTTACAAAAGTATTCGAAATTACGCAGATATGCTCTTCGTTAATAGTTTAGCTCATATATGCCCTTTAAAGGCGGATCCAGGATTTCAACTTTATGGATTATGGATTTTAGAACGACGACTTCTTGCTAACAATTGTACATATTTAAGGAAATTTTTAACACAAATAAATTAGTTAAGCAAAAGCTATTGGGTTCAACTGAATTCATTTTCAGGCTTTTAGCTCCGTCCCTAATTCCCTTACCGCTCAATAGCTGGTCCAATATATGCCCTCAATTTAATTGGAGCCCCCAATTACCCTAATTAGCTGATTAATAAGAGAAAAAAGATCAAATAATGCCCTTTAAATATGCGAAATTGGGCAGATATGCCTTTCATTAGTAATTTAGCTCATATACATAATTTTATGTTGGATAACTTGGATTAGTCATTTTAATTCATTAACCAAACGATCCCTTGGAGTATAAGTTGAATCCAAAAAAATAAAAAAATAAAACTTGATTACTGAATGCGCGTACGTACCTCTTGAAAACTTGACAGCTCGGATTATTAGCAGAGCTATAGTATAACCTATGGGAATTCAACATATGAATTTTGCTTAAATTTTGTATTTGTATTTAAATATTCATTAAATATATATAAATATTTATAGCGAACCTAAAGACTAAAACTAGTTATGAATCGTGTTATGAAGCAAAAACTAAAATTTTGCATTAAATATGTATAAATATTTATAGCGAACCTAAAAACTAAAGACTTAATGCATATGCGACCTCCTAAACTTAATATTTAATGTGTATAATTAAAATGGGTAGGGTGTTTTAATTGGTTGAACTTTTCACGTAGGATGAGATTGATATTCACGCGCAAGGCTAAAAAAGTAAAACTCACCATATATGTTAGTATGTAAGCCTGATTGTATTTGATAGACACACTTTAGGCCAAGTTTGGGGGTTCACTAGAAGCACCACTCAGTTGAGATGCCAAAATGGAAAAAAGGGACAAGTTTAGGGCGCTGCATATGCATTAAGCCAAAACTAAAACTAATTATGGTTCAAATCGTGGCTGCTCAGAACCAAAATGTCGTGAAAATAGGATCTCTTGCCCTTTTATAATTTGAATAGAAGAAAAATGACTTTTTCAATCTCTTATGTGTTTTTTTCAGATCTCTTATGTGTAAAAAATAAAAATATCTTGTAAAAAGATCATAAAACTAAATAAAATTTGTAAAGTACCAAAAATTCAAAATGTGTCTACTGTATATACATTAACGGTTATATCTTCTTTTTTGGGGTACATTTTAACGGTTATATCTAAATGAAAGCAAAGCAATATGTATACGCAAAATATAAAAAGCAGGCGATCCATTGTTGACTTTTAATAGTCAAAATTGTTTGTAGTATTATACACGCACGCAGGCCTTAGAATATGGAGCTTTTCACCTTTTTTAACTTACCAAACATGATTTTATAGCTTCAAATTTTGGGTGGAGACAAAATCGCAACCCACAAAATTTGGAAGGTAATTTAATTTTATTATATCCTGAAATCTGTTGTCGTTATTTCATAAGTACATTTCTTGCCTTTCTGTTTGCAAATTAGCTTTTTTTGTCCTTCTCCTGCTAAAAAGCTCATTCATCAAAGTAATTAATTAGAGCTCATTTTTTGGAATCTTGATTTATATATTCATATGATTATTGATTGAGACACCCATTTGATGGGTTCCCAGATTTTCACTTTCTGATCTGATCTTAACAACAAGAGGCTAGAGGTGATCTCTCTCTTTAATTTCGCTGTCATTGTGATTCTAACATAATATATAGGCGATCCGTTATATTTTGTATAGGGTCATTTAATCAATTTGCCTGGTAAAGTTGTCTCCCTGGGTTTGAGTCGTGGAATCAGGCACTGGTGGTTGTGTCAGGATAGACACTTGAGGGTTGTGGCCATTCCCTGGACCTCACATGAATATGGGATGCTTCGTGGACCGTGCTGACCTGTTATTGCGACATCCCTTGTATGGGCTACTATACATGTAGTAATTTGGAAAAATGGTTAGAAGGGGAACCTGAAATTATTGATATTTACATTAAAGATAATTTGGAGTTTTGGACCATTTCTTGATTTGGGTGTGTCATTCCTGAGCAGGGTCATGCTAATCTTCTCTGTATCGTTCCAATTTTATTGTCCCTGACAGTGGCGGAGCCACACTATGCTGAGGGTGTTCATCCGAACCCCCTCGGCGGAAAAAAACACTGTTTTTACAAAGTTAAAATTATTTTTTATGTATATATAATAGATGTTGAACCCCCCTAGGCTTCTTCGTATGCTTACTCTTTTATATTTTGAACTCCTTGGGCGGAAATCCTGGCTGCGCCACTGGTCCCTGAAGGGACACAATAAAGATAATAATGGTATCATATCACTGGTCTAGAAGCAGAGGCAGATCCAGTATTTAAATGGTTCCATGATTAAACTTTTTAGCACTGAACAAAACTGTACTTTTGAAATTATGGGTTTAAAATTTAGTATTTATTGGAAGTTTAGTGGTTTTGCACATATATATCTATGTTCCGTATCGAAATTACTGGTTCACTTTACCCCGGTGAATACAATTGACGCATGGTCGAACTTCTGTTGCTTGTGAGAATTCTCCTTTATATTACCTTTAATAGAAATTTTAGTTTTATGGTTTAGATTTCATCATGAGATCCAATGATCTGCATTTTTATGTATAGCAGCCAGGCTATCTATTTCACTTATTTTGGTGTTGGATGAGAGTAAGGGCCCTTCTCACCTCCTACGAGTCGTCCGGCGGAAAAGACTTTTTGAATTGGGTAGAAGAACTCAGGATCGTCGATCTCTTCCTTAAAGATTGGGATGAGTCGATGTCGGTTGATGGTGTGAAAACACTTCCTGATGTCAATTTCCAAAAACCATCGAGAGGTTCCCCGCTCTTCTTTGATCCGTCTTACGACGGAGCAGAAGCCTCGACAGCCAGTCCTTTGCTTGCACTTTCCGTACGGAAAGGCCAAGCTAGTTATGAAATATTTTTTTCCCTTTCAAATCCAGAGAAATCTTTGACTTTCTGAGTTATAATGTACTGAATTTTAGGAGAATTAACAAGTATTCCATTCTCGGAAAAGGAACTTCAACATTGTAGTCTCTGTATAGGAGCCATGATATTTAGTTTTTAAATGAGGAACTATTTCTAATTTTCATGCCGGTTTCAATTATGTTAGATTCTGAAAAGGATTAACATTTTCGTTGATAGGTATATTTTATCAAGGAATATGATTTATCGTTCCTTACTCTCAGTTGCTTTTGTCTTTATTGTTTGGTGTAGTGTCTATATTACCACTTTTATTTCTTTGGCCACACAACAGCCGGAAATTATCAAAGTATGTAGCTACCCAAAGAGGAGGCAATCATGGAAGTATTAAGCTGATATAGCAATTCGCACTGGTGCAGAGAGGAAAATTGACACAGAATATGAAACTTAAACTAGTTAATTGAAATGAATGAAATTTTATGTGTCAGTGATATCAGTGTTTCTTCGCCTGTCATATTTGCTGATGGTTATTTATTTCACCAGCCAAGATCATCCTGTCATGCTTTTGAAGGCTTATTTTGTTTTAGGAGTTTTCTTATATCCACTTTCAGTATCTGCGGTACTAAACATAATATGTTGTTTGCAGTTTTTCATCTCTTGGACATGTCAGAAGCTTCTTTGAACATGGACCCCCCTACAGATGAAGGGAAAATTAGAACTGCAGCACTTGAAGATGTGAAATTAAAAGAAATGGGCGAAACTAAACCAGCAGCACTTGAGGACGTGAAATTACAGGAAGCGGAGGAAACTAAACCAGCAGCAATTGAGGAAGTGGAACAGGACGGTGCCCTCTTCCGCTGTGATCTATTTGATGCAGAAATGGTTCAAAAGGTAGCGGATGAATTCCTTCCAGGATTAGCCTCTGCCTGTATTGACAATACAACCGGTGGTTTGTTGAATAGCCCTGCTTCTGTGGCTGTCGGTATTAGAAGAGAAATGGTGGACTATCTTACCCAGAGAAGCGAGATGTTTGTTGCGGAATCTGTTGTTGGTGAAGGTGACTCAGTTGCTGAAGTGTCGGACAACCCTCATGATATTATATCGGATTTTATCGATGATTTTGCACAGTCTAAGAGGAACTTTTTAAGTAGAGTATCATCATGGATGCTAAGTGAAAGGAGGGAGGAAAGGATAGATGATTTTGTACAAGAAATGGAAATAAACGGCTTTTGGTTGATGGCGAGGAGGATAGCAGTGGCACAAACAGTGATAAGAAATATCGACTTCAAGAACACTTATCACTGTCCTATGAAGTTTAAATCCGAAGAAGAACTAACGAAACATATCTCCTCGTGCAGTTTCAGGGAATTGAACTGTGAAAACGAAGGATGTAATGCTCGATTTAGTGCAGCTCAGCTGGAACTGCATGACTCGACTTGTCCTTTCAAAATACTTCAATGCGAGCAGAAATGCCCAGAAATGCTCATGAGGCGCGATATGGACAGGCACTGTATAACTGTATGTCCAATGAAGCTTGCTAACTGCCCCTTCTATCCAGTAGGCTGTGTATCTACTATTCCTCAATGCAAAACAGACCAACACCGTCTCGAGAATCTTCAGTCGCACTTAATTTGCATCTTAAAACTTATTCACAAGGAAGCATCTTTCGAGGCTTTGAAGAAAAGGGCTGAACAATTGTTGGAGGTCAGTTATTACATGGTGCCCCTGTTCTCTTTCTTTGGAATTTGGATATACTGAACTTATTTTACTGCTGCTTTTTTCTCTCGACAAAACATAGAAATGTATGCAGTCAAACTGAAATAACTTGGTAGATATCTCAAAATGTTGAGAAAGAAAAAACACGGGAGAAAGACCAAAATTTGCACTTTATCTATCTAGTTCAAAGATTGGAAGAGCAGCGTTTTCTTTCCTGCTTCTGTTTCCCTTACATTTTCTTTGTTAACAGTCGTACTCTACTCTGTGATCCCATTATCAACTCAAGGAGATAAAGTAGGTGAAGAAAAATGGTAGAATTCAAATGGATATTTCACACAAAGATTAACTTCGTTGCATGTTGCCTTGGCTGCCCAATTCACAGTCTAATAAGCTGATTTCATTTTGTGACCATCATTGATTTTTGATAACTTTGTACTATGAGTTAGTAAAATTTGGTTGTTTTCCTCTAGAAGAATTTTCGCAGTGGGGAATCCTTCATCTAAATACCTTTATGCTGTGATTTTCTTCAAAGTTGGTGAGAAAAATGCCAATCAAAATCAAGGGAAAATTGAATGTTAGAGCTATTTATTGAATCTAATTCACAATGGCGTTTCACTGGATTCTTGATTCTCTTGCAAGCTAACTTTGTAAAAATAAAAGGAAAATACTAGAACAATGAAGCTCTTGACACGGTGATATTTTCCTTTCTACACAAACAGGCATCATCACCTGGACGGCTAGCAGCTGCTCGTGATGCAAGATCATTAACAGTTGCGATCAAGAGTATTGATGCAAAGCTCGGACCCTTAGAAGTTGAGGAAAATACAGAGGTCAATGCAGAGGGCGCTGAGTTGAAAGACAGAGAAGAGGATAGCACCGATCAATCCGCCAAAAAGGATTGTACTATAGACTTGTCACATAATGATGAACAATCTCCAGACATACCGAAGAGTCAGCAAAATTCCACAGCTTCACAAAACAAAATAGAGTCACCTGACAAATCAGAGAAAGTTGTGGAACCGACAGTTAAAACAGATTCATCTACAAATGAACACTGTGAGAAAGAAGACTCGAGAGATCAACTCCATAACAAAAATAAGAGCCCAGAACCTCTAATAGAAAATGATGGTTTGAAATCACCTGACAAAAGTGAAGAGTCTCTGAGCCCATCCCAAAAACATCAAGATTTCACAACTTCAGCCTACAAATTGGAGTCATCCAAAAGTGAAGAGTCTCCCAAGTTGCCTGAGAAGAATCACGATTTAATAGTTTCTGAAGAGAAAAAGGAGTGACATGCCAAAACTAAGAACTTGGTGGAACAAATGAATCTCTGGCCACTATAGACAAATTGGCACCTGACTAAGGAAGATTTAACAGAATCAATGTTGGAAAAGGTAAACAGCCAAAAAGTCGCCTATAGAAAGAAATTGCATGTGTAGCCACCAAATGAGAAGTAGATCAAACAATTTTTGAGGTTACTGAACAGATGGTCATTTTCTAAATGGGAGACTTGAGCACTTTCCAATTTAGAAGAGTAACTCCGACTCTCAGGCTGGAAGATGGAAGACAAAAAGTAAGTACATTGTTTCAAGATTGTCTTTTTTTCAAATCTGAGCTGGAGCAAGGACATAGCATAGGAGATGGACAAGATTTTTTTTTTCCATGAAGTAGATAAAGTCACATACCAGTTTTCATCTTCTTCATATTTCAGTGGGCAATCCCTTCGATCCTTCAAAATGGCATAGTTTTGATTTTAAATTCTTTTTTCATCTTCGTACATTGATCTTACGACGACTTTGTCATCTTTTTAGCCTTTTAAGTGTTATTTAATTGATAGATATAAACATTTTTCTAGTATAAAGGATAACAAGCTGGTTTTCGCTTGCCTTGTAATTTCATTTACCCTATGTAAAAGACATTTATGTTTTTCGCTGGTATTGATTGGCATTAATTTGACTTTCACTCCCATCAAATGCATACCCCTTTCTCGCTCTAGTGAAATTTCTAACACTGCTAGTCTGCTATTGCCAAATGGTACATTTTAATTCTCATTCTGCTGAAAGTTATTTATCCCCTGATAGCTATATTGCTCGGTCTCTTCAATGTTGTTGCACATGTGTTCAGATCCTCAGAAAATGCTCTATTTGGAGCAGAGAACATGCACTTATTAGCGTTTTGAGGAGTCCGAGCAACATAACACGATAGCCTGAGCTAAAATACCATTGCATCATTCTGGAGATGTACAAATGATAGATAGTGCCTATGGCTAAACCATGATGCAGTTATCAAGTGACTTACAAAGGTCTTATACTATGGGAAGACTATTTTGTCCTCCTTTCCACCATAGCGAAGTTAAATAGAGTTTCATCACCTATAATATGACAAAAGAATAGTGTAAGTTCTATGTACTGGTTTTTACACAATCAAATGACTTATAAGTTAACTATATTCTATAGGTAAATCTCTACTATAATTAATTGGTAAATGGTAACTAACCTACTATAATAGGTTAATCTACGTTGATAGCAAAAAAAGAAAGCCGTTACCTGTCTATGTTTATAAATTAACTCTTATGAGAGAAATATAATATCTTCGTCCATAATTTGCTTAGATCAAAATAGGTTGGGTCAAAATAAGATAAACAACGGCCTCATAACTCAAGCAACCCCTTCCCCTCCTCTTTACTTAGGTAATTTTTTTTTTAAAATGGGAAAACTAATCTATTGTTCTTAAATTATTTGCTTTAAGTTTTTCTTAATTTACATAATTCTCAATCCTCAAGTTTAATTTGTATGTCTGGGTTTGAATTTTATTTTGACCTGTGAGGTTAGTTATTTTTATTGGGATCGAAATAACAGGGTGTGAGAAGTATACTAAAACAAAGAAAAAAGTACACTAAAATATGCATAATAATGTAACCAATTGGCATACATATGAGGAAACTAGTATAGGCGAAAAAAAATTAGGAATAAATTCTCCTCCTAAACATAACTTTATAATCCTAAAGGACCAGATTATGGATGTTATTATGTTGTTGTCAGAAATGATCTTTAATTTATAGAAGTGCAAAACTTTTCTTTCAAGAAAAGAATTAGTATTTCTTTTTGAAGTAAAACACAATTACGGTAAAATTCAAAGAAAGTAGAAAATTCAAAACAAAATCTAACAATTCTGACCTGTTTTGACCCAATAATTTAAAGGAAACTTACATAAATGTACAGTCGGCCAATTTTAATTACCGACATTAGCCCCAATAAACAAACCTATACATTGATATGTATAAGGAAAAGTCACACAAATACAACTTTTTAAAATGGTAATTAAAAACATTACAACTATTTTAAAAAAATTACACAAATACAACTTATTCAAAATATTGTATTGTATTGATATCTTCGAGAAAGTTTGCTTAGATCAAAATATTGGTTAGCTTAAAATGAGTCAGTAGGCTCATAACTCAACCCTCGTAACATGACTCGTTCCATCTTCCTCTTATTTTTGTCTTTTTGAAATGTGAAAACTAATATATTTTTCTTAATTATTTGCTTAAGTTTTTCACCGCTATTTGGCCGGGTAGTGTCTGTCTTCGTCAGGGTCATTAGGATTTTGTTGTTGATAGAAATGTTTGGGTACCATATTAGCCCTTTTAGATTTCGTTAGCTCCCTCAATATTTCTGATGCCCAAAACACGGCAACATCTGCTGGCAACGAAAAGGCAAGTGATAACAATGGATGTTGAGATGTAGTAACTAGCATTTGGGTGATGCTGGTTCCTGCGTTGTGGCCTGAGTACTCCTATTTTATGGGTTCCTAACATGTATAGTTTTATTTCCATTCCTCCTTTTGATCTTCCGCAATCGAATCCTAGTTTAACGTACTGCTATGACTTTACACACTATTCTCTTCTTGCTTTACCCTGTTGTGTGCTCTATTTTATATTTTGGCAAAAGTCATACATAGCTCCTAAATTTTGCCACATTTTTTTCTGGGGTATCTAAATCAAAGGTTGTATCTATTGGGTATTTAAATCAGTCCAAATTTGATCCCATTAGGTATCTTTTTCATAATAATCAGCAAAATTAAGAGAGTGTATTACACTCTCCACGACGTGAAAACTTTGTCAAATGAAAACATGACACGTGGCGGTGAGGTCCATCATAATAATTAAAAAATAAATTATACACCCCTCAACTCCAAAAGAAACCACCGCCGCTCTCCCACCACTGGCTGCTGCACCACCACCCCCTACCCCACCAATAATTTATTCCCCTTTTCTTCTCTTATTTAGATCTATCAATGTCTTTACAAGACCCATCAATCTTCAATGAAAGGTGAGCTAAAAAAGAGTCATAGTAATGGTGAATCCTCATTTTTTTCGGTGAACAAGATGGTAATGCTACTTTTTAGATCTAAAAAGGACAAAAAAAATAGTGGTAAGAAATAACATCCAATTCACAAATTAATTTTCTATAATAATTAAAAGAAATGAAGTGCTATAATGAAGAAGAAGAAGAAGAAGAGAAAAAAAAAAAGGAAGGAGAAAATGGAGCTTCGCCGGAAATGGAGGGGTGGGAAAATAGTTGGATGGAAGAATTGAGGAGGAAGACCGGTCCAGTTGTCTTCCTCCTTTTTTTTAAGTTAATTTTTATAAACAAAATATAAAGAAACTAAAAAAAAGAAGAAGAAGAAGAAGAAGAAGAAGAACTGAAGAAATGGAGCTTCGCCGGAAATGGAGGAGTGGGAAAATAGTTGGATGGAAGAATTGAGGAGGAAGATCGGTCCAGTTGTCTTCCTCCTTTTTTTTAAGTTAATTTTTATAAACAAAATATAAAGAAACAAAAAAAACAAAAAAAAAAAAAGAAGAATTGAAGAAGACAGAAGTGGAGAAGACGAAGAGGGAAGGAGGGGAGATGACTGACGCAAGGGGGGAGGTGATGAAGAGTGGGGCCAATATTTTTTTCTTAAATTTAATTAAAGTCAAAGAGGTAAGTTTTTAATTAAAAAAAGAAAAAGAAAATTAACATTTCTGATTAAGTCACGCGCTTAAGGAAAGTGTGGTTCACTTTTTTTGCCACATCAGTAAAAAGTATTTATGTGATACAAATTCAGAGGGGTTTAGATACCCAATAGGTACAACTCTCGATTTAGGTATTTCAGAAAAAAATGTGGCAAAATTTGGGGGATTGTCTATGACTTTTGCCTTATATTTTTGCAATGAACTGAACGTAACCCGAGGACGCTAGATCGGATAAAAATAAAACTCCACGTACATAGTACATTTTTAAAAATAATAATTAATAAGCCACCGCCACTCATAGGAGCGTGACTTGATTTTATTCATATCATCAGTATCACAAAAAAGAGGGATAGCAAACCCCCGGCAGCTACTTTGATGGAATAGGCTCCATCTCGGAGAAATAGGATTTCATCTTAGCTCACAATATTTTTTAGCCTAAGTTTGAGGACATGACTCATCTCCTCAATCGTATAAACAAGATGATAACAAGGTACATCAAAAAGATAATTCCTATACACTGTTCTATGTGTATACGGTAAAAATCGGATTAATGCTAGACCGGTGAGATCGGGGATCAAGGGAAGGAAGAAACAAGCACGAGCGTAAAAACTTTCTTTCGGACCAGGGTATTGCACCAGAAGTGGTTGATCAGAAGAAAGCGGAGGAAAATCGTTTGGGTCGATTTATCCGGAGCAGACTCCTCATCACAGCCAGTCCGGTTTTTCCATGGCCGAGTTGATCGTAACAGTTAGCCCGGTTTTTCCATGGCCGAGTTGATCGTGGCCGTTAGCCCGGTTTCTCCATGACCGAGTTGATCGTGGCCGTTAGCCCGGTTTCTCCATGGCCGAGTTGATCGTGGCCGTTAGTTCGTTTGGTTAGTTACAAAATGCCACGCGTCAAGACCGTTCTGCCACACTGTGCTGCCAACCGTACGGGTGTCAGACCGTACGGCCCAATCTTATCCTTTTAGAGTTTTCTTTATTCTAAAAGAGCTTTGTGTTATAGGCAAGACCCATAAGACAACTCTATAAATAGGGGGCATTTCCCTACTTTTAAGGGTTAGCTCTTTGGAATCTAGAGCATTGTAATAGCAAATCAAAATATTATTTCTCTCTTTAGTCCGAATCTGTGGAGTTATTGTTTTAGCTTACTTTTCTAGTATTACTATACTTAATCGTCCATAGTAACCTACATAACATTCATATCCAAGTTATTGTCGCGTATATTTATATCCTCAAACCATAGTGCACGAATCCATCTATATATATATATATATATTTCATCAAAAACCAAAATAGATTAAAGTAAAAAATAGTTATTTCCTACACTAAATTGTCATTTCATAAAGTCCTCCTTAGGGTTGGGGCTTACTATTATGTCAAAATCGCCAAGTGAACCTAGTGAAACATACACATTTTTATGAACCTAGTGATTTCATTATTCACAATGCACCAATTACGCGACCTATTATCAGTACACACAAACTACGACAACAACATTAACAACATCTTGGACTCAGACACAACTACTACAACAACATTAACAACAACTTGGACAGTTGGACTCAGTCCCAATCAATTTGGACATTTTACAAATTGTTACTTTCTGATAATTTCATTCCCGCTAGCAAACCAGCAACGAACACCGAAATTAAATCATTATCACCATTTTCGCTTTTTTCTCCGCTTGCAGGGGCGGAGCCAAGTGTAACCGAGGGGTTCATCCGAATCACCCCGACAAAAAATTACAGTGTATATTGAAGGTTAAAATTATTTTTTTATGTATATATGATAAGTGTTAAACCCCCTTGCTTCTTCGTATGTTTACCTCTTCATATTTTTGAACCTCCTTACTGAAAATCTTGGCTCCGCCACTATCCACTTTTAGAAGGATACCCACTACTTGGACATTTCTGTTGAGAATTTATGAATGCTGCCATAGCATCGGCCTCTGATTTGTAAGATTTATATAGGTTCCTCTTATATCCGTCGACTTGCGGTGAACTTTCAACACAACTAGCGTATACACCACGTTTTCTGCCCCTAAACACAACGTAGAACTTAGATTTGCCATTTATTTCCTTACCATTTTCATATTTATTTTTACCTTTTTCACCCTTAAAATATCCGTTGTTTGCTTCAACTACATCCTCCAATGATTTGTAGGATAACTATAGGTTTCCCTGGAATCCAGTTACTTGCTCAGAACATTCTTCCCAAGAATCGTAGATACCATGTCTTCTGCCTTTAAACACAAGACATAGACCTTACCTTTTTCATTGTCAAGCAGTATTATGAGAAAGTAAAATAAAAGGATTAATCGCCTGAAGATGATTAGTGATTTTGGCGGGAAAAGGGGAAAAGAGCTTTGGTGGATGGAAAAGGAAAAGGGAGGGGCCTTTTGGAAAACTGAGGAGCCTTTGATTAATAGTCAAAGAGTATACCTTTAGCTAGTCTAGCCTTTTCAGTATACAGGGGCAATTTGTAGGATTGACCTTCGTTGGCGGCGGTCTTTAATTTTGACCCCTTAAAATGGTAGTCTTTAAATTTTGCTTTTTAGGCAGAAATTTACATGGCACAGACAGAATTTTTGTCCATGCAAATTTTGCCTGTGCGGCCCATATTCTACCTTAAGGTAGAATTTCGCTGGCCAAATTTGCAAAATTCTGCCTTGCGATTTTTTTTTTATTGAGCTGGGTTTGAACCCACAATCTCGGGGTGTTAGGCGAGGGGTAAAACTTAAAGACCATCAATTTGAAGGGCAAAAGACCACCCCAAATGAAGGACAATCCACGCAAAAAAAAAATGTAAAGGGGTGTGGAGGAGTACCACTCGCAAGCCCAATTTCTCACACGCACGCATAAGGGGATTCTGAGGGTAAAAGGGACATTGACAGCGATTCTCGACGATTTCTCGTCCAAAGTTCTCGACAAATAACCGCGCCCTTACATTACTTAAACTCATCAAGAGTGTCAAGTATGAAAATTTTTATTTTGTGTAAGATGCAAAAATGACGTGGCCGACAAAACTTGTATGAGGCTCCTTTCATAGTCTGCCAAGTGGATACGGGTCCCAAGTTCAGCCGAAAGAAATTGGCTAAGTCGCTGCTACCCTAATACCCTCTCTCCTCTCCCAAATTCTGCTATTTCCTTACTTTAATGTTACTGAAGATTGGGTACTGGCGATGTGAGAAATTGAGAATAGACGATGAAAAGAAGAGAGAATACATAAATACCCCCCTGGAGATGACACATTTTTTCAATAAGACACCTAAACTTTGCGGGGGTCCTATGATCCCTTGAACAACTTCAGAGTAGTATATAGACCCCCTTTTTCGGTCAATCCCAGTTATGAAAAATGTGTGCAAATCACGCACCAATTGTCACTTGCCACGTGTCAAATTAATTTTTAAATACTTTTTATTTCTGTTTTTTCTATTTGAATCCTTTTCTTTCTTTTTCTATTTATTTTCTCCCATTTTTCCTCATCTCAATTGTGTAAAAGCTCCTCCGATGAAGCCACTACCATCGCCGCCACTGCAACAACCACCAATTCCATTATATCACCACTAACTAATCATCAATCAGTATTTGAAAATCAAACCCACAAAATAATCAAAATCTGAAAACTAAAATCACCCCCAAAGAAAAATCTAAAAATTATCCACCCCACCTTCTCCCCTTCCCCTAACCGTGAGCTTCACTGAAACAACAATGGAGGTGTGCTTAGCTTCAGAAATGGAAACAAAAGAATCACTCCACCATTTTATGCTATTATCATTGCACTTGGTCTATCCCTCTCTTCCTGAAATTATACAAACAATTATGGCTTAATAATCAATTTGAAAAACTCTCTTCCACCTGTGGCAGAAGCCATCATGGCTGGCCGGTCGCCACTGCTCTGCCATCTCTTCGCCGACAACCACTTTTTAATATTCTTCCGTCTTCCTCTTCTAATTCCCCTAAAATACAATTAAAAGCTCATTTATGCCCAGAACCATTCCATACCACCATTAATAGAAACAAGCTAAGAGAAGAAAATCACCATCAATGGCCCGGAAAAAAATGAAGAAGATGGGTTAAATAAAAGAATAAAAAAGAAAAGGAAATGAAATTAGGAAAAAGGTAAAATAAAAAGAGAAATAAGTAGAAAAAATATTTTTAATAGCTGTCAAAAAAATTTATCATTTTTTGTCCTCACTCTCCCTAGGAAAGTGATATACACTCTACGCTGTGTGGCCGAAAAGGATGTATTAATTCCAATTTGAAATTGAGCGGGGGGATCATAGGACCCCCTCAAAATTTAGGTGTCTTATTGAAAAAATGTGTCATCTCCATAGGGGTATTTATGTATTCTCTCGTGAAAAGAAAGAGGGAAAGCAGATGGAGAAGGGAAACGTGGCAAAGTAGTGAAGAAATGGGGCTCATAATACCAAATGTCAAGCAACAACATCCTCACACAATTATTACTAGTCATGTCTCACACCTAATAAAATTTCTCGTAGAGTACCACTGCAACCCAATTTTTGTGACAGTGATTTGAATTTATTATTTTAATTATAGAGATAAAAGTACTTTCCACTTTTATCAATAAAAGCAATAAAGAAGTTCACCCCCAAGTCAGTATACAGATTACATTCACCTATGCAAATGGTGGTAATTAGTGCAAAAACCAAAAAGAAATACTTTAAAATTAGTTAATTTGAAAGTATAGTCGGATCCGGTGAAATGAGGTCATTGCTATAGCATCCCCTTTGGAAGGATACCACTTACAAAACAAAAGCTAATTTCACACTCACAACGTTTAGAAGAAATTTATGCCAAAAGATATTCACACAAAAACATTTAATAGCGGAAATAGGCCCATGCGAAAAGGGGGTTGATAGTGAGGCATTTTTTTCCCCACATGTTTTGTTGAGTGTATGGCGCATATGCATCATGTACATGTCCCTAATGCAATGTGATCTTCCCTTATGTAGGAATAAAGTCGTGGCCTCTTTTTTTTTTCTAATAGACTTATGGAAGCCGCTCGTGAGGGTTTAAATAACTCTAATGCCCAACCCCACTTACAAGAAGGGGTTGGCGAACATTTTTCTGAATCTAATCCTCCTAGTACTAGTGGATCTGAAGCGGGAAGTAATCAGGGTACAAGAGTTGGGCCACACTCTCAAACGAGTTATAGTGCTCCTGCTGTTGATCCTCCTTTTCAACAAATGGCTGATTTCTTTCGTCACATGGCTAGAAGAATGTCCGACCCTGATGAAATGAACTTTGAGAAAATGAGAAAAATGGGTGGAGTTGAGTTCGAAGGCACTATTGATCCTACGGATGCCGAACAGTGGTTGGAGCGGATTGAAAGAGTGTTTGAGCAATTAGAGTGTTCAGACGCTGCAAAATTTAAGTATGCTGTCTCACTGTTACAAAAAGATGCCTATGACTGGTGGGTAAGTGTACCGAATGCCAAGGCAAAACCTCCTGTTCTTACTTGGAATGATTTTGTGAAAGAATTTCATATGAAGTATGTCCCACCTGCTTATCATGATGCAAAGAAAAAGGCGTTCTTGAATTTAGAGCAAGGGGGTATGTCTATTGCTGAATATCAGCAGAAGTTTCTCAGACTTTCTCGTTATGCTGGTGGTATTATTAATAACGAAAAAGATAAGTGCAGGCGATTCGAAGACGGTTTGAATAATTCCATCAGAAAATCTGTGGCGGTCCTACAACATGAAAACTTTTGTAAATTAGTTTCAGCTGCTCTTACTTGGGAAAGGATCGACAAGGAAAAAGCTAGTTGAAATGAACACAAGTTCAGGAAATCTGATGCAGATTCAGGAGGTTCATCTAAAAGAGGAAGGTTTGACAGTTCCAAAGCTAGTACTGTTCACAAATCAGCCCAGCATAAGCAAAATAGATCAAATTTCTCTACTGCCAGCACTCCAATCTATGGCCAAGGCAAGATTCGTATACCCACTTGTGCACAATGTGGAAAGAATCACTTTGGTACTTGTAGGAGAGCTTCTGGTGCTTGTTTTAATTGTGGGAGCTTCGATCATAAAGTGAAGGATTGTCCTAATCCTAACCCCACTTCTTCTTCGCGTACGGAAGGTTCAGTTCAAAAACCTATTACCACTCCCTCTCAAGGGAATAGAGGTGTAAGATCTAGAAACACACAAGCAACAGGTGCAGGTGGAGCCATAAAGCTAGTGAGTTAAGAGCTACAACACGAGCTTATGCTATGAGACAGAGGGATGACCAAGATGGAGCAGATGTGGTTGTTGGTAAATTTGGCTTATTCGTCTTATGTGTTGTTACATTATTTGATCCTGGTTCTACACATTCCTATGTTTTCTCATCACTGGTTTTTCCTAAAAATGTGAAATCTGTGAGACTTGATTGTGGTGTGCTTGTCCAAAGTCCTTTGGGTCAACAAGTTGCTTGTAATCAAATTTATCGAGGTTGTCCCTTGGTGATTCAAAATCTAGTCTTCCCTGCTGATTTGATTGAAATGCATTTCCAAGACTATGATGTCATTATCGGTATGGATTAGCTTTATAGGTACCATGCGATAGTTGATTGTAGGTCAAAGCATGTGACCTTTAGAGCTCCTTCACTTTCACACATCATTGTTCAAGGTGAAAGATCATTGACATCTAATATTATCTCCGCGGTTGTGGCAAGAAAGATGGTTAGTCAGGGCTGTGAAGCTTATCTTGCTCATATATTTGATACGCACCTGGAAAGTCCAAGCCTTTAGGATATACCAGTGGTGTGTGAATTTCCTGATGTCTTCCCCGAAAATCTTCCTGGATTGCTGATAAGTTGGTATTTTACCAACTTATCTCTTCTTTAATCTTATATTTTTGCTATGTTTGCTTGAGAAAATAGTGCATTTAATATCATTTACATCTATTTTACAGGTTTTATATGATTTATAAGTGATCGGAAGAAACCAAGTGAAAATAAAATCAAAAAGAGGTCAAATTGGACAGATTTGCAAAACTGTCAAAACTGGACAGTTTTGCAAAAATGGGACAGATTCGCAAAAAACGGGCAGAACTGCAAAAACGAAAATCTGGGGCATATTTTGTCATTTTTTGGACTTGGAAAAATTGGGAAACATAAAAGGAAGACTAGGGGGCAAAAACATATCATCTTTGGCTCAACACAAGTCCTTTGAGGCTAGGGTTTCACACCAACACATTGGAGGAGAAGATTGGAAGCACTTTAATGAGATATTCTTAATCCTTTCTTCAATTTCTTGTTTGGTATTGAATATTTATGTGTGTAGTATTTCATTTCAATACTTGAACCTTGTTTATAGAAGTATATATTGTTTAAGTTTGGATTGAATCTCTTGTTTTGCTTATGTGTTGAATGATTTTATTCCTAATGAAGTGAGTTATTGTTTCTTTAATTAATCTCATTTTGAATGATTCTTAAGGGAGTAGCTAACCCTAAGACTTGCCCATTTATTTCGGTTTAAACTTGGTAGAGGCAAACTCGGGATTGGGAAAGATTAATTAACAAGAATTTGGGGCGTTAACCCTCATCTAATGGAAATCGACCTAGGAATAGGCGACACCACTTGTAGCCATATTCGGGTGTTCTTAATGCTCCTAATTGCTTTAGGGATATTCAATTAGGTAGTCTAGTTAGTCTTCGGAAGAAGCTAATTTAGAGTCATTATCCGAGGCTAAGTAATATAAACTCACCATTATTTGTAAATCATGAAATACATTGGATCGTTACTTGAGCGTAGTTTCCCTTGTATCCATGCTTGTGGCCATTGATCATTTTACTTGCTTTCTAGGTTAGTTTACATTTTTGCATTAGTTATAATTTTCTCTCAAACAAAACCAAAATATTATCTATCGTTGGGCTTTAGCGTAGTTGGTGAAAATTCCTACTTTTCCTACTCGCCTACATATTGTTCTCTGTGGGATTCGACCCCGACTCATAGTTGGGTAAATATATTTGCATACGACCGTGCCCATTCTAATTAATAGGGTGGATTTGGACGTTATCAAAAATGGCGCCGTTGCCGGGGAACAATTTGGCGTATTTGGTTTAGTTTGAGATTTAAGCTAACTTGCTTTGGTCCAAACTTTCTTTGCTTTATTTTATCTTTAAAAAAAAAAAAAAAACTGATCAGTTTTAGCAAAACTGTAAAACTGTCCAGTTTTTATTTCTGCAAAATTGTCCAGTTTTTGCAGAACTGTCCAGTTTTTGCAGAACTGTCCAGTTTTTGCCTCTGCAAAATTGTCCAGTTTTTGCAGAACTGTCCAGTTTTTGCCTCTGCAAAACTGTCCAGTTTTTGCAAAACTGTCCAGTTTTTGCTTTTGCTAAAATATTTTTTTTTTTTAAAAAAAAACAATGGCATCTTGTAATGAAAATGGGTCGGATGGAAGTTGTTCATACTTTGATGACCCTTGTCCCTATTATGGAAGACCTCACTCTTTGCAAAATTGTTTAAAGTCTCCCGGGGGAGGATTGTGCGCACAATCTCGAACCCATGAGTGGAGCATATGTGATAGATGTGGTGGTCAAAATGGCTATTGGGCTAATTGTGCTTATGTGTCCTTCCCTTACCCGAACCCCCACTATGACGATTCTACTTTTTGTTGTGACAATGATAGGGAAATGGAAGTGGAAGAAGTTGAGAATGGACAAAATGGAGAGTTCAAGCTCATGATGGAATGCCTACTTGAAGGAGGAAATGAAAAGCAAAAAGCCTTGGAGGAGTACTTGGAAACTAGTCTCCAAAATGGCTTGATGAATGAATACAAAAATCTTCCATGGGCATTTGAACAAAATCAAGAAGAATTCTCAAATGCTCAATATGAGGAGAGAATGCCCATGTTGGAGGCCAATCATGAAAAGGAGGAATCAAGAATTGAAAATCCTCCAAACGAATCTATTTTCATTAGAGATGCCAAAGAAGAAAAGAAATTAGAGTCAACCGTTGTCTTGAGAAAAATGGTGGAAGTTGACTCTAGTTTGGGGGAAAATGAGAATGTCAAAATCCGGAAAAATTTGCAAATCGGAAGGTTGAAGTCTCACTCCAAGCATTTTTCAACATTGGATTTGTATGGTGATATGGGAATTGAGCCACATACATCCATGTTGGATGGTGAAGAAGAAAGACAAGTGCCTTACATCTTGCAATTCGAAAGAGTAAGAAGGCAAAATGACATTCCTCATTTGAAAGCCAAGAAGTGCAGAATGAAGAAATTAACGTTTGGCTTGTTCATCTACTTACCACCCCCCACCGCTCGTGGTCACAAACTTGAGTCCAAGTTGGGTGCCCAATTCATAAGCTCCAAATGGCGAGAAAAGCGGTAAAGGTAACCGTCGTGCCGCGACGTTAACTTAAGTGCTTGGTGGGAGGCAACCCATCGTTTTAAAAATTTTAAATCGTTTTTGAAATTTTATTTTTTAGAATAGTTTAGTTTATGGTTTTTGACTAATCTGCAAAGTTTCAGAATTTTTGGAGTTGTTTTGAGCAGGTCGGATTTCCGGACAGCTCCAAACCAGTAGCTGCTGAAAATTGCAGCACTGTTAACAGAACTGTTTTGCACAGTTTTTGCAAAACTGTCCAGTTTTTGCAAAATTGAACAGTTTCTGCAGAACTGTCCAGTTTCTGCAGAACTGTCCAGTTTTTGCAGAACTGTCCAGTTGCAAAAACTGTCCAGTTTCTGCAGAATTGTCCAGTTTCTGCAGAACTGTCCAGTTTCTGCAAAACTGTCCAGTGTTTTTTGCAAAACTGTCTAGTTGCACAAAAAAATATTCTATTTTTATGTTTTGTTTTGATTATGTGCAATGAGGACACTGCAATATTTTTAGTTGGGGGTGGCATGTGGTAGCACGTTATGTTTTGGTTATGCTTGATTGTGTGCCCTTGTCGGGTTTATTTTGTGACTGTTGGTGTGGCTGTGGATAAACGTTACAAATGGAACTTGCTCAAATTCTTGAAAATTTCGTTCTTTTTGCATGTTGTGGATTAGTCACTTTTGTTATTTTATTTCCGTTCTAAGTTAGGTAGTTTAGGAGTAAAAACTTTTGTTATTTTATTTCCGTTCTTAGTTAGGTAGTTTAGGAGTAAAAATGGTGTTGGGATGTGATTTTTTACCCCTTGGCTAATTTTTGGCTTGCTTGGTACCAACTTATTTAAACCTTAACATATGAACTCTTGATTTTTGAAAAAGAAAAATGATTGAAGTAAGGTTTCTTGTTGTGACTTTTAGATTTAATTTTTGGCTCTTACTTTCACTAATTAGTCTCTTTAGGCTATGAGTGACTTTTTGAGTTCATTTGTTTCAATTGGTTCTTGGATACATATTCTACTTGAGTTTTCATGTGCCATGTGTGATGAGGTTTATTTGTGAGTTCTTTTGCATTATTTGTGGTCTAGAACTTGCCCGGAATGAGTTTCAAGGCGAAATCCTAGACTACACTTGGTTTGAAAAATGATGTTAGGCCTTCCTTGAACCGCTTTTGTGCCTTAAATATCCTACCCTTGCATATTTTCCCTAGTCAACCCCGTTTGAGCCTTTAACCTTTTCTTTGGCAACCATGTTACAAGTTTTAACCTTTTGTTCTTTATTGATCTATCGTTTGGTACCCTACCTCCTTAAGTGCGTTGAAAGTGCAAACGTAGGCTAAAAGCCTAAGTTTGAGGGTGATAGTTGGAAAAAGTTGTGATGTGGGAGTTACTTTAAGGTGAAAGAAAAAAAAAATGAAGTAGTAGAAAAAAAAATTTGGAAACTTCCTTGTTATTTTGAAAAAGAAAAAAATAAAAATAAAGGAAGGAATAATAAAGAGTTGTGAATAAAGGGAAGACTAGTTGGCGAAATGAAAAATGAAAAAAATGGTGGAAAAGCTTGAAAGGAAGTGTGCTTTGATTGTTGAAAATTGTAGTGCTTAGGGAGGTTTTTGAGTCACTATTTCCAAATTATGTCCCTACCTTAACTAAAAGCCTACATTACAACCCTTTAAGTCCTAATTGATTTTGAACCAAGTGTGTCTATATTAGTGGAGAAATACATGAAGGGCAAGCTTATGGTACTACTTGTGCAATTGAACATCTTTGTGAGAGAAGAGAGTTAATTCTTTCTATTTAATATCCCATTTGTGTTTTGAATTACATTTTCTAAGTGTGGGATTCTCTCTTGAGTGTGAGGGCACATGAGAATTTAAGTTGTGAAAGTGTTTCATTTTCCAATTGAGAGGAATGAATAAAAGAAAGTTGTTTTGCGATAAGGAGGCAAATTTTGAAGCTTTAGTGTCATGACTTGATTGCTACTTTGATTAATTTGGTGTTTGAGCACTTGAAAGGAAAATGAAGTTTTTAAGAAGAAGTTGGTGATTCATATGTTTTGAATTAATTGTTGGTACCAATCAAAGTCACGTTTTTGTGCTTAAAGTAGACTTTTTAACTTGGTATGATGTTGGTGCACTATTGAGTCGATTTCTTCGAAAGAGATTGTATGTTTTGAATTGCTTGAGGACAAGCAATAGTTTAAGTTTGGGGGTTTGATAAGTTGGTATTTTACCAACTTATCTCTTCTTTAATCTTATATTTTTGCTATGTTTGCTTGAGAAAATAGTGCATTTAATATCATTTACATCTATTTTACAGGTTTTATATGATTTATAAGTGATCGGAAGAAACCAAGTGAAAATAAAATCAAAAAGAGGTCAAATTGGACAGATTTGCAAAACTGTCAAAACTGGACAGTTTTGCAAAAATGGGACAGATTCGCAAAAAACGGGCAGAACTGCAAAAACGAAAATCTGGGGCATATTTTGTCATTTTTTGGACTTGGAAAAATTGGGAAACATAAAAGGAAGACTAGGGGGCAAAAACATATCATCTTTGGCTCAACACAAGTCCTTTGAGGCTAGGGTTTCACACCAACACATTGGAGGAGAAGATTGGAAGCACTTTAATGAGATATTCTTAATCCTTTCTTCAATTTCTTGTTTGGTATTGAATATTTATGTGTGTAGTATTTCATTTCAATACTTGAACCTTGTTTATAGAAGTATATATTGTTTAAGTTTGGATTGAATCTCTTGTTTTGCTTATGTGTTGAATGATTTTATTCCTAATGAAGTGAGTTATTGTTTCTTTAATTAATCTCATTTTGAATGATTCTTAAGGGAGTAGCTAACCCTAAGACTTGCCCATTTATTTCGGTTTAAACTTGGTAGAGGCAAACTCGGGATTGGGAAAGATTAATTAACAAGAATTTGGGGCGTTAACCCTCATCTAATGGAAATCGACCTAGGAATAGGCGACACCACTTGTAGCCATATTCGGGTGTTCTTAATGCTCCTAATTGCTTTAGGGATATTCAATTAGGTAGTCTAGTTAGTCTTCGGAAGAAGCTAATTTAGAGTCATTATCCGAGGCTAAGTAATATAAACTCACCATTATTTGTAAATCATGAAATACATTGGATCGTTACTTGAGCGTAGTTTCCCTTGTATCCATGCTTGTGGCCATTGATCATTTTACTTGCTTTCTAGGTTAGTTTACATTTTTGCATTAGTTATAATTTTCTCTCAAACAAAACCAAAATATTATCTATCGTTGGGCTTTAGCGTAGTTGGTGAAAATTCCTACTTTTCCTACTCGCCTACATATTGTTCTCTGTGGGATTCGACCCCGACTCATAGTTGGGTAAATATATTTGCATACGACCGTGCCCATTCTAATTAATAGGGTGGATTTGGACGTTATCAAAAATGGCGCCGTTGCCGGGGAACAATTTGGCGTATTTGGTTTAGTTTGAGATTTAAGCTAACTTGCTTTGGTCCAAACTTTCTTTGCTTTATTTTATCTTTAAAAAAAAAAAAAAAAACTGATCAGTTTTAGCAAAACTGTAAAACTGTCCAGTTTTTATTTCTGCAAAATTGTCCAGTTTTTGCAGAACTGTCCAGTTTTTGCAGAACTGTCCAGTTTTTGCCTCTGCAAAATTGTCCAGTTTTTGCAGAACTGTCCAGTTTTTGCCTCTGCAAAACTGTCCAGTTTTTGCAAAACTGTCCAGTTTTTGCTTTTGCTAAAATATTTTTTTTTTTTAAAAAAAAACAATGGCATCTTGTAATGAAAATGGGTCGGATGGAAGTTGTTCATACTTTGATGACCCTTGTCCCTATTATGGAAGACCTCACTCTTTGCAAAATTGTTTAAAGTCTCCCGGGGGAGGATTGTGCGCACAATCTCGAACCCATGAGTGGAGCATATGTGATAGATGTGGTGGTCAAAATGGCTATTGGGCTAATTGTGCTTATGTGTCCTTCCCTTACCCGAACCCCCACTATGACGATTCTACTTTTTGTTGTGACAATGATAGGGAAATGGAAGTGGAAGAAGTTGAGAATGGACAAAATGGAGAGTTCAAGCTCATGATGGAATGCCTACTTGAAGGAGGAAATGAAAAGCAAAAAGCCTTGGAGGAGTACTTGGAAACTAGTCTCCAAAATGGCTTGATGAATGAATACAAAAATCTTCCATGGGCATTTGAACAAAATCAAGAAGAATTCTCAAATGCTCAATATGAGGAGAGAATGCCCATGTTGGAGGCCAATCATGAAAAGGAGGAATCAAGAATTGAAAATCCTCCAAACGAATCTATTTTCATTAGATATGCCAAAGAAGAAAAGAAATTAGAGTCAACCGTTGTCTTGAGAAAAATGGTGGAAGTTGACTCTAGTTTGGGGGAAAATGAGAATGTCAAAATCCAGAAAAATTTGCAAATCGGAAGGTTGAAGTCTCACTCCAAGCATTTTTCAACATTGGATTTGTATGGTGATATGGGAATTGAGCCACATACATCCATGTTGGATGGTGAAGAAGAAAGACAAGTGCCTTACATCTTGCAATTCGAAAGAGTAAGAAGGCAAAATGACATTCCTCATTTGAAAGCCAAGAAGTGCAGAATGAAGAAATTAACGTTTGGCTTGTTCATCTACTTACCACCCCCCACCGCTCGTGGTCACAAACTTGAGTCCAAGTTGGGTGCCCAATTCATAAGCTCCAAATGGCGAGAAAAGCGGTAAAGGTAACCGTCGTGCCGCGACGTTAACTTAAGTGCTTGGTGGGAGGCAACCCATCGTTTTAAAAATTTTAAATCGTTTTTGAAATTTTATTTTTTAGAATAGTAAAGTTTATGGTTTTTGACTAATCTGCAAAGTTTCAGAATTTTTGGAGTTGTTTTGAGCAGGTCGGATTTCCGGACAGCTCCAAACCAGTAGCTGCTGAAAATTGCAGCACTGTTAACAGAACTGTTTTGCACAGTTTTTGCAAAACTGTCCAGTTTTTGCAAAATTGAACAGTTTCTGCAGAACTGTCCAGTTTCTGCAGAACTGTCCAGTTTTTGCAGAACTGTCCAGTTGCAAAAACTGTCCAGTTTCTGCAGAATTGTCCAGTTTCTGCAGAACTGTCCAGTTTCTGCAAAACTGTCCAGTGTTTTTTGCAAAACTGTCTAGTTGCACAAAAAAATATTCTATTTTTATGTTTTGTTTTGATTATGTGCAATGAGGACACTGCAATATTTTTAGTTGGGGGTGGCATGTGGTAGCACGTTATGTTTTGGTTATGCTTGATTGTGTGCCCTTGTCGGGTTTATTTTGTGACTGTTGGTGTGGCTGTGGATAAACGTTACAAATGGAACTTGCTCAAATTCTTGAAAATTTCGTTCTTTTTGCATGTTGTGGATTAGTCACTTTTGTTATTTTATTTCCGTTCTAAGTTAGGTAGTTTAGGAGTAAAAACTTTTGTTATTTTATTTCCGTTCTTAGTTAGGTAGTTTAGGAGTAAAAATGGTGTTGGGATGTGATTTTTTACCCCTTGGCTAATTTTTGGCTTGCTTGGTACCAACTTATTTAAACCTTAACATATGAACTCTTGATTTTTGAAAAAGAAAAATGATTGAAGTAAGGTTTCTTGTTGTGACTTTTAGATTTAATTTTTGGCTCTTACTTTCACTAATTAGTCTCTTTAGGCTATGAGTGACTTTTTGAGTTCATTTGTTTCAATTGGTTCTTGGATACATATTCTACTTGAGTTTTCATGTGCCATGTGTGATGAGGTTTATTTGTGAGTTCTTTTGCATTATTTGTGGTCTAGAACTTGCCCGGAATGAGTTTCAAGGCGAAATCCTAGACTACACTTGGTTTGAAAAATGATGTTAGGCCTTCCTTGAACCGCTTTTGTGCCTTAAATATCCTACCCTTGCATATTTTCCCTAGTCAACCCCGTTTGAGCCTTTAACCTTTTCTTTGGCAACCATGTTACAAGTTTTAACCTTTTGTTCTTTATTGATCTATCGTTTGGTACCCTACCTCCTTAAGTGCGTTGAAAGTGCAAACGTAGGCTAAAAGCCTAAGTTTGAGGGTGATAGTTGGAAAAAGTTGTGATGTGGGAGTTACTTTAAGGTGAAAGAAAAAAAAAATGAAGTAGTAGAAAAAAAAATTTGGAAACTTCCTTGTTATTTTGAAAAAGAAAAAAATAAAAATAAAGGAAGGAATAATAAAGAGTTGTGAATAAAGGGAAGACTAGTTGGCGAAATGAAAAATGAAAAAAATGGTGGAAAAGCTTGAAAGGAAGCGTGCTTTGATTGTTGAAAATTGTAGTGCTTAGGGAGGTTTTTGAGTCACTATTTCCAAATTATGTCCCTACCTTAACTAAAAGCCTACATTACAACCCTTTAAGTCCTAATTGATTTTGAACCAAGTGTGTCTATATTAGTGGAGAAATACATGAAGGGCAAGCTTATGGTACTACTTGTGCAATTGAACATCTTTGTGAGAGAAGAGAGTTAATTCTTTCTATTTAATATCCCATTTGTGTTTTGAATTACATTTTCTAAGTGTGGGATTCTCTCTTGAGTGTGAGGGCACATGAGAATTTAAGTTGTGAAAGTGTTTCATTTTCCAATTGAGAGGAATGAATAAAAGAAAGTTGTTTTGCGATAAGGAGGCAAATTTTGAAGCTTTAGTGTCATGACTTGATTGCTACTTTGATTAATTTGGTGTTTGAGCACTTGAAAGGAAAATGAAGTTTTTAAGAAGAAGTTGGTGATTCATATGTTTTGAATTAATTGTTGGTACCAATCAAAGTCACGTTTTTGTGCTTAAAGTAGACTTTTTAACTTGGTATGATGTTGGTGCACTATTGAGTCGATTTCTTCGAAAGAGATTGTATGTTTTGAATTGCTTGAGGACAAGCAATAGTTTAAGTTTGGGGGTTTGATAAGTTGGTATTTTACCAACTTATCTCTTCTTTAATCTTATATTTTTGCTATGTTTGCTTGAGAAAATAGTGCATTTAATATCATTTACATCTATTTTACAGGTTTTATATGATTTATAAGTGATCGGAAGAAACCAAGTGAAAATAAAATCAAAAAGAGGTCAAATTGGACAGATTTGCAAAACTGTCAAAACTGGACAGTTTTGCAAAAATGGGACAGATTCGCAAAAAACGGGCAGAACTGCAAAAACGAAAATCTGGGGCATATTTTGTCATTTTTTGGACTTGGAAAAATTGGGAAACATAAAAGGAAGACTAGGGGGCAAAAACATATCATCTTTGGCTCAACACAAGTCCTTTGAGGCTAGGGTTTCACACCAACACATTGGAGGAGAAGATTGGAAGCACTTTAATGAGATATTCTTAATCCTTTCTTCAATTTCTTGTTTGGTATTGAATATTTATGTGTGTAGTATTTCATTTCAATACTTGAACCTTGTTTATAGAAGTATATATTGTTTAAGTTTGGATTGAATCTCTTGTTTTGCTTATGTGTTGAATGATTTTATTCCTAATGAAGTGAGTTATTGTTTCTTTAATTAATCTCATTTTGAATGATTCTTAAGGGAGTAGCTAACCCTAAGACTTGCCCATTTATTTCGGTTTAAACTTGGTAGAGGCAAACTCGGGATTGGGAAAGATTAATTAACAAGAATTTGGGGCGTTAACCCTCATCTAATGGAAATCGACCTAGGAATAGGCGACACCACTTGTAGCCATATTCGGGTGTTCTTAATGCTCCTAATTGCTTTAGGGATATTCAATTAGGTAGTCTAGTTAGTCTTCGGAAGAAGCTAATTTAGAGTCATTATCCGAGGCTAAGTAATATAAACTCACCATTATTTGTAAATCATGAAATACATTGGATCGTTACTTGAGCGTAGTTTCCCTTGTATCCATGCTTGTGGCCATTGATCATTTTACTTGCTTTCTAGGTTAGTTTACATTTTTGCATTAGTTATAATTTTCTCTCAAACAAAACCAAAATATTATCTATCGTTGGGCTTTAGCGTAGTTGGTGAAAATTCCTACTTTTCCTACTCGCCTACATATTGTTCTCTGTGGGATTCGACCCCGACTCATAGTTGGGTAAATATATTTGCATACGACCGTGCCCATTCTAATTAATAGGGTGGATTTGGACGTTATCAATTGCCCCCGGAAAGAGAGGTTGAATTTCCTATAGAGGTTATTCCTGGAACTACTCCTAATTCTATAACGCCTTATCGAATGGCTCCAGCAGAATTCAAGGAGTTGAAAAATCAATTGCAAGAACTTCTTGAGAAAGGTTTTATTCGCCCGAGTGTTTCTCCCTGGGGAGATCCTGTTTTATTTGTGAAAAAGAAAGATGGAGCTCTTAGGCTTTGTATTGATTACCGGCAACTGAACAAGGTAACAATTAAGAATAGATATCCACTGCCTAGGATTGATGATTTATTTGACCAGTTAAAGGGTGCTAGTTTGTTCTAAAAAATTGACTTGAGGTATGGGTATTACCAACTGCGGGTAAGGGAACAAGATGTCCCTAAAACTGCCTTTAGGACTCGATATGGCCATTATGAATTTTTGGTGATGCTATTCGGGTTGACGAATGCTCCTGCGGCATTTATGAATCTGATGAATCGCGTGTTTAAGGCTTATCTTGATCAATTTCTGGTGGTTTTTATTGATGATATTTTAATATATTCCAAGAATAGTGAAGATCATGGAAAGCATCTTCGAATTGTTTTGCAAATTTTGCAAGAGAAAAAGCTTTATACTAAGCTTTCCAAATGTGAATTTTGACTCGGTGAAGTGGCCTTTCTGGGACATATTGTGTCAGCTGCAGGTGTGAAGGTGGATCCTAGTAAGATTCAAGCTATTGATGAATGGAAACCACCTAAAAGTCCAACTGAAGTAAGAAGTTTCTTGGGTTTAGCGGGATACTATAGAAGGTTTGTCAAAGGCTTCTCCATTATAGCCTCTCCTTTGACTAAACTCTTGAGGAAGGATGTCAAGTTCGTATAGGATGGCAAATGCCAAGAGAGCTTTGAAAATCTCAAATCCTTATTGACACAAACTCCTATACTTACTCTACCAACTGAAGGAAAACAGTATGTGATATATAGTGATGTTTCTCATCATGGTTTGGGTTGTGTCCTGATGCAGGAAGGGAAAGTGGTTGCGTATGCCTCCCGAAAATTGAAACCACATGAATTGAACTATCCTACTCATGACCTTGAGCTCGCTGCCATAGTGTTTGCTTTGAAAATTTGGAGGCATTACTTATATGGCGAAAAGTGTCACATATTTACTGATCACAAGAGTTTGAAGTACTTGGGTACACAGAAAGAGTTGAATTTGAGACAACGTAGATGGCTTGAACTCATTAAAGATTATGACTGCACGATTGATTACCATCCGGGTAAAGCCAATGTGGTAGCAGATGCTCTAAGTCGCAAATCCCTTGCTAGTTTATCTCTACGTCATTTGCCTTCATTTCTTAAATTAAGGGCCATGAATGCTTGTCTTGCATTTAACTCTGATGGCTCTATTGCTGCTAGTTTGTAAGTCAAACCAGTTCTACTTGAACAGGTGAAAGAAGCACAAAAGTTAGATGAGAAGCTTGTGAAATTGATCAAAGAAGTTCAAATTGGAGAAAAGCTTGATTTTAAATTAAGGGAGGATGGTGTTCTACTTTATCAAAATAGGTTATGTGTCCCTAAAGATGATAACTTGAGAAAGGAAATTTTGAATGAAGCACATACTTCACCATATGCAATGCATCCTGGAGGTACTAAAATGTGCCAAACCATCAAAGAGCACTACTGGTGGAATGGTATGAAGAAGGACATTGCGGAATTTAGTTCTAGATGCTTAGTTTGTCAACAGATAAAGGCCGAGCATCAAGTCCCAACTAGTTTGTTACAACCCTTGTCGATACCTGAGTGGAAATGGGAAAAAATAACTATGGACTTTGTTTCTGGGCTTCCACGCACTCAAGGAAATCATGACGTAATTTGGGTTATAGTTGATAGGCTAACCAAAAGTGCTCATTTCTTGGCCATCTGAATGGACTACCCACTTGAACGTTTAGCAGAATTGTACGTTAGTGAGATTGTAAGGCTACATGGTGTTCCTGTTTCTATTGTATCTGACCGAGACCCAAGGTTTACATCCAGATTCTAGACTAGCTTGCAAGAAGCTTTGGGCACTAGGTTGAACTTTAGTACTTATTTCCATCCTCAGACAGACGGCCAGTCCGAGAGGGTGATTCAAATCTTAGAAGATATGCTCCGAGCTTGCATTATGGAATTTGAGGGTAGTTGGGACAGACACCTAGCCTTGATAGAGTTCGCTTACAATAATAACTACCAATCAAGTATTGACATGCCTCCTTACGAAGCCTTATATGGGAGAAAGTGTAGAACTCCCCTTTGTTGGAGTGAAGTTGGTGAAAGAAAATTTGGTTGGTCCTGAGATTGTGCAACAAACTAAGGATAAAGTAAAAGTCATCAAGGATTGTCTAAAAATTTCTTCGGATAGACAAAAGTCTTTTTCTGATCTAAAAAGGCATGAAATTGAGCATCAAGTGGGAGATAAAGTATTTTTAAAGGTTTCTCCATGGAAGAAGATTATAATATTTGGCCAAAAAGGAAAACTTAGTCCTCGATTTATTAGACCATATGAAGTACTTGAGAGGGTTGGTCCAGTTGCATATAAATTAGCTCTTCCACCGGAGTTGGATAGGATCCACAATGTCTTCCATGTTTATATGCTTAGAAGATATCGCTCAGATCCATCTCATGTTCTTCCTGTTGAATCCATTGAGGTCAGCCCTGACTTGACATACGAAGAGGAACCGATCCAAATCTTGGCGCATGAGACAAAAGAGCTTAGAAACAAGAAAATCCCATTAGTAAAAGTCCTTTGGAGAAATCATTCTGGCGAAGAAGCTACCTGGGAGCGAGAAGAGGATATGCGACTTCAATATCCACAGCTGTTTTGAGGCTAGCATAAGGTAAATTTCGGGACGAAATTTCTTAAGGGGGAGAGAGTTGTAACACCCCATTTTTTTTTTTAAAACTAACACTTGAAACTTTTATTGACCATACCTTGATAGTAAGGGTATATTTTACTTCGCACTTCCTGAAAGTGAACTTGACGACATTTGAAACTTGTTCGAAGTGTTATGGTATGGTTATACAAACTACTCCTACTGTGATTATCTTATAACATTTATTAAATTGATTAGATATTTATAAAAGTTGGCAACCTTTTTATTTTATTTTACTATTTTTCATTCTTACCTTACTAGGTAAGACATATGGCCTTTGGTTCTTATCCTCCCCACCCCTCCAATTTCGTTTTCTCTCTCTAGAAAAACAGACCCAAAACCTCTCTTCTCCCATAATATTCATCCACTAAATCAATCATCAAGATTTTCTTTGGTTGAGCCCCAAACAACTCCACAAGATTGAGGTAATCTACAAACCCGTTTTTAGATTAGACTGCTGTTAGTGTTTTTAGCATAACTCTTTGTATAAATCTTTGTTTTGAGTTCTTCAAGATGTTCCAGAAGGCTATTTCACAGATCTAAAACTTTCATTTAGGCTCTAAAACCCAGTTTTGCTTTTATTTACTCGAAAAGGGGTGATGAAGTACAGGGGAGGTGCTGCCTAGATTTCTATTTTTGCAAACCTTACATGTACTGCTGTTAGTATTCTGAGCATATCTGTTTGTACAAAATTGTTATAGGAGTGATTCAAATTTTTCTGAGACCCAAAGACATATATCTAAAACTTTCATTCAGGCTCTGATACCAAAACTTGTAGCATCCCATTTGGAAGGATACCACTTACAAAAGAAAAGCTAATTTCACACTCACAACGTTTAGAAGAAATTTATGCCAAAAGATATTCACACAAAAATATTTAATAGCGGAAATAGGCCCATGCGAAAAGTGGGTTGATAGTGCGACATTTTTTTTTGTACCCTTCGAAAAATTTCTTAAATGAAATACAACATCAGAGTATCAATTTAAAAGGGTAATTCCCTTCTCCAATCGCCAACACATTTAAGAAACTTCGTTTTGAAATTTTATTGGATTAGATATTTATAAAAGTGGGCAGCCTTTTTATTTTATTTTACTGTTTTTCATTCTTACCTTACTAGGTAAGACATATGGCCTTTGGTTCTTATCCTCCCCACCCCTCCAATTTCGTTTTCTCTCTCTAGAAAAATAGACCCAAAACCTCTCTTCTCCCATAATATTCATCCACTAGATCAATCATCAAGATTTGCTTTGGTTGAACCCCAAACAACTCCACAAGATTGAGGTAGTCTACAAAACCGTTTTTGGATTGGACTGTTGTTAGTGTTTTTAGCATAACTCCTTGTATAAAGCTTTGTTTTGAGTTCATCAAGATGTTCCAGAAAGCTATTTCATAGATCTAAAACTTTCTTTCAGGCTCTAAAACCCAGTTTTGCTTTTATTTACTCGAAAAGGGCTGATGAAGTACAGGGGAGGTGCTGCCCAGATTTCTCTTTTGGCAAACCTTGCATGTACTGCTGTTAGTATTCTGAGACAATCTGTTTGTACAAAATTGCTATAGGAGTGATTCAAATTTTTCTGAGACCCTAAGACATATATCTAAAACTTTTATTCAGGCTCTGATACCAAAACTTGTAGCATCGCCTTTGGAAGGATACCACTTACAAAACAAAAGCTAATTTCACACTCACAACGTTTAGAAGAAATTTATGCCAAAAGATATTCACACAAAAATATTTAATAGCGGAAATAGGCCCATGCGAAAAGTGGGTTGATAGTGCGACATTTTTTTTTTGTACCCTTCGGAAAATTTCATAGATGAAATACAACATCAGAGTATCAATTTAAAACGGTAATTCCCTTCTCCAATCGCCAACACATTTAAGAAACTTCGTTTTGAAATTTTATTGGATTAGATATTTATAAGTGGGCAGCCTTTTTATTTTATTTTACTGTTTTTCATTCTTACCTTAATAGGTAAGACATATGGCCTTTGGTTCTTATCCTCCCCACCCCTCCAATTTCGTTTTCTCTCTCTAGAAAAACAGACCCAAAAAATCTCTTCTCCCATAATATTCATCCACTAGATCAATCATCAAGATTTGCTTTGGTTGAGCCCCAAACAACTCCACAAGATTGAGGTAGTCTACAAAACCGTTTTTGGATTGGACTGCTGTTAGTGTTTTTAGCATAACTCCTTGTATAAAGCTTTGTTTTGAGTTCTTCAAGATGTTCCAGAAATCTATTTCATAGATCTAAAACTTTCATTCAGGCTCTAAAACCCAGTTTTGCTTTTATTTACTCGAAAAGGGGTGATGAACTACAGGAGAGGTGCTGCCCAGATTTCTGTTTTTGCAAACCTTACATGTACTGCTGTTAGTATTCTGAGCATATCTGTTTGTACAAAATTGCTATAGGAGTGATTCGAATTTTTCTGAGACCCTAAGACATATATCTAAAACTTTCATTCAGGCTCTGATACCAAAACTTGTAGCATTCCCTTTGGAAGGATACCACTTACAAAACAAAATCTAATTTCACACTCACAATGTTTAGAAAAAATTTATGCCAAAATATATTCATACAAAAACATTTAATAGCGGAAATAGGCCCATGCGAAAAGGGGGTTGATAGTGCGACTTTTTTTTTTGTACCCTTCGAAAATTTCTTAGATGAAATACAACATCAGAGTATCAATTTAAAACGGTAATCCCTTCTCTAATCGCCAACACATTTAAGAAACTTCGTTTTGAAATTTTATTGGATTAGATATTTATAAAAGTGGGCAGCCTTTTTATTTTATTTTACTGTTTTTCATTCTTACCTTACTAGGTAAGACATATGGCATTTGGTTCTTATCCTTGTTGCACCTTATTTTTACCAAGGCTAAACAAAGCACAACTTATGGAGCTCTGAAATAATTAATTATGTACAGAGTCGCCACCTAGCATTTAAGGTATACTAGGGTACCTATAAATTATTAATATATGCAGCTTAACATGGTCTACGAAAATAAGTGAGATTCTAGGTAAGGGTTCAAATTATTCCGAAGGGAAGGTGTTAGGCTTCCTTCAGAATCCACAAATGTGGTTCCCGGCTGGACCAATTTAACTATACGAGGGATGTGTAAAAAGGCTTGATTATTATTTACAAAAATATATATATATATTAATTGAATTTATACTAAAGAATAACTAACATGAATGTTTATGTAATAAAAGAGAATAAACATTTGCATGTGTATGAAAATATGTATTATAAGATCAATAAATAAAATATGTAAAAAGTTTTTTTTTTTTTGATGAACAAATATTTAATGAATGTATATTGAAAATTAACTTTTAAAGAATAAAAAAAAAAGAATAAATTTATAATTTGAATATAATATACAAAGAAGCTTCAGAGGATGTAACAAATCTTCTAATGAATAAATAGCTACCAAATTTTTGACTAAAGAGTAAACCAGTATGAAAATAATTATTTACAATTCTAGCTTTAAGAGAATATAACAGGAACTTATTTGTTCTATATTAACTGATTTGCTTTTGAACAAATAGAAGATGAAAAAATACATGTGAGATAAAATCAATCAAAAGTTATCTACCAATCAATTAACTTTATTATAGGAAAAGGTATAAAGATTGCACATGACACTATTCTAAGCCCAAGTTTATTCGATTTAACGTGAGCCAATTAATTTTAATTAGCTAAATGCATACACCTAACTAATTAATTATTTATAAGATCACATTCTGAATGGTAAATATTGAGGTAAACTATCCTAATTATTAACTAAAGTGTGCCAAGCAATAAAATTAATAAACATGTTAACTATAAAATACTAGCTACTACAAATAATAAGTGAGCAAGTAAATATATAATCTCCTCCTCTTAACCCGAGAGTAGCGTTTTCACTTATTTTATGCTTTCCACAATTTTAAGAACGTAAAAAATAAAAATAAACAGAGAACCCGAGAAGCTGTTTGAACTTCTTTCGAGTGCCATCTTCAAGAAATAACTCCGGACACCTGCATGAGACTTAGTAAAAATGTTAGTAAGAGAATAAATAACTATCGGATGAATTAAAGAAATAATGAATAAACTTAAAATAAAAATCCGTCTTTGTACATGGAAGGCCTTGGAAATCGACGGAAATTTCTTCATTGGCCATGTGGGCTACGAACATTGGAAAGGCGACAAATCATCATATATCTTGATTTGCAATTGAATTGCTCAAACAATCTATAATCAGAATAGCTGTGCTCAAATTTTTGTGCCAATACTTGATGGAATTTCTAGCTTAATCCTCAAAAAGCCTTGCGATATTGCAGATTTCAAAGAACCCCACCAATAAATACTTTTTTTTTTTTTTTTGTAATTAAACTTCAAACGATCAAAATTCTGAAATTGGCAGAGAGAGAAAAAAACGGAGCAGATTTATATGAAAGCTAATGCATTTATCATTTGATCCACCAAAATATTGAAAACCCAAAAGCCAAATAAGGCTCAAACATAAGAGATGAAGAAAAAATAGAATAAACAGTGATCAAACTAGATCTCAAAAAAGTAACAGAATTATTTATTAATCAGCCTAGAAATAGCAATGTCATCATTGCCTTTTTGAAAAAAAAAAATGGAATCTTTATAGCAATATCATCACTGCTCCTTAGAAAGACAGCATCTTTTTTGCATAGCCATTTAGTGGCCACTTGAAATGGAACAGGGGGATTATTACAACTGTTATTGTTGCTATCAACATTACATCAATGGCAACAATTTTTTTTTTGGGGGGATATTTCAGAAGTACTACCAAAAGGAGGCTGGTCGGTGGGAGATGGAAAATGGAATATGTGGGGTGTTAGTATTGTATTTTCCAAGAAATAAAAAGTGACTTCCTCACTTATGGGCGGAAGTCAATCCCGCTAGAACTATGTTGATTTTTAGTATTTATTACTTGCTCCGACTAACAGTTTGACATTATTATGAAACTATACTATTCAAAAAAATTCATTGGAATAATTTTCGATTTGCTAATATTGTTATTAACTTTATATATATATATATACTTTTTATTTCAAAAATGCTTTCCTTCAACAACCAAATATCAAAAAATATTTACTTAATATTTTTTTTATCATGAAAAACAATTTGCTGTACCAAACACACTCTTGAAATATTAGCTCTACATTTAGAGCCGGAGGTAGAGTATAAGGTACAGGTTCGCATAAACCAATAAGTTTGATCCAAATTCTGTATTTATCTTAATAAAATTATTAAACAAGCGGAAAAGCCCATTCTGTCTTAAGTATTAGTCAAGCGCGCTAGATTCGATAAATAACTAATAAAAAAAAAAGCGCTGACTAGAAATAGAAAGTGCTTCGAAAGGCATTGGCTACCTTCTTACTGACAACACAGTTAGGTGCATGCAGGGGCAGAGGCACGTGACGCTGAGGGGTGTCACCCGACACCGCTTGGCCGGAAATATTTTTTGTTTATATATACATAAATAATCGGGCAAATCAAAACATATAATATATAAATAAAATGATACTACTTGATGAAAGTGCTTCTGTTGGTTTGCTGGTTTAGGCCTTTAGTTTTACTATTGAGGTCGATGGTCGAATCTCGTCAACCCTAATGACTTTTTAATTTTTGTTTTACCATTGTTCGAAAAATTTATTGAAGACATCAGGTCTTGATCCTTTGACGCCTACCCAAAAACAGAGTTTCTAAACCAAGTGAACCAACATCGATCCATGTTCATATTGTTGCCAAAAATGTTAATAACTTTTTAAATTCTTTTTAGCATTTTTCAAAAAATTTACTGAAGACATCAGTTCTTGATCCTTTGACGCATACCCAAAAATAGAGTTTCTAAACCAAGTGAACCAACATCCACGTTCATATTGTTGCCAAAAATAAGTTAATAAATTTTAAAATTCTTTTTAGCACTGTTCGAAAAATTTACTGAAGACATCCGGTCTTGATCCTTTGACGCCTACCCAAAAATAGAGTTTCTAAACCAAGTGAACCTACATTGACATTCATATTGCTACCAAAAATAAGTTATTGCCTTTGATGTGGTTGTTTTGTGACTTGTATAAAAAAAGTATTTACTAGTATTTCCAATGAGTTTATTACAGATAAATAGAATCTCATCGAGGAGAGTTGTAATTTTATACTTGACTTGTCTTTTCGAAAATATGATGTTATTATATTGATTTATAAGTTATTGTCTTTGCTCAGCTTCTGAGTAGTTGTTTTGTGACTTGTAAAAAAGAAGTATTTAGTAATATATATAATGAATTTATTATGGATACATTACAAAAAATATAAGCTCACCAAGGAGAGTTGTCGTTTAATACTTGAATTGTATTTTTCTAAAATATGTTGTCGTTATAGTGATTTATTCATTTGTTCACTTCAAAAGTGGCTCAATAGGCAGATTAGTGAAGCATTCGCTCTAGGCCCCTAAAAACTTGAGGCTACAATTAATTAATTGTAAATTTCATGATTTAATCTTCGCTTAGACAGTATTGTAGTTTGTAGAAAAATAAAAAAGTAAAAATTAAAAGAAAAACTATCTACTTTTATTGTAAAAATATTTTAGAATTTTGTATTAGACTACTCACGTCTTCATAGTAGTAAATAAATTTTATACAACAATATCCTACAGATTGTATTGCAAACACATGGTTAACATCTTATTAACTTGAATTAATCCTTACTAATATAAATAATAGAAAAATATTATTATGTGAAATTAAAGACTTTATGTTGTTAAATATATACACTATAAATTTGTGACTTGTAAAAAAGAAGTATTTAGTAATATTTATAATGAATTTATTATGGATACATTACAAAAAATATAATCTCACCAAGGAGAGTTGTCGTTTAATCCTTGAATTGTATTTTTCTAAAATATGTTGTCGTTATAGTGATTTATTCATTTGTTCACTTCAAAAGTGGCTCAATAGGCAGACTAGTGAAGCCTTCGCTCTAGGCCCCTAAAAACTTGAGGCTACAATTAATTAATTGTAAATTTCATGATTTAATCTTCGCTTAGACAGTATTGTAGTTTGTAGAAAAATAAAAAATAAAAAATTAAAAGAAAAACTATCTACGTTTATTGTAAAAATATTTTAGAATTTTGTATTAGACTACTCACGTCTTCATAGTAGTAAATAAATTTTATACAACAATATCCTACAGATTGTATTGCAAACACATGGTTAACATCTTATTAACTTGAATTAATCCTTATTAATATAAATAATAGCAAAATATTATTATGTGAAGTTAAAGACTTTATGTTGTTAAATATATACACTATAAACAATAGTATGAAAAAAGTATAGGCCTCTTATTAAAAATACCTTGGTTCATTTCTTTAAATGTTGACACTTCTTGCGAAAAATTCTGCGTACGCCACTGGGTGCATGACACTCAATTAGTAGCACTTTCATTTCATATGTAAAAATTATTACAAATTTAGAACCTAATAATTCAAAAGGGATAAACTTCAAAATTCATAAACTTCAAATTTTAAATTCGCTCAGACTATATTATACTATTATGCTCCATGTTGTAAGTTGTGTTATATTCTGGCATTGATTTTAAGTTGGAAGTATCAAAACCCAAAGTTCTGATATTACATTTGTTTTGGGACATATATAGGTACTGGCTTCCAGTCAAAAAGATCTTAATTATTTTTGCACTTTGCCATGCACATAAAGATGTCACCGCTTTCTATGTAAGTCATAACATATAGTAGTAATATATCAATTAATTCATTGCTTCTCTGATTTTAAATTAATTGAGTTCGACTATATGAATTATTTGCATACATTACGTTGTAGTGTAACTTAAGTCGAGAAACAAGTGAGGGATGACTCAGTGGTTAAGCACCTCCACCCACGACCGGTAGGTCCTGGGTTCGAGTCACACTGGAGGGGAAGTGTGGAAACACTATAAATCCTCCTAAATAAGGGGGGGGGGGGGGGGAAGAAAAAAAAAGGTACTTAAGTCGAGATGAATTAAAAGCAGTGTGCACAGATATAACAGACTACATGTTTAACAATAATGTAAATTGAAAATTAGGGATAAAACACTTGTCACTTGATTATTACTAAATTCCGATATATGACCCACTATATCTAATTTTAAATTAATTAAAATGTGTTTAAGTCAGATATCACAAGGACAAAAATTAGAATTTACTCGTAATTGAAAACCAAAAATACCATTAGGGTTCGTTTGGTTAGAAAACAAGTTATCCCGTGATTTTTTTTCAACCAAACGTAAAATAAGGCGACACTAAATTTTTATCTCAAGACTATTTTTACTTATCCATCATACCAAACGACCTCTTAATGCTAGGAATTAGTACTAATTTGGAGCGACAATTAAAGCCATATATAAAGAAGTTTCTTTCAACAAACAAATATTCAAAAAAAAAAAAATTGTGAACATGCACAAGTAATTAGTACTTATTTGGAACAACAATTAAATAAAGCCATATATAAAGAAGAAGTTTTTTTCTACAAACAAATTATTTTGTGGGCCCTATATAAACTAGACAAACAGGTTTATGTGAAATCTGAGATGGTCAAATTTACGTTGGCGCGTTTACAATTTTCAAATTCTTGAAGAATTTTGATTATCCATGATCACTAATTTCAGGTTTATTTGCATGCAATTGAACAGTGACTAAAGAAATTGAAACTGAAAGTATGGACAACAATAACAAGATTGCTAATCACATCTTTGTTGCGGACAACTGTCTTACAATTCTTGCCAAATTTCAAAAGGTAAAAGGGCGTAGGTACACGCTTGTTTTCTTTCTATACGTGTAAGTATTATTATATTATTACGTATTAATTAATTTTCTTTGCTTTTTTGGTTTATTACAGGATACTTTTAATGCAAAAATTGCCTCCGGCGGTCCCACTCTTGAAAATGCTGCTAACGATGCCGATGATCTTGAAAATGCTGCTAACGATGACGAAGTCATCAAAGAAATTATCTACATTCCAAATGCGTTGGCTCCGGTTCCAAATGCCGCGGCTCCGGCAAATAACTTGATCGAAGAACTGGTTCCAAATGAGGCGGCTCCGGCAAATAACTTGATCCTTCCATAACTGTTGGTTCCAAATGCGGCGCCACCGCCAAATATCTTGATCCTTCCAAAACTGGTTCCAAATGCGGCGGCTCCGGCAAAATACTTCCAGAACTGCTGGTTCCAAATGCGGCGCCTCCGCCAAATATCTTGATCCTCCCAGAACTGGTTCCAAATGCGGCGCCTCCGCCAAATACCGCAAATATCTTGAACCAGTTCGCAAATCTTGATCCAAGATTTAGTTCCAAATGCGGCGGCTCCGGCCAATATCTTGAACCAGTTCGCAAATATCTTGATCCAAGAACTGGTTCCAAATGAGACGGCTCCGGCAAATAACTTGATCGAAGAACTGGTTCCAAATGAGGCGGCTCCAGCAAATAACTTGATCAAGAACTGGTTCCAAATGATCCTCACAGCTTGAACTTTTAGGAACATATTCTTAACAAGAAATCAAGATATATACTCTGACATTAGTCCTATATTTTGTTGCGAACATATACTGTATTTTTTTGCGATATTGGTAGTCATGTGTGTATATACAAATTGGCATCTTTTTTTAGAATGGGTTATTTTTTTCTATTTCTCTCTTTAACTCAACCGTCTCTTGATTATTAGTTGATTAATTAATTGTTAGTTTGGTGCTTGATATTAGGGAGTGCAATTATATAAATGTGACTTTGATGTTGACATTCCTGCAATGTGTGGTATCTTATTCTGTTGAAGAAATATCAATACTAGAGAAACAACTTAATTGCATTTTCAGAAATGGTGTACAGAGGATAATATGAGTTGAGGACCTATGTCCATATCATCCTAAAGATTCCATACAGTTAGAAAACAGTAAGTTTTTGTGATATTTAGTCATCTTGAGTTTGGAGGCATACTCCTAATGATTTGTTAGCCAAGTCTCTGTGAGAGCTTTGAGGTGCATATATTTAGCATCAATCATAATTTAGAGTGCTACTTACTCAAAAACCCACGAGATCTAATGCTATAGAGGATTTAGAAGTTTGATTAATCAGTGTTAAAGCTGAGGAAATCAGATTGAACATAGGAGAATGAACAACCATAATCACTGAACAAAAATGGTAGCTGGGTGTGGAAATGGAATCATGGAAACGATGCAGAAGCTTATCAGCTACAAATGGCAATTTATTAGAAAGCAAGAAGACATATCATTCATCGGAGATGAACAAGAGTTTACCTGAGCTAAGAAACCTTGATGACTTGCTATGGACCAGCTGATGGAGCTCCAATCTTGGCAGCCATTGTCAACGGAGACCGGTCGGAGATGAAGAATTTTCAGTGGGGTTTGCAATCTTTATTTCAATTTTTTATGCCTTTTCTGTTTGCAAATTAGCTTTTGATGGCTATATATATAGGTAACCATTGACACCCATTTAATGGATTTTCACTTTTGATCCAATCTTACAAACAAGAACTAGAGGTGAATTGATCTATCTCTTCCTTAATTTTGGATTTAATAGTGTCATTATGTAATGTTCAGTTTGTGATTGCTTACAAAATATTGATGGTGTATTCTATTAATTTTAAATTTCACCACCTGATCTGGTTTTTAAGGAAAATGATTAAAAGGGGAACATAAAAATTTGAAATTCACATTAAAGTTTTTTGGAATTTGGGTGTGTTGTCATCCTTGCGTAAGGGTCATGCTAATCTTCTCTGTATTGTTCCAATTTTATTGGATGTCCCCGAAAGGACACAAAGGATAATACTCGTACAAATGGTATCGTAGGGATCTAATTGCTCAGTTGGCTGGCTACCTGAACTTTCACCTTGTTAGTGCGGGTTCGAATCCCCACGTTGTAATCTCCTTCCCCATTTCCCTTTCCCCTACACCCCATGTAATAAAAACAATTTAAAAAAATAATAATCATGCAAATGGTATCACTGGTCCGGAAGCATAGGCAGATCCAGTATTAGGTGGTTCCATGTTTAAACTTTTTAGCTCTGAACAAAACTGTACTTTTGAAATTATGGGTTCAAAATTTAGTGTTTATTGGAAGTGTAGTGGTTTTGCACATATATATCTATGTTCCGTATCGAAAATACTGATTCAGTTTAACCCGGTGAATACGATTGACGCATGGTCAAACTTCTGTTGCTTGTGAGAATTATCCTTTATATTACCTCTAATAGAAATTTTAGTTTTATGGCTTAGATTTCACCATGAGATCCAATTATTTGCATTTTTTTGTATAGCTACCAGGATATCTATTCACTTATTTTGCTGTTGGATGAGCCAGTCCTTCACTTGCACTTTCCGTAAGGAAAGGCCAAGCTATTTATGAAATATTCTTTCCCTTCCAAATTCAGAGAAATCTTTGACTTTCTAAGTTATAATGTACTGAATTTAGGAGAATTAACAAGTATTCTATTCTCAGAAAAGGACTCAACTTTGTAGTGCCTGTATAGGAACCATGACATTCAGTTTTAAAATGAGGAACTATTTCTAATTTTCATGCCGGTTTCAATTATGTTATATTTTGAAAAGGATAACATTTTCGTTGAGAGGTCTATTTTATCAAGGAAAATGAGTTATCTTTCCTTACTCTTAGTTGCTTATGTCTTTGTTGTTTGGTGTAGTGTCTATATTACTGTTTTATTTTCTTTGGCCACAAATTATCAAAGCATGTAGCTAACCAAAGAGGAGGCAATCATGAAAAGTATTAAGCTGATATAGCAATTGGTACTGGTGCAGTATATGAAACTTAAACTAGTTAATTGAAATGAATGAAGTTTTATGTGTCAGTGATATCAGTGTTTCTTCGCCAGTCATATTTGCTGATGGTCATTTATTTCACCAGCCAAGATCATCCTGTCTTGCTTTTGAAGACTTATTTTGTTTTAGGAGTTTTCTTATATCCACTTTCAGTATCTGCGGTACTAAACATAATATGTTTGCAGTTTTTCATCTCTCTGGACATGTCGGAAGCTTCTTCGAACATGGATCCCCCTACAGATGAAGGGAAAATCAAAACAGCAGCACTTGAAGACTTGAAATTAGAGCCAATGGAGGAAACTAAACCAGCAGCACCGGAGGACGTGAAATTAGAGGAAGCGGAGGAAACTAAACCAGCAGCAATTGAGGAAGTGGAAGAGGACGGTAACCTCTTCCGCTGTGATCTATTTGATGCAGAAATGGTTCAAAAGGTAGCGGATGAATTCCTTCCAGGATTAGCCTCTGCCTGTGTTGACAATACGACCGGTGGTTTGTTTAATAGCCCCGCTTCTGTGGCTGTCGGTATTAGAAGAGAAATGGTGGACTATCTTAACCCGAGAAGCGAGACCTTTGTTGCGGAATCTGTTGTTGGTGAAGGTGACTCGGTTACTGAAGTGTCGGACAATCCTCATGTTATTATATCAGATTTTATTGATGATTTTGCACAGTCTAAGGGGAACTTTTTCAGCAAAGTATCATCGTGGATGCTATGTGAAAGGAGAGAGGAAAGAATAGATGATTTCGTACAGGAAATGGAAATAAATGGCTTTTGGTTGATGGCGAGGAGGATTGCAGTGGCACAAACAGTGATAAGAAATATCGACTTCAAGAACACTTATCACTGCAGTATGAAATTTAAATCAGAAGAAGAACTATCGAAACATATCTCCTCGTGCAGTTTCAGGGAATTGAACTGTGAGAACGAAGGATGTAACGCTCGATTTAGTGCAGCTCAGCTGGAACTGCACGGCTCGACTTGTCCTTTCAGAATACTCCAATGCGAGCAGAAATGCCCAGAAATGCTCATGAGGCGCAATATGGACATGCACTGTATAACTGCATGTCCAATGAAGCTTGCTAACTGCCCCTTCTATCCAGTAGGCTGTGTATCTACTATTCCTCAGCGCAAACAGACCAACACCGTTTTGAGAATCTAAAGTCGCACTTAATCCACATCTTAAAACTTATTCACAAGGAAGCATCTTTTGAGGCTTTGAAGAAAAGGACCGAACAATTTTTGGAGGTCAGTAATTAAATGGTGCCTTCGTTCTCTTCCTTTGGTTATATTGAACTCATGTTACTGCTGCTTTTCTTTGAAATGTATATCTCGCAGCGACCATAGGAAATGTATGCAGTCAAACTGAAATAACTTGGTAAAAAAAAAATGTTGAAAAAGAAAAAACACCGTAGAAAGACCAAAATCTGCACTTATAGCTATGTCCAACTAGTTCAGAGATCGGAAGAGCAGTGTTTTCTTTCCTGCCACTATTTTCCTTACATTTTCTTTGTTAACAGTCATATTCTAATTTGTGTGATCCCATCACCAACTCGAAGAGATAAAGTAGGTGAAGAAAAATGGTAATATGTAAATGGATAGTTCACACAAAAAATAACTTCGTCGCGTATTGCCTTGGCTGGCCAATTCACAGTCTAATAAGCTGATTTCATTTTATGACCACCATTGATTTTTGATAACTTTGTACTATGGGTTAGTAAAATTTGGTTGTTTTCCTCTAGAAGATTGTCGCAGTAGGGAATCCTTCATCTAAATACCTTTATGCTATGATTTTCCGCAAAGTTGGTGAGAAATATGTCAATCAAAATCAAGACAGAATCGAATGTTAGAGCTATTTATTGAATCTAATTCGCCATGGCATTTCATCGGACTCTTAGTTGCCTTGGAGCTAACTTTGCACGAAGAAGATTAAAGTTACATAGTACCTACATAAAATATAAGGAAAAAAATAAAAATTAAAATACTCTAACCATGTATAGCTCTTGACGTATTGACATCTTCTTTCTTCACAAACAGGCATCATCACCTGGACGGCTGACAGCTGCTCGTGATGCAAGATCATTAACAGTTGTGATCAAGAGTATTGATGCAAAGCTCGGACCCTTAGAAGTTGAGGAAAATACAGAGAACAATGCAGAGGGTGCTGAGTTGAAAGATGAAAAACGGGATAGCTCTGATCTATCCGCCAAGAAGGATTGTTCTACTGACTTGTCACATAATGATGAAAATCTCCGGACATATAGAAGAGTCAGCATGATTCCACAGCTTCACAAAACAAAATAGAGTCACCTGACAAATCAGAGAAAGTTGGGGAACCGACAGTTAAAATAGATACATCGACAAATGAACACTGTGAGAAAGAAGACTCAAGAGATCAACTCCATAACAAAAATAAGAGCCTAGAGCCTCTAATAGAAAATGACGGTTTGAAATCACCTGACAAAAGTGAAGAGTCTCTGAGCCCATTCAAAAAACATCAAGATTTCACAAATTCAATTACTATCAACCAAACGAACATGAGAAAATAAGTAAGAAATTCACTTATTTTCCACTACCCAAACGAACATGAGAAAATAAGCGGAAATTCACTAATTTTCTAGGAAAACATTTTCCTTAGAAAACATTTTTCTCCATACCGAACACACCCTTAGTGTCTGAGTTGATTTAGTTTGAGTAGAAATTGAATTTCCCAGGTCATGTAATATGAATAAAGAATTGGTTTCAAACTGTAATTGTGCGACTAACTGGTAATTTTGTTATATTTTGAATACCATTAACTTAGCAGTTAGTGGAAAGGGGTACTTTTTCAATACACTAACATATTAGTCATTACCTGCCAATTCGTTTTGAAATAAGCGAGCATATGCTCTTTTTGTAGGATGAAGATAATTGTTGTTGTTAATGAAGAGACTAGGGTTCTATATTATGAGGGTGTTTGGATCAGCGTAAAAGCAATTTTGGCTTGTTTTAGTGTTTGACTAACAGTAAAAATGCTTAAAAGATTTGTTGAATATGCTTTCTTCTCTCTTTTAAGTTTTAATAAGTTATAGTATATCTTATTTTACCATAACACCAACCTTACTTTTGTACAGAGCAAAACTGAGACTTTTTGACTTAGATATAGACATCCAGTTTAAATGAACTTTTAGCCCTAGGAAGTTATCAGCATTGCAGATAAATTTGTTATTTTGGTTGTGAGTAGGCTGTAAGTTGGACCTCTATTTTCAATTAGTTGTTAATACATAAAGTCGAATCTGCCAAGTATTTGGTTCTCATTTGGTTTTTTTAACACGTCTACTTACTATTCTGTTATATATTATCATTACACTCAGGATCCACAGAACATCATATTGCAATATTTGGTGGGAAACAAAAACCTCTTCCTTTTTAAATTAAATAGTCAGAAAAGTGAAATGAATACGTAGAATATTATGGCTTGAATTTGTAGAGTAAACTTTTCGCTAGGAGTATTTAAGCAAAATGCTAAGGTGACCTGTTTTCTACCTATTGTTGGATGGTTCACTTCCAATAGAAGGTAGTGCACGAACAAAAATTGAGAAAGCATGGTAATGTCAGTAGGATCCTCTAAATACTTTTGAGATCAAGTAAGGTAAAAAGTTTAAAATGCTTTTTCTGTTACATTTGATAAATAATACACTCGGATTTCTTTGATATTTGGTGTCACTACTGTTGGGTCCATCCCATAATTTGAGGAAGGAAACATCTCCCTCATTTTAAGGAAGAAAACAAGGAAGAAAACATTTCCCTTGTTTTGAGGAAGAAAACATATTCCTTGTTTTAAGGAAGAAAACATCTTTCTTGTATTTGGCAAATTGTCAAGTGCTTGCTTGAGTCACAAATGACATCAATAGGTTCATTTCATCCCTATAAATAGGGAAGCCTTCTATCATTTGTAGTATCACCAAGAGCAAGAGAGAAAAACAGTAAGGAAAAACACTTGAGTCAGATATAGGTATTTAGTTTAGGATTGATTTTTTGTAATAGTTGAGTGTGAGAGTTGCTCCTCCTATTGTAATTCTGTTCCGGTTATGAATAGAAGACTTTTCCAATCCTAACAACTACCACTCCATATGCTGCTAATTCACCTAACATTAGATGTGTCACTTGTGGTTTCCTGTATTGCAAGCATCAACAGACAATAAGCACTTCAATATTTGGTGGAGACTATCACGGCTTCATTATTTGTGGAATTTTTGTGATGCCCAAGACGTAGGGCAAACCTCTGAAGAAGGGGGTGAACATTACACCTTAGGCGAATGTCACGCCCCGAACCATGGCCTGGACGTAACACGGCACTCGGTGCCTGACTGCATGTGACCGAGCGAACCACATGGCCCGCTGAACTATCATGAGGCATACATGAGCGGAAATATAACGTGAATGCATGATGAGCCTTTATAAAATGTAGTAAGTCATAATACTTAATAAAAACACTTGTTTAAACATGAGTGCGGAAATAACATGAATGAGCCAAAAATGGCTATACGACTCCGAATGTCTGACATAGCATAACTGACTTGTCTAGTCTATGAAACCTCTATCATGAGTCTGACTGGAAAACATACTTACTGGGACAAGGCCCCCAGCATACCTTTAGATGCATAATTAATCATAAAGTAAAAGTTGACTAAACCCCGAATGAGATGGGGCTCACCAATAAGCTGATACGAGCAAATCCTAATGATCAGAAGCGTCGTCCTGTAAATCCGTACCTGCATCGTGAAATACAGGCCCCCGGGCAATAAAAAGGGGACGTCAGCACATTGAATGTACTGGTATGTAAAGCAACCGGAAGAAACAACATGGGACATGGAATAACATGATAAGAACTGAAACTGAAAACTTGGACATAAACATGAGCATGAGCATGAGCATGAGTACATATATATATATAACATGAGTAAAACATGATAAGTGGGGAGAGCATTTCATAAACCGACAACATGATATCACCACGTGGATACGTGGAGTCTGGTACCTCGCCGGACCAGCAGAGCCCCTATACCTTGTCAGGGTATAAGGTAATAACGTACCTGATGGAACCATTCAGTGTGAAATTAAGGTATCGTCCTAACTGGGCGGAGCGATCCTTGTCCTATGGTGGCTACATAGTTTCAGGCTATCTGAGCCTTCTCGGTAATTCGTGCAACTCCAAAAAACATGAACATAATATAATTGGCTAAGAAGCCCATGATTTTCGTGAATTAACTTGTAATCATGATTCCACGAAATAACTTGTAACATGGTTTCGTGAATTAACTTGTACTTGTCTTGTAATCATGATTTCACGAAATAACTTGTAAACATGGTTTCATGCAATAATTTTGTAAACATGGTTTCATGAAATAATCTTGTAAAATAATTTCATAAGATAACTTGTCATAATCTTGCAAACATGTTCTTGATTCATGAGTAATAAGAATATTTCGAAATCATATATATAATTGACTTGAAAACATGCTTGTAACTTGCTAGATAAAATCATAAAGTTTCATATGAACGTAATGAGAACACATGAGGAGGAATTCATGATTCATGGATTAAGCTGGGATTCCTAATATCAATAATGGAAGATTAGGAATACAATAACGAACATAGATACGAAATTCGTGTACATACATACATAATTACGGGCTACCAATATGTTGGATTTAATGCCCTAGGATTTGAACTTCATAGATTTTTACGAAACAGATCATGGGGAAGAACATAGAAGTTTCCACATGTGGATGGAAGTTCTACATACCTTAACCTTCCGCTTTTGGGCGTATCACAATGTCCTTCACCCCCTTCAACTTCAATCTATAGCATACAAGTCATAGAGATTCTATATTAGCAACAATATCCATGTTTTGTTCATCTAAGCATTTTATCAAACACTTAGTGGACATGAAGCTCTATAACCCCCATTAATGGTGTTTTCTTCACCAAATCCCCATTCTTTTACTTCTAACAATTTCTACAATCTCAATTAGGTGTAATTAACATCATTCTTCACCACCCATATGAATACAACAATCCCAAACCAACAATCCAACAATTCTAGCATAGTCCATATAATTCTCTTCAACAAACCCAATTATTATACTCCCAAGAATTCATCAATTCATAACTATAAGTGATTAGGGAGTAGAAATATTACCTTTTGGGTAGTCACCACGAAATCAACACCCCCAAGTTCGATCTTGGGCTTAAAATGACGACAACGACTTGTACTACACTTTTTCCTTCACGAGCTTTGGGATTCGGGGCCTTAAACTTGGTTGATTTTCTACTTTCTCTCTCTAATTTCCCTTCTCTCTCACTTCCTCTCTCTAAAATCTGAGTTTTGGAGGAAAAATGGGCTGTTAGGGTAATATTTTCTTTATATACCAAGGGGAAAATGGGTTGACCCAACTTGAAAACGGGTTGGGACCTATCTGTCTTAAAACGTCCATATCTCCTTATCCCGACGTCTCCTGTGAACCCACAACCTATGGTTGGACAGGTTTTTCAATTATCTACAACTTTAGTTCTTTGAGTTTTCCCAAATTCCCAAGTTATGATAGGGTTATGGCCTCCCGAAGTCAGGTGACCCGAAACGTATATACGAACCAAGATACGGTCACTGTTACGGTCCCGTAACACGAGATACGGACCGTAACTTGGTACCGTATCTTGGTGAAAATTTCCAGTGAGTTTCTGGAAATTTTCGGGACGTTACGGTCCACTGTTACGGACCGTAACACGAGATACGGCCCGTAACGTCACCGTTACGCTGGCAGTATTTCCAGCGAACAGGCTTCAGTAAAATGGGCATAACTCTTTGCACAGATGTCCGTTTGACCCCTGTAAGATACCGTTGGAACGCTATTTCAAAGGGCTACAACTTTCATCAAGGAAGTTTTCTCAAATTCCCAACGGAGTTTCATGAAATTTGACTGGAAGGCAGACGTATCAAAAACTTAGCCGATTCTATAGGATTTCAAGTGCCTTACTATTAGCCATATTGAGACGATCATATCTCCTTGCTCCGATCTCTGATTGGCTTGATCCTTATATCGTTAGAAAGGTATTTCTACATACTACAACTTCATTGATAGTACCTTCCAAAATTCCAAACCGATCAAGGAGTTATCGCTGCCCGAAATAGGTCTATCAACCATTTTCGCAAAACGTTCAAACCTTCCATGTTTCCACTAGAACTCTAATGATATGAGCTCAAACTCAGTCCCAAAATGCGGGGTGTTACAGCGAATCCCACATCGGAATAACTTTTATATGCTTCAATTCATTAAGGTATTATTATGGCCTGGTTGTCCCCACACTTCCTTATCGGAATGAGAGAAGAAAGTTAAGAACCTTATAAGAACGGGTTTAGAATCAATTGCTGAGGCCCCTTGGGACAAATCCGTGTGGGTGTAGGTCCAAAGCGGTTACCTTCACAGTTGGACCAGGGGCATCGCAATTTTCTTCTTCTAATACTTATGCAGGAGCTTGGATGTCACGAATGTTCTTGAACGTAAGGATTTTCTCATAGGTGAGTGCATGTATATGGTATTAGCTTATTCCCTGAATCATTGTATTATAAACAGAGATTATTGCTCTTTCTATTACTGGAGATGTGCTTCTAAAGTTTGTTTTAAGGAATTTTCATCTATTAATATTCAACGGGATATCTATTTAGTTCTGGCTAAAAGTTCAATTGGATTATTTTAAAATGGATTCTATTGCTTGTAGTTTAATTGGAGCTTACGTTTTTCTTTTTGACTTCCCTTCATGAGTTCTTTCTCTTCCTTCTTTTAGTTTTCTTTGGTGGTTCAGTATGCTTTCACCCACACTGATTTATTCCATCCAAAAATAGATGATATTTCAATTGCTCTTACTGTATAAAGGAAGTTGTTGATTTGGTATACTTCTGTAAAGTTTGTGTTCCTAGATCTTGCTTGTGCTCCAGACCATTAATTTATGAAGTATACTCAAAACACCAAAGGATTAAGCTTCTTGAGTGATTGACTATCCAGCTTTTAAGTTGTTGAAGGGCTTGCCACTTGATGTCTATAGTTAGTTTCAATGCATGTTAGTTTCCAATTTGTTTTCCTTGATTCGAGGGCTGAAGCAATGTGTGACCAAATGAAGTGAAATGCACGGGCAAGTCATGGTATATATCATGTTTTACATATGAATGCACGTTTGTTGGAGGAAGTGATGGATTGAGTGATTAAAAAGGTGTGACTGGAGATAATATCGACAGGCATCAAGTGTATTATAAGGTTGCCGTTGATGATGGATCAAAAAGGCAGGTAGTCAGTGGAGGGAATGGTTGCAGTTGATTGAAGTTTTATCCAACCAAAATTATAGCAGCAAATTTGTGTTTGTTATCTTTTCGCATTGGTATCTTTGTAGGACTATCTTTATCATTGCATGTAAATAGGATGAAGCTTTATTATGTTATATGGAAAAGTCTTCCCGGTACCTGTTAAATCTCTTTAGTACTCTTATGGATTTTGTCGGGCACACGCTTGTGCCTTGCAGGGGCAATACACATCTAGTAATATATAAAAGTGAGAGTTGAGAGGACGAACGCTGCAACGCAAATTTATACCAAAAGTTATGTAAATTATACACTTTAACCAACTCCTTTTTCATCCCACTTGGACTTATGTCATGTATTGAGCATTTATTCTCTTCTCCTGTTTACACGAGTATGCACTTCAATTTTAATTAGCCTCTTTTGAGTGACACATATTTACCTTTTTTTCCTGTTTTCCTTCCTTCTTCAATGAATGATTTCTAAGGTAGAATTTCTATGGTTCTTTCTTCTATTTCTACACTCTCGCACTATCTGATTTTTCAGGTAGTGCATACAAATTTCCTCTGTGAAAAGTTCTTGCAGCTGTTTGCCCTAAATCAGTGGCGGAGCCACATGCATCGAAGGGGTGTCACTCCTTCGTCCAAAAATTACACTGTGTAAATACGTAAAAATAATTTTTTTACTATATATACTATGCGTTGAACCCCTTAATTTCGTCGTATATTTACTTTCTTATATTTTGACACCTCTTACTAAAGATCGTAGTACCGCCACTGCCCTAAATTAGTCTGTATGGATCAATTCTTGTCGATGACCAAAGATGCTATGGTGAGTCTCAACTAACTTTCGGTACATCTAATCTCCATTGGTGATATTGTTTCCTCTTTAATCCAGTGTTGTTTGGAATCATTTATTTTGAACATTCAATTCATATTTTCGTCCTTTCTGTTAGTTCTCTCTATCTGTCCATGCATCCACCCCTCTTTCCAAAAGTTGATTTTGTTTTTCTTCTGTTTCTCCATTTAGGTGTCCGTGTCTCTAATCCTTTTTCTTATGAATTAGTGCTGAATTAATTTCATGTGTATTTAAAAAAAAAATCCCTTTTATTTTGTATGATTTAATGATGAATTTATCTCATGAGCAAGAGATAATTTGTGGGGCATTGATAAACCATCTAGATTTTGTATACGGAAATTGAGTTTTGCTTATGAGTATCATAAACATCAGGCATGGAAGAGAAGAGTTTTGCATTACTGGGTTCAAATAGAGATTCCCATAAAGAATGCATTGTTAGAATCTAGATTTGAGGAAACAGTATAACTATCATCCCCTGCAAACATCAATAATAAGTGATCGTTTGACAACGTAGCTGTGAATGGAAAACAGGATCACATTGTGAAAGCGGATAAAGCCCCACAAATGACAAAGACAACAGTTGTTCTTTGTCATTTGTCATTTGTCATAATCTCTTGGCAAAGAAATCCTAATTACTTTTCTACAGAGATCTAAGGAAGAGGCCTGCAATGGATTTCAATTGATGCCTTGAATAGAATCAATTACTTTATCAAAAAAAAAAAAAAAAGGATTTCAATTGATCTACTGTTGGATTACATTTCAAATGGCTTTGAATTGTGTACAACAGTTTCATGATTTATCAGTATTGTTTTTGAATTGTGTACAACTGTGTTTTCTTTTCTGTTGAAAATTGAAAATGAACCTGTCCCTTGTAAAACTTTTTGGATTTCTGGATACTTATGTATGAATGAAATACAGCGCAGTTAAAAATGAGTATGGAGTACGAGCAAATTTTGATTAATTTGACTTCATTTAGGAGTTCTATTTTCCCTTTTTTCTCTGATGCGGGATATAAGAAATTAAAGTTACAAAGAGAGAAGTGTGCAGTGTTGTGTCATTTAGTTTTGCCTAATTGAAAGTAACATCCGGGGTTTAAGAGACCTTTACTTTATGATTCCCCTCTATCGATATTGTACTGTTTTCTTCTTCTTGTAATTACATACATGTGCTTATCTCGCTAACTGAATTCTTACCATTTCTAGGAGTAGGATTGCTTATCTATGTTTTGTTTGTATTGGCAATTAATGGATGATGGTAAGGATATTATTCATGACAATGGAACTGGAATGGTGAAGGTCAGTGCTTCCCTGCTTACTTTTGTGTTACCCGAAAGATAGATTTATGATTGTTAACCACTATCATTGAGCTGTTAATTTTTTTCCGGTGAGACCTTCCAGATGAAATAATAGATTCTAACTTGTACCCATGTTTTTAGAGTTCATAATCTAGCTAGCTATACATGGTATGTGGTTGTTGTTGTAGTCTAGCTAGCTATGTCAAAGAAAATGCCAAATTCAGTAAAAGATTGAACTCTACATATTTTTGGTATTCCTTGCTCCAGCCTCTTTGCATGAGGAGTGTTGTCATAGACTTTGGAACTGCATTTCTTTGATCAGTTGTGATTTTGTATTTTGTATATTGATAAGATCACTTTAGGAAGACTTGGTCAAGCAGATATGACAGATCAATTGCCCCTACAGATAATAGATTTCATACTTAAAAGATACAACAAATATGAAGCATAGTAGAAGATATGTGCAAAATGTAATAATTGAAAGAAGAACATACCTGCAGCTTGAACAGAAACAGGGAGAAGAACTGGAGAAAGTAGAAACTGATGGAACACTCTTTGAAGCTTACAAAGAAACACAGGAAAAAGCTAATGTGTACCTCTTATAACACACCTCTAGGGATCCCCAATTTACGCGTAGGGTTTTGTGTGAACAGTTAAAAGCCACATATATAAAATTGGCCATCAGTTTAGGCATATAAATTATTCACAATTTACTGCAGCAATGATACAATTAGAAATTCATTTGGCTTAAAAAGAAAATGCAGCTAAATGTCTGATTTACGAAACAGTGAATTTTAAATGTTAAGTACTTTTTCCAACTGTTTAGATTGACCATCATGTGTCCATAAGATCATAACAACTTTATAATTTAGCTTGCTAGCATCTTCGTCATCTTGATTTTGAAGTTGCCTCAGGTCATACCATCTGTAGAGCAAATACTGGAGGCACCATGTGAATACTGAATGTTCCTGCTTTACATCCTCTTATGCTATCTTGCTGGATTTGTATTCTGAAAGTGCTGCAACTCCCGTTCACGACATTTTTCTTTGGCACACTTCTAAGTATCATTTTCTTAATTGATCAGTGTTCACTTGCTCTTTTTAGGCACTCGAAAACTTCTCCATCATGTTGTGGTTCTTGGAATGACAAAGGTTTCGACTGATGACTACCGCTCCTGCTAACGATGAATTCAGAATTCAGATGTGCCCATGTATTTGCAAATGTAAACATCTTCTATATACTTTTTGGGTATTATATCTATAATATTAGGAAGATTCTACTAGACAATGTACTAATGTCCTTTTGCACATTTAATGTGGATAATATTATAGACAATGTACATAAACTGCTTTCGTTAAGCTTAACCCGTTTGGCATGTATAAAGAAAATTATCATGTCAGTTTTGTTCTGCCCTCACTACATACAGATTCATAGACACCAGTCACCTTTGGAGGTACTCATTTTAAAGCTTTACCTCAAGTAGATTATCCACTTCACTAGAAGATAAGCATCTTTTATGTGATCATATATTTTGTAATGAGGATCCTTCATCCTCAGCATCTTCAAATACTTGTACTACTATGGTGTCTCACTCACACACTGCTCCCTCTGGACTCTTAAATAATAAAATAGTTTCTTTTCATGACAAAAAAAAGACCGTTTGCAGAAAGTTGAAGCTCCTGCAGAACACTAGATTTCAAATGTGTTGGACAATTGACGTGTTGTGAGCTCTTTAAGAAATTTGCATTTTCGTATTCTTGGCATTCTCAGATTTATTAAAGTCACAGTTGATGTGCGATTTTTTTTCTTTTTCTGGAGATAATGCTATGTAGCCTTCATTTGGTTCCTGTATCATGAAATTTTACATTCAAGCAATACTTTGTCATGTAAACTAGCATAACAGGTGCATGAATAAGAATACACAACAACAATAACAACATACCCAGTATAATCTCACAAGTGATGAATAAAAATACACCACAAATTAAATTGTTGGGCCGGTGCAACGCACGGGCATTCCCTTCTAGTAAAATGATATGAACAAATAAACATAACATAAACGGGCAACTAGATATTGATTGATAATTAGAATAACTTGCGTCATCAAATTGAAATATTTTAATATTTGGAATTATATAGGCTCCGTTACAACAGTTTTTGTGTTCAATATAGATGACACTAAATCAATTCGATTTGACAAGGAGAGACAAACAAGTCATTAAGGAAGCCAATACCACTTTTCTATATTTAGAAATATTTTAATTTTAAACTGTTTTATTTCATAGCAATGATAAATTTTATGTATAGCCACAAGAATTTTTATGCTTAAGACCCATCGCAAATTTCAAATGTTTTTCTTTTTTGAACTCACGTATCAAGTCAAATACACATCACATACGTTTAAATGCAGGGTTAATTAACTTTGTGAAAACATGAGTATCAAACATGCTTTTCTAACATATCTTACTATACAGTGTTTGTGCATACTTGTTTATGCCATTCTACAATGTACATCCGTTCAGTTCATTCAATATATTGACTCCGCAGGTTATAAAGTCAGTATTCTCTGGCCATGCTGGCCACTATCTTGTTGGGGGTGGTAAATGATACTTACTGGCTACACGTTTATTTTACTCATGCTACACTTGGTGCACTTTTTATGCAGATACTAATCCATGTGCCTGTGAAGGTCAAGAGCGGACTTGAGAGCCAACTTTACACTACAAGAAAGTATAGATATCGCAACAAAAAGTTTTATATTTGGCAATAACTTAGTATTATTGTTGGCAAATGATTTTTTTTTTGCCAAAGAATTTAATTTTGTTGCCATAGTATTAATTATTGTTGCAAAAAGTACTTTTGGCAAAAAAAAAAAAATTGTTGCATGTTGTTGCAATAACAGCCGTTGGAAAAAGTTCATGCAACAAAATATTTTTTTTTGTTGCCAAAAGTACTTTTTGCAACAATAATTAATCTATGGCAACCAGAAAAATTTTGTTGCCACATATATTTTTTCTTGTAGTGTTGAAAAATGGAAGCTTTGCTAGTGAAAATAATAATAATTCTGTCCTCCTTTATAACCATAACTAGATAAACTGCAAAAAGCTGACGAGAAAAGAGTCCGAGCCAAACTGGCTTATTTTTGCAGCCATTAGCCCAAAATAGGCTGCCTTTTTTTTTTTATACCACAATGAGTATTTCGTTGGATAACCAACGAAATACCCGCAAAACGCATTGTTCACAACCGGAAAATTTTGTTGCATTTCACTACAAGTGTAGCGAAATGCAACAATTTTTTTTTTTTTTTGCATTTCGTGAATTAATCAATGAAATAGGTTTTTTTTTTTATTTCGTGAATTAATATAACAAAACTAATTTTTTTTTTTTTTTTTTGCATTTCGTAATTTAATGAACGAAATAGGTTTTTTTTTTGTATTTCGTGAATTATAACGAAACTGATTTATTTTGTTTTTTTTTTATTATTTTTTTGCATTTCGTGAATTAATCAACGAAAGATGTTTTTTTTTTTTTTGTATTTCGTGAATAAAAAAACGAAATAGGAAATTATAAATTTTATTTTTTTTGCATTTGGTGTATTAAAAAGGAAATAGATAAAAAAAAATTATTTCATTCATATAAAAACGAAATTGGAAAATATATATATATATTGCATTTCGTGTATTAATGAACAAAATAGGTTTTTTTTTTATTTCGTGAATTAATGAACGAAACTGATTTTTTTTTTTTTGTTTTTCGAGTATTAATGAAAGAAACTGATTTTTTTTTTTTTTTTTTTTTTTTGCATTTCATAATTTAATGAACGAAATAGGTTTTTTTTTTCTTTTTCTGTTTCTCGTGAATAAAAAAACGAAATAGGAAATTATATATATATATATATATATATATATAAACGCAAAATATATATATATATATATATATATATATATATATATATATATATATATATATATATATATATTGCATTTCGTGTATTAAAAAACGAAATAGGATAAAAAAACATTATTATAAAAACGAAATTGGAATATATATATATATATATATATATATATATATATATATATATTTTGCGTTTCGTTGGTATATCAACGAAATAGTAATTTTGTTTTTTGTATTTTGTTTATTAAAAAATGAAATATGAATTTTTTTTTTATTTCATTCATATAAAAATGAAATTGGAATATATATATATTTGTATTTCATTGATACATGAACGAAATAGGATATTTTTTTTTTTGGTTTTCGTTATATAAAAACGAAATAGGATTTTTTTTTTTTTTTTTGCATTTCGTTTATATTCCAACGAAATAGGATTTTTTTTTTATTTCGTTCATATACCCTTTTTCTGCTTTCCACTTTTACCCTATATTGTTTTACCTTATCCTCTCCATTCTCCATTTTTCCTTCTCCATTCTCCATTCTCCCTTCTCCATTTTCCATTCTTCCTCTACCTCCATTCTTTCTCTTCTTCCGTTCTTCATTCTTTTCTTCTTTTTCTACTAATCCTATCACAAGGATTCCTCAACTTTTGCTCCATAATCCTCTTCAAATTGAGGTAATTTATTAATTTTATAAGTTTTTACATATAATTTTTTATTTAGACATTATAAATTAGTCACATTTATTTTTTTGATTTATTTATATCTTATACTTAGTGTAGTAGACTATAATAAAGAAAACAAAAGTTACAAGTTTAATTAATCAATAGTTGGTAATTTCAGTCATTACTTCAATTAAAAAAAGCTTTTAAAAAATGTTAGTAGAGTTTATTGGTCAACGAACTACAATTAAAATACTAAAAAAAAACGTTGAAGCTACTAATTAAAAAGGTATAAATTTATATTATAAAATGTTCTTTTAGTTAGTCATTTTCATAAAACAACAGTTACAAAAAAAGATGAAGAAATTGTGAGGAAAGTAAGATTGTTAAATATAACATAAAGATATTTGTATCATTTGTTGGGTCATTTTCTATGTTCAAATTGTGACTAGTCGTTTGAGTCATTTAAGTTACAGACTCGAATTTTAGGGGCTCCGTCCCATCCCACTAAATGGGGGGACCGGGTCAAACGGGTTCGGGGTCTTTTTTTAAAAAAATAAACTACAAACCATGTAATTTTTTAGTGTTTATATCTTTTAATAACTTATTTAGTTATAACTTAATATTAGAATTTATTTTTTATAACTTTAAAGTCTTTAAATGTATTTAACAACGACTATTTTTTTGAACTTCTAACGGCTATTTTTTTGAACTTCTAAGGGCTAGCTTTTCTAATTTATTAGATAATATTAAATATAATTTCAAGTCTTTATAAAAATTATAAAAAATTGCATTTTTTAGCAGTTATGAAAAGAAAAATAATTTCAATTAAAAACTTTACGTTTATTTATTCAATTGAGCTTTTAAATTTCATAAAGTTGACTCAAAGTCTCAAATATAAGAAGAGCACCTGATATACATAGCCTTCTTCTAGGAAGGGTTTTGTTTCAACTAGGCCTATAAGTTACAATAAGATTACCTAATCTACACAACCACCTTCTAGGAAGGGTTCTGTTTCAACTAGGCCTTTAAGTAGCTAATTGTAAATTATCACACTAAAACTTGTACGAATCTATGTACATTTTTTCTGATTGTTGTATCGCTTCCGTTGGACTTATTTGTGCAATTGGCAATGATGCTTGATGGTCCATAAGTTCCATGCCGTCATCGCTATTAGTGTTGATTATCTCTTCATAATCTTCTTCTTCTTGACGGGTTAATTTTGGTAGCCCACAATTTCTTTTTTCTGCGTTGAACCAATCTATGAATAATACGGAAATCTCCAAGCTATCTTGTGCTAATGAATGTTTGTGGTCTCCGAGTTGAAATCTTGTCGCGCTAAAAGCTACCTCCAAATCTATTGATGATGCTTGAACAACTAGGATATCTCGAGCCATTTTTTAGAGTAATGGAAATGCCTTGCCACGCTTCCTCCACCATCCTAAAAGATCTTCATTGTCGTCGTCATCCGAAATAGTTTCAAATCCCTGATTAAAATAAGAATCAAGATCACTTTCATTTTGAGTAGAAGCAATACCAAGGTAGACAACATCCATTCATTTATCAAATTTTCTATTGTCAAATTTAGCCTTATTTTTTTTGCGAAGGACGTTCATTTGCACCTATTCTTTCCAAAGATTTATAACTATCATACATTAGTTTAGCTTTAGTATGTATGCTACATTTACACTCTTCAACAGTCGGATGCTCGTTTTCACCAATTTCTAAATGTAAATAAATTTTTTCAACAAGTCCTTTAGCATGTAAATAATTTTTTTCAACAAGTCTCTTAGCACCTCTTTAATTTTAAAGACGGGTCAAGTATACAAGCAATCAAATAAATTTCGGGAATAGGAAAAAATACTTTTAATTTGATAATAATTTCATTAATGGCTTCCTCATATTGGTTTAATTCTCTATATTCTGAAAATAGTTTTGTAAATACACAAATATAAAATAACATTTGTGCAATAGTAGGATAGTACATGCCGAAAAATTGTTTTGTTGCAAAATAATTTTTTTCTAAAAAATACATAGCGATTCCATATCATTCCAATCATTATATGCTATTTGTTCTTGGGGAAGATAATGATGTACATCAAAAACATATTGAAATGGTTTTTGATACTCGTGAGCAACAAGTAGCATTTCATATAAAGAATTTCACCTAGTACAAACTTCTTTTGAAATTTTTCTAACTGACAATTTTTGCTCAACACATATTTTTAAACAAAGTAATTCTACTAGCCTTATGAGCACTAAAAACATATTGACAAACTTATTGTATTTTTTGTTTTTTGAGAACCATCAAATAAATCAATACCATCTTTTACAACTAAATTAACAACATGGCATGCACATCTAGTATGAAAAATATTAGTGTTAATTGGGAAAATTCTTATAGCCATAATTTCAGCACAATTAGTCATGGCAGAAGCATTATCAAATGTAGCAGCTAAAACTTTGTCAAGAAGACTATATAATTGAAAAACTTCTTGAACATTTGAAGAAATATAAGAATCTATTTTTTTTTTCTCATCAACATATTCATAGCCAAGTATATGTTTTTGCATATTCCAATTATGATCAATCCAACGTGCTATAACAGATAAATAATCATTGCCATTAACACTGTGGCCTATATTAGAAGTGACAGACACTCTATTATCTAAGTGATGAAAAACAACGCATATACTGACTATAATCACTCTGAAATTTAAAAAACATCGGCTCTAATAGTGGATCTAGGAATACCTTGAAAAGTAGGATTATACATAGCTCTAATATAATGTACAAAACTGGGGTTAGAAGGGAAACTAAAAGATAAGCTACAGACCGTGACCGTTTTAGCTAGTTCTTCACGATCTCTATCTTTATTATAAGCAATTTTAGTGACAGCGGGGTTAGAATGATTTAAAGTTTGTTGGACCATATTAGATCTCCCAACGGATCCAGTGGGAGCAAAACTAGTAGTGCCGCCTCTAGGAACGGGGTCAAGTACGACTTCTACTCGAGCATCAAAGTACGGTTTTCCAACACATTTTTTCAAGTGTCTATCTAAACCATCCGTTCCACCCGCCCCTCCACCGGATCCGTGTTTTGTTTACTGCTTTACATTTGTTACAATTAAAAGTTTTATCATTGCTAAGAGTCATGAATCTCCATACAACACTAGTTCGAGGACGTTGCACCTTAGTCTTACCCCGAGTAGGAGGTTTAGGGGGAAGATCAGCTCCAGACTGAGATGGAGTCCGAGTTGGAGCTTCGGTGACAGGACTAGTAGGTGTGTCATGTAAATCTAATTCCTCTTCTTCTTCTTCTAAATTTTCAAATCGATCAAAGTCTAAATTACATAAGCTCTTTCTAAGGTTTCATTTTGTAAATCTAAATCTTCTGGAATGGTAGGAAAATCAGGGGGAGAATTAAAATCAGTTTCATCAACATGAGTAAAATCTTCCGTATTGTTTTTAACTTGAATTTTAGATTTACTAGAAGAACCACGTTTAGGACCACTACTGCTACTAAAAGGGTTAGGTATTTTCATAGTCACAACTTTTTGACTAGAATTAAAAGGGTTAGGTATCGTAATTTTTTTAGAAGACATTTTTAAAATATTATAAAATAAAGTGTGAAAATTAATTGAAATAAAAGACGCAAATAAAATGCAAAAATTAAATAAATTAAAGGATGGAACGAGTGTACTAAATGACTGCGTAAAAGCAGACGTAACCGTAAAAGTTGAAATCGGGATTTGTTCACTTGACGCTTGAAAGTTGCTCCAACTATTGGTCAATTCACGAAAATAAAAATATTTCACCAAAATGATTAATAAATATTAGAGAGAGAGAGAGAGAGAGAGAGAGAGAGAGAGAGAGAATTGATGGAAGATTTGTGTGAAAATGAATAAGAAGGAAGGGTTATTTATAGTTTAGAAATTGGGTTAATTAAACGGTAATTTATTAAAGTTTGGGGTTAAATAAAATTTTGGGGGTGGCTTGAACGGCTATATAGCCATTGGTGGTTGCTGTGCTGGCTAAGGTGACCGTTGATGGGCCCCCTATCTATCAACGTTTGGATTTAAAAAAAAAATTAACAATTTTTCGGCGGGTGGGGCCGGGTCAGCCAGCCAGGACCGACCGGGATTTCCACCCCAACCCATCCCACATCCCATTTCCCTACTCCTTAAGCTCCATCCCCCTATATCGTACAGGGACCGGGCCGACCTGTCTCGTATGACGCCCTTATTCACAAGTACATATTCTAGAAGTAAAATACACATGACACTTTCCTCTTGATCAGTTGTAAAGAGATTTTTTTATATTCAGTATTTCCTCTGTTCCAATTTACATGACATTTCTCGCTTTTGGATATTCAACTTCTTAATTTTGACGTATGTTTGGATGTAGATTCTTTTAAATTTTTGAAATAAAATTTATATATTTAAAAACTACATAAAAATTTATTAGTTACAATAATTAATAACTGAAAATATTAAAAAGACATATAAAAAAATTACGGTCAAAGAATAGTTTGTCTGACTCTCAAAATTTGAAAACCATCACATGTATTGAAACGGAAGGAGTAATAATTTAATTTTAAAATTTTCATTCTATAGCTAATGAGATGGTTTCTAATCACCCAAATGTCTATAATTTTATTTTAGACCATAATTTTTAAAAGGCTGAATATATAGCCAACCCCTTAAACTTGTCAAGATGTTTCATTTAGACACACGAAGTAAGCCTTGTACTCCTAATAAAGTGTACCAATTAGATATTTGAACTTCAAATTTTGGAAATAATTTTGCATGTGTTTTCAACCTCAAGTAGAAAATGTATGAGGTTTTAGGGCTTATTGAGACAAATCTGTATAATTAAAGGGGATGACATATTTATGTAGTTAACTTAACTATCTCATAAACAAATGAAAGCACCCGCAAACTTTTTTTAAAATTTGAACTGAAAGTGTCTAATTGGAACAATTTATTAGGAGTTGAAGTGTTCAATTGGAACATGACTTAGTTTTAATGTCTAAATAAAATATCTTGACAGGTTTAAAAGGCTACCTATATATTAAGTCTTTTTAATTTATTTATTTTCTTCCTGGAACACGTGCTGGATAAGTTGTCATCGCATAAATTGTGATGGGAAAAAAATAATCCCTATGTCTCAAAAAAATTATCCCCTTTCCTTTTTAATCTGTCTCAAAAAGATTATTTTCTTACTATATTTAGAAACAATTTAACTTTATGATATAATTTACAATTACACAAATATCTAAGGTTTATTTTGGACTATATATTTTAAAAGTCGTTTTTAGAGATAATTTTTTTGGGACGGAGGGAGTATATAAATAGATGTAGGATGAAAGGCGGAAAATGAACGAAGGCTAGTGGTGGTTATAAGCATAAAAGCGTGAAATGGCGGTGTCTCTCTCTATCATTCCTTCCCTTTCATTCTCTTCTGGACACTTCCCTTCTAAGCCCTACAAACGTTTTGGTTAGTTTCCTTTTTCATGTTGTTGTTGCATATCCATGGTGTTTGATAGTACTTTACTTTGAGTCCGTTTGGATTGGCTTATAAGTTGCCTATAAACTATTTTTAATTTGTTTTGAGTGTTTGGCTAGCCACCTTAAAGTTATTTTGTGTTTAAAATAAATTTAAAAAATTAATTAAATTTATTTGGCTTAACTTATCTAAATTAGCCAAAAAAATAAGTTGGACTATAAGCTGTTTCGGCTTATAAAATGTTTTTTTCAAGCCCATCCAAACAGGCTCTTTTGTATTTTGGTGGATAGCTTATTATGAAATTAATTGAAATCAACATCAAAGAATGTAATGGGATACAAACAACAACATATTCGGTGTAATTTTATAAGTGAAATTTGTGAAAGATAGGATGCACACAGACCTACTCTTATCTTGGTGGGGTAGGGAGACTATTTTCAAAAGGATACATACTTTCAAAAGGATGAGGGCATTTTAATGAAGAGGAGGATATAAAATTTATATTTAACGGGTTTAATCATTAGATTCTTACGATTAACTCATACATTTTAAAATTATAGGTTCAAAGTTAAATTACTTTGCAATTTTAGTAATTTTCACATATATCTTAGTTTCGAAACCCAAAAATGGTGAGATCAGTTGAGGTAGTTGGCTATATGCTACATCATCCGCTGCTACAGGTTTTAATGTAGACATTTGATTTAATTATAGAAATTTTTACGGTAAATAAAAGTAGAATAGGAATTTCGATCCGGTAAACTTGGAGATTTTGAAGGAATAATCGAACAAAGAAAGAAGAGAATTAGGAAAAAAATAACATTATATAGCAATTCAAGTGGAATGAGTTCTGAAATCCATGTGAATATATTCGCTTCTAACAAGGTGGAGAAGCCATTTTTCCATGCTGGAAATATGATTTTCCATTGAGTTGTATTTCAGAGATACTAACAGATAGTTAAGTGATTTTTCTTTAATAACCGTGGTGTCCGAACCAGCTTATTCATACCTCGACTAATTCCACGAGGTACCTCCGACCTCCATCACGTGTCTCCACTGAAATTTAAACTTGAGACCTCGTGATTCTCAACCCCCTTTCAAATACCACTAGGCCATACAGATCAATGATTTTAGTAATACAAAAAATAGTTGTCATTTTATTGATACAGTGGATAAAGTTCAGTCATTTAAAAGACATAAAGAACTGGAAAATAGTGGTGGTAACTGTGCCAACAACTGCACTTTGGTGTTCAATCAAGTGTATAGGAGTGTAATTTTACCAGGTACTCCCTTTTTTCTTGGGAAGATAGAAGACGACGAACAGCTAAAGATGAGAATAACCCTCTATTTTTCACCTAGATATAAATTTTGGAGGAAAAAAGGTTACCCTTTTGAATAACGAAGATAATGTTGGTCCAATTCGAAGAGTGAGCGTAGTTCTAGTGGATGCTAAAGCTTACCAATTAACAGAATACACCCTAGACTCCATTGGTGGGATTACACTGGGTATGTTGTTACACTCATGTTGAAAGTTATTTATCTTGTTAACTACTTCTGCTTTGCAAGAGATGGCCATCATATGAAGATCTCTTGAGATTACCAAGTAGAAAGAATAGCAGTAATTCGTTAAAGAACAAGAATCCCATAGACAAATGAATGTTTTGAATTTCTTATGTTAGCCTCATAACTCGAACATGTATATATACAGAGATAAAGGCTGCTGGAAGTACATATGGAACTTTCTTCCGCGTTACAACATTTGGAGAATCTCACGGTGCTGGTATTGGCTGTGTTATTGATGGATGCCCTCCTCGACTGCCATTATCGGAAGCTGATATTCAACTTCAGCTAGACAGGAGGTTTCTAACTAATACTTCATTATACTTTTCTCAATGAAATTTTGAGGATTCCGCTTTATAGTCAGATTTTCCTGATTTAGTTGAACTGGTAAGTCCACTTAATTATTGTGTTCAATTTTTAGAGGATCTCCAGGAAATCTAAGGCCACTATAATTTTACAATACGTTTTCTCTTCCAAGACTGGTTGGCTTTTCTCTTTCTTAGAACTGTATGAGGATAAAAATGATCCAAATATTTCACCAGGTCTTATAGATAGAAAACCAATTACTTCCTCTGTCCAATCTTATACGACTACGTTTCCTTTTTAGTCCATTAAAAAAATTTTACTAACAAATCTCGTTTCCGGAAACTAATTTTTTAAAGATTTATCAAGTTTATCCTTTCTTCCACAAGTCACAAATCCATTATCATAATGTAAAAGTTTCTGGTTTGTGAAAAACCTTGAAACTGTCAAACATAGAGGTAAAAGGAGGACCATATGTTGTAAACTTTTCGAAGAAAAAGGCACATGAAGTCCAAAGGAAGGTATGTATGGTCAATGGTACCTCAAAGTTTGAATGTTACTTGAGGGGCAAGTTTTCCCATTCATGTTAACGACCATGATGTATTACAAGTCCTTCTACATTTTTTTTAATCTCTAAGCCAAGTCAAATTATGTCACATAAATTAGCTTTCATTGTTCAGCATAAGTACCTCAACAATGAGGAATTAATTATAATAACTAAATAAGAATATAAGTAAAGATAAAGATAGTTATGTGTCATATAATTGCTGCACTTGGGAGGCCAGGTCCACTTGAAACTAACTATGGATCTATACAATTGTTGCACTTAGGAGGCCAGGTCAAAACAGAGGCACCACACCAAGAGAAGAAGCAGATGCATGCCAAATATCTTCAGGAATTGCTGATGGTAAGATACTTAGTGATATTCATCTTGCTTTTTTCTTAGGGTGTGTTTTGGTATGAAGGAAATGTTTTTCAGAAAGTCACTTATTTTTTGAAAAATGTTTCCGGTGTTTGGTTGGAGTGTGAAAAATATTTTCCAAAAAAAAGCATTTACAAAATATTTATATTAATATCAGTAATCAGGAGAGTGTTTTTTGAAAGTTTTAGTATTCAAAATTGATAATAATGTAGACGTGTCGGTTAAAGAAATGATATTAAGTTAAGTGTTGAGATAATATTGAAGGAAAGTGATTTCCGCCCAAAAGCGAGGGAAGTTCTTTCTTTTCCCCCCTTTTTGTGAAAAATATTTTTTAGCAACCAAACACTAGAAAATGACTTATTTTCTTGAAAACATTCTTTACAACAACAACAACATACCCAATGTAATCCCACAAGTGGGATCTGGGGAGGGTAATGTAGGTAGACCTTACCTCTACCTTTACTTGAAAACATTCTTTGAGAAACAATATTTGTCATATCAAACACACCTTTACTTTCTGCTCTCAATTAAATTACTAATGCTTGATTTATTTCTTGTATTAAATGCAGGGCTGACTACAGGATCGCCTATTAAAATAGAGGTGCCCAACACAAATACAAGAGGGCGTGTAAGTACATTGATTCATCTACACTTTTGGTACAGTGATATGTATTGGTTTGATGGAGAAGGCTGAAACATTAGATTTACGTATTACTGCATGTGATGGTCACAAGTTGGCTGCAGTTAGTACTTGTTGGATTTAAATGCTTAATGCAATCCCACAAAGTCAAATTTTTGTGCATATGATAATAGGTTGTTGTCAAAGAGTTACTGTCACGCTCCGAACCATGGCCTGGACGTAACACGGCACTCGGTGCCTGACTGCATGTAACCGAGCGAACCACATGGCTTGCTGAATCATCATGATACATAACATAAGCGGAATATAACGTGAATGCATGATGAGCCTTTATAAAACATGGTAAGTCATAATACTTAATAAAATACTTGTTTAAACATGAGTGAGCCAAAATGGCTATACGACTCCAAATGTCTGACATGACATAACTGACTTGTCTAGTCTATGAAACCTCTATCATAAGTCTGACTGGAAACATACTTACTGGGACAAGGCCCCCAGCATACCTTAGATGCATAACTAATCATAAACAAAAGTTAACTAAACCTCGAATGAGATGGGGCTCACCAATAAGCTGATACGAATGCTGTCCTACTGAGCAGATGTGTCGTCCTGTATATCAGTACCTGCATCGTGAAATGCAGGCCCCCGAGCAGTAAAAGGGACATTAACACATTGAATGTACTGGTATGTAAAGCAACCGAAAGAAATAACATAGGACATGGAATAACATGATAAGAACTGAAACTGAAAACCTGGACATGAACATGAGCATGAGTACATATGTATATATATAACATAAGTAAAAACATGATAAGTAGGGAGAGCATTTCATAAACCGACAACATGATATCACCACGTGGATACGTGGAGTCTGGTACCTCGCCGGACCAGCAGAGCCCCTATACCTTGCCAGAGTATAAGGTGGTAACGTGCCTGATGGATCCATTCAGTGTAAAATTAAGGTATCGTCCTAACTGGGCGGAGCGATCCTTGTCCTATGGTGGCTACATAGTTTCAGGCTATCTGAGCCTTCTCGGTAATTCGTGCAACTCCCAAAAACATGAACATGATATAGTTGGATAAGAAGCCCATGATTTTCGTGAATTAACTTGTACTTGTCTTGTAATCATGACTTCACGAAAATAACTTGTAAACATGGTTTCATGAAATAACTTGTAAACATGGTTTCATGAAATAACTTGAAATATAGTTTCATAAGATAACTTGTCATAGTCTTGCAAACATATTCTTGATTCATGAGTAATCACAATAGTTCGTAATCATATATATAATTGACTTGAAAACATGCTTGTAACTTGCTAGATAGAATCATAAAGTTTCATATAACATAATGAGAACACATGAGGAAGAATTCATGATTCATGGATTTAGCTGGGATTCCTAATAACCGTAATGGAAGATTAGGAATACAACAACGAATATAGATACAAAATTCCTGTACATAAATACATAAATACGGGCTACCAATATGTTGGGTTTAATGCCGTAGGATTTGAACTTCATGAATATCAAGAAACGGAGCATGGGGAAGAACGTAGAGATTCCCACATGTGAATGAAAGTTCTACATACCTTAACTTCCTGCTTTTGAGCGTATCACAATGTCCTTCAATCCCTTCAACTTTAATCTATAGCAATACAGGTTATAGGGACTCTATATTAGCAACAATATCCATGCTTTGTTCATCTAAGCATTTTATCAAACACTTGGTGGGCATGAAGCTCCACAACGTTCATTAATGGTGTTTTCTTCACCCAATCCCCACTCTATTACTTCTAGTTGATTCTACAATCTCAATTAGGTGTAATTAACATCATTTTTCATCACCCACATGAATACAACAATCCCAAGTCAACAATCCAAAACTCTAGCATAGTTCATATAATCCTCTTTATCAAACCCATTTACTATTCTTCCAAGAACTCATCAATTCACAACTATAAATGATTAGAGAGTAGAAACATTACCTTTTTGAAGTCCAACCCTCTTGAATTCGGGTTCTAGGGTTTCCACATCCAACAATAATATTCCAATCATAACTCTATAGATTAGAAGGGCTTACTCAAGTTAGAAAGGGATTAGGGACTTGGATTCAACCTAGAATCATGATAAAAACTTACCTTGGAAGGTTCTTGAGGTTGGGTACTTGTTCTCTATGGGTTTAGAGAGATTTTTCGTGAATGGGGAGGCTGGGGAAATAAACCCCAAGTCCTAAATATAGCTTAAAACGCGTAAACCCGACTTTTGACCCGCAACTGACCCTGTTATGCGATGGTCGCGCGACGCACATGCAGCGCACGACCATACTCAGATCATTATTCAGAGTAGGGGTTTTTGTGCGATCGGCGTGCGGCGCGGGGCCATCGCACGCGCCCGCACGCGCCTGCACAAGCGACGGGTGTCGGTTTTGAACAGCGTTCGGTAAAATAGGCATAACTTCTTGTACACAGCTCTGTTAAAGACCCATAATATACCGTTGGAAAGCTATTTCAAAGGGCTACAACTTTCATCAAGGAAGTTTTCCCAAATTCCAAATTAATAAAGGGGTTATGGTCGTTGGAAGTAAGACCTTCTATAAACTCATTTGCAAACATACCCCGTAGAGTGGTTTTCAACTTTGCTTTGCCCAAAGACTCTTCTCATGTCTTGATTGGGTTTCAAACACCATTTATACACTACTCAAATTGGATTCATTATACCCCTATCTTATGAGACAAATCTTAGCCCGAATACACGAGGTGTTACAATATCTCCCCCTTTGGATCATTCGTCTTCGAATGATGGGTCTTGGTTAAGGATATGGCTAGACATGGCTTGACTACATGAACGTGAAGGAAACATGACATGAAACATGGAGACTGAACTAACATGGCATGGTTACATGGAAACGTGAATACTGAGACATGAACATGGGCACTGGATAGCTGACATGAGCGTGGAACATGAGACATAACATGACATGGGGCATGGAAACTAACATGACATAGTTTCATGAAAATATCAGTGCCCAAACACGAGACATGAATAGCGAATACATGAACTTGAACGTGAAACGTGAGGCATGAATACATAAGGGACATTATAACTCTCCTCCAAAATGTCATTAAGCTATCATTAATTCGATACTCGTAATTCTTGCCCGACACACAACATATACCTTGCTTTCCTTAACAACTTTCGTCTCCTACCTCAAATGTCTTTGAATTCTCATTTAGAATCATTAAATATTACTTCTTACTCGTCAACATGTCGTATATATCATACCCTTAGTGGGTCTGTACGCTAACGGGGAAATTTCCAAGGTGTAACATTCTCCCCCCCTTTTGGAACATTCGTCCTCGAATGTTAAACATTCGGGATTCTACAAAAATTTCGCCCGAGTTTCCCATGTAATATGGCAGTACTAACCTGTCACAACAACCCATAATACCATTGCCTCACAGGGCTACATCACAATAGCACTATAAATTGGCCACACGCGACCAAAAGTATGAAAAGAAAGCTTACATACCTCAAAATCTTGGTGTTTCATTATTAATATCTTCTGCGGGCTGAAACAAGTGCGGGTACTTGGATTTCATATCCTCCTCGGCTTCCCATGTAGCTTCCTCAACTTTCTGACTCCTCCACAGGACTTTCACTCAGGTTACTTTCTTAGTTCTCAACTTTCGAACCTGACGGTCAAGAATGGCTACAAAAATCTCCTCATAGGTCAAATCATCCTTAACTGTTATAGTATCAGCAGAAACAACCAACGACGGGTCTCCTACACACTTCCTCAACATGGACACATGAGACACGGGATGTACAACAACTAAATCTTATGGCAACTCAAGTTCATAGGCTACTAGGCTGATCTTTCGCAGAATTCTTTAAGGTCCAATATATCTGGGGCTGAGTTTGCTTTTTCTTGCCAAATCTCATGCTTTTTCTTTCCTGTTTATTTTCCCTTTCAATCTTTAACAGCAGATGGAGTGGGTCCTGATGACCTCTGGTAGAAAACTGCCTGCCACCACTTCCTTGTGATCCTCCATGATTTACCTTTTTCCTGTTGACTTATCTCCTTTTCTAATTTCTCTGATATCCTCTCCCTGTTGTATTCCATTCTCCTTTCTCAAGAACATTATTATCATTCAACATACCATTCATTCTACTATTCCCCTTCTCGGGCAACTTACATTGTATTCAACTTTCAATAGCACTTGGAGTATCATTCGTTACCAGTAAGCACTGCACACTTGTACCCCCTATGGGTAAACATCCTTACCTGGACCTTGAATTATCTGTTCGTCGCCTGCGCATTCGAAACGTACATAGTTTGATTGGAAGAGAAGGTTACTTATTACTCTAAGATATGGCACGATCTAGAGTAGAAAGAAATGAGACAAATCCTGAATGTCTTGGTGGTCAACTGTTTATATGTATGGGGCCCTCACACATATAAAAGTGACCCCACTGGACACGGTTTCATAGACTCGCTAAAGACTCTTGAACCTAGGCTCTGATACCAAGCTTTGTCACGCCCCGAACCATGGCCTGGACGTAACACGACACTCGGTGCCTGACTGCATGTAACCGAGCGAACCACATGGCTTGCTGAATCATCATGATACATAACATAAGCGGAATATAACGTGAATGCATGATGAGCCTTTATAAAACATGGTAAGTCATAATACTTAATAAAATACTTGTTTAAACATGAGTGAGCCAAAATGGCTATACGACTCCAAATGTCTGACATGACATAACTGACTTGTCTAGTCTATGAAACCTCTATCATGAGTCTGACTGGAAACATACTTACTGGGACAAGGCCCCCAGCATACCTTAGATGCATAACTAATCATAAACAAAAGTTAACTAAACCCCGAATGAGATGGGGCTCACCAATAAGCTGATACAAATGCTGTCCTACTGAGCAGATGTGTCGTCCTGTATATCAGTACCTGCATCGTGAAATGCAGGCCCCCGAGCAGTAAAAGGGGACATCAGCACATTGAATGTACTAGTGTGTAAAGCAACCGAAAGAAATAACATAGGACATGGAATAACATAATAAGAACTGAAACTGAAAATCTGGACATGAACATGAGCATGAGTACATATGTATATATATAACATAAGTAAAAACATGATAAGTAGGGAGAGCATTTCATAAACCGACAACATGATATCACCACGTGGATACGTGGAGTCTGGTACCTCGCCGAACCAGCAGAGCCCCTATACCTTGCCAGGGTATAAGGTGGTAACGTGCCTGATGGATCCATTCAGTGTAAAATTAAGGTATCGTCCTAACTGGGCGGAGCGATCCTTGTCCTATGGTGGCTACATAGTTTCAGGCTATCTGAGCCTTCTCGGTAATTCTTGCAACTCCCAAAAACATGAACATGATATAGTTGGCTAAGAAGCCCATGATTTTCGTGAATTAACTTGTACTTGTCTTGTAATCATGACTTCACGAAAATAACTTGTAAACATGGTTTCATGAAATAACTTGAAATATAGTTTCATAAGATAACTTGTCATAGTCTTGCAAACATATTCTTGATTCATGAGTAATCACAATAGTTCGTAATCATATATATAATTGACTTGAAAACATGCTTGTAACTTGCTAGATAGAATCATAAAGTTTCATATAACATAATGAGAACACATGAGGAAGAATTCATGATTCATGGATTTAGCTGGGATTCCTAATAACCGTAATGGAAGATTAGGAATACAACAACGAATATAGATACAAAATTCCTGTACATAAATACATAAATACGGGCTACCAATATGTTGGGTTTAATGCCCTAGGACTTGAACTTCATGAATATCAAGAAACGGAGCATGGGGAAGAACGTAGAGATTCCCACATGTGAATGAAAGTTCTACATACCTTAACTTCCTGCTTTTGAGCGTATCGCAATGTCCTTCAATCCCTTCAACTTTAATCTATAGCAATATAGGTCATAGGGACTCTATATTAGCAACAATATCCATGCTTTGTTCATCTAAGCATTTTATCAAACACTTGGTGGGCATGAAGCTCCACAACGTTCATTAATGGTGTTTTCTTCACCCAATCCCCACTCTATTACTTCTAGTTGATTCTACAATCTCAATTAGGTGTAATTAACATCATTTTTCATCACCCACATGAATACAACAATCCCAAGTCAACAATCCAAAACTCTAGCATAGTTCATATAATCCTCTTTATCAAACCCATTTACTATTTTTCCAAGAACTCATCAATTCACAACTATAAATGATTAGAGAGTAGAAACATTACCTTTTTGAAGTCCAACCCTCTTGAATTCGGGTTCTAGGGTTTCCACATCCAACAATAATATTCCAATCATAACTCTATATATTAGAAGGGTTTACTCAAGTTAGAAAGGGATTAGGGACTTGGATTCAACCTAGAATCATGATAAAAACTTACCTTGGAAGGTTCTTGAGGTTGGGTACTTGTTCTCTATGGGTTTAGAGAGATTTTTCGTGAATGGGGAGGCTAGGGAAATAGACCCCAAGTCCTAAATATAGCTTAAAACGCGTAAACCCGACTTTTGACCCGAAACTGACCCTGTTATGCGATGGTCGCGCGACGCACATGCATCGCACGACCATACTCAGATCATTATTCAGAGTAGGAGTTTTTGTGCGATCGGCGTGCGGCGCGGGGCCATCACACGTGCCCGCACGCGCCTGCACAAGCGACGGGTGTCGGTTCTGAACAACGTTCGGTAAAATAGGCATAACTTCTTGTACACAGCTCTGTTAAAGACCCATAATATACCGTTGGAAAGCTATTTCAAAGGGATACAACTTTAATCAAGGAAGTTTTCCCAAATTCCAAATTAATAAAGGGGTTATGGTCGTTGGAAGTAAGACCTTCTATAAACTCATTTGCAAACATACCCCGTAGAGTGGTTTTCAACTTTGCTTTGCCAAAAGACTCTTCTCATGTCTTGATTGGGTTTCTAACACCATTTATACACTACTCAAATTGGGTTCATTATACCCCCATCTTATGAGACAAATCTTAGCCCGAATACACGTGGTATTACAGTTACTTGGTACCTGTTTCTGGTGAGAGGTGACAGGTATCCCGTAAAATTAGTCGAGGTGCGCACAAGCTAGCCCAAACACCACGGTTGTAAAAAAAAAAAAAATACATTTGCTCTCACTTGATCAATCAATCACTGCTCAGTACTTGCAGAGTTTTAACCGAAGTGGAAAATTCACATATTAAAGCAATCCTCTTCAATCTCTGAATCTCGTGTCGATATGTGCCTTAAGGTGCAATCCTATGCACAAGTGTATCTGGTCTCTTCCTTTTCCATTTTCTGTACATAAAAGTTGTCGGTGTTTGAATAGGCATAAAATTTGAGAATGAAAGGAAGACTTCTGAAATTTGTGGTCTAAAATAAGTCATAGACAGTTGAGTGGCTATAAATCATCTCATTAAGGGTAACATGGGAAGTTTAAAGTTAAATTGTTATTAAATATAGAAAGCTGTCATTCTTTTTGGGACTGAGTAAAAATGAAAGAGTATCACATAAATTAAGATAGAGATAGCAGTATCACAGTGGTTTATATTGACTCTTTCTTGGATTTCTCAGGACTACAATGAACTGTCAAAAGCTTATAGACCTTCCCATGCAGATGCAACTTATGACTTCAAATATGGCTTGAGATCTATAGAGGTTATGAACACAAAATATTTACAGTTGTTTGAAAGATTGGGGTAGATATATTATGATTGTTTTTTTGGGATTCTCTCATGTTGTTAATGGGAAAATAGGGCGGAGGCAGAGCTTCTGCAAGAGAAACAATTGGGAGAGTTGCTGCTGGAGCAATTGCTAAGAAAATTCTAAAGCAATTTTCTGGAACTGAGGTATATGGTATGATATTGTGGGATTATTGATTCACTAATGATGTATCAACACATATTTACAGCACCTATAACTCGTCACTCGCCACATCATGTTTCGATTTGCAGGTTCTTGCTTATACTTCTCGAGTTCACAAAGTAGTGCTTACTGAAGATTTGGTTGATTATGATACACTAACACTTGATCAGGTTCACAAGCTTCTACACATTTTATTTTCTTTGGCTTATTGTTAGGAACTCTTTATTTGCTAGTGGAGCATCTCTTATGTTGCCAAGTTATTGTCCCACTTCAAAATTTGTAAACGAATTGGAAGTGCAAGAGGAAGGTGAATTGAGTTGTATTTCATGTTATTGACTCAAAACTAATTTCTGAATTTTAAAAGAAGATTCAAGTCGACTAAATCCTATGAAAGTCAGCTTTTACTTCTTGAATAGAGGATTTGTGAATAAGATATTTTTTTTGATTCAAGACAATATCAGATAATGAATGACAAAACAAATAAAAGAAAGCTTAAAGGATAAACGAACACAGTAGCAAGTGGTGCATTTCTTTGTTAACTAAATTCTCATTATTGTTAAGCTTTTGAAAGGCCACTTCTTGATGCTTTGTTGATCCAATTAGTTTACCATGTACATACTGTCAGATAGAGAGTAATATTGTGAGGTGCCCAAATCCAGAGTATGCAGAAAAAATGATTGCTGCCATTGATGCTGTCCGAGAGAGTGGAGATTCTGCAGGAGGTATTGTAACTTGCATCGTCAGAAATGTTCCTCGTGTAAGCTCCTTCATTCACCTTTTCAACCCCTAATAAGGAAAGACAACTATGTCGCTCCGACTCTTCAAAAATGTCGAACTGTTCGAGTCGGATCCTTCAAAAGTAGTGCATTTTTTGGAGGATTCAACACAAGTACAACAACATTTTTGGTGAGTCCGAACAACATAGAAAAACAAAGAAGTACATAGAGTGTGTTTGATATGATTGAAGTCATTTTCTGTGGAAAATATTTTTAGATGTTTAGTTGGTGAATGGAAAATACTTTTGTAAAGATTCATAAGAATGTTAGCAAGTTGGCGGATGTAATGATGAAATTTTTTAGTACAAAAGATTAATAGTAAATTTTGAGTATTAGTTGGAGCAAGTAATTTAAAGTTAAAGGCTAAGACAGTTGTAAAGAAAATGCTTTCCGTCCATAAGTGAAGGAAGTCGCTGTCCCCCTTTTGATGGAAAATGTATTCCTGGAAATATGACTTATGTCATACCTAACAACAGAAAATGACGTTTTCATGGAAAATATTTTCCTGAAAGATGATTTCATGTAAAGTATTACTTCAATTCTGTTCATTTTTGTTTGTTAGGGTCTTGGTTCGCCAGTATTTGATAAACTTGAAGCTGAGCTAGCTAAAGCTGTTCTGTCTGTGCCAGCAAGTACAGGATTTGAATTTGGAAGGGGATTTGCAGGTAACTAAGCACAGTGACCTTGAACCTTCTTAGTGATCGCTTTTGATTGAACAAATATGGAATTCAAGATTTGGCAGATATACAATTTTTTCTTCCCCCTTATCTATGTGCACCTAAATTGATAAATCACCTACTTTATAGGATCTTCCATGATTGGTAGCGAGCATAATGATGAGTTCTATATTGATGAGAATGGAAGAATCAGGACAATAACTAACCGGTCTGGTGGAATTCAGGTTCTCAATATCTGATCTTTTATTAAAAACATGCATCTTAGGGGTTAATTTTAGTCACTGAACTTTACTCACAATTACAACAATCATAAAATTATTATTTGTCACATTAAAGTAACTAAATTTTACTCACCAATCACCATAACAGTGAAGTCATAATTTTTTTTTGTCACGTTAAAGTAATTGAAATTTATCTATATAACAATAAAGTCACAAACTTTACCGAGACAACAGTATAATCACCGTAGCATTTGTCATTATCGTAGGTAAAATTTAGTGACTTACTGTTATAGTAGGTAATTTTAATGTGATGAAATAGTTTTGTGACTTTTCTATTGTAGCATATAGTTTCATGACTTTACTGTTATAGAGGTAGTTAGTTTTGTTCTTTTACTAGTGATAATACATGAAACTAACTTTGGATCTGGTGGTCTTTGTTTATGTACAGGGTGGAATATCAAATGGAGAGACAATTAGCATGAAAATAGCTTTCAAGCCAACACCTACAATCAATGTCGGTACTTTGTCTTTCTTTTCCCTTAATATGTCATATAGTATATAATAACAGTGGTGTTACATTTTCTATTTCTCTATTTTTTTACCTGTCAAGATCAAGTAAAGCTCATCTTTTTCAGGTTACAATTAATTTCTAACATTGTGGTACTAATATTGGTGTGATTGAGAAAGCAATTCACTTTTCAGTGACTTAATATCCTCCAATATTGCTTCCACCTTCTTTTCATACCATTTGAAAATGCCGTGCCTCCATGTATTAGTAGTCAGGGTTTATTTCACGTAACATCATTAAACTTTATCCACTATAACAATACAATTGCAAAACCATTTTTTGCCACATTCAAGTAACTGAACGTTGCCCATTATAACATTAAAGTCAAACTATTGTTTGTCACCTTACATTAACTGAAATTTACCAACTATAACAGTAAAGTTGCAAATTTTATCCATTATAACTGTAAAGCTACCTTGACAAGTAGGTTTTGTTGTTATAATGGGTATAAATTAGCGATGTTACTGTTATAATGATAAAGTTAGTTATTTAATATGACAAAAGATAGTTCTGTGATTTCACTATTAGAGTCCGTAAGTTTAGTGACTTTACTGTTATAATGGGTAAAGTTCAATTACTTTAGCGTGACAAAAAAGTTTCATGACTTTATATTATAGTGAACAAAGTTTAGCAACCATACATGTGATCAACTCTAGTAGTCAAGGCTTAGCAACAAGTTTATCCCGATATACACTGTTTAACCTTTCTTGCCATTAGAAAATCACTACTTCAAAATGTGCCTTAAGGCCTTGCACAAACAGTAATGCCGTTTGTGATGAATAGATAGTCTTAACGGAAGTAGTAAACAGTGTACACTCGAGTCTTAGAGCTAAATATTTTATAAATTATCTTTTTGAGCAATTCAGTTAGTATATAATGAAGGTAGTCATACTTTTGCTTTCATGCATATGCAGAAGAAGCAGAAAACGGTGACTAGGGACAAACATGAGACAAAACTCATATTTCTCGGCCGCCAAGAGCCATGTATTGCCCCACGAGGTAAGTTTTCAAATTATATGCCTCTTGGCATGCAAGTGCACCCAACAATCATTAGAGTGGTGCAAGCAGAATTTTGTGTAAACTGTGTTGATATATTAACACAACTGGATTAGTAATTCCTACGAAAAGGCAAAGTCTGGTTTTGACGAAGATCTTTCTATCAATAAGATAGGAATGAATGCTTGATATGGGAGAATGGATGCATCTCCTATTTATCTCACAATCTTATTTTGAGACAGAAGATAAAACGATAGAAAAAAGAACCGAGAGATGATAAAGCATAGATAGATATAACAACGGTGCAAAACATGATTTTCCCACGTCATTTCTACCAAACTAGCTCACTGGGAAAATGCATGGGTGGAAACAAATTCCCATTGAAATCCTGGGAAATTTTCTAATTTTTTAATGTGAAAACACTACTTTTTTTTACTTTTCCACCGACATTCAGTGGGAAATAGCCACTCTGACATTTTTCAGTGGGAAATTCAGTGGGAAAATAGAGATCTTCTAGTAGTGAGATCGTTTCTGCCAATGAAATGAATGTGGAACCCGTTCTGGATGCTTCTACATTATATCTGCTCTCGCTTAAAAAATCGTGAGATAAAGAGCAGATGTATCCAATTCCCTGTATCAAACACTCAATTCCTATCTATTGGTAGATAGATCTTCGTCAAATACCTGACTGTGTCAGATATATTAACACAACTCGATTTGTTACATGCAAGAGTTTATTTCCGATCCAAATTGATGTTTATTTTATTTCCTAGTGGTGTCGGCACATTAAACGTACTTTTTTTCAATGAAAAAAGATTCATTTACACAGACATTTAGTGAATTTCTATGGGGATCAGTTAGTATGGTTCTTGTTCAGCTAATGGCACAGTATCTTGATGGTGCAGCTGTTCCTGTTGTGGAGGCCATGGTAGCTATGGTGCTTGTTGATCAATTAATGGCGCAATATGCTCAGTGCATGCTCTTTCCCATCAATCCCACCCTTCAAGAGCCCCTAGGCTCACCGAGAACTGAAATACTGAATTAGACCATGTTTTTACTTAAGAATAGAAATGCTAACTGTCTGTTATCTGTTATATTCTCCTGTTGCACCCTTTGCATTATTTTTTGAGGTACTGTTATTTAACAAGGGAATTAGAAGATTCACCTTTTTTATTTTAACATCGACTTGATATGTGAGTTTGTATTTTGATAAAAAGATCCGATTAGTGTCGTATATATGGATCATTTGCTTCCACATTCGTGTTGATCTTGAGAAATTGCAAGTCTATTAAAAACGAATTTTCTCCATGTGATTTTATATTTTTGTCGTCTTCTTGTAGCACGACGGTTATCCTGGTGTCAAACTTACAGAATCGATGCATTCGCAGGTTCACCTAGGATATGTCCAAACCATCTCAAACAAATTAATAATTTAATCATTTGTAATCTTACTCTTTAATGACTGCATATGCATCATTACATTGGCATCTCTACAACACTCATTTTGTAGATAAGTAAAGCTTAACGCTCACTTTTCATTTCAACATACATGCATGCAGGCGTGTGTGCGTGCGTGCGTGTGTGTAATGCACATTGATATGTTTGCTCATTTTGAATCTAACCTAAAAAAGATCAGGAAAAAGCAAATCAGACTAAAAAGAACAACGTTCAAGTGAAAATGCAGTTTCTCAGTTTATGTCAAAAAGAGAAATGATAACAAGAACTTGTTAAGAATAAAACGTCACATCTACCTACACATTTCATCAAGATAATGAATTTCAACATTTAGTTGAAGTAAACAATTAATTGGTAGAAGACTTCCAATGAGGCCTTGCTAGAATAGCAAATAGCAATGATGTTTTTTGTACATTCATCGTTATACTGACCAACCAAGCCTATAAAATATTGAAAATGACATGAGTTTATAAACACTAGAAAAGTCTACAAAATAATGAAAACGACACAATTTCCTATTTTTGTAGATGCACTTTGTTCTCCACACACTGGTGAGAGCTCTGGCAACAAAAGCTATATATACCTATCTCTGTAAAACTATATAACTCTTAAGGCATCGTTGGAAACTTCTTTTTACATATATGCATTCTTCAAACGAAGAAATATGCCAGAAATGTGAGAAGTCATGTAGGGAGAAGTTGTTATGGGCTGCTCCGCTCCTTTTAAAGGGGAATCTAAGCTGACCCGGTTTTTTATGACTGCAAAGGTTCCTGTAACACAGGATTGACTGGGAACAGCATACATTGTGCATATTGAGCCAACTGATCCACGAGCACCAGGGCAACCATTGCTTCCACCATCGGAACAGCTGTGGCGCCAAGACATCAAATGTCCGTAACTTTTCAAATGGTGACCAGAAATTTTTATGGAAAAGCAAACGGCTAGCAGATTTCCTCTCAGTTATTTTATCATAGTAAGCCGAAGTATTTCTGGCCCATGCACCAGTAAAGAACAAGAATAGATTGAGAAAATCTAACACGCCTGCCTTAGTGGCTTCTAATAGTAAGAATTCCTAGTAGAGGATTGAAAGGGACTGCCAAATTGAGTAATAGTCAAACAAAGTCAAATATACAAACCTCGTAGAACCACACAAGGATCATGGCGACCACGAGCAACGAGTTCAGTCTCATGTTTCTCCCTACTAACCGTATGTTGCTTCCTCTGCATAACAATTGAAATAATAGGTATTTATTATAACTAGTTTTTGTGCACGTGCTTTGCACGTGAACCCCTGATTAATCATTTATAAAATAATGAAATTAAAGTTTCTTCGTAATAATCTAGCGTACCTTTTGCTTAGATTGGATTGCAGGTGATGTCAAATGTTTTGACAATATAACTAATGTTCTTCATCACCATTTTATCTCAAATGATACATGTAATCCCAAGAATGACAGATTCGAATCCCACGCCTAATTCACTGCGTGGTACCCAGAAATAAAAACCGAAAATGAAAAAAGGATATAAGCCATGATGAACAAACTGGTTTTAAGGATAAGCCACTTGAACCATTCTTGTATCTGCCAAAACTTGTTAAAATACTAATCAAACTTAAGCATTAGGTGCTGGAAATTTCTTTAAGACACGATTAATCAAGCTTAGTTTGGCGCAAGTATTCTTTCCAAGAAGCCCAAGCTTAGGGAAAAGACTTATCACATGCTTGTGCCGTCGACATATCATAATAAAGTTACTACGTTGCTCCTCTCAAAAATGATGTCCAAAATACAGATTTCAAAAGACAATTTGTATAGAGCCACAATAATTCATAGGAAATGAATAACCAGCAAAAATTAGAGATATTATTACAGAAAACGAACATAACAGAGCTTAAGATTCATACCTGATCATTCTGAAGTATACATATAGAAATATGCCTGCATAGTCCTTTGACCCTTCCAGTTCCAGTTTCTGGCATGCGAAGAGGATTATTTTTCTTGTAATAATAATAGCTCAAAAGTTCATAGGCAAGTTCAATTTTAGAGATATAGAGAAGACTAACCATCCCAAAAGTGGAGAAATATATGAAGCGTCTATTGCTTAAGGAATGGTTTTGTGACTTCGCCAATTAACTCACCAAATTGGATAAGACAGAATATGGATCAAAGTTGACAAAAAGAATGCAGCCAACCGTGAATTCTAACGGAGAAAGCAAGATGAAGACACAGATTTGGATGAAAGATTTTCTGTATATAAAATTGAATGTGAATGTCTTTGGTAGAGTCTTCATTACCCACATTTACTACAAAATTAATATTAAAGGTGAATGTCTTTGGTAGACTCTTCACTACCCACATTTACTACAATAACTCTCAATCATTTACTACACAACTACAATTCAGCTAATGTAGTCTATTTTCTGAAATCATTTGTTGAATATTTGAATTCATGTTTCATACATTACTACAGAGTGGTGGTTAGACCGGCTATGTTGTATGGGGCGGAGTGTTGGCCAGTTAAGATCTCTCACGTTCAAAAGATGAAAGTTGCCGAGATGAGAATGTTGAGATGGATGTGTGGGCACACTAGGAGCGACAGGATTAGAAATGAGGCTATTCGGGATAAGGTGGGAGTGGCCTCGGTGGAAGACAAGATGCGGGAAATGCGACTGAGATGGTTTGGGCATGTGAAGAGGAGAGACATAGATGCCCCAGTGCGGAGGTGTGAGAGGTTAGCCATGGATGGTTTCAGAAGAGGTAGGGGTAGGCCAAAGAAATATTGGGGAGAGGTGATTAGACAGGACATGACGCAGTTACAGCTTACCGAGGACATGACCTTAGATAGGAAGGTGTGGAGGACCCACATTAGGGTAGAAGGCTAGTATATAAGTCTCGTTATCTTTCCTTATTAGTAGGCGCATTAGCGCATTATAATTTCTTGTGCTTTGATTTATGTTATTATTTGCTACTTTCTGTACTTTGATTACTCTATTTTATCTGTGCCGCTTTCGTGATTTGCATTTTCATATCGCTTTGAATTCCTTGATTATCCTGTTTTACTGTGTCGCTTGCATTATTTCATTGCAATATCGTTTTAAATCTTTTAACCTTATCTGACCCCCTTTTTATGCTTCTATTGAGCCGAGGGTCTCTCGGAAACAGTCATCCTACCTTGGTAGGAGTAAGGTCTCTCGGAAACAGTCATCCTACCTTGGTAGGAGTAAGGTCTGCGTACATTATACCCTCCCCAGACCCCAAGATGTGGGATTTCACTGGGCTGTTGTTGTTGTTGTTGTATGTTTCATACATTAATGGTGTTTAAGTGAGGGCATCAATACCAATCATTGGAATAACGTATGTATTCCAATTCCTAATGACTACATACTAATGTAACAAATTAGTTATACCATTTACTTTTTATTTAATGAAAGGTAAGTAAATTTACTTTTTTAGTACAATAAGACTATAGGAGTAGTGTTTAAGTAAAGGGTAAATTGGTCATTCAACATTTGATGGGCATTTTATTAATATGACTTTTCACGGCTTCCTACTTTTAATATTATATGACGATATGATATGATTTACATAAATATCTAACCTAGTCAGAATCCAATCAATTTTCAAAGCGGCATTCTTGTAACAAAGTAGAAAAGTAACTGATAGCATCCTATAATGAGAATTTTTAACAGAGACTAGGACTCACTGAAATTGTAGAAGTTGGCTTGAAAGCTATGCTCATATTAATAATTTCTCCATTTGATATGCCTCCCTGTGAAATACATGAAACACACAACAAAAGTTGAAAAGAAAAGGAATTGTTTGTCCCTTTCAAAAGACATATCCAAATGAATATTTGCAGTGTGTGTACCTGGACACCACCAGATCTGTTGGTTTTTGTCCTGATTTGGTCATGTTGATCCATAAAGAACTCATCATTATGCTCACTGCCAGTCATGAATGTACCTAGTGGTTTTTCACCAGAAACAAAAAAGAACATGAGATTTATCAAAGATATTAACATGTAAGAGCCTTCAGTTTTTTTTTTTTTTTTGGGAAATAGGAGGATGATCCTTATTTTAGTTAAAAGAAGTCTGTCTAGCCCTGTTCAGGTTCGAAACCCCCCGCCTACAACAGCAGGGGATTTGCCTACTGGGTCGAGCTCGTCCCACGGGGCTTACCTAGTGCGGGTTATCTCTCCTGTGTGGTTTGCGAGCTATTGCACAGGAGCTGGGTTTACCCTATGCGCACCTGAAGGGTAGCGGCTTCAGGTTCCCATGTCATCAAAAAAAAAAAAAAAGTCTGTCTAGCCCTGTAATGAACAAACTATGGCTCGAAGCTGAATTGGCCAACTTCCTTACTATTCTAACCAACCATGCCATAAACTAATAAGTGTGGACGAATCAACTAGGAATCCTTAGCACTACTTGTTTAATCTCCTTAAATCACCTGGTTCATATTTTATCCCTACAATTTTAAGAAAATTTCATATTTTCATCAAACAGGTTCCCAATACAAAACCTGTATCCATACCCATGCTTTATAGATGATAACAACTGTCTTGATTAATCTGTTGCGACTTAGGACTTTGCTATCATCCAACAACATGACAATAAAGAGAACACTTCCATAGGATGAAGATTCTGTACCTGCAAAGCCACTTCCAATCTCAAATCCCTTAGTTGCCGGTAATGACATGCAAGCTTTAGCCAGCTCAGCTTCAAGTTTATCAAAGACTGGTGTACCAATATCCTAGAAATTATCACCAAACTTTCATTTGAAGGTCTCACCAGGACCAAAGACATGAACAATAATACCAGAGAGAGAGAGAGAGAGAGAGAGTAACAATGCAAGCAATGACACCACTAACAGAATCCCCCCTTGTTCGTACAGCATCAATGGAAGCAACCATCTCCTCTGCGTATTCAGGGTTTGGGCATCGAATGATATTGCTTTCAATCTGGCATCAAGTGATAATTACCATAGAAATCAAGTTCTTTTATCACCAGAAGCTAAGAAACTACCAGAGCAATACCAGAAGATAATTATAAATAAAGAAAACCACAAACTCGCACTATATCAACTAAAAATTACTCCTTCCATTCCATGCCTTAGAGGAGACTCTTTGGTAGATCAAGCAACATGGTTTATTTACACTCTATAAGGCAAACAATAGAGTTCATACATAGATCCTATGGTGCAGATTTGGAGAAACATTGCCTCAGATTCAAACATACCCCCCTAAAAACTCTTTTCTACAATTTTTTTAAGCTACTTAGAAGTAGGATGTCCTTGGTCTAAAACACATAGCTAAGCATGTCTGTTGAGCTAATAATTCTCATTGCATCTTATCTTCCTATAGGCTAGTCAACCTTAGCGTCCATCCTCCAACAAAATCAGCATTATCTACGCTCCGGTGTTATGTTATCCACGCTCCAGCTGTCTAGTTCTAGGCGGGGGAAGGGAGGGGTGTTAAGTATGGATTATTATATCCTTATGCAATCCTCCTTTTATGAGCTAGATTTTGGGATTGATTTAAGCCCAATTTCCATTTCTTTACAAAAATTAACAAACAGGATTTCTTTGCCCCCCAGAATAACTTGTATTTTTCTATATATATATATATTTATTTTTTTTGGATAAGCAACCTGCCACAGGCGATTTCAATCCCACTCTACTTTTTTTAATTTTTAATTTTTTTGGAACTGGTACCGAGTCCCACTCATTTTTCTTTCTTTGAGAGAGTTTTCTCTTCGAGAATATTACCACCAGCAAAATTCAAATGAGGAAATTATGGGCCTGAAAATCTAGTTCAAAGTTCACCAATTGAAATTCTCCTTTTTACTTGTCAAAGAATATAATACTCAAAGTAGCTTCTCTAATAGGACGCTTAGCATGTGAATGAGAAGTTCAATAGTTTCCTCACAAACAATAGAAGCTAACCTTTGAACTGCAACTTTCAGAAATAGTGTCTTAACCATAAATTACTTTCTCCTACAAGGCTCGGAAGATTGGCAAGTGATCTCTACCAGGAAAAAAGAAAGACTGGCAAGTGATAGCAAGTTACAACACTATCTTAACCCTGCCCCAATCTACGTGAAATACTCTTTCTACATATTTTAAATTGAGATATAGTTCTGATGTGAAATATACCTGCTCTAGTGTCACTGTCTGGTTATCAATCAAACCCTCTGGAAGTACAACTTTGTTAACTTGCGAAACATAAGCAAGGATCTGCAGTACAGAATATCAGAGCTAAAAGGCCACATTCTTTAGAAAAAGTCAAAAAAAAGTAGAAGCCGCCTCCACAAGAATGCCACAAACGATAAAGATATACATATATATAACTACCGTAATAGATTCTCCAGCAACAAGAGCCAGAATGGCAAATTTTCTGCTAGCAATACATAAGATAACCATTTTTTGCAATACACAGAAGTTTCATGTAAGACAATACAGGAATTACGTTTTATCAGGGCTCTACTAGATCACAATCATTTGATAGTAACCCAGCTCAGTTCTTCATAATTAACTTTAAAATCTAAAGGTTAAATTCTCCTTATGTTTAAGCTGTAAATTCATCTTGAACAGGTAACTGTAATGGACATGACAGTTGATTTTATTTCTTAATAATTGAGCCCAACTTGGTATAAAAGGCATTGATGATGATTCATGGGTCAACAATCCCCAAAAACGAAGTAGATCTACAGCTCTTACTGTTGAGTTTGTGCAGAAAAAATGGGGTACGCGAGAATTTGAAATATTGATGTCCATTTTAACATCTGTACAACACTTCAAGGGAGTTCTTTTCAGTTCCACGGCCAGAGAGAGGTTTCAGATATCAATTATCTAATGATGTAAAAGACTAGTATCATTCAAAAATGACATTAGAAAATCCTGCAACAAGTACCTCACCTCAGTTCCTGAATAAAGTTTGAGAATTTTCTTAGCAATAGCTCCAGCAGCAACTCTCCCAATGGTTACTCTTGCTGAAGATCTACCACCCCCCTGCATATTCCACTAGCACTAGTAAGGACACAAGAAATAGCAGGAGCTATAGCTGCAGAAGATTGCTTATCAACGAGCTGCAAAGCTTTCTTATAATAAATGATCTCCTCTTGACATCACCTGTACTGATCTAACTCCATACTTGAAGTCATAAGTTGCATCAGCATGAGATGGCCTATAAGCAAGGGACATTTCACTATAGTCCTGGAAATCCAACAGGAAATGAATAAGTCTGACAAGAACCAGGAGAACACAAATTTTGGCCACAAAAAGAAAAGAAATGAACACATACTAAGCAACAAAAACATACCCAGTGAAATTCCACAAAGTAGGGTCTGGGGAGGGTAGAGCGTATGCAGACCTTATCCCTACCTTGGGAGGTAGAGAGGCTGTTTCCCGGAGACCCTCGGCGAACACATACTAAGCATAACATCTTAAATCATGAGTCTCAGATTAGGCTGAAATGTTTCTCCTTTCCACTTTGAAGCTACTCCTCGATTATCAGGATGTAATGCTGTGAAATAACTCATTTCACTTGTTTTGAGTTTGAAAATATGTACAGTTCATAAAAACACAAGTGGAATTTACTAACTTTTTGATAAATCATTTTGAAATCTCATGCATGCAGAACTTCAACCTCTGAATGAATGACGAGTGATACTAATTGTCACGCCCCGAACCATGGCCTGGACGTAACACGGCACTCGGTGCCTGACTGCATGTGACCGAGCGAACCACATGGCTTGCTGAACTATCATGAGGCATACATAAGCGGAAATATAACGTGAATGCCTGATGAGCCTTTATAAAACGTAGTAAGTCATAATACTTAATAAAAACACTTGTTTAAACATGAGTGCGGAAATAACATGAATGAGCCAAAAATGGTTATACGACTCCGAATGTCTGACATAACATAACTGACTTGTCTAGTCTATGAAACCTCTATCATGAGTCTGACTGGAAAACATACTTACTGGGACAAGGCCCCCAGCGTACCTTCAGATGCATAACTAAGCATAAAACAAAAGTTGACTAAACCCCGAATGAGATGGGGCTCACCAATAAGCTGATACGAATGCTGTCTTACTGAGCAGATGTGTCGTCCTGTATATCAGTACCTGCATCGTGAAATGCAGGCCCCCGGGCAATAAAAAGGGGACGTCAGCACATTGAATGTACTGGTATGTAAAACAACTGAAAGAAATAACATGATAAGAACTGAAACTGAAAACCTGGACATGAACATGAGTGCATACATATATATATAAAACATGGTAAAAATATCATAAGTAGGGAGAGCAATAACTTATAACCGATCCATGGTCTGGTGCTTGCGTCCCGCCAGCAGAACACTCAGTCCTTGCCAGGGAACATGAGATTTAATAAAATATGAAAGGATCCAGTCATTATGAGAGATCGTCCGGGACATGGGTGGAGCGATCCTCATCCTACGATGGCTACGTAGTTTCAGGCTATCTGAAGCCCTCCTCGGTAATTAATGCAACTCCCAAACATGAACATGTAAAATAGTGGCACTTGCTGCCCATGGTATATCATGAATCGTAACTTGCTTGTACATGGTATTCATGATCATAACTTGCTTGTACATGGTTTTCATGAATCATAACTTACTTGTACATGATTTTCATAAATCATAACTTGCTTGTACATGGTTTTCATAAATCATAACTTGCTTGTACATGGTATTCATGAATCATAACTTGCTTGTACATGGTTTTCATAAATCATAACTTGTAAATATAGTTTCATAAGATAACTTGTCATAGTCTTGCAAAACATGTTTTTGATGCATGAGTAATAACAATAGTTCATAATCATATATATATACTTGACTTGAAAACATGCTTGTAACTTGCTGGATGAAATCATAAAGTTTCATATAAACATAATGAGAACACATGAGGAAGAATTCATGATTCATGGATTTAGCTAGGATTCCTAATATCCGTAATGGAAGATTAGGAATACAATAACGAACATAGATACAAAATTCATGTACATACATACATAATTACGGGCTACCAATATGTTGGGTTTAATGCCCTAGGATTTGAACTTCATATATTTTACGAAACGAATCATGGGGAAGAACGTAGAGATTCCCACATGTGGATGGAAGTTCTACATACCTTAACTTTCCGCTTTTGAGCGTATCACAATGTCCTTCAACCCCTTCAACTTCAATCTATAGCAATACAAGTCATAGGGATCCTATATTAGCAACAATATCCATGTTTTGTTCATCTAAGCATTTTATCAAACACTTAGTGGGCATGAAGCTCTATAACCCTCATTAATGGTGTTTTCTTCACCCAATCCCCATTCTTTTACTTCTAGCTAATGCTAAAATCTCAATTAGATGTAATTAACATCATTCTTCATCACCCATATGAATACAACAATCCCAAATCAACAATCCAACAACTCTAGCATAGTTCATATAATTCTCTTCATCCAACCCAAATATTATTCTCCCAAGAATTCATCAATTCACAACTATAAATGATTAGGGATAAAAACATTACCTTTTTGAAGTCCAATCCTCTTGAATTCGGGTTCTAGGGTTTCCACATCCAACAAAAATGTTCCAATCCTAACTCTATGGATTAGAAGAGTTTTACTCAAGTTAGAAAGGGATTAGGGACTTAAATTCAATTTAGAATCATGATAAAAACTTACCTTGGAAGATCTTGAGGTTTGGGATTTGTTGTCTCTGAGTTTAGAGAGAATTTTCGTGAATGGGGTGTTGGGGAAATAAACCCCAACCCCAAATATAACAAGAAAACGCGTAAACCCGACTTTTGACCCGAAATTGACCTATTTCGCGATGGTTCCGCGATGCGGGTGCATCGCGCAACATTCTGCAGCTAAAAACTTAGAGTTGCGCGATCGGTCCGCGAAGCGGGACCATCGCGCGCTCTCTCACGCGCCTCGAGAAGCGACGGGTGTTGGTTCTACACAGCGCTCGGTAAAATGGGCATAACGTTTTGCACAGATGTCCGTTTGACCCCCATAATATACCGTTGGAAAGCTATTTCAAAGGGCTACAACTTTCATCAAGGAAGTTTTCCCAAATTCCCAACGGATTTTCACGAAAGTTAACTGGAAGGCAGACGTATCGAAAACTTAGTCGATTCTATAGGATTTCAAGTGTCTTACTATTAGCCACATTGAGACGATCATATCTCCTTGCTCCGATCTCTGATTGGCTTGATCCTTATATCGTTAGAAAGGTATTTCTACATACTACAACCTCATTGAGGGTACTTTCCCAAATTCCAAACCGATCAAGAAGTTATCGCTGCCCATAATAGGCCTATCAACCATTTTCGCAAAACGTTCAAACCTTCAGTGTTTCTACTAGAACTCTAATGATATGAGCTTAAACTCAGCTCCCAGATGCGGGGTGTTACACTAATCATCACAGTTTAATAATGCTAGTCCATGCCCTTAAAGACAATAAACTTGACATGCCAAGGATGTGACGTTCTCATGTTTGTGGAAACACAAAACCGAAACACGAAACTTGATTAACCTTCTATTAACTTTCTATGCACAATAATACAAGGTTAGCCTTGACATTGCTCAGGCAAAGCAGATATCATGTATCCTAGCCAAGCTAGTAAAACAAGTTTGGCCTGTTCCATGCAATAAGTGCAAAATGGAGTGATACAACATATAGATCATTGTAGAAAGTGGATTCTTGTTTCACTTCCTCTCTGGTCAGTGTTGGAACTTCAACTTTGATTGGAGATCACGTAGTCAGACCTATAGTTTATGCACGGATAGAAGCTAAATCCTTTAAAAGCAGGTCAAATTAAGTGGCACAGGCCAGAAGAGATTTTACAGAGGACTAACCATCAGCAGTGCCTGATGATATTTTGCAAGTATCAGTCTCCTTTCTTGGTGTGGTAATTCGGCTTTGACCTGGCCTCCTGGGTGTGTCAAAAATGGGTAATACTTGAAACAGTGAACAAACGCCAAAAACCACGAATTCTGAAGGACTTCAATCTAACAACTTTGTCAATACTCCATTTCAACCCACGAAAGGAAATCTCTGAACAAAGAAATACCTCCTGTCAAGTTCCACTTGCATATCTGACTCTGAAAGTGGGAGTCGATGGGGCAATCCATCAATTACACAACCAACTCCACTGCCGTGAGACTCTCCAAAATATGTAGCACGGAAATAATTTCCAAATGTACTACTGGCAGCCTGTATCTCTGCGAGTACAAAAGCAGATAAATAAGTTGTCAATCCTTTTTAGTACTCGAGAATAAACCACTAATATGGATCCAGAGATGTTTGTAAGTTCATTTTCAATGCGGCAAATTGTTCTTGGCTCACACTACCACCAAAAAAGTGGGAACTAGCATATCCAAACTTAGACATTCATTAGCATCAAAATAATTCCTGGAGCTTTTGTTTGGTTCACCAATGATATAAGCATAAAGAAATAATAAAAAACATAGAAGGGTACTTCCACGAAATTCTATAATTGAGTTCTCACGTGATCAGTAAATGACAATTAAAGTTTCTAAAAGCCAACTGCCTTTGATGTGTATAATAGTGGTATGTTTCTGCATACACCCTTGGCTTAAGTTCACCCCATTAACGTAACAAGAAAGAAGCATGTAACCTCGAGCTATTTCAAATTTATACAGTAATGAAGATGATGTTAACTGATGAAAGTGAGCCAAAACTACAGAATTTGGCTAATTAATGATGAATTCCTGAGCAAAGTCCAAGTAAAATTACACTGTTGCCAGATGAATAGCTCTACCACCGGCTAAAAAAAGAAGACAAATGATAACACTAGAACAAACTTCAAATTATCCAAAGACGTGTCATAGCGGGTAATTAAGGCGAAATGAAAATCATAGGACACCACAGTTCAATTTCCGGTAGAGGCAAGAAGAAAAGGTGATTTTTTCTCATCTGCCTAAGCCTTAATGGGCATAATCAACCTGTACTTAGTACATAGTAGGAAGATGCAGATACATGCAGGGCGCGAAGGGCGTTCGATCAAATCCCCATGACTAGAAAATCACATTGTATATAGATACAAGATCACAATTTTTTTAGGGACAATTACGCACTATGTCTACTGGGGGAGAATCTTTACACGCTTTAGCCCATATTTTGAGCTTGTTACCCGGTTTAGCCCATATTTGTGTATAAACATTTTTATACACTATTATATACTTTTAAGTTCTATACAAGTATAATGCTTTCCCAAGGTATAATGTTGTATAATATTATATAATCTATAATGTTGTATAATATTGTATAAACCGAAAATATGGCTATGTGGCAAAATGTTATATGTTGGACTGTATATTTTTGAAAATTCCCACTTTTTTTAATGCATATATAGTATAGGATGTATCCCCTGGTGAAAATCCTATCTCGATCACTGAATACATGGTGGAATGATCACAGATATAATAACACAGAAAAAAAACATATATCAAATTCCAGAGTTTTGTTTTCCCTTTTAATGATCATAGTCTCATTAAATTTTAATACCCAATTCCTTAATTCACCCAAAAAAAGCGGGAATTAACGTCAAGTTCTTTCACGCATTTTAACAAACAGATGAAAGGCGTAAAGTTTCATCGAGTCGTTTTGGTTGTGATCTGTGAGTTGGGATTTGGAGATTGGAAGAAGAGAACTTGGATGGTAACTGGATAGATCCGAACCGTGAATTCGGAGCCCCGAGAAACTGTTTGGAAGGTACAGACAATGCCTTTTTCCTTCCTTTTCTTGAATTTGGTTAGTGAGTTTGTCGTTTACTACAAACAAGAATGTTTTGTTTCTGTTTTAAAAAATTTAACAAATATAAATATGGAGTTATGTGGTAAAGATTTATCCGCATTGATATAAATATATAAAAAATATGTGTCTTTAATCCCACATATTTATCACTTGATGATAAGTAGATACGACTCCCTCTGTCAAATTTAATTTTGACCGTGTGTTTGAACATACAATCTTTAAAGTTTGTGAAATAAAATTTACATATTTAAAAACTAAATAAAAATATTATAATCCCGTGAGAGAGCATGGTTTTAATCAACGTTACTGGTAAAAGAAAGGTTTTTCTTTGTCTGTTCTCATTTACTGATGAACTGATAAAGCATGAAGAATCAGCTTAGCTCTATGTTTATGTACTTCAAACAGAAACTGCCACATTGTTCGTCAGTGGAGTTACCGGAAAAAGTTGTAAGGTCATTGCCATGTTATAATAAATAAATATTCTATTTCTGGTTAAATATTGGCCTCTTTAGTTGTTGAAGGTAGAGCTACAAGCCTATAACATGGACCGAGTTCATATTCCAATTATTCTCTTTTGCCCTTTTCTTTGATAACCATCTGGTATTCGAACCCACTAGCCTGACTAATTGAAATTCGTACCGCGTAGGGTCCTTAAGAACATAGTCCATGGTCCATGTAATTAGAATGCTAGAGTTTCGCTGCAGCCAAATTAATAGCTCTAACACCCGAAAAAAAAGAATGAAAAATGATAACACTAGGGTGTGGATGAAGATGAGATGTGTTGGAGGGTGGGAGGACACAATAATGTGGAATGTCACTTGTGAAACTTATTTTCCCTACTTCCACCAGAAAGTCATTTTCCTGATCTTTAAAATATTTTCTGGAAAATTGACCAGATAAATATGGGAAAAGAGAAAAACATCCTCCATAGTGAACACACCCTAGAACAAACTTCAAGTTATCCAAAGGCGTCTCATAGCTGTAAACGAAGGTGAAATGATAATCATAAGAGACCACAGTTCAATTTCCGGACGAAGCAAAAGAAAAAAACGTGATTTCTTCTCATCTTTCTAAGCCTTAATGGGCAAAGTCAACCTGTATTTAGTACATGGTGGGAAGATGAAGACACATGCACGGGCATAGCCGGAGGGGCTGGAGGGGGTTCATTCAAATCCCTATGACTAGAAAAATCACACTATATATACAAGATCACAAATTCTTTATGTATATATAGTAGATGATGAATCCCTTGGTGAAAATCCTGCGCTCATCACCGGATACATAGTGGAATGATCACAGACAGGGGCTGACCTAGAGGGGCATGAGATGTTTACCCGAACCCCCCGGCAAAACATTACATTGTATATAGAAGATAAACTTTTTATTCTTTATGTACATAAATAGATTTTGAATCCTTGAACACAACACTAGAGGTTAGCTCAATAGTTTAGGAAATTCAAAATTCACCTTGAACTTCCAAGTTCAAATCCCAGACACTATATTTTTATTTTTGAACCTCTTTAGTGGAAATTCTGGATCCACCACCAATCACAGATATCATAAAACCCATTTTTCACCTTTTTAATGGTATTATTCTAGTTAAATTCCAATACCCAATTCCTTAAATCACACAAATAAAAAGGGAAACCTCAAAGTTCTTTCACGCATCAACAAACAGATGAAAGGTAGAAAGTTTCACGTAGTCGTTTTGGTTGTAATCAGTGAATTGGAATTTGGAGAGGTTGATGTAATTTACTAAGGTATCGCTATTTATTAGATGTTTCTCGAGAGTTAAGCATTATTTCCTTCATTCATTTTTACTTATCATGTGCTGACTTGAGGAGCTATAAATAAAATAACAATTTTACTATATCACCCCAAATTATTAGTAAATCAAATCAAACATACTTTAAAAGTTGTGCAATTACTAAAAATTCTTTGAAGTTTTCAACTCAATAATTAATAATAAGGGCAAAATAGGTATGTAATAATAAATTATCTCTTATTTTCTAAACTAGACAAGTAAAAGAGGACATCTATTTTTAGTATACATGACAAGTAAAAAGGACGGAGGGCGTATTAAGAAGAAGTAGTTCTTTAGTATAAGGGTATAATTGGAAACAATTACTATTTTTGTCTTGAATTTCTAAAGCGACACTTATTTTGGGACAATACTTTTTGCTGATGTGACACTTATATTAGAATGGAGGGAGTAGTAATTAATTTTGTCTTGAGCTTTTAAAACGACAAATAATTTGACACCTATTACATGCATTAAATATATGTTTTAAAAGCTTTTATTCACTTTCATTCTCAATTATGTAATATTTGAGATTTCTGTTATTATTAAAGTTAATGTTTTGAACAAATTAATTTTTTTTTACTATGCTCCATTATTTTATTATTCCAACATTATATAAGCTTGAGAATTCCTTTTTGACTTTTCTTTTACTTTATAAATAAAATTGAATTGTTGTGAATCCATAATATTGATGAAAAAGAGAACAATGTATTATAATATTTAAAAAGTAAAAAATGACAAAGGTTAATGATAGCATCCACGGTGGCATACCTCCATTAAAGGTTAACGGGCTTCAATGGAAAATCAAAAAGATGTTTATCGAAGAAGAAGTGTCCAAGAATGAGTCTGAGAATAATGACAAAGAGTGGGCTAAGTGCTACATGTATTTTACGGCCCAAATCCAAATTCAAGAGTCCAAGAATAGAGCCCAAATGGAACCCACATAGAGGGGCCCAAGAGGAGCCCAAAAAGGGCTACACTGTCGTGTGGAAAAAAAGCCCATTTTTTTTTGCACGGATTGCCCTTCTTTTGGGTGGTCTTTAAATTTTGCCCCTCATATTTGTGTTCTTTAAGTTTTGCCCTTCTCTTGGATACCTGAGGTTCTGGGTTCGAACCCCCACTCAGGCATAAAATAAAAAATAAATTTCGCAAGGCAGGACTAGGGGGAGTGTAAGCCGGATCCGACATACAATCCTTAAGGAAAAACTAAAGTTATGCCAGAGGGGGCAGACTTTGCCTTAAGACATATATTTTATTTTATTTTACTTTTCAAGGCAAACTTTTAATTATGCCTTAAGGAAAAGTTCCGTCTTATGGGGCATACTTTTAGTTATGTCTTAACTAAAAGTCTGCCCCATAAAATATAACTAAAAGTATGCCCCATAAGGCGGAACTTTTCCTTAAGGCATAACGAAAAGTTTGTCTTAAGGAAAAGTTCTGCCTTATGAGGCATACTTTTGGTTATGCCTTAATTAAAAGTCTGCCCCATAGGGCATAATTCCTCAAGGAAAAAAGTTTTGCCCTATAAGGCATAACTAAACTATGCCTTGAGGAAAAGTTATGCTCCCTCCGGCATAACTTTAGTTTTTCCTTAAGGATTTTATGTCGGATCCGGCATACACTCCCTCCAGCCCCGCCTTAGTGTATGCCAGATCCGGCATACAATCCTTAAGGAAAAACTAAAGTTATGCCGGAGGGGGCAAACTTTGCCTTGAGACATATATTTTATTTTATTTTACTTTTCAAGGCAAACTTTTAATTATGCCTTAAGGAATAGTTCCGCCTTATGAGGCATACTTTTAGTTATGCTTTAACTAAAAGTGTGCCCCATAAAATATAATTAAAAGTATGCTCCATAAGATGGAACTTTTCCTTAAGGCATAACTAAAAGTTTGCCTTAAGGAAAAGTTCTGCCTTATGAGGCATACTTTTGGTTATGCCTTAATTAAAAGTCTGCCCCATAAGGCATAATTCCTTAAGGAAAAGTTTTGCTCCATAAGGCATAACTAAACTATGCCTTGAGGAAAAGTTATGCCCCCTCCGGCATAACTTTAGTTTTTCCTTAAGGACTTTATGCCGGATCCGGCATACAATCCCTCCAGCCCTATCTTGCGAAATTATTTTTTTATTTTATGCCTGAGCGGGGGTTCGAACCCAGAACCTCAGGTATCCAAGCTAAGGGCAAAACTTAAAGACCACAAATATGAGGGGCAAAATTTAAAGACCACCCCAAAAGAAGGGCAATTCTGCGAATTGCCCAAAAAAGCCAACAAAGGGTTGGAATTTCAGCCCAAATGAGCTGGAAAATTCTGCCCAAAAAAGGGGTTGTTTTAGCTTTGTTTTGCACGGATTGCCCTTCCTTTGGGGTGGTCTTTAAATTTTGCCCCTCATAATTGTGTTCTTTAAGTTTTGCCCTTCGCTTAGATACCTGAGGTTCTGGGTTCGAACCCCCGCTCAAGCATAAAATAAAAAAATAATTTCGCAAGGCAGGGCTGGGGGGAGTGTATGCCGGATCCGGCATACAATCCTTAAGGAAAAACTAAAGTTATGCCGGAGGGGGCAGACTATGCCTTGAGATTTTTTTTTTTTTTTTTTTTTTACTTTTCAAGGCAAACTTTTAATTATGCCTTAAGGAAAAATTCCGCCTTATGGGGCATACTTTTAGTTATGCTTTAACTAAAAGTGTGCCCCATAAAATATAACTAAAAGTATGCCCCATAAGGCAGAACTTTTCCTTAAGGCATAATTAAAAGTTTTCCTTAAGGAAAAATTCTACCTTATGAGGCATACTTTTGGTTATGCCTTAATTAAAAGTCTGCCCCATAAGGCATAGTTCCTTAAGAAAAAGTTTTGCCCCATAAGGCATAACTAAACTATGCCTTGAGGAAAAGTTATGCTCCCTCCGGCATAACTTTAGTTTTTCCTTAAAGACTTTATGCCGGATCCGGCATACAATCCTTAAGGAAAAACTAAAGTTATGCCGGAGGGGGCAGACTTTGCCTTGAGACATATATTTTATTTTATTTTACTTTTCAAGGCAAACTTTTAATTATGCCTTAAGGAAAAGTTCCGCCTTATGGGGCATACTTTTAGTTATGCCTTAACTAAAAGTCTGCCCCATAAAATATAACTAAAAGTATGCCCCATAAGGCGGAACTTTTCCTTAAGGCATAACTAAAAGTTTGCCTTAAGGAAAAGTTCTGCCTTATGAGGCATACTTTTGGTTATGCCTTAATTAAAAGTCTGCCCCATAAGGCATAGTTCCTTAAGGAAAAGTTTTGCCCCATAAGGCATAACTAAACTATGCCTTGAGGAAAAGCTATGCCCCCTCCGGCATAACTTTAGTTTTTCCTTAAAGACTTTATGCCGGATCCGGCATACACTCCCTTCAGCCCTGCCTTGCGAAATTATTTTTTTATTTTATGCCTGAGCGGGGGTTCGAACCCAAAACCTCAGATATCCAAGCTAAGGACAAAACTTAAAGACCACAAATATGAGGGGCAAAATTTAAAGACCGCAAATATGAGGGGCAAAATTTAAAGACCACCCCAAAAGAAGGGCAATTCTGCGAATTGCCCTTTAGGGGCAAAAGTCACGCCCATTTGCCTTGTTTAGGCATGGAATTTTTATGCTTATTTTGAAATTTTTCCTTAGTTTATTAGGGAAGAAGTTTAGTAATTATTTTACATGCTTTCCTATTTTAATCCTAGTTAGGTTTTAGTATTTAATTATTTTCATAAAAGTAGATTTCAATCCCATGCTATTTGGGATAAGTATCCCCTATACATTGGGGTGGATTTTGTTGTTTTCATAAGATAAATATTATTATTATTGAGAGTTTCTCTTCTTTACAACCTTTGCAAAATGATTCTTTAAGAGGTAAGATTAATTTGTATTTGATATCTTTAGTTCTTATTTGTAAATTAAAGAAGGTAATTAGTCTTATACTATTTATTGTCTCTAATTTCTTCGAAGTAGGGGTCTAGATCACTTTTTGATACAAGTTCTTGAATTGACTCTATTAGTATCGTAATTAGTTTTAATCCGCTAATTTTGAATACTAAGATCAATTAGAGTTCTTGTCACTTCATCTTGAAATTTGGGGATTTTATTCTCGAATTTCGCATATCTTTAGATTCCGTCTTTAATCTTTGTATTTTCGCTTCCACATCATTTTCTTATTTTTATTCAAGTAACTTGATTCTTATCAAGTGGTATCAAAGCGGTTCTGTCAAGGTTCCGTTCTTGATAATCTTGGGAGTTTCATAGCAAAAAAAAAAAAAAAGAGAAAATTCGTGTTTGCAAATTAAGCTACTTTCAGAAACTCCTGGTTTTATTGTGTTCTTGGCTTCCAACATCAAGAAGGAAAATCAAGAAGAGGGGAAATTTGGAGTTTTCTTTTTACACAAATTGGTCTTTTTTCTTGTCATCAATCCCAATTTGTCGGGGAGTTGGTAAATCTTTCTACATCTTGCTTCTAAAAGGTTGTTACTAGTAGGGTTTATATATAAATCCAAAAGGATCCATCCAAAGGTAGTAATTTGAATGGAAAAAGACAAGAGAGTGTGAGATCAATACGAAAAAAAACGCCAAATTGAGAGATATTTGTTTCTTTGATATTTTCTGAGATGTCTCAAACATGTAAGAAAATTGAAGCTGGAACTCAAAACGACACCAACTTAGTTGAAGTATCCCGTATGATCACCACACGATTGGAGGATATGAATGTCACCACAACTGATTTAAGGAGGGAAAATATTTATCGTACAAGGTGTGGGATAAAGAATAGAATTTGCTCTATGATTATTGATAGTGCAAGTGGTGCTAACGTGGCGAGTTCATACGTGGTGGAGAATTTGGAACTTGAATGCATCAAACACACTACTCCTTATAAGCGACAATGGTTGAATGATTTTGGTGAGCTTAAGGTGACAAAGCAATGTATGGTTTCTTTCGTCATTGGAAAGTATTTTGATAATGTTCTTTGTGATGTAATTCCAATGCAAGATTGTCATATCATGCTTAGACGTCCATGGTTGTTTAATAGGACCGCAATTCATGACAGGAGAAGGAATAAAGTTTCTCTTGAGATAAATAGAAGAAAATATATACTTTCACCTTTAACTCCATCCCAAGTTTATGATAATAAAAAACGTGTGAGGAAAGCAATGAAAAACTTTGAGAGAGAAAAGAATGAGAGAAGTAAGGGAGTGCATGTTGACATCTCAAGAGAGGAAAAAGGAGAGGTTGTGTTGTGTGAAGAGAATGAGATGTCAAGTGAGAAAAAAATTGAGCTTGAGAGAAAAGAAAAGAGAGATGACCATGAAATAGAAAAGGAGAGGGATAGACATGAGATTCAGAAAGAAAAGCAAGAGAGTTTGAGTGAGGTTATTTCTTATTCTAACTCTAATATTCTTATTTCTTCTAGTTGTTTTAACTCTGTTGTAGGTACTCCTAGATAGGGGCGGACCCATGTGTAAAGTTTGGGTGCTCCGGCACCCATTAAACTTAATCACAGAGTGTATAATTGTATAGAAAATATAAAGGAAACAGATATAAATAGTTAATAGAGCACCCCCGAACTCAAAATTCCTGAGTCCAGCACCCCCGAACTCAAAATCCTGAGTCCGCCTCTGCTCCTAGAAAAGTTTGCATTGGAGAACCATCATTGGATGAATTTAATCCTAAGGTGGCCGAAACTACATATCCCATTAAGCAAGTGCATGTTGATGAGAAGGATACAAGTAAAGAGATTTATTTTGGGTCTGTTCAAGATAAGACTCATGAAAACAAGTCCAACAACGCAGCTGTGAATCTAACACCAATGAACAACGAAATACAAGGTGATGTTTCTACTTTGCTACATAAGACCAAGTATGGTATGTATAATTGGTTTATTCACATTCTTGGGATTCCTAAAACACCTAAGGTCTTTCTATAGATAATGAACTACACTCTTAATTTTTATATTGGTATTAATTTTGAGGACGATGATATTTTGCTATTTAATAAGTCATTAAGTATAATCTCCAATTTCAAGTATGAGAGTAATTCATTCTCGTTTAAAATTGAGCATGACGTTGTTATTTGTGGATTCTCACTTGTTGAAAAAAGATATAATGTTTGTGGGAGGAGGCTTGCTAGTGAGTTAGATGATTCTTCTTCTTCTTCTCTTATTTTAGTGTCGAAAGAATTGTCATGTGATAACTTGATGAAATATGATTCTTTCTGTGTGATGAGACATAATTCTTCAAGTTTTGGTAATTGTGAGCTTAAAAAGATTTTTGATACTAGTGATAAGGAGATACATGAACATTCTGATACTAATGATCAAATACTCTTTGTTGGATCTGTTCATGATTCCTTGTTTGAGAATATTATATGTGATGACTCCAATCGTGAGCTCGAATTTAATGGAGATTATTTTTTCAAATTTAAGGGTTCTTCTATCTTTCTTGAGCTCTTCAATGCTTATGTGAATAATATGTATGTAGAAGAATCTGTGAGAAGTTAATTCAGGACGCTTGGCTATATTATAAAAGTGTTCACTTTGATGTATGCTTTAGGGATCTTATGTTGTCTTTGTCATACCCATTGAGATACTTTATTAATAGAAATAAATTGGAGAGGGACATATCATTATGTGAGGCATCTAGACGAGAATTTTGTTTTGCTTATATAAGTTGAAAAGTTTTCTATTGGGATGACGATGTTCACATACTCTATAAGGGTGTATTTATACATGCTAAACTTAATTGGGTAAAGTGGGCACATGGTCACTATCTTGTTTTGTTCCTAGCATTGTTGCTTTCGATTAATGGATATTGTTTACTACTTCATGTCTTCTTGATTTTGCGAGATTCAAATTCAAGGACGAATTGTTTCAAGAAGAGGGTAATGATAGTATTCACGGTGGCATACCTTCATTAAAGATTGACGGGTTTCAATGAAAAACCAAGAAGACGCTTCTCGTAGAAGAAGTGTCCAAGAATGAGCCCAAGAAAATATTTATCGTGGAAGAAGAGTCCAAGAATGAGTCCAAAAATAATGGCAAGGAATGGGCTAAGTGTTACATGTATTTCATGCACAAATCCAAATTCAAGTCTCCTAGAGAAGCCACATGTAGCCCACATAGAGGGCCCAAGAGGTGCCCAAAAAGGGCTGCACTACCGTGTGGAAACAAAGGGCTGGAATTTCAGCCCAAATGAGCTGGAAAATTCTGTCCAAAAAATTTTCTTGTTTTAGGCATGGAATTTTCTTGTTTTAGGCATGGAAAATAAGTGCTTCCTACCGAGGATTGTTTAGGGGCAAAAGTCACGCCCATTTGTCTTGTTTTAGGCATGGAATTTTTGGTGCTTATTTTGAAAATTTTCCTTAGTTTATTAGGAAAGAAGTTTAGTAATTATTTTACATGTTCCTATTTTAATCCTAGTTAGGTTTTAGTATTTAATTATTTTCATAAAAGTAGATTTCAATCCCATCCTATTTGGGATAAGTATCCCCTGTATATTGGGGTGAATTTTCTTATTTTCATAAGACAAATATTATTATTATTATTATTATTACTAAGAGTTTTTCTTCTTTACACCTTTGTGTGTGGCTACTTTGAATTTATCTTGCAACCTTATAAGAACGATTCTTTAAGAAGTAAGATTAATTCGTACTTGATATCTTTGGTTCTTATTCGTAAATTAAAGAAGGTAATTAGTCTTATACTAATTATTGTCTCTAATTTCTTCGAAATAGGAATTGACTCTATTAGTATCGTAATTAGTTTTAATCCGCTAATTTTGAATACTTAGATCTATTAGGGTTCTTATCACTTAATTTTGAAATTTGGGGATTTTATTCTCGAATTTCGCATATCTTTAGATTCCGTCTTTAATCTTTGTATTTTCGCTTCCGCATTATTTTCTTGTTATTATTCAAGTCACCCATCTGGTGAGTGTTATAGACATAGTTAAGTAACTTATTTATTACAACTAAAAAAAATGACTTTACTAAGTAATTCAAATAGTTTGAGTGACCATTTAAGTAATTAACTCCTTTAGAATCATGACAATATACTGACAGATTCATTGAACATAACATAAAGTCATACTGATCTAGTGTTACTCGCATGCCGCAGTTCATCGATTTTGGTTCCGCTTGCCAACATCTCTTTACTATTTATGTCGCTCAACTTAATTTTTTATATGAAACTTAAAATGACCAATTTTACATAAATATCAAAAGCGAGGATAAAATTTAAATATCATGACTCCATATGTTTAATGTGAAGTACCACCAAACGATGTGGTGCAGCGGAAGCGCTGCTCCTTCCTTAATCAGAGGTCTCGGGTTTGAATATTAGATATAAAAAATCCTTGGTAGGAAGCACTTCCCCCAAATGGGCCCTACGCGACACTAATCCAGATTAGTCGAGCTCTAATGAGGATACCAGATTTTAAAAAAAAGTGAACTTGAACCATGGTGGTTGATTTTGGGAGGGTCATTTGCACGATTACCCTTCAAAGGGACTGGTCTTTCATTTTTGCCCCTCAAATTGGTGATCTTTAATTTTTGTCCTTCGCCTAATACCATGAGGTTTAGAGTTCGAACCCCGGCTCAGTAAAAAAAATAAATCGCAAGACAGAGTTTCATAGCAGAGTTAAGCCTCAGGTAGAGTTTTGCAAAACTCTCCTCACGCAGAGTTTTTTACCTTAAAATAGAGTTTGAAGGCAGAGTTTCGCGTGCAAAACTCTGTCTTACGAATCCAAAACTTCTGCCTTGCAATATATATATTTTTTTAACTGAGCTGGGATTCGAACCCAGAACCTCGGGGTATTAGGGTAAGGGCAAAAATTAAAGACTACCAATTTGAGGTGCAAAAATTAAAGACCAGTGCCTTTGAAGGGCAATCCACACACACACAAAAAAAAAAGATTCTGGGACCATAGAGGACTTGTTCATTCCTTCAAAAAAGGGCTCAACCCTTTTTGATACCAACCTGGTATCTATCATATACTGACAAGATATCATAAAGGACTAGTTCATTTTGATATTTAATTTTGATATTATTTTTAACAAATTTTACTTGTGAAAAGATTATAAAAAAAATAGACGCATCTATTAGATATAAATTTTCTTTAAAAAAAATAGAAAATATGTTTATTAACTTATATTTAATAAATAAGCTAGTGACTTTAGTATTTTTTTTTAATTACTTCTTGTTGTAGTTAAATTATTTAATTTTTTACATTTTTATTAGTCTAAAAATAATTAACTAGTATTTTTATCTTAAAAACCAAAAAAAAAAGGACAAAAAAATAAAAAAATAAAAAGAACAGAAAGTAACCAAAAAAATACAAAAAGAAATTAAGAGAAAGAAACAAAGAAAACAGAGGTAACAAATCGGGTAATATTTCATGCAAAAAATGTATTGGCAGTAATTAGTTTAAGTGGGGGCATAAACGGGTAATTAGTTTAGGTTCTAGGGGTGTTTTGTGTTGTTTCCTCTAATTCTTTTGGACTGACCATAATGCCTTACATTTCCTATAAAATATCAGACGTCAAAATTAGATATTGTCATTCTCTTCATCACTTTTTCTCTACTAGACAATGAACACACTCACTGAGAAATCCAAACAATCTTGTACTGTTATTCTCTATAACTGTCTATTGTTCTTCACTTTCTTGGCTCCATTGTTAGCACTAACAAAAGCTGATGAACCAGTTGGATATGGTTACAATGTTCAATCAGTAAGCGTTGACTCATCTGGTAGAACGTTGACTGCTAGTCTTCAACTCATCAGAAGTTCATCTGTTTTTGGACCTGACATTCAAAATCTCACCCTTACTGCATGGTAATGATTTACATTACATCCTTATTTATTGAAATTCTATCAATTTTTAAGTCTTTTTACTCTTGTAGTTTCTTGTTCTTTCGATTTTTGTTGTTTCTTGTATTTCGATTATCGTATTAGTTTTTTGTGGTACTTACTATTTCTTTTTCTCAAAATGCTTTGTCATGCTATCTTTAGTAATTTATCGTGGCTTCTTCACTTCTGTTTTCTTTTCCCGAAACTGCTTTGAAATGTTTTACCTTGAGCCGAGGGTCTACCGAAAATAATGATCTTTACCTCTCAAGATAGGGGTAAGGTTGGCACACACACGACCCTTATACTCCATTAGTGGGATTACACTGGGTAAGTTATTGTCTATCAAATTTAAGTCAGCTTTTGGACATGAACCGATTGATATTTAAAAAAAGGAATAGTTGAAGTTGAAAAAGGTTATTTGGAAGTTGAAGTTGAGTTTTGACATGCATATTACTTGAAAAAATGTAAAAAATCTGTGAGTAATTTTATTTTTGTTTTTTTACTTAAAAAACTGGTCTGAACTTTAATTTTGTTATAAGTTTGGAGTGAAAAGTGACACAACGGATAACCAAAAAGGTTGAAAAAATAAGCATAAAGAATTTAGTAATGTTTTGAGGTGTGTCTTTTCTGTAATTGAAAAATCATGTTTCCAAGATCTACCATGTATCCACATTTCCAAAAAGGTAGCATTGTGAATTACTGTTAGTGGAAGCAAGAAATAACAATTAGCCTTTTTCTTGTTTTACATGTTGATGGATTTTGCAGTTTTGAGAAAAAAGATCGTTTGCGAGTCAGAATTACAGATGCAGATCATGAAAGATGGGAAGTTCCTCAAGAATTTATTGCCCGCGAAACTCATTCACCCCCACACAGCTCACTCTGGGAAAAACATTCTTTTTCGTCACTTCCATTATTGGAAGACACACATTACTTCCATACAAACACCATGTCCGACCTTAGTTTCACTCTCTACAACACTACCCCTTTTGGCTTTACCATCAAGCGTCGCTCCTCAGGTGACGTTCTTTTTGACACCTCACCTAAAAAAGATTCTCCAGACACGTTCCTCATCTTCAAGGACCAGTACCTTCAATTGTCCTCTTCATTGCCAGCTAATAGGTCATCTATCTACGGGCTCAGGGAGCATACTAAAAGAACATTTAAGCTCAAGCATAACCAGACATTAACTCTTTGGAATAGTGGTACTGCTAGTGCAAATGTTGATCTCAACTTGTATGGGTCCCACCCTTTTTACATGGACGTCAGGTCTCATCCTGGAGTGGGGACTACACACGGGGTTTTGTTGTTCAACAGCAATGGGATGGATATTCTATATGCTGGTGACAGGATTACTTACAAGGTGATTGGAGGGGTCATTGATTTGTACTTCTTTGCTGGTCCTGTGCCAGAATTGGTCATGGAGCAGTACACAGAGCTCATTGGCCGCCCAGCACCTATGCCATACTGGTCTTTTGGTGCGTAATTAAACTAGTGAATTACCTATTATTTTGTAGTGTTTTTGCTGGTTATTGATCTCATATGACCTTCTCTTTTGAAATGGGTTGGAGTTTCGATACTGATGATAGTTAACAAGAACTAACAAGCACTGTCTTTAAACTATGTTGCTTGAACTCTGCAAAAATGCTGTCTCACCCGTGTCGTAACCTCCAAAAATACGCTAATTTTTGTTATGCACCTGTCGACATATTTGAAGAATTTGAGCAACATAGTCTTTTAAGTTAATTATATAAAATTAATCTTGCAGATGGTTTACTTTGGTAATGATCAGTGCCTCAGCTACCTCATTCTCCTCAACTTGTGAATGCACGGCTAATTTACGGCTACTCTTTTCCCCAAGCCCTTAGACTTTAGAAAGTTAATAAAGGTACTCTAGCTTTTCAATGGTAGACACTGAAAAAGCGATGATTTCTAACATGATTTCATCCGGTAATTAAATGAAATCACTCTTCGGGTATTAGTTGCTGCAACTTTTATGATTACTCAAAGATTAGTTGTTATCTTTGGAAAGTTCAGTAAATAACTACCATGAAGTAGATCATGCTTGGGAGGCCAGTAAGAAGGGGCATCAAACACTTTTTTCTTGGTAAAGTCATTCAGCAAAAAATTTCTAAAGGCATATCTGGGGTTCGCTTCCGAATCAACTAGGGCAGTTCCACAATGCACTTTTACAGACACATTAAACTTCTTGATGATTGAATTGTACTGACACCATAATTAAAATTGAAATGGAAATATTATCCAGAGTAGAAAAAGCAACATCATTGGTTTAAAAAATCCAAAGAGATTCGTTTGAATTTTGTTTAGTACTTCACGCATAATCTCCTCTAACTGCTTGATTCACACACTTCCCAATTTTATGTTTTTTTTTTTTTTTTTTTTTTTTTTTTTTTTTTTGTAGCTTGGCATGAATTCGTGTAATTGCTCTTTCATGCAAACTATTGCAATTTTTTCTTCACAGGCTTTCACCAATGCCGTTATGGTTATAAAGATATTACTGAAGTTAAGAATGTGGTTGCCAGTTATGCAAAAGCTCAGATCCCTCTTGAGGTCATGTGGATAGATATTGATCATATGGATGCCTATAAGGATTTCACACTTGATCCGATCAATTTCCCTCTTGACCAGATGAAGAAATTTGTCGATGCACTTCATCACAATGGCCAGAAATTTGTTCTCATATTGGATCCAGGTGAGTTTTGACATGTTGAATTTTCTTGCTTCTGTTGATATTTATACTCAATGCTGCCCAAGGTGAGCTTAAAGCGCGCTTAGCCCTGACGCGAGTTGCAGAACATGTTGAGCGCTTTGCCTCGCTAAGCGGGCGCTTCAGTATCATCATCAAGGCTCTAAGGCATACTTTTTCCTTGCCAATGAGCATAATCCTGAAGAGACAACACTAAACAAATGATATTTCACTTTATTGTTATTTTTTTCTTCAATTTCTTTGTCCATTTTTTTTTTTAATTACTAGTCAGGACTACAGATGCATATCTGTGTGTTTTCTCCATTCGCGCCTTTCTTCATTAAACTCCGTGCTTTATTTGTGCTTTCTGCGTAAATCCCCAATGCACCCCGTGGCGGATGTAGCATATCGACGCAAGGTTCATCTGAACCCAGCATTTTCGACGCAGAGAATTTATATGTTAAAATTCACGAAAATTGCAACAAATAGTAAATGTGAACCCATAACTTCCAAGATATAGTGGGTTTAACACTAATAACCTTAGATATTGAACCCATAAACTTAAATCCTGGATCGCCTCTGAATGGACCTTGGAGTTTTTTGCGCTTTTGCCTTTCTGTTTATACTTAAATCGATGTAGAAGTTGAGAAATTGCAAAGATATTGGGCCAAATGACTTGATCAAAGAACTAAACTCTATTTTCTTTTATGATCTCAATGTTTTTTTTTTCACAGGGATCAGCATAAATAGCTCATATGAGACATACAAGAGAGGGATGCAAGCGGACGTTTTCATCAAACGTGATGGTATCCCTTATTTTGGGGAAGTTTGGCCTGGAAAAGTCTACTTTCCCGATTTCATAAATCCCCGAGGCAGAGTCTTCTGGAGTAATGAAATCAGAATTTTCCATGACCTTCTCCCTGTTGATGGGATCTGGATTGACATGAACGAGTTATCAAACTTCATTTCTTCTCCTCCGAGCCCATCTTCTACCATTGACAACCCTCCTTATAAGATCAATAACTCTGGAGCCTTACATCCAATAAACGAGAACACGGTCCCAGCAACATCAGTACATTTCGGGAACACCTTAGAGTACAATGTTCATAACTTCTATGGATTCCTCGAAGCTAAAACGACCAATGCTGCTTTAGTTAATGTTACTGGTAAAAGGCCGTTTATACTTAGCAGGTCTACTTTTGTCGGTGCTGGCAATTACACAGCACATTGGACCGGAGATATTGCAGCCAATTGGAGTGACTTGGCTTATAGTATTCCCAGCATTTTAAATTCTGGATTGTTTGGGATTCCCATGGTTGGAGCTGATATATGTGGATTTCAGAGAGATACTAATGAAGAATTATGCCGCCGTTGGATTCAGGTACAAGTTCTTTTGCGTTTGCTGCATATATTGGAAGTTCATGATTTTTTTCCAGAAGTTTCAAAAGTAGCCCCTATGATGGTTCTTCTTTTACTATTTAAATGTATATTTAATATTGATACTCGTTATCTTACGGTTATTATTGCATATCAACTTGAGGTCATGGTCCAGAACTCATGCAATATAAATCCTAGATCCGTCTCTTGTTATAAAGTTAATGAAGAATCCTCTGCAGTATGTTCGTGTTCATAAATATATGAATTAGAGTTTTAATGCTTTCCTTAAAATGCACATATGTTAATTAGAGATTTCGTTTTACAGATTTTTTTAATAGAATACGATTTTAAAGTGTATTAGAAAAGAAAGTTTGTATGGCTTAAACATGTGTGAGATATCTATAATATCCGTCTTTCTTTTCTTTTAATTAATCCCTCCTTCTCAATTTATGTGAAGGTGTTTGATTGAGTGCAAAGTTTAAAAATGAAAGTAAAACTTTTGAAACTTGTGGTCCAAAATAAGACACAAATATTTGTGTGGCCATAAATTATATCATTAAGGATAAGATGGAAAGTGTAAAGATTAATTGTTACTAATTATAGAAAGGTATCAATCTTTTCGGGACTGACTAATAAGGAAAGAGTGTCACATAAGGTGGGATTGAGGGAGTATTGTTTTTGTAACACCCCGCATCTTGGAACTAAGTTTAAGCTCATATCATTAGAAGTCTAGTGAAAACACTGTAGGTTTGAGCGTTTGCAAAAATGGTTGATAGGCTTATTTCGGGCAGCGATAACTCCTTGATCCATTGCGAATCTGGAAGAACCTCCTTGATGAAAGTTGTAGCCCTATTGAATATCTTTCCAACGGTATATTATGAGGATTAAACGGACATCTGTGCAAAGAGTTATGCCCATTTGAGTGAAGCCTGTTCGTTGGAAAAGTCGTCTGCGTTACGGTGACGTTACGGACCGTAACTCGTGTTACGGGCCGTAACAGTGAGCCGTAACACAGACGAAATTTCCAGAACCTCACTGGAAATTTCGTTCACGATACGGTCCCAGGATACGGTCCGTCCCTTGTGTTACGGGCCGTACCTTGTGTTACGGACCGTAACAGTGTACCGTAACACAGGGAAAATTTCCAGAAACTTTCTGGAAATTTTCGACAAGGTACGACGCCATGTTACGGTCCGTCCCTTGCGTTACGGGACCGTAACATGGGCGTGTTTTGGTCCGCAGTTGAGTTTCGGGTCACCTGACTTCGGAAGGCCATAACCCCATCGTAAGTTGAGAATTTGGGAAAACTCAAAGAATGAAAGTTGTAGATAATTGAAATACCTTTCCAACCATAGGTTGTGGCTTCACAGGCGACGTCGGGATAGGGAGATATGGACGTTTAAGACAGAACAGTCCCGACCCGTTTTCAAGTTGGGTCAACCCATTTTTCCCTTGGTATATATAGAAAATAAAACCCTAGCAGCCCACTTTTTCTCCAAAATTCAGATTTTAGAGAGAGGAAGTGAGAGAGAAGGGAATCTAGAGAGAAGAAGGAGAAAATCAACCAATTTTAAGGCCCCAAATCCCAAAGTTCGTGAAGGATAATTTGTAGTACAAGTTGTGGTCGTCATTTTAAGCTAAAGATCGGACTTGGGGGTGTTGATTTCGTGGTGACTACCCAAAAAGGTAATATTTCTACTCCCTAATCACTTATAGTTGTGAATTGATGAATTCTTGGGAGAATAATAATTGAGTTTGTTGAAGATGATTATATGAATTATGCTAGAATTGTTGGATTGTTGACTTGGGATTGTTGTATCCATATGGTTGATGAAAAATGATGTTAATTACATCTAATGGGATTGTAGAATTAGCTAGAAGTAAAAGGATGGGGATTTGGTGAAGAAAACACCATTAATGAGGGTTATAAAGTTTCATGCCTATTAAGTGTTTGATAAAATGCTTAGATGAACAAAACATGGATATTGTTGCTAATATAGAATCCCTATGACTTGTATTGCTATAGATTGAAGTTGAAGGGATTGAAAGACATTGTGATACGCTCAAAAGCGGGAAGTTAAGGTATGTAGAACTTCCATCCACATGTGGGAACCTCTACGTTCTTCCCCATGATCCGTTTCGTAAAAATCTATGAAGTTCAAATCCTAGGGCATTAAATCCAACATATTGGTAGCCCGTAATTATGTATGTATGTACACGAATTTCGTATCTATGTTCGTTATTGTATTCCTAATCTTCCATTATTGATATTAGGAATCCTAGCTTAATCTATGAATCATGAATTCCTCCTCATGTGTTCTCATTATGTTCATATGAAACTTTATGATTTTATCTAGCAAGTTACAAGCATGTTTTCAAGTCAATTATATATATGATTTCGAAATATTCTTATTACTCATGAATCAAGAACATGTTTGCAAGATTTTGACAAGTTATCTTATGAAACTATTTTACAAGTTATTTCATGAAAATCATGTACAAGCAAGTTATGATTCATGAAAACCATGTACAAGCAAGTTATGATTCATGAAAACCATGTACAAGCAAGTTATGATTCATGAAAACCATGTACAAGCAAGTTATGATTCATGAAAACCATGTACAAGCAAGTTATGATTCATGAACACTATGTACAAGCAAGTTATGATTCATGATATACCATGGGCAGCAAGTGCCACTATTTTTCATGTTCATGTTTTGGGAGTTGCATTAATTACCGAAGAGGGCTTCAGATAGCCTGAAACTACGTAGCCACCGTAGGATGAGGATCGCTCCACCCATGTCCCGGACGATCTCTCATAATGATTGGATCCTTTCATATTTTATCAAATCTCATGTTCCCTGGCAAGGACTGAGTGTTCTGCTGGCGGGACGCAAGCACCAGATCATGGATCGGTTATAAGTTATTGCTCTCCCTACTTATCATGTTTTTACTGATGTTATATATATATGCATATGTACTCATGCTCATGTTCATGTCCAGGTTTTCAGTTTCAGTTCTTATCATGTTATTCCATGTCCCATGTTATTTCTTTCAGTTGCTTTACATACCAGTACATTCAATGTGCTGACGTCCTCTTTTATTGCCGGGGGGCCTGCATTTCACGATGCATGTACGAACTTACAGGACGACGCCTCTGCTCATTAGGATTTGCACATACCAGCTTATTGGTGAGCCCCATCTCATTCGGGGCTTAGATATTGTATTTTTCTTATTTAGTTTTGCATCTAAAGGTATGCTGGGGGCCTTGTCCCAGTAAGTATGTTTTCCAGTCAGACTCATGATAGAGGTTTCATAGACTAGACAAGTCAGTTATGTCATGTCAGACATTTGGAGTCGTATAGCCATTTTGGCTCACTCATGTTTAAACAAGTATTTTATTAAGTATTATGACTTACCATGTTTTATAAAGGCTCATCATGCATTCACGTTATATTTCCGCTCATGTATGCCTCATGATAGTTCAGCAAGCCATGTGGTTCGCTCGGTCACATGCAGTCAGGCACCGAGTGCCGTGTTACGTCCAGGCCATGGTTCGGGGCGTGACAGTTTTATTGTGCTTTATGTTCTATTCGGGGGAACACAAGTTGTGCCTATCAAAACAGAATATCAATGTTCTATTCCATTCAAAATTCAAATTCAAGTATGATACTTTTTTGATATCTGATAATAATCAACATCTTGTGGAATGTAGGTAGGTGCATTTTATCCCTTTTCAAGGGACCACACCGATAAGGGTACTATCCATCAAGAGCTATATATCTGGGATACCGTAGCTGCAACAGCCAGAAAGGTGCTTGGACTTCGCTACCGGCTTTTACCATACTTCTATACGCTGATGTTCGAGGCACATTCCCGAGGCGTCCCTATAGCACGGCCCCTTTTCTTTTCATTCCCCGAGGACACAAACACTTACGAGATCAACTCTCAATTTCTCCTTGGTAAGGGGTTAATGATATCCCCAGTGCTGACATCTGGAGCAGTTTCAGTTAACGCGTATTTTCCATCCGGTACCTGGTTCGACCTCTTCAACTATTCAAACTTCGTGAATATGAAGTCTGGTAGCTACATCAGCCTTGATGCACCACCCGATCATATCAACGTACACCTCCACGAAGGAAATATACTGGCTATGCAAGGTGAAGCAATGACAACAAGGGCAGCCCGGGATACTCCGTTTGAACTTCTTGTTGCCCTCAACAACATGGGAAATAGTTCAGGCGAAGTATTTTTGGATGATGGCGAGGACGTTGAAATGGGAGGAGAGCGTGGAAAGTGGAGTTTAGTGAAATTTCACACTTGTCTTGTGAACAATAAGTTATATCTCAGATCAAATGTTATGAATGAAGAGTTTGCTTTGAGTAAGAATTGGACCATACACAAAGTGACTTTTCTTGGACTGAAGAAAGGGGTGAGTAAAATAAGTCCATATAATTTGAACACTAAAATGGTGGGCAAAAGGCATTTATACTCAAGAATTAGAACAAAATTTGCATCTGGTGTTTTGGAGATGACAGCTCTATCAGTTCTTATTGGAAAAGAATTTAGTCTTGAGCTAACACTTGCCAAATGATTAAGAACAGAATAGTGATGATCTTATTATCTTCGTATTGTAGAACAGGGAAAAGAAAGATTTTTCTTTGTCTGTTCTCATTTACTGATGAACTGATAAAGCCATGAAGAATCAGTTTAGCTAATGTTTATGTACTTCAAACAAAACTGCCACATTGGTCATCAATGGAGTTAGCAGAAAAAGTTGGAAGGTTATTGCCATGTTATAATAAATATTCTAATTCTATTATTGTCTGTTATTGGCCTCTTTAGTTGTAGAAGGTAGAGCTACAAGCCTGTAACATGGACCGAGTTCATATTCCAATTATTCTCTTTTGCCCTTTTCTTTAATAACCATCTGGTATTCAGACCCACTAGCCCGACTAATTAGAATTCATGCTGCGTAGGGTCCTTAATAGCATAGTCCATGTAATTAGAATGCCAGAGCATAGTTCATGTAAAATTTCGCTGCTGCCAAATTAATAGCTCTAGCACCCGAAAAAAGAGTGAAAAATGATAACACTAGGGTGTGGATGAAGACGACGTGTGTTGGAGGGTGGGAGGACACAATAATGTGGAATGTCACTTCTGAAACTTATTTTTCCTACTTTTACTAGGGAAGTTATTTTTCTCATTTTTAAAACATTTTCTGGAAAATTGACGAGCTGAATATGGGAAAAAAGAAAAACATTTTCTATGAAAATGTTTTCCTCCATAACGGACGCACTCTAGAACAAACTTCAAGTTATCCAAAGGCATCTCATAGCTGTTAATGAAGATGAAATGATAGTCATAAGAGATCAGAGTTTAATTTCAAGACGAAGCAATAGAAAAAAAGTGATTCCTTTCCTCAATGGGCAAAGTCAACATGTACTTAGTACATGGTGGGAAGATGCTGACACATGTAGGGGTGTAGCTTGAGGGACTGGAGGGGTTTCATTCAAATCCCTGTGACTGGAAAATCATACTGTATATATGAGAGCACAATTTTTTATTTATTTTTACGTATATTGAACATGATGAATCCCTTCGTGAAAATCCTGCCCCCATCATCGGATACATAGTGAAATGATTACAGACGGGCGAATCTAAGGAGGCGGGAAGGTGTTCACCTGAACCCCCTTGACAAAAAATTACACTGTATGTAGAAGGTAATCCATTTTTTCTTATCATGTATTGGCTTGACACACCCCTTAAAAAGCTATAATAAATTTACTATATCATCCCTAATTATTACCAAATCATCTAATGATTGAAATGAATCAAACATACTTTAAAAGTTGTGCTGCCACTAAAAATTTCTTGAAGTTTCGAACTCAATATTAATAATAAGGGCAAAATAAGTATGAAATGGTACTCAATTATCTCTTGGTTTTCTGAACTGGACAAGTAAAAGTGGACATCTATTTTTAGTACACAGGACAAGTAAAAATGGACGGAGGGAGTATTAAGAAGAAGTAGTTCTTTAATTTAACGGTATAATTGGAAACAATTACTATTTTTTGTCATGAAATTCCTAAAGCTAACTTGTTTTGGGACAATGTGTTTTTGCTAAAGTGACACTTATTTTGAGACGGAAAGAGTAGTAGTTAATTTTATATTGAGCTTTTAAAAAGACAATAATTTGAGACAACTATTACATGCATTAAATATATGATTTATAAGCTTTTATTCACTTTCATTCTCAATTATGTAATTTTTTGAGATATTGTTGTTATTATTACAAAAAAAAAAAAAATATATTACATAAGGGGCAGAGGAAGGGGAAATGGGGGAGGGGATTACAACATGAGTATTTGAACCCTCGTCAACAAAGTGAAAGTTCAGCTATTAGATCCCTACAATTATTATTAAAATTAATGTTATGAACAAATTAATTTTTTTTTACTATGTTCTATTATTTTATAATTCCAATTATATAAGCTTGAAAATTTCTTTTTGACTTTTCTTTTACTTTATAAATAAAATTGAACAGCTCTACAAGTGGATCCACAATATAGATGAAAAAGAGAACAAATGTATTATAATATTAAAAAGGTAAAAAATGACAAAAGTTAATAATTTAGAGGGTAAAATAGATTTTTAGATGGTTGAGTAATCTGGTGAGTCCTATAGGCATATTTAAGTAACTATCCTATTACAATTAAAGGAAATATGACTTTACTAAGTAATTCAATAGTTTGAGTAACCATTTAAATAATTAACTCCTTTAGAATCATGACAATATGCTAACCGATTATTGTAATCCAACATGACAGATCAATTGAACATAGCATAAAGTCATACTGATCTGGTATCACTCGCATGTCGTAGTTTATCGATTTTGGTTTCGCTTACCAACGTCTTTTTACTATTTTTGCGCTCAACTTAAATTTTTTATATTAACTTAAAATGACCAATTTTACATAAATATCAAAAGTGGGGATAAAATTTAAATATCTTGACTTCATATGTTTAATGTGAAGTACCACCAAAAGATGTGATGAAGCGGAAGAGGCTGCTTTTCCCTTAATCAATGGTCTCGGTTCAAATTCTAGATATGTAAAAATTCTTGATAAGGAGCACTCAGGAGCGAATTTAGAGGTTCGGTAGGGTGTTCACTCGAACATCATTGGCAAAAAATTACACGGTATCTATAGAGTAGATTTTCTATATTTGTGTACATATATAATTTTTGAACACCCTAAATAAATTCAAAATATTAACTCAAACGGCTCAGACTATTCAAAATTCTCTTTAGTGTCCAAGGTTCATTACCCAGAGATAACATTTTTTTTTATGTAATAAAAAAAAATTCAAAAAAAAAAAAAAAAAAAAAAGAAGAAAGAAAGAAAGTGAAGCTGAACATGGTGGTTGAGTCTGGGACCATGGAATGATAATGCCATATTTTCGGTATCCCAAGGCCCAGTCGTTTACTATAATTATTTTGGACTGACCATAGTACCTTACATTTCCTATAAAATATCACGCATCAAAATTGGATTATTATTATTCTCTGCATCACTTTCTCTTCTCGACTAGACAATGAACACACACACTGAGAAATCCAAACAATCTTGTACTGTTATTCTCTATAATTGTCTCTTGTTCTTCATTATCTTGGCTTCATTGTTTGCACTAACAAAATCTGAACCAGTTGGATATGGTTACAATGTTAAATCAGTAAGCGTTGACTCATCTGGTAAAACGTTGACTGCTAGTCTTCAACTCATCAAAAGTTCATCTGTTTTTGGACCTGACATTCAAAATCTCACCCTTACTGCTTGGTAATGATTTACATTACATCCTTATTTATTTAAATTCCATCAATTTTTAAGTCTTTTTACTCTTAGTAGTTTCTTGTTCTTTCGTCTGTTGGTTCTTATACTTCGATTATCTATTAGTTTTTAGTTGTAGTTACTGTTTTTTTTTTTTCAAAATGCTTTGTCATGCTATCTTTAGTAATTTGTCGTGACTTCTTCACTTTTGTTATTTCTTCCAAGATAAGGTATGCATACACTATCCTTCCTAGACCCCACTTTTGGGGTTGCACTGGTTTTTTGTTGTTGTCCATCAAGTCAGCTTTTTGCACATGAATCTAGTGATAGTTGAAAAAGAGTAGTATTTGAATTTGAAAAAGGTTATTTCGTAGTTGAAGTTGTATTTTGTCATACATTTTACTTGAAAAAAGGGTTAAAATTCTGTGAGTAATTTTTATTTTTCCACTTAAAAAACTGGTCTGAACTTGTTTTTCTTTTAAAAAAAAGTTTGGAGTGAAAAGTGACACAACGGATAACCAAAAAGGTTGGAAAAAAGAAAAGAAAAAGAATTTAGTAATGTTTTCAGGTCTGTCTTTTTCTATAATTGAAAAATCATGTTTCCAAGATCTTCCATGTATCCAAATTTCCAAAAACTTAGCATTGTGAACTACTATTAGTGGAAGCAAGAAATAACAATTAGCCTTTCTCCTGTTTTACATGTTGATGGATTTTGCAGTTTTGAGAAGAAAGATCGTTTGCGAGTCAGAATTATAGATGCAGATCATGAAAGATGGGAAGTTCCTCAAGAATTTATTGCTCGCGAAACTCATTCAACTCCCCGCAGCTCACTCTTGGAAAAACATTCTTTTTCGTCACTTCCATTATTGGAAGACACACATTACTTCCATACAAACACCATTTCTGACCTTAGTTTCACTCTCTACAACACTACCCCTTTTGGCTTTACCATCAAGCGTCGATCCTCAGGTGACATTCTTTTTGACACCTCACCTAAAAAAGACTCTCCGGACACGTTCCTCATATTCAAGGACCAGTACCTTCAATTGTCCTCTTCATTGCCAGCTAATAGGTCATCAATCTACGGGCTTGGGGAGCATACTAAAAGAACATTTAAGCTCAAGCATAACCAGACATTAACTCTTTGGAATGCTGATATTGCTAGTGCAAATGTTGACCTCAACTTGTATGGGTCCCACCCTTTTTACATGGACGTCAGGTCTCATCCTGGCGTGGGGACTAGTCACGGGGTTTTGTTGTTCAATAGTAACGGGATGGATATTCTATATGCTGGTGACAGAATTACTTACAAGGTGATTGGAGGGATCATTGATTTGTACTTCTTTGCTGGTCCTGTGCCGGAATTGGTCATGGAACAGTACACAGAGCTCATTGGCCGCCCAGCACCTATGCCATACTGGTCTCTTGGTGCGTAATTAAACTAGTGAATTACCTATTATTTCGTAGTGTTTTTGCTGGTTGTTGATCTCATATGTCCTTTTGAAATGTGTTGGAGTGTAGATACTGATGATAGTCAACAAGAACTAACAAGCACTGTCTTTAAACTATGTTGCTCGAACTCTGCAAAAATGCTGCCTCACCCGTGTCGTAACCTCCAAAAATACTATTCTTTTGGACATGCACCTGCCGACATTTTGAAGAGTCTGAGCAACACGGTCTTTAAGTGAATTATTATAAAATTCATCTTGCAGATAGTTTACTTTGGTAATGATCAGTGCTTCAGCTACCTCATTCTCCTCAACTCGTGAATGCACGGCTAATTTACAGCTACTCTTTCTCCCAAGCCTTTAGACTTTAGAAAGTTAATACAGGTACCCTAGCTTTTCAATGGTAGACACTGAAAAAGCAAAGATTTCTAACGTGATTTCATCTTGTAATAAAATAACTACTATGAAGTAGATCATACATGGGAGGCCAGTAAGAAGGAACATCTTACAATTTTTTCTTGGTAAAGTTATTCAGCAAAAACTTTCTAAAGGCATATCTAGGGTTCGCTACCAAATCAACTAAGGCAGTTTCACAATGTACTTTTACAGACACATTAAACTTTTTGATGATTGAATTGTAGTGACACCATAATTAGAATTGAAATGGAAACACTATCCCAGAGTAGCAAAAGAAACATGATCTGTTTAAAGAATCCATAGAGATTCTTTTGAATTTTGTTTAGTACTTCACACATAATCTCCTCTAACTGCTTGGTTCACACGCTTCTCAATTTTATGTTTAATTTTTTTTTTTTGTAGCTTGGCATGAATTCGTGTAATTGTTCTTTCATGCAAACTATTGCAATTTTTTCTTCACAGGCTTTCACCAATGCCGTTATGGTTATAAAGATATTACTGAAGTTAAGAATGTGGTAGCTGGCTATGCAAAAGCTCAGATCCCTCTTGAGGTCATGTGGACAGATATTGATCATATGGATGCCTATAAGGATTTCACACTTGATCCGATCAATTTCCCTCTTGACCAGATGAAGAAATTTGTCGATGCACTTCATCACAATGGCCAGAAATTTGTTCTCATATTGGATCCAGGTGAGTTTTGACATGTTGAATTTTCTTGCTTCTGTTGATATTTATACTCAATGCTGCCAAAGGTGCACTTAAAGCGCTCTTAGCCCTGAAGCGAGTCGCAGAACATGTTGTGCACTTTGCCTCGCTAAGCGGGCACTTCAGTATCGTCATCAAGGCTCTAAGGCATACTTTTCCTTGCCAATGAGCATAATCCTGAAGAGACGACACTAAACAATTGATATTTCACTTTATCGTTATTTTTTTCTTCAATTTCGTTGTCCATATATATATATATTTTATTTTTTTGATAAAGGTAACAACCATATATTTGTTTTTCATAATACTGGTCAGACTACACATGCATATCTGTGGGTTTTCTCCATTTACACCTTTCTTCATTAAACTCCGTGCTTTATTTGCGATTTGCGCTTAAAGCCCCAATGGAACCCGAGGTGGATGTAGCATATCGATGTCAGGTTCATCTGAACCCAGTCTTTTTGATGCAGAGCATAATTTATATGTGAAAATTCACAAAAATTGTAACAAATAGTAAATGTGAACCCATAACTTCAAAGATATAATGGGTTTAACTCCAATAACCTTAGATATTGAACCCATAAAACTTAAATCCTAGATCCGCCTTTGAATGGACCTTTGAGCTTTTTGCGCTTTTGCCTTTCTGTTTATACTTAAATCGATGTAGAAGTTGAGAAATTGCAACGATATTGGGCCAAATGACTTAATCAAAGCACAAATACTCTTGTTTCTTTTATGATCTCAATGTTCTTTTTCACAGGGATCAGCATAAATAGCTCATACGAGACATACAAGAGAGGGATGGAAGCGGACATTTTCATCAAACGCGATGGTGTCCCTTATCTTGGTGAAGTTTGGCCTGGAAAAGTCTACTTTCCCGATTTCATAAATCCCCGAGGCAGAGTCTTCTGGAATAACGAAATCAGAATTTTCCATGACCTTCTCCCTGTTGATGGGCTCTGGCTTGACATGAATGAGTTATCAAACTTCATTTCTTCTCCCCCAAGCCCATCTTCTACCATTGACAACCCTTTTTATAAGATCAATAACTCTGGAACCTTACGTCCAATAAATGAGAAGACGGTCCCAGCAACATCAGTACATTTCGGGAACACCTTAGAGTACAATGTTCATAACCTCTATGGATTCCTCGAAGCTAAAACGACCAATGCTGCTTTAATTGACGTTACTGGTAAAAGGCCATTTATACTTAGCAGATCTTCTTTTGTGGGTGCTGGCAAGTACACAGCACATTGGACCGGAGACAATGCAGCTACATGGGATGACTTGGCTTATAGTATTCCTGGCATTTTAAATTCTGGATTGTTTGGGATTCCCATGGTTGGAGCTGATATATGTGGTTTCGGTAAAAATACTACTGAAGAATTATGTCGCCGCTGGATTCAGGTACAAGTTCTTTTGTCTTTAAAGAAGTATTTTGCCTTTGCTGCATACATTGAAAGTCTATGATTTTTGTCCAGAAGTTTCAAAGTAGCCTGTATGATGGTTCTTCTTTCACTATTTAACTGTATATTGAATATTGATAATCGTTAGATTGTCGGTTATTATTGCATATCAACTTGAGGTCACTGTCCAAAACCAGAATCCTAAACTCATTCAATATAAATCCTAGATCCGCCTCTGGGACCCATGACCTTAAAATCATGAGTGTGCAAGTGTACAAGCCTATTTACGGGTTTGGCAGAACACATAGTAGTTTTGCCCAGACTCTGTATTTGTGTTTAAAAATTCACTTAATATGTAAATAATTTATCCAAAACCCAGTAAGCTGTCTTTTTTAGAATCCAGATTTCATAAACTCAAAAATCCTAGCTTCGCCTCCATGCGCAACTGGTCCAGGGAGTCTACTTTTTCTGTTAACCGTGCTATCAATCTAATGAAGAATCCTCTGCAAATATGTTGGTCTTCATAAATATATGAATTGAGTTGTAATGCTTTCCTTAAAATACTCATACACAAGCTGGAGTTCATATGTTAATTAGAGATTTTATTTATGGATTTTTGACTAGAATACGATTGTGAAGTGTATTAGAAAAGGAGGTTTGTATGACCTAAACACATGTGGAGATATCTATAATATCCATCTTTCTTCTCTTTTATTGTTTTATTTTCATTCTATGTTCTATTCAGGGGAACACAAGTTGTGCTCTATGAAAACAGAAGGTCGATATTTTATTCAATTCAAAATTCAAATTGAAGTTTGATACTTTTTTGATATCTGATGATCAACATCTCGTTGGATGTAGGTAGGTGCATTTTATCCCTTTGCAAGAGACCACTCTGAGAAGTTTTCTAGCCATCAAGAGCTATACATCTGGGATTCAGTATCTGCAACAGCCCGAAAAGTGCTCGGACTACGCTACCGGCTCTTACCATACTTCTACACGCTAATGTTTGAGGCACATTCCCGAGGCGTCCCTATAGCACGTCCCCTTTTCTTTTCATTTCCCGATGACAAAAACACTTATGAAATCAACTCACAGTTTCTCATCGGTAAGGGATTAATGATTTCCCCAGTGTTGACATCTGGAGCGGTTTCAGTTAACGCGTATTTTCCATCGGGTACCTGGTTCGACCTCTTCAACTATTCAAACTCCGTGAACATGAAGTCCGGTAGCTATATCAGCCTTGATGCACCACCCGATCATATCAATGTACACCTCCGGGAAGGAAATATACTGGCTATGCAAGGTGAAGCAATGACAACAAGGGCAGCCCGGGATACCCCGTTTGAACTTCTTGTTGCCCTCAACAACATGGGAAATAGTTCAGGCGAAGTATTTTTGGACGATGGCGAGGACGTTGAAATGGGAGGAGAGAGTGGAAAGTGGAGTTTAGTGAAATTTCACACTTATGTTGTGAACAGGAAGTTATATCTCAGATCAAAGGTCATGAATGAAGAGTTTGCTATGAGTAAGAATTGGACCATACACAAAGTGACTTTTGTTGGACTGAAGAAAGGGGTGAGTAAAATAAGTCCATATAATTTGAACACTAAAATGGTGGGCAAAAGGCATTTATATTCAAGAATTAGAACAAAATTTGCATCTGGTGTTTTGGAGATAACAGGTCTATCAGTTCTTATTGGAAAAGAATTTACTCTTGAGCTAACACTTGCCAAATGATTAAGAACAGAACAGTGATGATCTTATTATCTTCATATTGTAGAATAGGGAAAAGAAAGATTTTTTCTTTGTCTGTTCTCATTTACTGATGAACTGATAAAGCCATGAAGAATCAGCTTAGCTATATGTTTATGTACTTCAAACAGAAACTGCCACATTGTTTATCAATGGTGTTAGCAGAAAAATTGTGAAGGTTATTGCCATGGTATAATAAATATTGTAATTGTTGTTTTCTTTGTTAAATATTTACCTTTGTAGAAGTTGTAGAAGGTTGAGCTATAAGCCCATTGTTGCTCCCAAACGCACACACAAGTCTACGTGGTCTCAAGTAATAAAGTGATTAAGTCTGAGTGTTGAACCCGCACAGACTTATGATTAACTGTTATTAGAATTAACTAACACCAAATGTTTATTCAAGTATTTTTCAAAAAGTTGATTGTTGATTACTAAATTATTGCAAGAATGTAAAATATTAATTTAACACTAACACTTAATCAAAAATGAGTCGGCAAAGCTTAAGAGTGAAATCAATGAGAAGAATACTTCTGGGGCTATGGTTTCGCTAACAATCCTGTTTTGCATATTCATCTGAATTGAACAACAACAACAATATATCTAATGTAATCCCACTAGTGAAGTCTGGAGAGGGTAGAGTGTACGCAGACCTTACCCCTATCATAGGTAGAGAGGTTGTTTCCAATAGTCCCACGGCTCAGAGAAAAGCAAATCAAAGCAGACCGGAAAAGGAAATAGCAGAAGTAAAGAAGCAATGACAAAATACTAAGGAGCCGTTTGGACATGATTTGAAATCATGATTTGGAACCATGAGATGAAATCATGTTTGGACATGTAATTTGAATTTCTTAAGTTATATTTTTTCTTATAGACATAAAAACCCCACAAGTTGTGAAAACTATCAAAACTTTCTCAAATCTTATACAATCTGACCAAATGAGCAAGTCATAGTTCATAACAAAATTATTACTCTACTAGAAGACCTTTCTAAAAAATACAACATCAATTGATCAAACTTTAGTTCAATAAAAAAGAAAATTTAACACGAATAGTAATGTAACTACTCTTTAATATAATCCTTGATAGAAGTTAGAACACAAATAAAGGTTGGTAAATGGTTGGTGGGAATAATTGTTAAAATATCTACCAACTTATAAGTCTTTTTTACAAAATATGAACTTATGGGGTCAGGTTTTACATTTAAAAATTTTGAAATCATGATTTAAAATCCCAAATCATGCCTTTTTAGATGATTTGGAATTTCATCTCATGAGATGAAATCCATACGCTGATTTTATCTCATGACATGAAATAGCATGTCCAAACGCCTACTACCTAAAGCATGAAAAAGCAGTCTGGAAAGAAGCAAAAATAATGTAACCACCACAAAATCATACGACAGTCGAAATACAAGACATACCAGATAATAACAAAAATTAAAGGATAAGAAACTACAAGAAAGATACGAAGCGTGACAACGATCAACTACAAGGCGTCAGATTCTTTCTTTTCGGCTTCAATTTTTGTTGTCTCGCTCTCTTTTAATTTCTTTATCTAGTTGGTTTTTTTTTTCCCCTTTCATGTTCTTTTCCTTTTATGGTTAGGTTATTTTAAGTCAATTTTTTGTTTTGTTTTTCTTTTTAATTTTGTGCGTTTTTCTATTTCTGTCTTTTCTCTTCTTTTGTTCTTTTTAAAGATTTAAAATATATAAAAAAATAAAAACATTTACTAATTATTTTACATTAATAAAAATATAATTAAATAATTAGACTACAACAAGTAATAATTAAAAAAACAACTAAAGTCACTAATTTATTTATTAAAACCTAAATTGATAGAAAATATATTTTTATAAAGTATCTTTTGAAAATGGAAATAAAATTTATATCTAAAATAAGACCCTACTTTTTGTAGTTTTTCCAAAATAAAATTTGCTAAAAGTTATATAAAAATTAAAATATTAAAATAAAACTCTTTTTGTTGTATTTTTCTTTTATGATTTTTTTTTCTATTGAACGAATGAACTTGTCCTTTATGATAACCTGTCAGTAAATGATATATTCCATATGAGTATCATAAAGGATTCATGAGTTTTTTTTAAGGAATTAATTAGTCCTATGTGATACCCTGTTAGTATAATATAGACCATGTGGATATCATGGAGAATCAGTCCTTCATGATACTCTGTCGGTATATGGTATACCATGTAGGTATCATAAAAGACCGAGAATTTGTTTTAAATTTTTTTTGGATCAATCCTTTATGATACCTTGTCAGTATATGATATATGCCATGTGAGTGGCATAGAGGACTGATAAGTGTTTTTGTGTTGAAGGAAAAAATCAATCATTTATGATGTTTTGCTAGTATATGATATATCATGTGGGTATCATAGTTGATTGAGGTGTGTTTTTCTTGAAGGAATGAACCTGTCCTCTATGTTACCCTGTTAGTATATAGTATATGATATATACCATGCGGGTATCATAGAGGTCCGAGGCATGCTTTTCTTCAACAAATGGATCAATCCTCTATGATACCCTATCAGTATATGATACATCCCGTATGAGCATCATAGACAATTGAGTATTATTGGAATGAATTTGTTATCTATGATGCCCTTTTAGTATCTGATATACCATGATGGTATCATAGATGATTGAGTTGTGTTTTTCTTGAAGGAATGAACTTGTCCTCTATGATACCCTATTAGTATATAGTATATGATATATGCCACGTGAGTATTATAGACGATAGAGTTGTGTTTTTCTTGAAGGAATGAACCTGTCCGCTATGATACCCTGTTAGTATATGTCATATGGTATATACCGTGTAGGTATCATAGAGGACCGATGAATGTTTATCTTGAAGGAATGATACAATCTTTTATGATACTCTATCAATATATGATATACCATGTGGGTATAATAGAGGACTGAGTAGTAATTATTTGAAGAAATGATCTAATCTTCTATGATACCTTATTAGTATATGATACATATCATGTTGGTATCATAGTATATTGCAATAGTATACTTTAATTGCTACTGATTTGGTATAGTATATGCTAAAAAAAAGTTGTTTTGAGATATAGAAATGCACTCTCTCTCTCTCTCTCTCTCTCTCTCTCTCTCTCTCTCTCTCTATATATATATATATATATATATATATATATATATATATATATATATATATATATATCAGTTACCTTTTTTATTTATATAGAAAAAAAAAAGAGTCAAAAGGTGTGTAGAATTAGATTATGAGAAAAAAGGAAATAAAAAAAAATTACATGAAATTATAAAAGGAGAAAAAAGAAATTGACTTATATAAAATAGATTTTCTATTAATTTAGATTTTAATAAATAAGCTAGTGATTTTTTCTATTTTTCTTAATTACTTCTTGTTGTAGTTTAATTTTTTTTTTTTGTGTGTGTCTTATTAATCTAAAAATAATTAGCTACTATATATATATATATTTTTAAAAACAAATTTTAAAACGAAAAATAAAGAGAGAAAAAGAACAAAAAAGAAGAAGAAAGGAAGTGAAAGCAAGCCCTGAAGCATTCCCAAAATAAAAGAAAAAAAGGACAAACCACAAAAGACAATATGGCAGACGAAAAAGGGTAATTAGTTTGGGTGGCAAGAAGTAAAGTGGGTATAAATATGTAAATATTTTGTCTTTAGTGCGCATCCATATTCTTTTCCCATATAAAAATGCATACATAGTATTTAATATGGTTGGATTCTTCTCCAAACTCTTGGTGAAACAGGAACTTAATGAGTTTTTTTTTAATGAAACAAGAACAGTTTATTTGCAATGAATACAACAATTTTAGTAAAGCAAGAGAGGTAGCTATACAGCTTCGAGCCTTCAGCCAAAGCTATCAATTATTTTATTACTAGAGAATAATCCCGCGCTTCGCGCGGTTATGAATGTAATTTTTTTTTAATTTTTAAGAGGATAAAATTCAGTATTAATATTTAAGAAGGTTTATCTGTAAATATCAATTGGGTGATTTGATAACGTAAAAAATTCTTATATTCGATGTGTATAACTCAAAATGAAATCTTTCACCATGACTTAAAACAGAACTATCATATCTATTGCAGCCATATAAGATTAAGAACAATGAGATCTTTTTTAATTGACAAATTTTGTAAAAAGCCTACAACATTATTAATTAATCAGCATTCACATGGACTGTTGAGAGAAGTACACAATCTTAAGCCATGATTGTGAAAACTATTGGAATACTCCATATATAGAAGTATCACAAACTAATATTTCATCGTAGCGATCAATTTATAGTTATACCAAATCGATCGATAAGATCAGTCGGTCTAAAGTAAAAATTCTTTTCAAATATTTTGATACCTTTGCTCTTAAACAATTACTGAGGAAGTGTTTATTCTTTTCTTCTTTTTCTTTTGTTGTTGAAGCGTCAAGATGATTATAATGGGACAGATCTCTTCATTTTTTTCCGATTGTATGTGTGTAAATCTAAGCCGAAAGCTAAAGTAATTCTTTAGAGAGAATTAAGAGGTATTATAAATGTGACACACCTCTTCAGATTTTCCCCCTTTTACAGGACTTGAAATTTATCGATTTATATATGAAAAATGCTTATCTAGTCCACATATATAGATACTGAAATACTTGAATATTGTTCAATAAATAAAAATTATAGGGGAAGGAGAGAGGTTGAGTAACAGTGAAATAAAAATGACCCAAAAAAATAAAATGAAATAGATAAATAGATTGAGAAGATCATATTACCACAAATAAGTTGTTAATTCTTTGATGATCGATCACCTTTAAAGTTATTGTACCATCCTAGAAATTTTCGTGCTCCCATGCTTGTTTCCTGTCCTTCCCCCTAAGTCATTATATAGACCACATCCATCTCACAAATCACAACTCTTCATTTCTATAACTCCTTCCAAAATGATTAATGAGTTTTATTATTATTAAAAGCTTCCGTCAGTTTATTTCCTAGTGCTCCAAATAGAGCTAATCAATATAATTACTTTATATAAAAACTTAAATAGAGGAAGATGAAAAGAACAAACTCAAACAAAAAATGTTAAATGAAAAAATGAAAGATAAAGAAGGCAGAAAGAGGGTTTCTTGAAAAAGACATAAATAGTAGTAATAATAATGAGGAAAGAAAAAAAATTAAAGAGTACCTAATTTCTGAAGATTTCTTTAAACATAAAATAAGGATACAATTCAAAAAATTGGAAAAATATATAAATATAAATAGCGATCATAGAAAAGTATCACATCATCTTGTTTATGTCTAACTTTATTACATAATAAATAAATAGATAATATAATAATATAATATAAAAATTGAATGAGCAGAATGAGGAAAGTTTCATTGCTTTTAATTAATAAATTTAATACAAAGTAATCACAATATTTATAAGGGAAGTGGCGGCAAATATTATGCTATTAAATGGTGAGTGAGTCTTTATTATGAGTGGATGGATGAAATCTTTAATTATTTAATTTATTTAGTAAAATAGAGAAATGAAGAGGAAAAGGTCAAAAAATTGAGAAAAAAGATAAATGTCAATGGAGGCCATAGAGAGGTGCCACATAGGATTGGTTATTCCTAGCTTTATTATATATATTGATTCCAACGTTTTAAATGCTTGAAAATTACTATTTTACTTGTTTTTTTCTTTATAAATAAAATTTAATTGCTCTACAGATGAGTACATAATATAGATTGAAAAGAGTAAAAATATATTATAATATTTAAAAAGCAAAAAATGATAAAGGTTAACGATTTGGATGGTACAATAGGCATTTAGACGATTGAGTGATCTTGTGAGTGCTATAAGCACAGTTAAGTGACTTTTCTGTTATAAATAAAAGAAATATGACTTTACTAGGTAATTGCGTATAGTTGAGTGACCATTTGAGTAATGAACTCCTTTAGAAACTATCTGCTACCATATTACAGTAATCCAACATGACTGGTTGGTTAAACATAACATAACACCATTACCGGTCTAACATCACTCGCATGACGTAGTTCATCGATTTTGATTTCGCTTGCCGCTGCATCTATTTACCATATTTGTCGCTCAACTTATGAGTATTTTAGTCCAGGATTTTTAAAATTTAAAATGGCCAATTTTACATAAAAATCAAAAGCGGGGGCAATATTTAAACGGAAAAATGGTCAAAAATGTCCTTAACATATTAGAATGACTAAAAATGCCCTCCTTCCACCTATTAAATCAAATTTGCTCTTTCTTCTATCTATCAATTCAAAACTACCCGTAACGTATTAGAAATGATTCAAAAATGTCAGTCTTCCACCTATTGGATCAAATTTGCTCCTAACGTTATTTTTATGCTTAAAATTGCCCCTCAATTAACGGCATAATGATACTTTTTATTAAATTTTAATTAACACATGACCTTGATTTATTGATATAAATTCCTGACCCAACTCAAAAGAATCTGGGCCGTCCATAACCCAACTCAACACGAAACCCATTTTAAATAAATGTAGCTAAATAATTTTTTTTCCAACCCCACCCCCCCGGCGCCCTCCCCCTATTTCAATCAATTTCTGCACTATCTATCATTCCCGACATTTTGGGTTGGGAATAATTTGTTACTTTCAGTTTAGTGGTAAAAATTAAACACGATGTACAATATCATCTAGGTTGGAAATGAATACAATTATACATATACTGGCAGGTTTTAGACTCGTATAGTGATGGTTGGTATAATATCATATGATTTAGGGATTTTTTTTTACATAAATAACCAATCGAATTTACTGTTTACTTTTAAATTAATTTTTGTACAAGAATTGGTTGAAAATGATAGGTGAAAAAAAATGATTTTATCGCTTAGCTTCGTTAATTTAAAATGAGTTTTGTGTTGGGTTGGGTTATATTTTTGTGTGGACCAATATCAAAATAAAGGTCATGTGTGCAATTTAAATCTAGTTAAATGTCATATAATTATGTCGTCAATGAGGGGCAATTTTAAGATCGAAAATAACGTTAGGGATAATTTGATTCAATAGGTGGAAGGAGCGTATTGTTAAGTCATTTCTAATACAATAAGGACATTTTTTATTCAATAAGTGAAGGGGCAAATTTGACCCAATAGGTGAAAGGATATTTTTGAAGCACTTTTAATACATTAAGGATATTTTTGACTCTTTTCTGATATTTAAATATCTTGACTCCATATGTTTAACGTGAAGTTGAACCATGGTGGTTGATTCTGGGGCCATTGGGGATGTTTGGTATCTGGTTAGAGTTATGCAAATATTAAAAATACATGGACTAGTTATGAGGAAATATATGTATTATTTTATGCAGAGATTAGTCATGCATGTAGGGTTTATTTATTCATGTATTAAGTATTCCGTCTTCTATCCAACAAAAAATAATAGGTATGCGGATTTCTAAATTGCTAACCAAACACTGTATTAACTATATACCTAAATAACTTACCTACGAACTAACTACCAAACATTGTATTACTTATGTAGGATTTAATAACTTACATAACGCACATCCAAACCAGCTACCAAATGATTGTACAAAACCTTCTAAATCCCAATCACTTACAATAATTTTTTTTTGGCTCTGACCATAATGCCTTTCATATCTCACATCTTAATCAGCTACCAAATGATTATACAAGACCTTCCAAGTCTTAGTCACTTACTATAAGTTTTTTCTATGAGTCTAACCATAATATCTTTCATTATTCACGTCCAAACCAACGACAAAATAATTATACAAGATGTTCCAAATTTCAACCACTTACTACTTCCAAATTTCAATCACTTACTATACTTTCTTTGGCTCTGACCATAATACCTTTCATAACTCACATCCAAACCAGCTACCAAACTTTATACAAAATTTTCAAATCCCAATCACTTACTATAATTTCTTTGGCTCTAACCATAATACCTTCCATAACTCACATCCAAAAGAGCTACCAAATATTTAAACAAGATTTCCAAATCCCAATCACTTACTATAATTTCTTGGCTCTGACCATAATACCTTCCATAACTCACATCCAAACTAGCTTCCAAATGATTATACAAGAACTTCCCAATCCCAATCACTTAATTACTATGATTTTTTTGGCTCTGACCATAATACCTTCCATAAGTCACATCCAAACCAGCTACCAAATGACTATACCAGACCTTCCAAATCCCAATCACTTACTAAAATTTCTTTGGCTCTGACCATAGTACCTTCCATAACTCACATCCAAACCAACCACCAAATGATTGTACAAGAACTTCCAAATCCCTATCACTTACTATAATCTCTTTGACTCTGACCATAATACCTTCCAAAACTCACATCCAAACCATTTATCAAAAGATTATACAAGAACTTCCAAAATCCCAATCACTTGCTATAATTTCTTTGGCTCTGACAATAATACCTTCCATTTCCCAAGGCCCAATCATTTGCTTTCCTTTATTCTTTTGTTTACTCTGACCATAATACCTTCCAGTTCCCACTATATATATCACACTGCAAAGTTGGACTATTATTATATTCTCTTCAACAGTTTATCTTCTCTAAACACAATGAATATTATTGTTCTGTATAATTGTCTCTTGTTCTTCACTTTCTTCTTGGCTCCATTAGCATTAACAAAAGCTGATGATGAACCAGTTGGATATGGATACATTGTTCAATCTGCAAAAGTGGACTCCTCTGGAAGAACGTTGACCGCTAGTCTTCAACTCATCAATGGTTCTTCTGTTTATGGACCTGACATTCAAAATCTTACCCTTACTGCAAGGTACTACTTTTGAAGCTCTTTCTTTACATTACATTTACATCTTTATTAATGGAAGAACTTAAGAGTTTTATGCACTAATAATGTTAAAAGCAGAGGCGGATTCAGAATTTTTACTTCGTGGGTTCAAAATGTAACTGGCCATTAAGTCTATTCCAATTTATGTGACACCTTTCAGATTTCTAGAGTAAAACGAGTTTTTATTTGAGTGCAGCTTTTTCATTTGCCTTGTAATTTTTATTTTAAAAAACTTAAAACGATTCTCAGTCCGAATTCCCTGTTTTAATCCATTAATTGTGGTCTGATAATTTGGATTCACACCTGACTAGTATTATACCTTTGATTGAACATCTATAGGTGTAGAAATGATACTGTTAATGAAATATGCATACAATTGCGGATTTCATTATATTAAATTCACTATTCAAATCCACATGTTGATGGATTTTGCAGCTTTGAGACGAACGATCGTTTAAGAGTCAGAATTACGGATGCAGATCATGAAAGATGGGAAGTTCCTCAAGAATTTATCCCCCGTGAAACTCATTCAGCCCATTCTTTTTCCTCACGTCCATTATCTGAAGACACAAATGATTACCTCCTTACAAACAACATTTCGGACCTTACTTTCACTCTCTACAATATCACCCCTTTTGGCTTTACCATCAAACGTCGTTCCTCAGGTGACGTTCTTTTTGACACCTCGCCTAAAAATGACTCCGCGGACACGCTCCTTATCTTCAAGGACCAGTACCTTCAACTGTCCTCTTCATTGCCAGCCAATAGTTCATCTATCTATGGGCTCGGGGAGCAAACGAAAAGAACATTTAAGCACCAGCCTAATGAGACATTAACTCTTTGGAATGCTGATATTGCTAGTGCAAATGTTGATCTCAACTTGTACGGTTCCCACCCTTTTTACATGGACGTCAGGTCTCAGCCTAGTGCAGGGACTAGTCACGGGGTCTTGTTGTTGAATAGTAATGGGATGGACATTGTATATACTGGCGACAGAATTACTTACAAGGTGATTGGAGGGGTCATTGACTTGTACTTCTTTGCTGGTCCGGCGCCAGAGTTGGTCATGGAACAGTACACAGAGCTCATTGGCCGCCCAACGCCCATGCCATACTGGGCTTTTGGTATGTAATTATACTAGCAAAGTTCCTATTGTTTTTGCTGGTTACTAATATGAACTAATCTTTTGAGGTGTTCTCCTTATCAGTGATCTACATATTAAAAACGACAAATTTAGTAAAACTTGTTTCATAGACTGATTTCTGTTGCTCGGACTATGCAAAAAACGTCGGATCTTCCCAAAACGTACTATTTTTGGAGGATCTGACATGCATCCAATGACATTTTTGAAGAGGCTGAGCAACACAGTTATATACTGATGATAATCGACAGGATCTGACAAACACTGTCTTTTATGTTGTTTAATTTTTTCCTTTTGTTGGTAGCTTGGTATGAGTTCTTGTAATTGTTTCCTAATGCAAAGTATTGCAAATTTTTGTTCACAGGCTTTCACCAATGCAAGTATGGTTATAATAATATTACCGAAGTTGAGAATGTGGTTGCTGGATATGCAAAAGCTCAGATCCCTCTTGAGGTCGCGTGGACAGATATTGATTATATGGATGGCTACAAGGATTTCACAGTTGATCCTGTTAATTTCCCACTTGACCAGATGCAGAAATTTGTCGATGCACTTCATCACAATGGCCAGAAAATTGTTCTCATATTGGATCCAGGTGAGCTTTGACATATTGAATTTTCTTGCTTCTGTTGAATTATATTCAGTGTTATTGAAGGCGCGCTTAAGCCCTGAAGTGAGGTGTAACGTGTTTGAGAGTTTTGCCTCGCTAAGTGGGCACTTCAATGTCTTAATCTAGGTTCTAAGACATACTTTTCCTTGCCAATGAGAAAAATCCTGAAAAGGTGACACTAAACAATTGATATCTCACTTTCTCATTATTATTTTTCAACTTCTTTGTCCATATATTTGTTAGGGATAATTACCATTTTGGGCCCGAAAAAATAATAGCCGGTAAATATATATGTTTTGCATATTAAGTTTCAATATACATATAATATACATATGATATACATAAATATAGATTATACATAATTGGTGTATATTTTATATATTTTGGCTAGCGCCCGTAATTAATTTCGGCCGACAGGCCAAAAATGAAAAAAGCCCTATTTGTTATTCACATTATTAGTCTGGACTACACATGCATATTTGTGTTTTTTGTCCATTTGTGCCTATTTCCATTAAAGCCCATGTTTTATTTGCGGAGAAAGCCTCAACAGATCTTAGAGCCTTTTTTGCGCTTTCGCCTTTCTGTTTATACTAACATTGATGTAGAAGTTGAGAAATTGCAGAGGTATTGGGCCAGATGACTAAATCAGAAAGCACTAATACTCTTGTTTCTTTTGTGATCTCAATGATTTGTTCACAGGGATCAGCACAAATAGCTCCTATGGTACATACAAGAGAGGGATGCAAGCGGACGTTTTCATCAAACGCGATGGTGTCCCTTATCTTGGCCAAGTTTGGCCTGGAAATCTCTACTTCCCTGATTTCATAAATCCCCAATGCAAAGTCTTCTGGAGTAATGAAATCAAAATTTTCCATGACCTTCTCCCCATCGATGGTCTCTGGCTTGACATGAACGAGGCATCTAACTTCATTTCGTCACCTCCAAGCCCAAATTCTACCCTTGACAACCCTCCTTATCAGATCAATAACTCTGGAAACAAACGTGCAATTAACGAGAAGACTATCCCAGCAACATCAGTACATTTCGGGAATATCTCAGAGTACAATGTTCATAACCTTTACGGGTTCCTCGAAGCTAAAACGACCAATGCTGCTTTAATCAACGTTACTGGTAAAAGGCCATTTATACTTAGCAGGTCGACTTTTGTCGGTGCTGGCAATTTCACAGCACATTGGACCGGAGATAATGCAGCCAATTGGAATGACTTGGCTTATAGTATTCCCAGCATTTTAAATTCTGGATTGTTCGGGATACCCATGGTGGGAGCTGATATATGTGGCTTTCTTGGCGATACTAATGAAGAATTATGCCGCCGTTGGATTCAGGTACAAGTTCTTTTGCCTTTGCTGCATACATTGAAAGTTAACGATTTTTCTCCTTAAGTTTCAACGTAGACCATATGATGGTTCTTCTTTTACTATTTAAATGTAGATTGACTATTGATACTCGTCATATTGTCTGTTACTATTGCATATCAACTTAAGGTCACTGTCCAAAACCAGAATCCTAAACTCATTCAATATGTTGGTTTCATATATACACGTATTGAGTTGTAATGCTTTTCTTAAAATACTCATACTGAAGCTGAAGTTCATAAGTTAATTAGAGATTTTGTTTACGGATTTTTGAGTTGAATACGATTGTGAAGTGTATTCGAAAAGAAGGTCTGTATGGCTTAAACATGTGTGGAGATATATATAATATCCGTCTTTCTTCTCTATTAATTGTCATTCTATGAAAGCAGAATGTCAATTTTCTATTCAATTCAAAAATTCAAATTGAAGTATGATACTTTTCTGATATCTGATAATCAATATCTCGTCGGATGTAGGTTGGTGCATTTTATCCCTTTTCAAGGGATCACTCCAATAAGGGTACTGCACCTCAAGAGCTTTTTGTCTGGGATTCAGTAGCTACAACAGCCAGAAAGGTGCTTGGACTTCGCTACCGGCTCTTACCATACTTCTACACGCTAATGTTCGAGGCACATTCCCGGGGCGTCCCTATAGCACGTCCTCTTTTCTTTTCATTCCCCGAGGACACAAACACTTACGAAATCAGCTCTCAGTTTCTCATCGGTAAGGGGTTAATGATATCCCCAGTGCTGACATCTGGAGCGGTTTCAGTTGAAGCGTATTTTCCATCCGGTACTTGGTTCGACCTCTTCAACTACTCAAACTACGTGGACGTGAAGTCCGGTGGCAATATCACCCTTGATGCGCCCCCTGATCATATCAACGTACACCTTCAAGAGGGAAACATTCTAGCGATGCAAGGAGAAGCGCTGACTACACAGGCAGCCCGGGATACTCCGTTTGAACTTCTTGTTGCCCTCAGCAACACGGGAAATAGTACGGGTGAAGTCTTTTTGGACGATGGCGAAGACATTGAAATGGGAGGAGAGGGTGGAAAATGGAGCCTGGTGAAATTTCACACTGATGTTGAGAATAACAAGTTATATCTCAAATCAGAGGTTGTGAATGGAGAGTTTGCTTTGAGCAAGAATTGGACAATAAACAAAGTGACTGTTGTTGGATTGCAAAATGGGGCGAGTAAAGTTGGTACATATAATTCATCAGTTCTTATTGGGAAGGAATTTAGTCTTGAGCTAAACTTGCCAAATAATTAAGAACAGAACAGTGATGATCTTATTATTTTCATATTGTAGAATATGGAAAATAAAGAATTTTTTTGTATGTTGTCATTTACTTTAAGCCATATAGAATCAGCTTAGCCATATGTTTATGTACTTCAAACAGAAACTGCCACATTGTTCATCAATGGAGTTAGCAGAAAAAGTTATTGACATGTTATAATAGATATTGCAATTTGTTACTCCATATTGTTTGTTAAATCTTTGCCTTTTGTAGAAGTTGTGGAAGGTAAAGCTATAAGCCTATAATGTGGGCAGAGTTCATATATATTCAACATATTCTTTTGCCTTCTTTTTTGAATAACCACCCACTAGCTTATATCCAAATGTTGCTTCAACTAAGTAAATATTTGAATACACGCACATTTAACTTACTTAAAGCATACAATGGACTAGATGGTCCAAAACCATCAAACATCTCGCAACAATCATCATCATATATTACTAAAAGTGGGAAGACTCTAAACCTAAAGTTGGATTACGAAAATGCCCCTCAAAAGTTGATTTACCATATTATCCTTTAATAAAAAAAACTTTTAATTAAATGTAAAAATTTCAACTACACTAAATTATACAGTATTCATGGTAAGAGAAAAAAAAAAATGGTAAGAGCTCTTACATTCTTCAATATTGATTGAGCTTTAAACCTTGCAACCTTTTGTTTAACTTCGTTAATTGCCACTTTCTCAGTTATTGCACCCCATCGTGTTTAATGTGAAACGTTTCTTTCACATTATCAGGTTGTAAAAGCTCTTAAATAACTGCACATGGGTTCCAAATAACTGGTAAATAGTTGTAACGTTTGTAAGCATATGCATCCCTTCCTCCATGACATGACAAGTTTTGAGGAGCAAATGACAGTGCAATAGTAATTGTAGATAACGGCTGTATTCTTTATCTACCAGTGAGAAAATAACTCTTAACAACATTTAGATTTGTGTCCCTTTGTTTCTTACATTTCAGTAATAAAATACTACCATATTTATTTATGATAGCCTCTTTACCTTCTCTATTTCAATATATATATATATATAAAAGTGCACATTGATGTAAGAACATTGTTTGTTTCATATGGTATATTTTTCTCCATTTGCAACGTACAATTGAATTGCCAGTGTAAAATTAGGTACGTTGATTCCTTTTTTTAGTTATTCTTTATTATTATTGTGGTAATATTAAAGATGTTCTTTCCTTATATACTTTTCCGGAATCATTATCATGAGTTTGTACATCAAATCGTAAAATTATTAGCCAGCTTGAAATTTGAAAAAAGAACTATATTTCTCCAGACGTTAGCTTGTATTGGAAAGCCAAATTTGGAATAAATAGTTAAACCGCAAAAGTTGTTCTCTCCATTAAATGTGATGCTTACAATCTTTAAGATATCCCCCGTGTTCTGTGTTTTGTTATCCCCTTGATCATGTTAACCAGTAACATCGAATCTAAATCAATTACAAAACAACCAATTAAATATTTTTATATATTTAGTTGATTTTCTAATACAAATACAGTTTCTTAACAAAACTAGTGAGTTGGTCTGAATCCGTACCTAATACTATATCTCTGGTCCTGCTGGTGAAGGCCGAGGAGGAGGAAGAGGGGGACTCCAATGAATTTTCCAATTAGGTTTTGGTGGTGATGGTGTTGGTGTTGGTCTGCTCCTTCTCTTATTCCTCTTTCTTGAACTTCTTAGCTCTCTAGCCTCCTTGTGTTGAGATTTAAATAATTCCTTGTAGGAAGAATATTGCAGTGACCTTGCTTCCACACAAAGGCTGCTGGAAGATTTGTTCACCATGACTAATTCATGGATGAACAAAAATATCAGTAGACATGAAACTATAATTGGCCTCATTCTTTCAAATATTGTGAAGTATGAAACTAACGAGTTTTCTAAAAACTATAAGTGAGAATTATATAGCGTTTTCTTTTTCACTTTAGCCACTTTGTTTATTACAACTTGTGTATCTCTTTGTCTATATTTTTGTTTATTTTCCCGTGGATCTTTCAAGATGGTAAAAAATACCGCGTTATTCTTTCTTGTTTAAAGGAATTATTAATCTAACAAATTTCTTTTGCATTTGACTTCTGATTTACATTTTTAATTATCAATCTTCTTACATTTTTAATTTCTCTTTCCGTGATAGACTGGCACCTTCGTACGTTTTCATTTTTCTTTCCTGACAAGTTTAGTGTTTCCAAGTCTAGATTCGTTATCAGAGTGAGAGTTTAAATTATTATACTTTCTCCGTTCATTTTCACTTGTCCACTTTAGACTTTTTACGTTGTTTAAGAAATAATAAATGAAGTGCATAATTTATCAATGTACCCATATTAATTGGTGCATATTTTTATTGGATTTGAAAACTGATTTGAAGTGAGTAATTAATACTATGAGTAAAACAGAAAAAAATAAATTATTTTATCTTGATATGTTAAAAGTGACAAGTAAAAATTAAAATCTATTTTTGAAATACTAGACAAGTAAAAATGAACAGAGGGAGTACATCGTAAAGTGAAATTGACCTAACAATAGATATAAAGTCAACTTTCTTTTAAGAAAAAGTTTGAAACTTCTAATCTTGCAGCATTAGATGAATTTTTGTGCTTGTAAAGCCATTAAAAATTAGAGTTATTCTAAGAAAGTGGACTTTGATACCCCAAGACAAAAAGGGGGAAACCGGAAAAGAAATGGCTGATTTGTGCTTTTCAGAAATAAGATCCTCGGGTGCCACCATTCAAGTTTCAACACCGTTAAGAAATTTTTTGCAGGAATAGATTCACGGCTAATATTACGTGGCAAAATCTTGATGAATATTCATGATTTCAAATTGATGGGACAAGACTTGCCTTGTCACAATAATCACCAAAGTTTTTAGCCAAATCCTGGAAAACCGCCTGCATTTGGCCACAAATCTTGGCGAATTTCAAATTGATGGTAAAATTTGTCTTGTCATAAATGCTGACGGATCACCAGAATTTGTGGTCAAATCATGAAGGATCACCAGAATTATGACCACAAATTCCAGTAGATCGCCAGAATGGCCACAAAATCCTGACACATCACCATAATTTGTTCCGTAAAAATTTCACCATCAAAATTGATTGAAAATCAAATTCAAACTACTTCAAATTTGATATACAGCCTACTAATACCAATTCCAATAATTTTCAATAGTTAGATTCAACCTATACCTTCAAAAATCAATAGAATCACTTTGACTTCTTCAATAAAAAAATTCAAGCTCAACAAATCCAATAATGGTGTTCCTAATTTTTTTAAACCAAATCAATCCAAATTGTTAAGGATAGAGTAGATTAGCTCAATTTAACATTATCCACTCAGGTTCAACCACAAATAAGTAATAAATCTTCAATTTTCTACGATACATATCTCATTGTTTGGTTGACGAAGAATTCTGGCGAGAGTCTAAAATTATAAAGATTTGTTTAATAGGGCCAACAATTGAATAGGCGTTCTCCGTAATAACACCCATGTAAATTCGTAAAAATAAATGGAGATAATACAAAATGGAATATAATATATATTTTAAAGAGGAAAGTAAGGAAATTCTTGATTGAGAAAACTTTGTAGGTGCAAAAATAGATTTTGAAGATTGAACATTTTAAAAAAAAAATCAATCATCCAGCTCTATTGACAGTAGATGCCTTCTATTGCCAGCAAAAATTTACACAAGAGGAGGAGAACCTCCAGCACCTACTAAGATTGGGACAGCCCGCAATCTATGGTAAAGTAGGATTTCTAATCAGCTCAAGAAAAATTAAGCATCTCTATACATTATTCTTCAAGGAACTTCAAAAGAGTAGTGTAACGATCTGTCTTGAGTATTATGCAGTCTTGGACCTAAAATTCTAAAATATACGCAAGCCCATTGTTCCTTTCCTCTTTGACTGAATCTGTGTATGTTATTGTTAGCTATGGGATACTGTTGAGTTTTGTTTAAATTGTTGAAGTAAAACCCCACCCGTTTCCCTATGTTCACTTAACGAATATGCCTAATATGTGGTAGGTATACATTGGATATACAAGTCGTGTATACATCTTAATGCATATAAAAAATGTATATTCTGTATGCCATGTGATTGAAGCTCTTGAAATCCGTTCGTATATATGTGAAATAGGGTTTTGGGCCAAGCATATATGTGTGTAGTTAACCTTATGGGCTTAGATTGAATTTAAATCTTTTTTGGGTTCTATTCTATTTGCTATCTGGGCCTGCTCACATACATTTGTGCGTAGTTAACCTTATGGGCTTAGCTAAGCTTGATTTTTTTATTTTTTTTTGGGGTTCTATTCTATTTGCTATCCGGGCCTGCTTGCATACATTTGCTACTTGGGTTTGCATTTGCCCTCCTTCCTTGGATTTTAAATGGCATACATGCTTCGCTTAGACATGTCGTAGTGCATATACGACCCATATACACAAAATATACATGCATGCTTAGCTCGAACGTCTATGTGTTCAAGTTCTTGATCAACTTAGTATATAAGTCCTAGGTTCTTTCTAACTGTGACTTTCCTTTTCCCTCTTTGTTTTCATGGCACTTCCTCATGGGCCATCTCGATTCTGCATAAACCTTTTGGACCTCAACCTTCTTTTTTGATCGACTCCGCAAGAGAAAAGAAAGGTTAGCTAATATTGTTAAATGCCCAGCCATGGGTGAAAATGACCAACTGGTGGCTTAGGTAGGCCCACCAACCGAACTTTCTTCCATTTTTCAATTGTATATTTGTTTGTATACTTATTGTATATGTAAACAACAAATGCTTGACCCTATTGAAACCCAAATGTGTTAGAACTCAGGTAATTCGCGTCGAAAAAAACATTTTCAAATGATTTTCAAAGATTAAACATGATATTGACAACCGTTGCATGTAATTGGAAATGATTGGATTTTGCCTAAAAATCAGTTTTTTCAAGTATAAAGATTTGGAAACTTTTGGTTATGTGGGTAAGATAAAGAATTTGGGCCATAAGCCTGTTGGACCGAAATATACCATTTTGACTTAAGAAAGTTTGGACTTTAACACTTTTGGACCTCGTTAGACGGATAAAAACTTTGGACTTATATTTGTACAAAAAGGGAACAAGAAACATATTTTGAAAGGCATAAAATTGAACCTTTACTAAAAACTTGTAAAAAAAAAAAAAAAAAATTCAAACTGTTTTTGGGGCAAAGGTCCAAACCCTTAGGGTGTAAAAACAAAAGGAGATGCATTTGGACCTAGGTTTGGAAGTAAGGTGGCTTTGAAAGTAGTATATGGTTGATGATGAGCTTCAATAAATCAAAATGAACTTAATAAAACCTTTAATTTCCTATTATATACTTATATTATACAAATGGGAGATATACTCCATACTTTCTTATATATGTGTAAATAAAACCTATAAGAACAAAATTCATCTCATTAGGACCAAAAATAGTAGTGAATCTACTCCGGAGAAAACTCGAGTGTCTTGGTCCTGTAACGACTCATTTCGTCGTTACTGTGAAATTCGAGGAAACTGGCAACTCTAACTCCTTAAAAAGGTCTTCATTCAGTTATATTCCGCAAATTTCTAAGTTATTTAAAAACCGCTGTGCGCAGCGCATGAAATTTTGAAATATGGGCCACCAGGAATAATTGGGCCGCCGCAGTGGCAGCAAGGGCGCTACAGCGGTCAGAGAACCGCCATTGCGGTTAGAGCACTTGGCTATTGGAATGCTACAGCGATCTCTCAGCCGCCCTAATGGCATCACTAGAGCGGTGAATATACCACTAGGGTGGTCATGTACAGTGAATTACCTATTTAAGACCTTATTTCGAGAATTGACCTCATTTTTCAAAACCCTAAAAAGTCCAGCCGCCTTTGGAGCATTTATGGAGCCAAAAATAATATTTTCTTGGGGAAGGTAATCCGATTTCATCCATTCATTCTTCACATTAGTAATTCTTAATAACAATCCCGCATTTAGAAAACACAAAAATGGGTATCCCAATTTCCTAGACCTAAAGAGAAGATTAGTTGGGTTGTTCTTATTATGGATTTCATTGAATTTTTCCCATTTTTTCTAGTTCTCATTCCTTACAAGTTTTTTAATGGGTCTTCCATAAACCTTGAAAATGAGTATCTCTACGATAAGCTTAAAAATGGTAATTTTACCTAGCTAATGGCTTATCATGGTCAACTTTATTCATGGAAAGAGGTTGACAAATAGCCTAGTGAAGTTGTGAATGAAATCTAGAGGCTCCTTTGTGCGGATTACGACGTGATGATTGAATTGAAGAATCAACGGATGTTCATGGCACCCGCTCGACCTCGAGGTAGGTTACGGCTTTTCTTCCGGTAGACTCCGGTTAGTTTCCCGTGTTCAGGTATTAGAAGGAACGGAGAATGCATGCATAGGAATTGGAGATTTGGGATGGAGTTATGGGATGGTATTGTTGTGTGATTTGTACATTCGTGCTTGTAGCCTGTATATTCTGTAGGATTCTTGATTTGGTTCTTGAGTATCAGTGGACTTTATGTGACTTTGGAGTAGTGGATGGTACTTATTTTCTATTCTCACGATGAGGACTTTCGTAATATGCGACTAATTGTGTTGTGTTATCAATAGTGAATCTAGTTGATAATGGGAAAAACAAAGTACATCAACGACAGTAAATTAATTCTAGACCGGTAGTAATTATGTCTTATAAGTAGAAGATGATTTATCATATAGGAATGTTGATAGGGAAAGTGATAACGTTGTGTTAAGAATTGATTGTTCTATTGTGTGAGCTTGGTGCCATGTGTTGTTGGTAGATATCGGATTCTATTTTTAGCATCTTGATTACGATGTTGTTGGCGTGCCCATTGTTGGTACTTGCGATTCGGATATACTGATTGGCGTACCCATTGTTGGTACTTGTGATATTGAGCATGATTATTGATGATGATACATGCATTTCACGCACTCTCATTCTTCATTATATGTTGTTGAGATACTGATGATACTTGATGAAATACTATGATGAGATGGGCTCAATTTTTACTTGAGTGACATGAGAGTCCGATATTCGATATTCATCCCGAAATGGTGGATTGAGTGAGTGCATGGACTCCGCGGGTCCCCCAGGGTGGTGCCGGTGAGAACCCCCGTGGGCAAAGATCTGAGGTCCTGTCAGTCTGTTAGGCAAAGATCTAGGACGGGTGGCACTTAGACTTTGCGAGTCACCTTAGGTTGTGCTACCGAGATGTCGATATTTTCGTCCGGAGTACATGTGTACACAACATTGGCATTGCATTGCATTCATACATCATCGCATTGCATTATAACTCATATTGTGATGGTCTGGTGATTTTCCTGCATTGTTTGGTTTCTGATTGGGCAAGATGGAGACTTGACACAATTGGGAATAGAGTCATTATGAATTAACGTTGCGTGTACGTCTTGTTCGTAAGGATCATGCCAAAAAGAAGGAAAGTTAACCTTAACATACCTCAAGTCGTCCAAATAATCCAACAACAAGCTTATCACCTCTAGAGCGTCAATCCTATAACAAAGGAATACATATACAACTTAGATGTCACTAGTATATCACGTATATCAATGATAACTCAATTCAAAAGTGAAACGGGCAGCATTTCCCCTATTCCTCAATCATAACCACAGAGTCCACAACCAACAATTAACACAACAACCTCATATGATCCTCTTTAAACTCATATTCACAACATTTAAAAATATACAATTGAGCAGCCCCATAAACAATTGTATACAATACTTTCCTTCTTCCAAGTATAACAAACCCCAACACATTCTCAACATTAACTATTATCTTCCATAACAAGATTTTTACTCAAACACTCTAACAATCATAGCTCAAGTTAAATTACAACTCAAAATAACATCAAATTCATGTTTGAACTTTTCCTCCAATTTCTTTCCCTCAACCCTTAGTATAACTATCACATAAACTTTTAATCATTGAAGTAAGATGAAACCTTACCTCAAGAACTCAAGGATACTTCAATTCCAAGACCACTTCACTTTGAAATATCCCCAAAACTTCTACAAGAATAAAAGACAAGTTTCAACAATACTTTGAAAACCTAGGCATTCAATCCTCACTTTGATCTTTGATTTTTACTTAAAAGAGTGATTGAATATGTTAAAGGAGGTTTCTAGAGCTTTTATGAACTTGGGTATATGTTAAAATGACTTAAAATAAAAAGGGGTTGTGATAAATAAAATCAAACAAATATCCACCGCCTTAGGAAATACGATCCGTAATACTGGCCGTATAAAATTATACGGCCAACTCACTGGCCGTATAGAATTATACGGACCGTATAGTGGCCCATATTTCTCCATCTCCCAAACTGCCTTCTCTAGAAATTTCCAAATCCTTAAATACATTCCGTATCACAGAATACGAACCATATCTTATAAAATACGGTCCGTATTCCATATTTTCTAGAATTAACATTTGACAAACCTTTCCGCTTCGATTCACTTATTCTCTAATCCTTCCGTAACTCACCAAACATGAACTTAAACCCTTATAAAATTAAAATAGGCATGTCCAACCCCATATAACCTCGAAGACAATCCCTGTGTCCACGTCTAAGGCAACTAACGTACGACAATTCTAAATGTATAAAGCCACAAGATGTAACAGGGTAATTCATTCAGAGCAGATAAAATTTGATTTGCTCTTCCTATACTCATTTTGCCAAAGCATCCGCAACTTGATTAGATTCTCTGTAGTAGCGTTGAACTCAACAATTTCTCTAATTGGTGAGTTCTTTAGCATTTTGAATGGTATCGTGTATCTGCCATGGAGGAATGCTCTTTCCTTGTAACATATCAACAACCAAAAGGGAGTCACTTTCAAGAATAATATGATTCAAACCATTATTCCCGCACCATCTTAAGTAAAAAAAAGGACAGCCTTTGCCTTTGCAAGGTTGCTACTATCTCTCCCAGTCAAAACCTGAAAAGCCATCACCATAACTCCATTCTTATCTATGCAAATACCTTCTATACCAGAAGATCCTTCCTGATTTTTGCTCCATCCATGTCTATTTTAAACCAATTATCCGGTGAAGAGAAGAGTGAAACTCTGATAGCTACAGGCCTTAGCCCCAAACATAGAAGATATCCCAAACTTTTCTCTCCCTACCGCTACCGGTCAAGCTTCTTTTGATATGGAGCTTTCCCCGGATTCTATTGAGGTCGGGGTTGTCAAATGCTCGACAAGCCGCTACATTAGCGGCGCATAAACTATGTTCGTCAACCAAGTTTGTTCGGCGGCCTAGTCCATTTAACAATTATGCATTCAATCCTAGGACTAAGCTCCATAATTTAAGCACAAATGAGTTTCCAGTTGGTAGCTGCTCAACTCTTACCAAGTTTCAATTTTTAATTTGTTTTCTTATAATTTGTTTAATTACCAAAAAGAAAACTAATAAAAAACCAACACTATAATAACTATATAACATATCAAACAAAAATAATATTTTTTATTTAAATATTTTAACAAGATTTTTCATGTGTTAATTTAGCCTACATACATACAGATCAAGCAACATTTTTTTTGGTCGAAGATCATCCAACTTTTAGATGAGCTGAATTTAGACACGAATCGAAATCGACTAAGTCAATATATAGACGAATCATTATCTGACTAAACTTTAAAAAATTGAGCAGATTGTATTTTAATGGGCTAATTTGTCAGTATGCTCGTAGTTTACATTTTTTTTGCGAGGATTGCCCTTCAAAGGCATTGGTCTTTAATTTTTTCCCCTCAAATTGCTTGTCTTTAATTTTTGTCCTCCGCTCAAAAAGTGACTGAAAACATCCCGAGGTTTGGGGTTCGAATCCCCGCTCAGTCAAAAATAAAAAAAAAAAATCGCAAAGCAGAGTTTGCCTATAAGCCTTGCAATATTTTGTAACTTTTGACAAAGCGGGAGTTCGAACCCGGAATCCAAAATTTTTTAAGCGAAAGACAAAAATTAAAGACCAGCAATTTGAGGGACAAAAATTAAAGACCATCCCCAAATAAGGACAACCGTGCAAATTGGCCCATAGTTTACCTTCTTTGGTCAGAGTCTTAATGTTATAAATAAAAGCCCAACTCATCAAAAGTCCTACAGATATATGGGTGCTTTCTTCTAGCCCAAATTCATTTAAGATTGGTGAAATGCACTAAAAAGTGAAGATAGTTCTCCACTTTGTTATGCTTCTTTTGATTCAAGAGTTTGATTCCTCGTGGAGATTATGCAACATAAACACGAAGTCGTTTGGGCCTGCACTTGTGTTTGGTCGTAAACCGTCCCACCGGCCACCACCTTCACCAAAACCTAATCGACTGATACGTCGTTCAAAGCCGTCTAAATCACCACCATCATTGTCATCGTTCATAACGCCCCCAACACATCCCTAGTGTTACACTATGAAGAGTTATGATACTTTATGTTTTGATGATTTGACAAACTTATTCGAGAAACCAGATATGTTTCTAATGCAAGTCAGAGGGAATATCAACTGTGGGCTTGTCATCATCAAAAAGGAGGAAACTGATAAGTTATGCTATTTCGTGTTTTGATGATTTCACAAACTTATTCGATCAACCAGATATGTGTTTAGAGGTACCTGATGGGATCATGTCCTCCTACCATTACTTGGTCAGCTCTACAGCTGTAAGCTGCTGACTCTATACCAACTGACGGCAGCACAGCTGCAGGTTATGCTTTATAGAGGGACAAGATAAGGATCTGATGCAATCAGGTCCCTGCCATTGCTTGGTCAACTCTACAGTTGTAAAACTACTGACACTGTACCAGCAGCACAGATGCAGGTTATGTTTACACGAGGGACTAGATAAGGGACCAGGTACGATCAGGTCCGCCGGGTCAATGCTACAACTGTAAGCTGCTGACACTGTATCGACTGAACAGTGCAGCATCACAACTGTAGTGTGCTAGTGGACAATCCAATGTCCCTCTCATCTTAGCAGTTGCTCCTCCTATATAAACAACATTATACAAATGTAGCCCTAACACTTTGAAATCAAAATTATTCACTCTCAAGAAGCCAAAGTGCTCTCTCAAGATCAAAGCCACAACAACTAAAGGAACCAACTCTGCAATCAATGTCAATGTCTTAAGTCCTTTTAGTTGTTGAATCTTTGTCTTTTGTTCTTAATTTGTAATCCTACACTACTTTCAAGAAGTGTCATAGTAGGACAGATTTCAACCTTTGCGGTTTGGTTCTTGGCTAGAATTAGTCAAGGTTTGTTGCTTTGCAATAGAGTTATGGTAAAGGGCTTAGTTTCTGAATTTGGAGGAAAGTGGAAGAGCAGCCTCTGAAGCAGAAGTGCAGCATCCGTTCAGTTACGTGCAATTAGGACTGCATGCAGCCTGGCAACATTTTTTATGCTAAGAGAATTGTTAGTGAATGAAAATACAACACAAGTATGCATCAGAAAAAGACTATGATAAGTTGAAAAACCTGTGGAGTTCCTTCTCAAGGTTCCATTTCTCAACGCAGCTGATTATCCTGAAAATTGAACACACCATTAAGACTTATTTTCTCCTATTCTCCACAATACTACAACATTGCCAAGTTTAGTACTTCTTAAAAATAAGAAGTTCTGCACACTTCATGTTAGTAGCTTGAAGTTAAGAGAACTTGCCTATGAGAAGTGTCATTCATGTAGAATATTGGGGGGATAGCATCCAGGCAGACTGCATGAAACTGATTGCTGTCTGCACAGGTCAAATGAATGAAAGTTGCAAAATCACGTTTTGTATGGCTTCTTCCATCTGAATGATTCGCTTTGGTACTACTTCCTGAAAAAATCGAAGACATGAATGAAAAATCATACTTCTAATACAACTCTCACCAATCGAACAGGGGTTAAATATAGAACCGCATGAAAATGTGCTGGAAGATTTTGACAACACTAACTGAACATGCAGATGTAATCAAGAGTCCAAACAAAATGTCCTTGCCCTGTGTTCTATAAGTGCACTAGTTTCAACAGTCTCACGCATTCCGGAGGTGCTACTTGTTTCCTTCTGCCGTGAGCACACCTAAAAGTACAACCATTCAAAAAGAATCACATTTTGTTGATATATGTGTTTTGAAACAAAATACATAAAGTGTCGCAGTAGACGAGAGAGAGAGAGAGATTTTCGATCCCCTCAAAGGCTAGCACAACATTAATTGCTCCATTTTTTTTGGAGAAACAATGATAACGTGGATGGACAAGTACATACCACGGCAATGATGATAGCAAGCTCATCCCAGTGTTTCTCATCTACAAGTGGAACAGCGATGCTATCGCTTCCATTTTCCTCCTACAAGTATCCAGGGAAATGATTTTCAACTATGCTGAGAAGTAAGATACAGAAGCACAAGACAAGCACTCATGAACTGGACGTACCTTTCACATTTTCCACTTGACAAATCCTCCATATAAGCTTCGACAAGCACTTCCTGAACCTTGCCTGAAGTGAATAAACAAAGTTGTCATTTTGACTATTTATCTGAGCTGTTGAATCACAGTTATCATAGTGTAACCTAATAACAAGACTAACGGAACAGAGAAAGTAAGAAAAAAAAATCAGTAGAATTTACCGTACTCCCATCTACTTTGTTGGACTTTATAGAACCAACAAAATACAGACCAACAAGCTAAATGAATAAGTCAATGACTGATATGATTTACCTTGCTATGGCAGAAAGCATCCCGTTGTCCTCTTGCACATTCATTAACTTCGCAAGGGAATAAACTACATATAGGAAACAGAAATTAGTTGTACTCATATTGGAATTCTCAGAAGAGAAAAGAATAAAGAAAGCACAGATTCATGAAAGGGGACAAAATTAAGTACTTAGAAAAAACAGCAATTGAAAACAAAACTTGCAGAAAAAACTAATTCCACAAGTAGTGTAGTTTATTATGTGTGAGATGAGTTTAGATGGAGTAACATGGTCTGTGAGGATTCATATAGTCGACCCCAACTTATTTGGAACTGAGGCGTAGTTGTTGTAGTGTAGTATATAATATACGTATCAACACAAAATCATAACATGGGGTTAGATACATCATTTACTCATTGTCGACGAAATCTCATTATATATTTAAACAAAGGATTTACTTTTGGCAAGTTAACAAAAGATTAATGGATTATAGAAGAATATTTACCTACTTGTGGACACAAATATGTAGCATAGGTGGAAACCGAGGAAATCTATTACCACTAATTCGTCCAATACGTGGATTAAAAAGGTGGTTGGAACCTAAAGAAGCTCAAAAGCCGGATAGAATGACTTTATCACAGAGCTAAAGAATCTTTACATAAAAAACAAGTATTCTATTAGAGATAAGCAGGTACCTCTATAGTTCCACTTGCAAGTCCATTCTTTTTATGACCATTTACAAGATATGCCAGCTAAAATAACAAGTTTCCAGAAAAATAAGTTGTCCTATATGCACTGTTACAAGCTAGAAAACGTACTTAAACTTTCCGGAACACTCTAGAAAGATTCAATGAATCACTTTTTGTTTGCTTTGAAGTCAAAATACAGATTGAGATACAGGCAACCCTTAGAAAGATCCATTTCATATACTGTGAGACTCCCATACCAGCTCATGTTATAACAAATGAGGTAAAATCAAACAATTCAAAAAGCTTTGCACACATAAGTTGTGCAGCATATATACATGAGCATTTGTTCTCGTCAATAAAGGTCAATAGTTTCATCTCATGCAGCCACTGATTTCATAGAGGACTAAATTCTAAAAACAAAATAAAAGTACTCATTTCTTTTCAAGATTCATCATGATCCTTAGTCTTTAAACTTAAGAGAGACTAGAATATCAAGCAAACAAAAAATAGTGAAACGACTAATGATTTTAGAATTCAATTAACAATAAAATAGTTAGCAGTACCTAGGCAGGCAAAGCCAGCAGCTGAGGAAGCCAAACCCGCAGCAGTAGGAAAATTATTATAAGAAGCAATATGCACGTGCAGATTCTCCCAGTCATTTTCGCGATCTTGATACCCCTCTTCTCATCCTCAACATCACTAGCACGAGCTCGAATTTCCCTAAGACAGTTCTGGTATCTTCCTCCAGCGAGAGATATTTCCTAAAACAGCCAGCAACCGCAAAATTAGAAAGGATCAAAGAGTGACAAAAATGGAGGAATGACAAATTGCAATGGGCTCAGATTTCTAAAATCGTGCAACATAGGAATCGCAGTTTCTAGGATCTCATTTTACCTCACTGCTATGTTTACTGTTTTGAGAGAGATTTATCAAAGATTTTAGTGACGATGGAACTAGGGGGAATGTGGGTGAATAATGTAATTTTTTTTTTTTTGATCTCTGTATATTTTTCTACATATTTATACATTAATGAAATGTATTATGTACATGTACGTCTGTCTGCTATAGTGAGATGGAAATAGTTTTTGTTTTATTTCTCAGCGGCACTTTGGGTGTTATGGGGTCCACTCTTTTCTTTGAACGAGTAAATTAGTCAAAAGAGGCTTTACAAAATGAATAGAGGTAAGTGACCTTTTATTGATTTTTGGCTTTAATACATTGATAGTCTTTCAAAATTTTCTAGCAAATTACATTTAGATATTCGATCTAGGCCTTGTTCTAGTTGATCACCTACACACATGATAAAGTGTTTTTATTATATATTTTTTATTTAAATTTTGAATTTATTTTGTGTGTATTCTCAAGCGTTTATTAGGTAGTTAAGGTATTCACGTAGCATATGTCATCTCCTTTAATTATATATTAGCTCAATTAGAAAATGCATGGGCTTATACGACTTATTGAGGCAAATGCTTGTAATTAAAGAAGATGACATATGTTAAGTGGTTAACTTATCTACGTAATGGCATTTGAGAATACGTGCAAAAAGTTTTCCAATGTTTCGAACCAAAAGTGTCTAATATGAACATTTTATCATCTATTTAGGTGCTCAATTTAGTTTGAGTGTCTAAATGTAATTTGCTGACAAATTTAAGGGATTGTCAATGTATTTGTGGGTGTTGGTGGTGGCACGATTAATTCAAACTTATGTCACATGAATAAATTTAAGGTAGACTGTTCTTTATCAGAATTTTTTTTCACTTAAAGGGCTCAGGTTCGAGACCTTTAGTTGATGGAAGATCGATATCATACATCTCACTGCATCTCTTAGTAGTGCTTGAGTGAATACTTATCTGCACGGAGTGTTTACATCAAATTAATTTAATTTAGCATAGTTAAGTAATTTAATGAAATTAAAAATATATATTAATTAACTACAATTAAGTGATAGTAATGTGTTAAGACACATGTCATGTATCGATCGACTAATCTAATATATACAAGCACGCGGTAGGGTAAGTTTTTACTAGAGGCTTGTTGAACCCAATGGGATTTCTATTTTTTTCTTTTATTTGTTAGATTAACCTTTTTTGAAAAAAAATTATACTATCAAATCATTAAAAATATTACAGCTAATCGTTCGTAAAAAAGTGGATTAGTAACCTAAAATAATTTTACAAGTAATAGATACACTGTTAGTGTAAATCATGATTGAGGGGATATAATTGTTTAAATATTTTTATATTGTTAGTGCATAAAATTTAAACTCTAAAAATAGACTTTTTTCATTGTTTTCTCATACTGCTTTATCATGGCTTTTAGCTTTTGTTAGTTTCATTTTTGTATTGCTTTGAACTGTTTCTGCATATCTGACCTTTTCTCATCATGTTTTCTCTTGAGCCGAGGATCTTCCGAAAACAGACTCTCTATCTTCAGAGATGGGGGTAAGGTCTGCGTACATTTTACCCTCCCCAGACCCCACACTGTGGGATTTCACTGGGTATGTTGTTGTTGTTGTTGTTCATGAAGCAAAGTTTGAATAGACACAAAATATAAGAAATAAAGAAAGAAAAACTTTTGAAATTTGTGGTCATAAAAACATTAGTACGACTATAAATGCTTCTCGTTAAAAGTAAAGTGAAAATTTTAAATTAATTTTTTTTCCAATTTAAAATATTATTATTCTTTTGAAACCGAAAAGAAAGTATCCTCGCATCATTCACATGGTGTATAAAACTAACAAGGAAATACGGCATTCTTTTTCTTTTTTCTTTTTCTTTTTCTTTTTCCTATGTACAGTCAAATAATGGGATCTTAAGCTGTGTGATGTGATATATTCTAAGAATTGTCTTTCTTTACTTGCATAAGGAGCATAAGCTAAGGTATAGAAGAATATACCACTTGTATGAATTAAAGAACCAACCGAATAAAGGAATAAACGAAGGGATTTAAGTTATACATTACAATGTAAATATTTTTAAATTATTCATGAATTTTACTCGAATACAGGCTAGCTACTATTTCTATCATATTATATTAAATAAAGACAGCAATCCTGTTTACTCGACTTGATTAAAAAATGACACTATTATTATTTGAAAAGTTAAACAATTTTCTTTCAACTATGAGATTTTAAAATATATTGTAATATCTTTAATTATAAAACTATTAAATTTATAGCTTTTTTTTTTGCAGTTTTTTACGTATATAATATTTATCTAAAAATTAAATAAATAATATTATTTGAAAATATATCAAGTAATTTAAACAATATCAACATAAAAATATGTAGTCCTCATGTATTCCAAGTTATGTTACTGTGTTTAGTACAAATTTAGAAGGACTTTCAGAACTTGTGATAAAAAACAAACCATAGATATTTTTGTTTATATTGCTAAAAAAATCCATTGTTTGTTTGTATATTGTTACCTATAAGTTTTATATTGTATCGTTACTTTAAATATGGTATTTAATTTAAATTTTATTGTTAAATTCATTGTTACATAACGATAAAAAATATTTACTTTATGGAATGATCCATAGCCAACCAACTGAGTTACTAAGCTCCTACTCATATGTTTATCTTATTCTCATCTTGCTCTTACTTATCATTTACTAATTATCTTGTTATGTGCCATTAGTGCCAGTACTATTCCACGAGTACGTCTCACAAATTAGAAAGTCAAAACAAGAAGATAAATATCTGTTGCAAATAGAGAGATTTTAATGATGAAGCCATAAGTGTTGGATGCAAAGACAGTACTCCCTCCCTCAGTCTCATATTACTCGATCATTTTTCTTTTTGCCCGCTCTTTAAAAAATTATAAATAAAAAATATATTTTACTATCTTACCTCTATCTCTCTCCAATAAATACATTCTAATTAATATTGACTATTTTCAAGAACACTTAATACTAAGGATAAGACGGAAAAAATCTAATTAGTTTTATCTTGGTTTTGTAAATGAACAAGTAATTTAAGATATATATTTTTAGTAATGTGACCAAATAATATGGGACGGAGGGAGTAATTAAGTACTTTTTTAAGTAAACATTCTCTAACAGACTTTTTTAAGGTTAATTAGTAGCCACGTGACCTCTGATTGTCAGTGGTGTGAACTTTCTTCATTGCTCGGTTCACTATCCATATTATTTCATTCTTTTAAAGGAAAACATACTCTAGCAAAAAAACTTTAGCAGTAAAAAACTATTCAAATTATATATGCAAGCCTTATGTATACATATAGACATTATTTCACTAAATTTGATATTGCTTTTGCAGAATGTATGTTTGATAGACATTAAAGTTATAACCTTGATCTTGATTATTGAAGAGTTAGTAAAAGCGTTTTGACATATATTTGCAAAGGACCAAGTATCTAATTGCTCACGTACAAATATTTTGAGCTAATTGGATATAGTCGGATTCAGATTCTGATTTGGTAGACACTGCAGGAATAATAGGTAATCGTATTTTGGAGCAAAATAAATCGAAGGATATCCGTCAGTTTCTCAAAAAGATTGATAATTAAAATAAATTTGCTTTGTCAAGCAACTGTTAATTTATGGGAAAAAGGTACCAACGGTAGATCTACGTAGGGATATATTTTCCTTCTGATATATCGAAGATGTTGTGTCTTAAACTAAAAAAGGCATTAAGCAAACCATTTTTCCAATATCCATAATTAAGACTTAGCTTATAACGTGCTATGAAGCGACATTACATCACATGATGCATTATGGTTAAAGATTTCAAGCTTAGACTAAGGCCGGTTGTTGATACATTTCAACACCATTAAGAACCTTGTGATAATTCAATTGATGTGTGCTTTCTCTAAAAAGGATTGAAGTGGCAGCTCAAGTAAATATATCGACATAAAGTAGATGATAACTTTACCCAAAAAAAGGGGGTAAATGATAATTAGATATTACTTCAAAAAGATAGAATTGAGTCCTGCGAATCTGAGCCCTACTTTGGTAATTGATGACACTATGAGTAAATTGACAGCTGATGTACACTACAACAAATTGTGCCTAAGGCCACACTTGTTTTTAGACAATATTTGTAGGACGAGAAAAACGTTACTATAGGTGGTACTACATCTACAAGCATGGCTTTTTTGTAAAGGGAAGAGGACATAAAGGGTCATCCGGCCCAAACTATTTCCACCTGATGGCCCATTTTTCTCCAAACCCAAAGTTTAGCCAGCGTGAACTAAAAGTTCACTTAAAAAAAAAAAAGAGGACTATTTGTGGTGACTTTGGTCGCCACTAAAAATCTTTTTTTTTTTTAAAAAAAAAAAACACTAAAGATCAACTATACATAGAAAATGTATCATACGTCTAAAAAAAATATCATTGTTGTATAGAATATGTATCCCTATCATATATCTATAGAAATTGTATCATAGGTTTGTATTATTATTGTGTAATTTGTGTATAATAAATGTATCATCAACGTATACTCACTAATCATACATTTATTATACATTAGTTATACATTGATTATACACTAATGATTCACATATTATACATATTCCATATATAAGTATAGAAAATGTATCATTGTTATATAATTTATATATAAACTGTATCATTCTTGTATAGAAAGTGTATATATAATTTCAGCATATGTATATAAACTGTATCATTCTCGTGTAGAAAGTGTATCATACGTATAAAAAATATATCATACATATACATATAGAAACCATATCATTGTGGTATAGAATATGTATCACTATTGTATATGTATAGAAAATGTATCATACATATAGAAACGGTGTCATTATTGTATAATAAATGTATAATTGACGTATAATTTATGTTTAATAAATGTATACTTACTAATTTTTTTAGTTTTTAGTTTATATATTTTAGTTTGTTAAGTTTTCGATGATGGTTACTTTAGTATATAAAATGTATCATTGTTATATAGAATATATATCCCTACTGTATATGTATAGAAAATGTATCATAAGTATTATTATAAATGTTTTGAGATATTTCTTGAAGACTTAACGTATAAATATACACATATTATACATGTTTGGAATATTGAAAATTCAATCACTGTATAAATATACATATATTATATATGTTTTGAAACATTTGTTGAAGGCTCAATATGAATTTTACCACTTAAAAAAAGAAAGAAGAAGTTGATATTTAGTGGCCACAATAGTCTTTTTTTTTGCAGCAGACTTTTAGTGGCGACTTTAATTCTTTTTTTTTTTTAAGGCATTTGGGCTGCTGGACCGACCAGCGCTTAGGAATAGTTTGGGCTGGCTGGCCAGCTCACGGTATCAGGGCCAAATATGGGATTACTTTGGCCTGTTGGCCATTGTATGTCTTTTTACCTTTCGTAAATGTAAGCCTTTTCTTTATAAAAAGTGTTGCCTTAAAGATTACTCTGGTTTAGATCATCCCTTAAAGAGTGTTACCTTAGGTCGAAAAGTGTGGCTCTTGATCAATGTTGTGGTTTCTGATGATTTAGGCACTATTTTTCGGGTGTGATTGAAGGCCTAATATGTTGTAGTATTTTTGGTTTAGATGTCGCCGGTTTGACTCAGAAAACGGCATCATAAAAGGCTTTGACATTAATTAATTTCTAGACAAAACTTAACAGTTTCAAAGAACATGCCTATGTATTAAGCTAATTAAGTATCCTGTCAAACTCTTGCATAAGTCTATATTACTCCTCCTTAACTAAAATTTCTCTAATACGTGTACTACAACAGAATTTGCCTCCTGGTTTTGATATACTTCCTCCCTTTTAATTTATGTAAATTTATTTAACTGAGCACGGAATCTAAGAAAAAAATGAAGATTCTTAAAACTTATAGCCTTAAACATGTACTCATAATATTTATATGGCTACAGACTTTTGAATATTGTTTCCAGATTTAGACAAAAATCAATCTTTTGGGAATAGATTAAAAAGGATAAATTGGACGGAGAGTATCAATCTTTAATCCTTTTATGTGATCAAGTCAAGCCTACTAAATGATAAGATTTTCTATTGCATATTCTATTAGAACCAAAACTCCAAGCCAAATACAAAGTCATATATATTATTTGATCTAATTCTCACATGGTACAACAACACACTAGATAATGGAAAAGAAACATTACAAAAGGCTAGTTGCCTGTCCTTAACTTATTCAAACACTTTTTTTCTTGAAGATATTATATATGAGGAGTGGCTATCAAGTAAATATCCTTGTCTCTTCTAGCAGTCAAACCATTTGCCGCAGTCATGTCCAAATCTTTTGGGTCCATACCATTGGGAAGTGTCCAGTCAAAATTGTAAAGCAAATGGGCTAATGGCAAAGTAACAAGAGCTAAACCAAATAGTCTTCCTGGACAAGTTCTTCTTCCAGCACCAAAGGGAAGAAATTGGAAGTGATTTCCGCCAAAGTCAATTGAACTGTTCTCGAACCTCTCTGGTATAAAACTTTCAGGATCTTTCCAACTTTCTGGATCTCTTCCTATTGCCCATACGTTTACCAGGACTTTGCTTTTGATCGGGATTGTGAATCCATTTATCTTTGTTTCCTCTCTGCATTCCCTCGGGATTAGTAGAGGATTTGGAGGATGTAACCTAAGTGTTTCTTTGATAACCAAGTTTAGGTAATTCAACTTCTCGAGGTCATCATCATCGAATGTTTTCTTTCCCTTAAAGGCTTCTCTTACTTCGGCTTGTGCTTTGGCCATGACACTAGGGCTCTTCATCATTTCTGATAATGCCCATGCAATGGTTGAAGATGCTGTCTCAGATCCTGCTACGAACATGTCCTACATCATATAAATTAATATGCTGGTCAAATTTCTTCAACCACATCAAACAGTATAGCAGCTCCTAGCTTTTCTAATCTAAAAGACTAGATATGATTGTATGTTCAGACTAGATACTATATGATTGTATACTAAAAGGTTATGTTTTTACCTATTTAAAACCGTCAAAAACTTAATTTATATAGTTAAACTTTTTATAATGGTTTTCTTTGCCTGAACCTTTTTCTACATTTATAGCGGTTGGTTGTTATAAGCAAAAATTATCCAAATATGAAGATACAAAAGAGTTCCCAACTTCATCTTTTAATTTCTCTTGTTCCAAGTTCACCAAGAAAGTTGTATGTTATAGCAAAATACTGTAACGAAGAGTGACATTATAGATAGGTCTGACAATATAATCAAAGGACAAAGGGAGAGTGAACTTACAAGAATAACGGCTTTGATGTTGTCATTTGTTAGGGTAAATGGAAGTTCCCCTGTCTCCATGACTCTAAAGAAAACATCAATCAAATCTTCATTAGTTCCACATTCAGCATTGAATTTTTTTCCATTTGCCCGATTCTCTCGATGCACATCAATAACTTTGTCCAATACTGCATCTACCTTATTACGTGCCTCAATTAATTTAGAACCCATCCCACTAATCCCACTAAGAAATTTTTTCGAAGGGAACAAATCAGCCAGCTCGAAACCTCCAGCTAAGTTTAATACTCCGTGAATCAAATTTATCATCACCTCATTTTGATCTTTACACGTTCTCCCAAACGCTGACCTACATGTCACGGAGTTCATAAACCAAAATAGTTTTTTCTGACATATTGATGGCCAAGTTCTCCATCGATTTAATCGACGATATGAGACTCGAGAGTTCATCTTGTCGAATCGGGCTGAACGACTTGACCATCTTGGCACTGAGGAGTTCCATGATGCACAATTTGCGCATATGTCTCCAATAATCATCATACGGAGAAAATGCAATATCCGTACAGCCATAACAAAAGATCTTCGCTACCATGGTTTGTGACCTTGATGCAAAGGCAAGGTCGTGAGTTTTTAGAAATTTTTGTGCCATGTGTGGTGAGGATACAACTACAGTGGGGACTCCTCCAAGTTGTAAGTACATGATGGGACCAAATTTTTGTGACAAGTTTTTGAGAACATGATGTGGTATTCCCCTTGTGAAGTGGTGCACACTACCAATAATTGGTAGCCTCCATGGTCCTGGAGGTAATATTTTCTTGTTGTGACCTTTTTTTGTTTTAATCCTCAATTTCTGAATTAGAAAAAAGAGGAAAGAGATGAAGAGCAAGAAAGAAATAAAGTGTTGAGTGTCCATCTTTCTCACAACACAATTAAGAGAAAGTGAAGTGATTTTTATTGGATTGAATTGGTTTAGAGCTAGCTGCTGTACTTATATAGAGGGTGCACGTCAACCTCGTGATTCATGAACTTAGAATTTTCAGGCACGTGAGTTTAAATAAAATTACTAGTTCTTTAATTAATTGTAATTCATTATGTTTATTTTTTCCGTTTATAAAAGTAAGCACAGAAACATAATTTGACCTTTTTGAGTTCATAAAAATTATTCCATTATTTCAACTTTAATTTGAAAGATTATTTGCTAATTAACAATTGTCTAACAATGTCCACATGTTTTACTGATGAAATATATGTCAAAACCTTCAGTATCGCAATGTTGCCTTTATTGTAGTATATATTTTTGGTATCTAAACACATGAAGTCCTATATTGACATTTGGTATAACAGAAAATTAATATTTAAGATGTGCTGACGTTCACAGAATAAAAAACCTTCTCTGTCATCAGATTCCAATCCACATTTTAAAGGTTTGTACTTTGTTCGTCACATGAATTAAAAAACTTATTTGTCTTTCTGGTCTAATTCATAACAAATAAAAAGCTTTAGTGAAGAATTTAAAATAAATAAATTTTGAATATCTTAAAACTCTGTATAATTTTATCAGCACGCATCTTAATATAATTCCTACTCAACTTTCTTTTACCTCTCCCCTTAGAACAAAAAAGAACGATCTAAAAAGGAAGTAAACATGAAAAAGAGAGGACAAAACGAAGAAGAAAATGAGTTTTAGAGACATAGTAGGAGTTTTTCAAACGAAATAATGGTTAAGAAATGAAAATTAATTATTGTGTGAGAAAATGTTGTTGCATATTATTTATTACTTATATATAAATATAAGCTACAGTGGAAGTAGGGGTGTTCATGGTTCGGTTATTAATTAAAACCATAACCAAACCAATTTAGTCGGTTTTTAAATGTCTAAAGCCATAACCAAACCAAATAAAATAATAACCACCGGTTTGGTTATTGTCGGTTTGGTTCGGTTTGGTTGGATTTTTCGGTTTATGACTAGCAGCCATGAGACTTATCAGTAAAACATTAAAAAGTTGAAAAAGACATGTCTTTTTTTTTGTTCAAACTATAACTTCTATTTGTCGTTTAAGGTAGAACATACATCATAGAGATATTTTCACTATTAGTGATAGTGTCATACTCAAGTTACCCAAAGTTGCTAAACTATTACAGATAGAGTTAAAAACTAACTAAGTAGTGGCTGCACCATTTTTGTCATCTTAATACACATACCTGGAAATAAAGTAGAGCATAGGAGCTTTTAGTTGTTGTTTCAAACATACATATTAATTAAACATAAAGACTACCTAAAATTAAAATGAAAATATATGAAATAAAAAAACTTTGTGTAATGATCCCAAACTTTGGGGAAATACTTGCATTTTGTCCTCAATTCTCCCATTTATTGAAAACACTTTGTGTAATGATCTCAAACTTCAGATGTTTTTCTATCATTATCCTCAGGGCTAGGGTCTCGACTACACAGAGTTGTTCTTTTCTGCCTTTTAGGAGGATTACCCACGGAAGAAGTATTAGGGCATTACCATGTGCTTGAGTTGCAACAAATGCTAATGTTACTAAAGTATGTTCTATAGGAACCTCCAAATCTACCACCTCTGTCCTTTTCATATGAAAAATATTAGAAGTTTAGGACCTATTCAGACAAGAAAAAAGAAAGGTATAAATTCGGGAAAAAAAGAAGAAACAACCTAAAATCAAATGGCTGACAAAGAAAGGCTAAAAATTTAAGTTAAAGACATTAGACTCTAACGTGAGCTTTTCTTTTAGTAGGTTTACACTTAAACACTTAAAGAGTTAAAAGACTTAAAGACATGGGCTTGGACATATTCTTAACAACATGGGCCTTAAAAGGTATAAAATATTTATAATCATTTATGAAAAACTAATATTATACATATAAATATTACAAAATTTATGTATATAATTTATCGGTTTGGTTCGGTTATTTATTCGGTTATTTTTTAATATAACCATAACCAAACCAAATATTATCGGTTTTTAAAATTTAAAACCAAATCAAATCAAACCAAACCAAATATCAGTTTTTTTATTCGGTTTGGTTAAATTTTCGGTTTGGTTTTGGTTTTAACCAAAACCGTGAATAGCCCTAAGTGGAAGTGTATATGAGCTCAGAGACGGGGCCAGAAGAACCTTATGGGTTCTGAATTATAAGATATATTCGGGGGTGGTCTTTAATTTTTGGCCCTCAAATTACTGATTTTTAATTTTTGTCCTTCGCCTAAAATATCCCGAGGTTCTGGGTTCGAACTCCGGTTCAGTCTAAAAAAATCGCAAGACAGAGTTCATTGCAAAATTTGGCCTATTCAGGCTAAAAGTAGGCCTTAAGGCCTAACTTTTATAGAATTACAACAATTTTTTTTTTTTGCCTCAAGGCAAAAGAGGAAAAAAAATTGGCTTAATGCTTTTCGTTCTACAAAAGATCAATAATAATCAAACTCGGATGACGTGGCATGATCCTGACCTTTGCAGCTCATTAATCAAACTCTAATCTCCATCGTTTGATTTTAAAAGTTAGTTGCTGCACTTTCCTTTACGCGTGCCTGGTATCGAACCCAACCAACAACATTGATATTTATTCTATCTCTACTACTCTACCATAATTGACTTATATATGTGGATCATGACATACCCTCCTCCATCAAAACATCCTTGACCTCAAGGATGGGAGTCAAAATCAGGAAACTTAGCTTTGAGGAACTGGTAATCTTCCCAAGTAGCATTTTCAGGTGGTAAATTAGACCATTGCACCAACACCTTGAGTAGAGCCGCATTATTATTTTTCACCATTTGTCTCTATAGAATTGCAACTGATTTAACAAGGAACTGGCCATCTTCCCTAGTAGGAGGCAGCTCAGATTGTACAACTATTCTAGCACCAACCTTCTTCTTAAGCAATTAAATGTGAAACACTGGATGCACCTTTGAACTTTGAGGCAGTGCTAGCTTATAAGCAACCTTTTCACTCCCGGCTAGCACCTGATAAGGACCATAGTGCTTTGAACTCAACTTGAGATTCTTCCTTAAGGCAATGGAAGTTTGCCTATAAGGCTGCAATTTCAACCATGTCATCAACTGCAAATTCTCTGTCAGTCCTTCTTTGATCAGCATAGAACTCCATTCTTTCTTGGGCTTTGCTCAGATGATCTCTAAGTAGCTGTTGCATTTGCTGTCTTTGCATGACGGCATCCTCAACTGCAGGAACTACGGTTTCAAGTAAAGGACCAATGATAGGTGTGGTGGTGAGTAACCATACAATGCTTCAAATGGTGTGCATTGCAAACTAGTATGAAAATTTGTATTATATCACCTCTCCGCAACAGATAACCATTGCTTCCATTTAGTAGGCCTGTTTGTTGTCATGCATCTTAAGTAATTCTATAAACACTTATTGACTCTCTCAGTTTGACCATCACTCTGAGGAAGATAAGATGTGTCATAGTGAAATTGAGTACCAGTAGTTTGAATAAGGCTTACCAAAAGTTGCTAAGAAAGATCTTGTCTCTGTCAGTGACAATAGATTTAGGTGTCCCATATAAGCTGTACACCCTTTTCCAAAACACTTCAACCACATTTACAGCAGTATAGGGTGAGATAACACTATAAAATGAGCATACTTAGTCATCATGTCCACCACCACTAATATTACTTCTTTATTCTTGGATTTAGGCAACCCTTTAATAAAATCCATGCTGATATAACTCCAAGATTGGTTTGGGATAGGAAGTGGTTGCAGGAGTCCAGGATAAGACACATTGTCATCTTTGCATCTGGCACACACATTGTTACACCCCGTACCTCGGAGAAGCACTGGTTAAATTTGAATGTAAGTATGTCGAGTTACGACTAGGTAAAACAACTTTGAAGTATGAGGAACGAGGCATTATTAAGTATATTGTTTAAGTAAAAGACGAATTGCGATCTCGTAAGTCGTAATCAGGAAAGACTATTTTGAAACACAATAATATGGCCATTATCATGTATAATAAATGATAAATATCATGTATGAAGAGTTTCGGAAGGTTTCGAGGTTAAGCAAATTGAAGAAAATAAGTTCGACGAAAATTTGAGAAATGTTGGACAGATTTCTAGTCAACTTTGGAGGGGTATATCTCCATGTATATTTGGAGTTTTAAGGTGTTTAAAAATCCTAAAATGAAGTTCGGCGAGTGTAGTTTCTAATGCAACAAACCGCTCGTCGATAGGACATCGGAGTAGAGAATTATAGACGTTACAAACTGAGCTGTCGACGCAGAAACAGGACTGCTACATTACTGTAGCTACAGTGACGCCGCCTCAGCCCTTATAAAAAGGGGCAAACCCCCATTTTCATCATCCAAAAATGTCCAAAAAGTTCCAGAATTTTCAGCACACAAAAGGGTCTCTTACATCACATAAAATTGAAGATTTTGAGCAAAATTTCAAGCTACGGAATATCAATCGAGGTCCGGGCAACGCGTAGTCACGAATATAATTTCGTTTGGTGTTGGAGTGGCTTGGGAACAAGAAAATAGTGAAGAGTTTGCTACCTTCATAAAAATAAGGTATGAATTGTTGAATCTCTTTCTCTATCAATATGAATTAAGGAATAATTTCAAGAATAGTGGTTATGGTGTGTTGTGTTGTGTTGATGTTGTTGATTTATGGATTGAGGGTTGAAGAGAAATTTGGATGAAAATACATATATTTATCTTGTAGGATGTTGAGGATGTTGTTATTGATGTTGTTAGTATTAATTTCGGCTTCTTTACGGAAATAAAGTATTCAAATAGTCGTATCACAAGTTGGTTAGTTGAGAAATTTAGAAAACATCGTGTAGGATGTTTTAGGAGATATATTGGCATGGATAATGGTATTGATGATGTTGGTATTGTTGTTGTTGATATTATGATTTCGGGCTAGGCATATAAACAGGGGAGATGCTGCCCGAATTTCGACAGAATTTAGAAGGATTTTAATTAAAGTCTTGAGACAAGTGCCTGATGACGAGCCTAACAATATTATGAATGGTTCTATATGTAGATTACGAGGCTATTAATGATCTTAAGTGAATTGCAAAATTGGAAGTAAGTTGGAAGTCGAGAAATTATCTTCCAGGTATGTTAAGTCTAGTCCCCTTCTTTCTAAAGGCATGATCCTTTCGTTATAAATCTTTGTATCGTACTCATAATATCATTGGTTCCAAAAATGCTAGAAGTCCACGAATTTCGTGATCCTTATAATCTTATTGTGCTTCTAAAGGCATGATTCTGATACTACGGCTTCATAAAGGTTTCCATATCTTCCTCATTTTCAAAAGTTAAATGTTTACAACTCCAAGGCATAATTCCTTTCCTAATAATTCATAGCTGTTTTCCCAAAATGCCGTATTTTCCAAACCAGAGATTTATGATTCTGTGAGCTCTTATGATAACAGCGATGAGCATGTTTTTACGATGATAATGATGATGTCAAAGATGAGGATATTTTCTATGATGATTATGATGATGATGATTTTATGACTAAAAGTCTCAAGTTATGAGATCAATGCTTTTATGAGATGATTTTATTCATAGAGATTTCCATGTACATGAGCTTTACATTATTATGATGATTATGATGAGAACGATTTTATGTTCAAAGGTTCCAAGCTTATGATTTCAATGACGATATGAGAATATTGAGCTATCTTTTGACCTTTCTTAATTTTATTCATTGTTGTTGGTCTCACCTTATAAAAAATTTTCCTTCAAGGTGAGACAAAGCGACGATGATTATTCCATAATATAATCGGAGGTTACCGACCTTACGTCACTCCGATGTACTCATAGCTTTTACTTGGCTCTCATGCATGCTTTATATATATATATATATATGTATGTATTTTCTCACACCGCGCCGCGCTATAGTCGGCCGGGCAGGCACGTAGATGTGCACACCACTGCAGTGGGCATATTACGATATTGCCCCGGATGCGGAAGGCCTGGACGCAGGCTAATGATGATAACACCGAGCCTTGATGGCCGGGCATGATATTATATATGACACCGTGCCTTAATGGTCGGGCATGTTACTATGTATATGTATAAAAATATTTTTTTAAAGGCTAAGCATGTATGACATCCGCCTTATGAGGCATTCAAATATACAGGTTATCTCTCTTATTCCTTGTTACTTTTCATATCTATGTTAGGTTGTTACTCATGCCTTACATACTCAGTACATTATTCGTACTGACGCCCTTTCTTGTGGGCGCTGCGTTTCATGCCACGCAGGTGTATACAGATGAGTAGAGGATATTGCTAGAAGATGTTCCAGCTGGATTGGCGAGCTCCATTTCTTTCCGGAGTGTTGCCGAGTCAGAGTATATATGTTACGGTATATTGATTTATGTTACAGACTTTGCAGACAGAGTCATGTATACAGTATGCCAGTTTTGTAAGCGGCTATTTAAGCCGATGTATCATTATGCATTACAGTACAGATTTTCTTGATTCGAGAAAGACGAAAAGAATGTTTTCGAAAAGCTTCCATTATGCGTTTCATTTCATGACTTAAAAGTCCTATGAGATTATGAGTATAACGAAAACCAGTGGGTTCGCTCGGCTCTAAGTAAGGGTCGAGTGCCCATCATGCCCTATCAGGATTGGGGTGTGACACACATCAGAACTTGCTACAAATTCAACAACCATGTGCTTCATCTTAGGCCAATAAAACAGTTGAGATAGTCTTTTGAGAGTTCCTAACTAACTAGAGTGACTACCTGTTGGAGAATCATGAAAAGTGGAAATTAACTGTTGTCTGAGGTTTCCACTATCTCCAACATAGATTTTACCCCTCCTTATGATAATAACAGATGTACAGTGCCATAAACTTGGTCCTTGTAAGTCCACAGTGAGTTGAGTAATCAAATCACTTGCTTGTGCATCATTTTCATAGCTTGAATTGACCTTTTGCATCCATGATGGGACTGAAACACTAATAACCAATAGTTGACCATTGCTCATTAAAGAATTGCTCATCATATCTTCATGTTGTTTAGAACGAGTATCTGCCACTCTATTCTCAGCACCTTTCTTGTATTGAACTTCATAATCTAATCCAAGAAGTTTTGTGAGTCCTTTTTGTTGTATTGCTGAAGTCACCTTCTGCTCCATTAAGTACTTTAAACTGTATTGGTCAGTTCTGACTATAAAATGCTTGTATTGTAGATAGTGCCTCCACTTATCAACTGCACTTAATAAATCCATATACTCCTTCTCATAGATTGCTTTACCCCTATGCTTCTGTGCCAAAACTTTACTGAAAAAAGCAACAAGTCTGTCCCCTTGCATTAGAACAGTACCAATTCCACCATTACTAGCATCAGTCTCAACTATGAACTATTTAGAGTAGTCTGGCAATACTAAAACTGGGGTAGTTGTCATTGTTGTTTTGAGAGCTGAGAAGGTCATGTCAGCTTCCTCATTCCACTTAAAAGCATCTTTCTTAAGTAGATCAGTCAATAGTACCATAAACAGCTACATACTTTCTGTAATATCCAGGCAAACCCAAGAATCCTCTTAGAATCTTAATTGAGCTTGGTTTGGGCCAGTCAATCGTAGCTTGTATTTTGGTTGGATCAGTTGTTATACCCCATTTAAACGGGTTAAAGTAGGAGTACAACATATTGGTGATTCCTATTTTGTTTATTTTAAGGAGTCGCCACCTAATTAGTTTATTGGTGAATTAGGACACCTAAATATTAACTAAGGCAAAGTTAAAATAAACCTCCGTTAATGGTCTGCTTAATTAGCGTGATTCTAGGTAAGGGTTCTAGATCATCCTAAAAGGAAGGGGTTAGGCATCCTTTAGAATCTGTTAACTACGGTTAACCGGTCAAACTTAGGTTAATTGATTAGGGCTAAAGATGCAAATATAGCATTTAAATTTTAAGAAAATGGCTTGTAAATGTTGCTAAGGTTTTAAAGGAAAATATAATAATACTGTTTAATATAATACTTATAAATATTGTCAAGGCTTTAAGTGGAAATGCAATAATGCTATTTAAAATAAGATTTGTAGAAGGTATAATGATTTGCATAAAAGAAGACTTTAAATGCTATTTAATATAAGATTTATAAATGTTTCCAAGGCCTTAAATGAAAATACAATAATGCGATTTAAAATGAGACTTGCGGAAAATATAATAGTTCGCATATAAGTGATAGCTTTTAGTAAATTTGAACTTTGAATAAAATTATGTTATGTGAATATGACGGTGCAAACAAAATCTAGCTTTATTTTTATAAATATGATGCAAAAGGACGTGAGTTTCTTTCTCCTTTTTATTATTTAACTATATTCGGCTAAAAGATGCATAATTGGGCAACTCTTGAAAAAAATTGTTTATAAAATATATTTAAAACTCATATTTGCAATATTGATGACGTTTTTTGAAGTTTCTAAGATAGTAAAACATGATTCCTTTAACTTTGAATATGTATTCACGCTATTGAAAATCAACTGTTCTAACAAAATAAATATTATAGATATTATAAATAATTTTAACCTAAAAAGAAGAAAATGAATCTTATGGAATTAATTATTAGTTTTCCTTAAATTAACTACCCATTACTAAAACTAAACCCCACTAATTCGCTAAAGTTCATCTAAATTAACAAACAAAGTGTTAGTCATACAATACAAATTAAATGCACAAAAAATAAAATAGAGGAGTAAATATGAGTTAAATGGGCTCAGCCCATTTTAGGACTGCTGCTATCTGCTGCTGTTGGGCTTTGGCCCAGTAATTTTTTTTATAGACTGCTGCGGTCTGTTCCTGCCTATTGGGCTTTGGCCTAGAATTTTTGTTTTCTATTTTCTTTGCTGCGGACAGGACTGATGGGGGATGACTCGAAAAGATTGCGTTGGGCTTTTAGCCCAACACAGAATGCGGAAGAAGAACGAGTCCCTCGGACTCGTAGGCGATGGTCATGCATAAAATGAAAGGAAAAGGATTAGTATGTAATCAATAAATAAAGTTAAAACATATAATGCAAGTTCAAAACAGACTAGTGGATTATATATATAATATGTATATTTGAGTATATTTCGTGTATACACATTCATAAGGATACTTAGAGGGTTAATATTGGAAAGCTTTTGCCCCGTCTTCCCGATGTTGCACAAGTTCCAAGGAATTTCATGAATTCCAGGCATGGCTAACACCGGGGAGGTTCAAGCTTAATCCATAATGACCAACTAACTTCCCTATCAATGTATTTTCATGAATATACCTCAAGAATACATAGGTATACAACCTCACTGCCTTAACAGTATTAAAGCACTTATGACATACTAAGGCACACAATCTGCACAGCAGTGGCAGTGGACATTGCAAGAAAAACTACACAATATGCTAAGGCAAACAGCATCTGCGTAGCAGTGGCCGTGAACTTCACAAAACTGTCTAACTACAAAATATACTAAGGCACAAAAATCTGCATAGCAATGGCAGTAACAAGGGTCTGCAGATTATGAATGATTCACGAATCATATAATACCACACATGAGCATACAACAGTAGACAAGCAAAGCAAGATTCTAAATCCCTTTGACAGCCAGTCGCACCAAGTTAAGCAAAGATGAAACTAAATTTTATTCATATATGATAGAACGAGCAAGTTTGATGTTTCAAGCAGCCTTAATCGTATGTGGCAAGACACTCGAACTAGACTACAATTTTCTGACTTAAAACAGGGCAAATACTTAGCATATAAGACTCAGAATAGGCAACATAGGAAAACATGATATTCGGCTTCATATGTTCAACAGGGTATAGATTATTACGAGCTAACTTGGGCTAAATATACTAACATGATATTCATCTAATAGTCAGACCTCTCTGGTTGTTTGCATGAGTCTTAATTCCAACTAGTTGCAACAAGATAGTCATTTAAGTCATTTTTAAGCAGAAAGTGGTATTTAATCAGAGACACTGCATGTTTACAAGCTGATTGAAGTTGAGTTCAGACCCTTGTTAATCCTATCTAGACCTGCTAACATCATTTAAATCCTACTTTATCATGCTGAAGACTATATGAACCAAAATAAACTCATGCCAACACCAAAACCCATCAGAACCAGCTTATGGACTAGCATAGAGACATTAATGATACCATAGTAGTATAGTTCATACATATACACCAAATTCTCAAGTTAACAAACTCCACATCCAAGCTTGAAACAGGTTTGTCATACTAACACATAACCAACTACTAAAACTGGAAGTTAAACCAATCTAAACATGAACATCCAAATATTTTAACTTCTGAGCCGAGACTAAACTAACTAAAACAGGAATATGCATAATGCTACTAAGCTAAGCTAAACTGAAAATAAACCAACTGAGAAGACAATCATGAATGAATACATAAACACTTACTGAGCTACCTGACTGAAATTAATTAACTAAAGAAGAGTTGTTCACATACTTAAACAAACTAAACTACATTATCCTACTTAAACATGCTTAACCACACAAACAGACTTACCTATCAAACTAAAATAACTTAAGTAAACTAACATGCTTGAATCACGGAAGAATAAACCAAAATAACACAGGGCAACCAAAGAAATTAAAAAAAAAACAGAATGGAGAATTACCTTCTTCGGGTGCGGGGTTTCCAATCTACCTCGAAGACTACCAAATCCGAGCTTGCGATGCTCGGATTCGAAGCAATACCAAGACAAACGAAAACCAAAAAAATGACTTAGTATTTTGACTCGATATTCAGAAATATAAGACTGATGAACTAATATTGCTTAGGGGATTTTGGGTGGCTGAAAACTGGTATTTTTTAGGGAATTTCGGCAGCTGAAAGACTCTAATTTTTAGGGAGTTTTCCAGGCGGCTAACGCTTATCTCTTAGAGAATTTCGAAGGTTTCAAAACTTGTCCCCCAAACCATTTCATAAGCCACCATTTATAGAAAGCAGCTAGGGTTTTCCTGGGGGGTCTAAAATGAAAAATTGGGCGGGATTTAAGTTGACCCTTTTTCAAATCAAACGTTGGGTTCTGTCGTCGTTCAGAATACCCAGAAGAAGAAGACAACCCTCATTAACATTTCATACCCGAAAAAATGAAAAGGCACTGGTAAAGAAGAGATTTTTACCTCACAAACGGACGAAGTCCATTAAAAATGTCCTCAGATTGATAGCAGAGGGCAGAAAAAAAGAACAACAATCCAAATTTCAACCGTTGACCTTCTGAAGGAAAAAGGTTGATCATTAATTTCTTTCCCAAATTTGCCATGCAAGGCCTGTTGGGAATGAAAGGACCCTGGTGATTTTGTTGTTTGCATCGTTGATGAGAGAGAGCAGAGAAAGAGGAGGAGAGAGGAAGAAGAGAGAGAAGGGAGAGAAGCGGCGAATGTGGAAAAGAAAACGATATAACCCTAATGTTCATTTGTTGAACAAGACGGGTCGGGTCACCGGATAGTGGGCTGGGCAAATTAGAACATGGGCCGGCTGGGTTGATGATTAAAAATATGGGCTGGGCATTGATGGCCTGGTCCGAAAATAATTATAAGTTGATTGGGCGGATGGGCTAAAAATATATATTCCTTCTTGCGCTATTTTGGGCTTCTAAATTTGCACAAAAGATCTATTTTAAATAACTATATACTAACGTGTGCTAAAATATTATCTAATATAAAAATATGTAATTATCAGTGCCCGGATAAAAATAAAATTATATGACGTCGTAATAGTCGTGTGATAACCTTTTTCAAAGTTCAACAGTAAATCAACGCTATTATTTAATTGTGCAAAAATAAATGCGATGCGTGTGCATAGGATGATAAAAATACTGAAATGATTATAATGCGAATTATAATAATACTGGTAATAATAATAATAATAATAATAATAATAATAATAATAATAATAATAATAATAATAATAATAATAATAATAATAATAACAATAATAAGGATAATAGTGGTAGTAGTAACGGTAATAAAATAAAAATAAAAATAATAACAACAGTGACTACAATAGGATAAAGAAACGGCAGTATTAATAAAAGCTAATAATTTTAGTAAAGTATAAATAATTATTTTTAAAGTTTTCCCAAGAATGCTAGAAGCGTAAATCGATATTTTGGAGGAAAGACGGGACAAAATTGGGTGTCAACATCAGTAGAAACACCCTCCTTGGTGATCACATAGCCTAAGTATTCAACCTGTTTTTTACCATAAGAGCACTTTGATTTCTTAGCTAAAAGAGAGTGATCTCTTAGCAATTCATACACAGCAGTTAAGTGACCAACATGTTCTTCTAATGACACACTATATATAAGTATGTCAACAAAGAATACCAAAACAAATTTCCTCAGATAAGGCTGGAATATTTGGTTCGTCAAGGCTTGAAATGTTGCAGGTGCATTTGTTAGTCCAAATGGCATTACTCTAAATTCATAGTGTTCCATATGAGTTCTGAAAGCAGTCTTATACACATCATCTTCCTTCATCCTGATTTGATGGTAACCAGCTCTTAAGTCAGCCTTAGAAAACATCAATGATCCATGTAGTTCATCTAATAAGTCATAAACAATGGGAATGGGGTATTTACCTTGATAGTAATCTCATTTAATCCTTTGTAGTCCGCACAGAATCTCCATGTCCCATCCTTCTTTTTGACAAGAAGTGTTGGTGATGAGAATGGTGATTGACTCTGTTAAATGATGCAAATAGTAAGCATTTCCTTTACCTGCCTTTCTAATTCATCCTTTTGGTGTAAATTGTATATGTATGGTCTCAAACTCACTAGCATAGAAATAGGTTTGAGTGGAATCGTATGGTCAAAAGATCTGACAGGTGATAAAGACTTTGGTTCCATAAACACATCTTTGTATTGCTTTAGTATTGCTTGAATGGTTTCATCCACTGGATCCTACTTACCAGTCTCTACTGCTGATGTGCCGTGAAATTACGGGATATTCGATGCTAATTCCTTAAGCTTTTGTGACTCTTCAAGCACTTTTGTTGTTACTTTTTCTGTATTTATGTTTTTTTGTAGGATAAAATGCCCGGAGAGCATAACGGAGCAAAACGGAGCAAAATAGAGCAAAAATAGAACAATCAACACTTTCTGGCAGCATCTGCTGCAGTATGTTGAACATGCGAAAAGCATGTTGTGCAGCAGATGCTGACAGAGAAATTGGCACGACATGCTACGGTTTTGGCACAACATGCGACTCGCATGTTGCACCTGCGATACAAGATGCGAGTAGCATGTTGTGCAGTAGATTCTTACAGAGAAATTGGCACAACATGCTACGGTTTTGGCACAACATGCGACTAGCATGTTGCACCTGCGACACAACATGCGAGTAGCATGTTGTGCACGAGGGTATTATTGTCCAGATTTTTTTCCCGTTTTTGGAATGATATAAATACTCTTTTAGGGTTTGTAAAACACATCTTTGGCAGTTTTTCATCAAGTTTGGAGACTAGGTTTCTACACCACACTTTGGGGTTGAAGATTTGAAGATTTGGTTGAGCATTTCTTAAACCTTTAATTCATTTCTTCAATTCCTTGCTTTGTATTGATTATCTAAGTGTGTAACTTTCTATTCCATTACTTGAATCTTGTTTATGAAAATATTCTTGATTAAAGTTTGGTTTGAAACTCTTGTTATGCTTATGTATTGAATGATTTTTATTCCTAATGAAGTGGGCTATTATTTCTTTAATTAATCTCGTTCTTGAATGTTTCCAAAGGGATTAGCTAACCCTAGGACTCACCCATTTAATTTGATTTGAGCTCGAGAGAGGAAAGTCAATTTGGGAAAGATTAGTTAACAGGGATTTGGGTCATTAAACTCATCTAATAACTTGAGCTAGGAATAGGAAAGTTACTTGAGAATCAATTGGTTGTGCTTGATATCACACTCTAAGGCTTGGAAAAGCTTAGAGTGAAATTCATTGATTTGGTTGGAAGACTTTCAATGAAATTGTAGAAACCATTATCTATTAACATAAACCCGCTCTTAGTTGTAAAATCGTAAAATACGTTGGATGGTTACTTGAGTGTAATCTCCTATTATCCATGCTTGTGGCCATTGATCATTTTACTTGCTTTCTAGGTTAGTTTACATTTCTGCATTAGTTATAATTTTCTCAAAAACCAAAATATTATCTATCGTTTGGCTTAGCTTGGTAAGTGAAAGCTGCTTAATTTCTTAATCGCCTAGCATATTGTTCCCTGTGGGATCGACCCCGACTCATAGTTGGGTAAATTATATTGCATACGACCGTGTACACTTTCTCTTTGAGGAGTGGATTTGGACGTTATCAATTTTGGCGCCGTTGCCGGGGAACAATTTGGCGTATTTGAGTTAGTTTGGGATTTAAGCTTACTTGCTTTTGTCCAAACTTGTGAATATTTGTGTAGTTGTTTTCTTTGCTTGATTTTATTTTTATAAAAAAAATGGCATCATATAATGAAAATTGGTCGGATGGTAGTTGTTCATACTTTGATAACCCTTGTCTTTATTGTGGAGGACCACACTCATGGCAAAATTGTTTGAATTCTCCCGGGGGCGGATTGTGCGCACAATCCCAAACCTATGAGTGGAGTATTTGTGATAGGTGTGGTGATCAAAATGGTCATTGGAATAATTGTGCTTATTTATCCTTCCCTTCCCCGAACCCCCACTATGACTACTCTAGTTTTGATTTTGATGATAGTAGGGATATGGAAGTGGAAGAAGCCTCAAATGCTCAAAATGAGAGGATAATGCTCATGTTGGAGGCCATCCTTGAAAAAGTGGAAAAACAGGACTTAGCGGTTAAGGACTTGAGGCAAGAAATTAATTGCAATGACAAAGCTATTCACACCTTGGAGGATCAAATGAAATTATTGGTTCAGACTCATAATGCTCAACAACTTGAGGGTGTTGAAAGTAGACAAGAAAATGGCCAAAACATGAATTTCTCCAAGGGTGGATTTTTACAAGCTTTGAATGACTCTCAACTTGAAGAAGGCCTTGACAAAGTGGAAATTATGAGCCAAGATTGGCTTATGACTCAAGCTCAACAACTTGAAGCCTGTGGGGATCATCGTGAAGGCATTTCGAGGATGATGGAAGAATTTTTAAAAATCCATGTTGAGCAAAGTCAAGAGTTAACTTGAAATTGCTATCCGTGACTTGAAAGCCGAATTGAATGCAAAAGTTGAGGTATGCAATACTCAACATCAAATAGTCATGGATAGTAGTTTTAAGTTGGTTTCCAATGAAAAAGTGGTCAAGATTGATTTTCAAGAACTAATGATGAATTGCCAACTGACCAATCCAAAAATAATGCAAGATGCCGAGATTGAAGAAATGTTACTAGAGTTGCATAAAAAAGTTCATCAAATAATTTTTGAAGACTCTAGTTCATTTTTGGGTGAGGATGTCAAAATTCATGCAAATTTGGAATTTGAGCGCGTTGGACCTCATTCTAGCCATTTTTCAATGTTATGCTTGGTGAATGATATGGAAGTTGAACCAACCAAGCCTATGGAGAATTTTGGAGATGAAAATCAAAGCGTTTTCATTTTGAAGTTTGCTATGCCAAGAAGACAAAATGGCATGCCTCACTTACGGGCCAAGAAGTGCAAAATGCGACACCCGAGAGTTGGCCTCTTTGCTTTTCTACCACCGTCCCATGAGCGTCATCATAATCTTGATTCAAAATTGAGGCGAAAATTCATATCCTCCAAGTGGAGGGAAAAGTGGTAAAGGTAACCGTCATGCCGCGACGTTAACTTAAGCGCTTGGTGGGAGGCAACCCATCGTTTTAAAATTTTTAACTCGTTTTTGAAATTTTCTTTTTTAGAATAGCTTAGTAGATTATTTTTTACTAATCCACAAATTTTTAGAATTTTTGGAGTTGTTTTGAGCAAATTGGGTTTTTGGAGCAGCCCGAAACCAGTAGTTGCTGCTGAAAAAAAAAAAGTTTTCAGGTGACATCACCTGCGAACCGCAGGTCATGCCTGCGAGTCGCAGGTGCTGACAAAAAAAAAATTAATTGCCCTCAAACTATTTTATGTTTTGTTTTGATTATGTGCAGTGAGGACACTGGAATGTTTGTATTTGGGGGTAGCATGTGGTAGCACATTATATTTTGGATATGCATAAATTGTGCCTTACCGGGATTTTGTCTTATATATGGATATTGTGTGCCCTTGCCGGGTTTGTTTTGTGACTATTGGTATGGTTGTGAATAAACGTTGTTACAAATGGAACTTGCTCAAATTTTTGAAGATTTTGTTTTGTTGGCATGTTGTGGATTAGTCACTTTTGTTAGTTTATTTTCTTTCTTAGCTTCTTTAATTAGTCTTGTAGTTTAGGTGTAGGCGATCCTTTGAGGAAAAATTGTGGAAACTCTTGGCTTGTTTGGTACTAATAGAATTAGTCCCTTGCATGTGAAGCGTTTAATTGAGCATACCCCTCCAAGTGGAATTTTAAGTGAAAAGAGAAGCAAGATGCATAGAAGGAATGATTTTTGTGACAACTTCTTGGCTCATTTTATGACTCTTTACCTACTAGATGAGTTTTACTTGGGATGATGAGATATTGCTCTATTTGTTCTTGCTTAGGAAGTAAAATTGATCCATCTTGACTAGTTCATATGCCATGTGTGGTGAGTGTTTGTTGAATAATTCTTGTGTTTACTTTTATCATCTAGAACTTGTCCGGTTAGTCTTTCAATGCTAATTTTGATTATGTTGGTTGGAGAGATGACCTTGGGCTATCTTTGTGATTTTTGAAAGAGCCTCTTTAGCCTTTCTAGCCTACCATTGCATAAATAATATCACTAGTAACCCCATTTGAGCCTATGACCTTTTCTTTGATTGTCACATTACAAGCCTTTACCCTTTTTGATGAAAAGTCTCTCTTTTGAACCTTTCCCTCCTTGAACATGAAATTGTGAATTTGAGGTCAAAAGCCTAAGTTGGGGGTGTTAGTGTTGCTTGAGAGTGGTGAAGGTTGGTGTTGTGGAAAATCCAAAAGAAAGGAAGAAAATTTGAAAAATACAAAAAGGTTGCAAACTTTTTGTGCAAAAAAAATGTATCTTTGTGAAAAAAAAAAAAGAAATCAAGAAAATGGTTGTACAAAAAGAAGTTGGAATAATTGCGGAAACTAGTATGCAAAGGAAGGAGTGATGTTTTGAAATGAAGAGCAAAGTGGACGAAAGGTTTTGTGTAGTGTTCAAGGAGGGCGTAGTCACTTGTATCCCAAATACTTATCCTACCCTTCCCTAAGCCTACATTACGAGCTTAAAAAGTCCCTATGTGATCTCCAACCGAATGTTCTTGAGTTAGTGATGATTGAAAATAAGGGCAAGCTTATGGTGTGATATTTGTTAGCACTAGAATTTCTTTGTTGAGTGTGAGTGACTTTGTGTATTTGTCCCTTGCGTTGTTGTTATGAATATAGTGATTTTGAGACTTTCTTTCTTGTGAGGGCACATGGATTACGATAGAGTGGTGATGTTCAAAAATTTCAAGTTGAGTCAATTGAGCATATCTAGTAAGCCAGTGGTTTTGAGTCACTTATTGAGGCTTGAGTGTTGTTGCTTTATGGTTTTAAATCTCTATTGCATTCTTGAAATTGTATTTTGAAATGAGGGAGTTATTTGGTTGAAGCTTCACATGCTTGTATCCTAATTGTTGGTACCAACCAAAGTCATGTATTTGTGCTTAAAGTGGATCCTCATTGAGATTTTTGTTTTGATTTGCTTGAGGACAAGCAAAGACTTTAAGTTGGGGGTGTTGATGTGCCGTGAAATTACGGGATATTCGATGCTAATTCCTTAAGTTTTTGTGACTCTTCAAGCACTTTTGTTGTTACTTTTTGTGTATTTATGTTGTTTTGTAGGATAAGATGCCCGGAGAGCATAACAGAGCAAAACGGAGCAAAATAGAGCAAAAATAGAACAATCAACACTTTCTGGCAGCATCTGCTGCAGTATGTTGAACATGCGAAAAGCATGTTGTGCAGCAGATGCTGACAGAGAAATTGGCACAACATGCGACTCGCATGTTGCACCTGCGACACAAGATGCGAGTAGCATGTTGTGCAGCAGATGCTGACAGAGAAATTGGCACAACATGCTACGGTTTTGGCACAACATGCGACTAGCATGTTGCACCTGCGACACAACATGCGAGTAGCATGTTGTGCACGAGGGTATTATTTTCCAGATTTTATTCCCGTTTTTGGAATGATATAAATACTCTTTTAGGGTTTGTAAAACACATCTTTGGCAGTTTTTCATCAAGTTTGGAGACTAGGTTTCTACACCACACTTTGGGGTTGAAGATTTGAAGATTTGGTTGAGCATTTCTTAAACCTTTAATTCATTTCTTCAATTCCTTGCTTTGTATTGATTATCTAAGTGTGTAACTTTCTATTCCATTACTTGAATCTTGTTTATGAAAATATTCTTGATTAAAGTTTGGTTTGAAACTCTTGTTATGCTTATGTATTGAATGATTTTTATTCCTAATGAAGTGGGCTATTATTTCTTTAATTAATCTCGTTCTTGAATGTTTCCAAAGGGATTAGCTAACCCTAGGACTCACCCATTTAATTTGATTTGAGCTCGAGAGAGGAAAGTCAATTTGGGAAAGATTAGTTAACAGGGATTTGGGTCATTAAACTCATCTAATAACTTGAGCTAGGAATAGGAAAGTTACTTGAGAATCAATTGGTTGTGCTTGATATCACACTCTAAGGCTTGGAAAAGCTTAGAGCGAAATTCATTGATTTGGTTGGAAGACTTTCAATGAAATTGTAGAAACCATTATCTATTAACATAAACCCGCTCTTAGTTGTAAAATCGTAAAATACGTTGGATGGTTACTTGAGTGTAATCTCCTATTATCCATGCTTGTGGCCATTGATCATTTTACTTGCTTTCTAGGTTAGTTTACATTTCCGCATTAGTTATAATTTTCTCAAAAACTAAAATATTATCTATCGTTTGGCTTAGCTTGGTAAGTGAAAGCTGCTTAATTTCTTAATCGCCTAGCATATTGTTCCCTGTGGGATCGACCCCGACTCATAGTTGGGTAAATTATATTGCATACGACCGTGTACACTTTCTCTTTGAGGAGTGGATTTGGACGTTATCAACTGCACTTACCATAACTTGTATTCTCTTACATGGAAGAGGAACCAACACAGCATTGACTTCTTATACCAAAAGCTTTATAAATTGTACACGCAATGAATGCTTGTCCCAAAAGCTATATAACTTGTACACTTTAACCAACTAATTTTTTATCCCATGTGGACATATGTCATAGTACTTAATATTTATTCTCTTCTCATGTATAGACACATGCACTTCAATCTTAATTCTCCGACACATTTATTTTCTCAGCGCACTTTTACTTGTTCACTTTTGACTTTTCACGTTTTTGCTGAATATTTATTCTCTTCTTATATATAGAGCAGTTCAATTTTAATTCTCCTACACAAATTTATTTCCTTTGTGCATTTTTGCTTGTTCACATTTGACTTTTCACGTTCTTTGAGAATTAATAAATCCCATGTGAACATATATCATAGTACTGAATATTTATTCTTTTCTCATGCATACACGTATGCACTTCAATTTTAATTCTCCGACGCATATTTATTTCCTCCGTGCACTTTTACTTATTCACTTTTGACTTTTCACGTTCTTGCTGAACATTTATTCTCTTCTCGCGTATACATGTATACACTTCAATTTTAATTCTCCGGCACATAGTTATTTTCTCCGTGCACTTTTACTTGTTAATCAATATATATTATAAAGCTAGGCATAGATAATCCTATGTGGCACTTCTCTATGTCCTCCATTAGCGTTTATCTTTTTTCTCAATTTTTTGACCTTTTCCTTTTCATTCTCTATTTTAATAAATAAAATAAAATATTAACGGTTTCATCCCTCACCCACAATAAAGACTCACTCACCATTTAATGGCATTATTTTTTCCATCACTTCCCCTATAATTATTGTCATTATTCTGTATTAAATTTATTATGAGTAAAAGCAATGAACCTTCCCTCATTCTACTCATTCAATTCAATTAAATTCAATTTTAAGGATATATATATATATATATATATATATATATATATATATATATATAACTAGGTATAGACAAGGTGATGTGACACCTCCTCTTTGGCCAAGAGTTCTATTCATCGTTCTCTCATTTTTTTGACATTTTCCCTTCTTCTTTTTTTAATTTATATCTACATTAAGGAAATTGAAAATCACGTCATTTGTGAAGAGATGTAACTACCGATTTTGTGCATTTATCATGCAACAATCATTGTTGACTGCTCTTTTCCTATCTCTAACGTTACTTTTCTTATTATGCCTGTTTGTATTCCATACTTGAGGGTGTTTGTAAATCATATTTCGAGAAGCCTGCAAAATTGGAGAGGCTGGTGGATTCAACGGGTCTTAATCATGTATATATCTTAGGGGAATTGGGTCATTGGGATGAATAGGGGATTTGAAAAAAGTGTACAAAAATTTGTCTCAGAATAATTATCAATTTAGCAATTCAAAATAAAAGTTGTTAATTATTTTCAACTATACTCTTAACACTGAATCATCCTTTTTAATACTGTTTTATTCTCAAAAATCATCTAACAAATAAGGTAACTTATTATTCATTTATTTTTTAATGGACGTGAAGAACTAAAACGACAGTTAAAATGAAAGAAGAAACTATTTTTGATAACTTGCTTAACCAAACTACTCGCAAAATAGTAAACAAGGAGTATTATATATTTGCTACAAGAACAGAATTAACCATAGTAAAAGGTTTACAGAATGACTTAATGATATTTTCTGAAAAATTATTATAACTGACAAAAAGAAATATCCTGAAATAGGTTAACAACTAAGTATAACTTTAGTCCAATATATATATATATATATATATATATATATATATATATATATATTAAGTATATGATTTACAGAATGAATTTCGAAGAAGCTTTATAGATTTGCTAATAAAAGTTTATGACGGTATTTCTTGGGTAAGAAATAGTTTTAGATGTTAGGAGTAATAAATTTAAAAATTAACTAATACATAATGGGATTGAATAAGTTGGGACTCAGGAGTACAAAAAGTTGTCAGCCACAAAAGTGGTCGCGCTGAGAAAATCCATACTTGAAAGAGAACACGTAAAGTAGAAAGAAGAAGTGGCCAATAAAATAAGCAAAATGGCAGGAATGCCCTTGGACGACCATCTTCACTTTTCTATAGTATACTAGACAGCCTATGCCCGTGCTGCGCACGGGCTCAACACTTTAGATTATAGTGCATTTATATGTATATAGTTATTTTTAAATAGTGATAATATATATATATATATATATATATATATATATATATATATATAAAGTATATATTATGTTCAAAACACGATTAATATAATATTGTAGTTTGTGCTCCATATTTAAAATTTTGTTATATTAATGTTCTCTATGAACACAAAATCGACAAATTTATTAATATTTTTTAAAAGATAAGATTTGTTTAAAAGGAAACTATTTTCTTTTCTTTGAGATAAAACAATAGCAATATTTAAGCATCAGTTGATATTTTCAATTTTAATTCGATTAATTTAAAGGTGTAAAATACTTATTATTTTTTATCAAATTTTGACTTGGACAATTCTAATTCAAATTATTAAATTAATTTTACATGTTTAAAACGAAACAAAGTAGAAATTGATTTTTTATTTAAATGAAGAAATACTATTTTTTAATTTTTAGTCAATATTCTTGGTTTAACTCATTTTACTTGTCATGTTGTCTTTTGCATGATTTTTTAAGAAAACGTCGATTAGAATTATAATTTGACTAATTTACCTTATTCATTATTTGATCTGCATTTGATATATTTTTTTACGACATTAATTTCTTTTCACATTTATTAGAGTAAGAATAAAAATTAAAAAGTAATTAAATTCTATCTTATTTTAAAATATAAATATTTTAAGTATATTTATTTTAGTAAACATAACAAATAAATGACATGGCGGAATAGCAAATACAACAGTTTAATATCTAGATTAGATCTCAGACTAATATAAAAAAAATAAAAAAAATTGTATGGTTTGACTACTTAACCTTTTGAAGAAAAGCAATTTCATGGATTGACACACACGTGGTAATGAATTCATCATTATGGACTTAATGAGATAATTGGAAATTACATGAATATTGTTTGATTTTTTAATAGGGGGTGCACTTTTTTTTTGACATTATTAATTTGCACTATTTTTATGCATATATATATATACTATGTTCAAAACACGATTAATATAACATTGTAGTTTGTATTCCGTATCTAAAACTTTATTATATTAGTGTTTACTACGAATACAAAGTCTGCACTTGTTTTTGACATTATTTTTTTTTAATATGGAGTTCACTTTTTTTTTTTATATTACTTGATTTTGTTAATACGGAGTCCACTTTTTTTTACCGTGAGTTTGGAGATGGTGGGATCCACTTTTTTTTTTTTATATTGCTTAATGTCGTTTAGTATGGGGTCCACCCTTTATGGGGTGCACTTTTTTTTTTTTTGGGACATTATTAGTTTGTACTATTTTTATACATATAATATATATATACATATACTATGTTCAAAACACGATTACTATAACATTGTAGTTTGTGTTCTGTATCTAAAACTTTATTATATAAGTGTTTGCTACGAATATAAAGTCTGCACTTTTTTTTTTTAACATTATATTTTTTTTAATATGGGGTTCACTTTTTTTTTTTTTTTGATATTGCTTGATTTTGATAATATGAGGTCCACTTTTTTTTTCCCATGAGTTTGGAGATGGTGAGTTCCATTTTTTTTCTTCCTTTTTTTTTTATTGCTCGGTGTTATTTAATATGGGGCCCACCCTGACGAAGCATGGGTCTAAACCCATGCTTTATATAGTTTTTTTTTTATATTGCTTGGTGTTGTTTAGTATGGGGCCCACCCTTTTGGACATTATTAGTTTGCACTATTTTTATGCATATAATATATATATATATATATATATATATACTATGTTCAAAACACGATTAATATAACATTATAGTTCGTGCTCCGTATCTAAAACTTTATTATATTAGTGTTTGCTATGAATACAAAGTCTGCACTTTTTTTTTGACATTATTTGTTTTTTTAATGTGGGATTCACTTTTTTTTATATATTGCTTGATTTTGTCAAATTGGGATACTATGTTCAAAACACGATTAATATAACATTGTAGTTTGTGCTCCGTATCTAAAACTTTATTATATTAGTGTTTGCTACGAATACAAAGTCTGCACTTTTTTTTTTTTGACATTATTTGTTTTTTTAATATGGGATTCACTTTGTTTTTATATATTGCTTGATTTTGTTAATATGGAGTCCACCTTTTTTTTCCCGTGAGTTTGGAGATGGTGGGTTCCACTTTATTTATTTATTTTTATAAAAATATTGGTTGGTGTTTTTTTTTATTTTTTAATATTGATTGGTGTTTAATATGAGGACCACACTTTTTTTTTAAATGCTTAATTGGTTGGTGTTTTCTTGAATTTTTTAATATTGGTTGGTGTTTAATATGGGGACCACACTTTTTTTTTAAAGTATTTTAAGTATGTTGCTGTACAATAATTTCATTTGCTCCCACTAATGAGTTGATACGCATGTGGCAATAAATCCATCATTATTGATTTAATTGTTTGATTTTCTAAGCACTTTTGTATTTTAAGTATGTTGTTGTACAATAATTCCATTTGCTCCCTCTAATGGGTTGATACGCATGTGGCAATAAATCCATCAGGCTATATGGGCCCACAATTTTTTTTCAAAAATTGGAAAACGGATATATATATATATATATATATATATAAGTATTTTAAGTATATTGTTGTACAATAATTTCATTTGCTCCCACTAATGGGTTGATACGCATGTGACAATAAATCCATCATTATTGATTTAATTGTTTGATTTTCTAAGCATTTTTGTATTTTAAGTATGTTGCTGTACAATAATTTCATTTGCTCCCTCTAATGGGTTGATTCGTGTGTGGCAATGAATCCATCATTATTGATTTAATTGTTTGATTTTGTAAGCATTTTTTTTAACATTGTTTGTTTTTTAATATGGGATTCACTTTTTTTTTTTTAATATTGCTTGATTTTGTTAATATGAGATTCACTTTTTTTTTTCCCGTGAGTTTGGATGTGGTGAGTTCCACCTTTTTTTCTTCTCTTTTTTTTTATTACTGGTTGGTGTTTAATATGGGGCTCACAATTTTTAAAAAAAAATATTAGTAGTTGTTTAAAATATGTGGGCCACATTTTTTTTTTAAATATTAGTAATTACTTTTAAATATTAGTAGTTGTTTAAAATATGTGGACCCACAATTGTTTTTTGGGCCCATAAACGGACGACCAAAAAGTGGGTTCGTGACGACCAAGAAGTGAGGAAACTCACTCTTCTATATAGTTAAAAAATAATAATAATAGATTTCTTGACCCTCTATTAAAAGTGGGGACATTTTTGTCGTTTCATCATAAAACCTCAATTTCTTTTCCAATTCCAACAAACCCAATCTTCTTCTTTACCCATATCACAATTTATTCCTCTCTCATTAATAGATAGGCCACAGCCGAATTCCATCCTCATTCTTATTTTCTTAATTTTCTCCTTTTTACAATAAATTACAATACTAAAATTACAACAGCCCTCATATTACAATAAATTACAGTTGAAAATAAAATGAAGAACAAAGTAAATAAATATTCTTCAGACTGAGGCGCGGATATCTCGCTCTCTTTAAGGAAATTCAAGCTCACTGCGGTATAATTTTCACCGGTCCAGCAGTAATACTCTGACTTGTCCCCTCCAGGATACAACAGCTCGTCAACATCATCTGACTCAAACAACTCCGGACTAGTTGAAGAGTCCAAAGCTCCACTATAAAACACCTTCCTTCAACATAAAATTACTCTCTTTTATCCTCACTTTTTCAAGAACTCTCCCATACCTTTTCTTACACAACAACATAATATTTCTTTTCATGTTTTAATTTCCTACCCACCACAAAGTAAGGATGACTAACTATTTATAGTTAGAAAAATCATCCTTGAATTGAATAGGATGAAAGAGTGGAATAGTGGGATATTAAAGTGGTGTAAATATGGAGAATATGGGAGAATTATGAGTAGGAGTTTACAAAAGAAAATAAGACCACATTCATCCATAACTCATATGAATAATGAGATAATAAAAAACAAAGTAATGGCCAATTAAAGGCACAAAAACGTGAGGAGGAGGAAGATCACTTCTGCCAACTTTATGGCAACAACATGTAGGAGTAACTAGGATTTAATAAGGCACTTTAATATATTAATTTGTAATATTAAAATGCTCAAAACACTTACAATATATACACACACATACATACAACAACAACAACATACCCAGTGAATCTCACAACGTGGGGTCTGGGGAGATCAACAATCTATACATGCTTTTTCTCATTTTTTGTTATGAACAATATTTAATTAAGAATAAAAAGTGAAAGGACTTATGTAAGATCAAAAATATATGATTATGATCCACAAAAACAATTTCATTAACTTCTCTTCCCAGTTGACAAGATAATTTCGGAAGATTTTTGTCCGTATAAACCTACAAAAAGATATGCAATGTTCGTATTTAATTTGGATTTTATTCTCTGTATTACATTCTTAGATGTATTTTTCATATAAATTTGATTTATAATTTATTTTCATTTGCAGTCTTACATTGTATATTTGTTTTTGTTTTTTTGTTATTAATTATTTTTATCTTTTCTATATTAACTAAATAAATTTTAGAAAAGACATGTAGGCATAGACAATCCTATGTGGCACCTCTCTATGACCTCCATTGACATTTATCTTTTTCTCAATTTTTTGGTGATGTAGCACCTCCTCTTTGGCCAAGAATTCTATTCATGTTACTCTCATATTTTTCACTTTTTCCCTTCTTTTTTTTATTTACATCTATGTTAAGGAAATTAAAAATCACGTCACTGTGAAGAGATGTAACTACTGGTTTTGTGCATTTATCATGCAACAATCATTGTTGACCGCTTCTTTCCTATCTCTAGCGTTACCTTTTTTTTTATGCCTGTTTGTATTCCATACTTGAGGTTGTTTCTAAATAAATTTTTTGGTCGTTATTGGACAATGTAAATATTTTCTGAATCCACTTTTCAATCACATATATTTCAATGCTTGATCAGGCCATTCATTTCAATAAATCATATTTCGAGAAGCCTGCAAAATTGGAGAGTCCGATGGATTCAACGGGTCTTAGTCATGTATATATCTTAGGGGAATTGGGTCATTGGGATGAATAGGGGATTTGAAAAAAGTGCACAAAAATTTTATGATTGTTTTTTATGCCAGTCAGCCAAAGGCATTTCTCCAACTGGTGAGAATATTCTTTATCAACGCCATCTTTAGAATTATGTTGAAAAGATTAACCTGAAAGATGAGGCAAAGATCCAGGCGTATCTCGCAAATTTTAAAACATCTTTAATTTTGTGAACTCTTGGTTTATGTTCTATAAGTTCTTTTTTTTTTTTTTTTTTTTTGTCCTGGCTCTATAAATTGAAGTAATATTGAGTAGTGATTTTCTTCTAATAGTACATATACCGAGTTAACATTCTACTATTTGTGTTTTTTTTTTGTTATTAATAATTTTTATCTTTTCTATATTAACTAAATAAATTTTAGAAAAGACATGTTCAATTGCACGAAGCGCGGTGAAGTTAACTAGTTAATGAATAAAGTACTCCCTCCGTCCCATATTACTTGGTCACATTACCTGACTTTTCACGTTCTTTAAGAATTAATAAATGATACTCCCTTCGTCTCATATTACTTGGTCACATTACTATACTTGACTTTCACATTTTATAGGAATTAATAAATGAAGTAATCCCTTCATCCCATATTACTTGGCCACATTACTAAAAATATATGTCTATTTTTCTATTCTATATTTTTCTTATTATATATAAATGCCCAAGGTGGACGAACACAGCAACAATAAGTTGTACAAAAAGCAACTAAAATTGTACTCTTAGGAGGGACTAACATGTGTATATTTCAGAAGTTGAACATTAATTCTATCTTTTTTGTGTTTACTTTTTAAGTCCCCACGGGCACGCAGTGTCTTAATTGTCCTTTCATTTTCTTTATTTGGCATATACTCCTCTGTCTCAATTTAAGTGTCTAGGCTTGATTGGACACGATAGACTTTCAAATCTTGTGGTTCTAAATTAAAAATTTGTATAATATAATAAAATATCCTTTGAATCTTGTGATTATAAACTTGACATGTAGGATATTGGAATTTTCAACTTATTGAATATAAAAAGAGGCGGATATAACCAAAATAAGACAATTTTTATTTATTTAACAACAAACGCCTAAGGTGGACGAACACATCAACAATAAGTTGTTCAAAAAGCAACTAAAATTGTACTCTAAGTTGGGACTAACATGTGTACATTTCAGAAGTTGAACATTAATTCTACCTTTTGTGTGTTTACTTTTTAAGTCCCCACGGGTCCGCAATGTGATTTTTCTACTAAAAGTGATTTCATATCCAGAATTCAAACCTCAGATCTGGAGTTAATGATAGAGAAATACTTATCAGTTCATTACAACCTTTGATAGTTTTTGGTATTCAAATAATACTTTTTCTTTTCCTTCTTTTGAATTTCGAGTACATATAGTCAATTGATACACTAAAGCAGGTTCCTCATTATGAAGCATTTAAAAGTTATTTGATTTACAAGCAAATTATACATTTATATTTAACGAAGAATAAGTTGATTACTAATATTTACAGTATTGTATTTATTATTGAATTTTTAATTTGGTGTATAAAAAAATTATTGATTATAGTATTAGCTATTGTTTAATCATATGAGATTAACATAATTGAGCATTAAATAATGAAACGTAAACATGTAATACTAATTCATTCATCTAATGAGAACTATCTTAATAGATAAATTTTAAGGTGGATTTGTCTACTAACTATTAAAATTTAGATACGACAACATTAATATAAAGATTAGTAGCTTTACAGATAACAAAATAGGCACAATATACTTGATCTAGAAGTCTAACAATAGTTTTAATAGGCCATTTCTGGTAAAGGTTTATATGTGATAAGACTTTGTCAATATCTTTTGTACAGAGAAACTTATCTCAAATTTGAAACTGATCGGCGATGGAGAACTATCTTTTGTATAAAATGAAAAAAATAATCGAAACTTTAAATCATCAAACATGGGAAAACTCATTTTGATTAACTAAGCATATCTTTCTAACCAATTAAATGGATTAAAAAAAAAAAAAGGAAGTGCCCATTTAAGAGTATTTTGGCTTTTGCAAAGTACTTCTTCGGTCTCATTTTAGTTGTTATTTTTAGTTTAGAAAATTTGTCTCAGAATAAGTATCAATTTAGCAATTCAAAATAAAAGTTGTTAATTATTTTCAACTATACTCTTAACACTGAATCGTCCTTTTTAATACTGTTTTATTCTAAAAAATCATCTAACAAATAAGGTAACTTATTACTCATTTATTTTTTAATGAACGTGAAGAACTAAAACGACAGTTAAAATGAAAGAAGAAACTATTTTTGATAACTTGCTTAACCAAACTACTCGCAAAATAGTAAACAAGGAGTATTATATATTTGCTACAGGAACAGAATTAACCATAGTAAAAGGTTTACAGAATGATTTAATGATATTTTCTGAAAAATTATTATAACTGACAAAAAGAAATATCCTGAAATAGGTTAACAACTAAGTATAACTTTAGTCCAATATATATATATATATATATATATATTATATGATTTACAGAATGAATTTCGAAGAAGCTTTATAGATTTGCTAATAAAAGTTTATGACGGTATTTCTTGGGTAAGAAATAGTTTTAGATGTTAGGAGTAATAAATTTAAAAATTAACTAATACATAGTGGGATTGAATAAGTTGGGACTCAGGAGTACAAAAAGTTATCAGCCACAAAAGTGGTCCCGCTGAGAAAATCCATGCTTTAAAGAGAACACGTAAAGTAGAAAGAAGAAGTGGCCAATAAAATAAGCAAAATGGCAGGAATGCCCTTGGACGACCATCTTCACTTTTCTATATACTTTCAATTTGTTTGAATCTATTTTTTTTTAATTCGTGTCAAAATGAATGACCTCTTTCTTAATTTGGAAATAAATTCACTTTATGAATGATTTATAGTCACACAAATTTTCAAGGCTTATTTTGAACTACAAGTTTTAAAAGTCTTTTTTCTTTTTTAAATGTCATGCTCAGTCAAATGAGTTCATCTAAATTGAAACGGATGGAGTATAAAAAATAATAATAATAGATTTCTTGACCCTCTATTAAAAGTGGGGACATTTTTGTCGTTTCATCATAAAACCTCAATTTCTTTTCCAATTCCAACAAACCCAATCTTCTTCTTTACCCATATCACAATTTGTTCCTCTCTCAGTAATAGATAGGCCGCAGCCGAATTCCATCCTCATTCTTATTTTCTTAATTTTCTCCTTTTTACAATAAATTACAATACTAAAATTACAACAGCCCTCGTATTACAATAAATTACAGTTGAAAATAAAATGAAGAACAAAGTAAATAAATATTCTTCAGACTGAGGCGCGGATATCTCGCTCTCTTTAAGGAGATTCAAGCCCACTGCGGTATAATTTTCACCGGTCCAGCAGTAATACTCTGACTTGTCCCCTCCAGGATACAACAGCTCGTCAACATCGTCTGACTCAAACAATTCCGGACTAGTTGAAGAGTCCAAAGCTCCACTATAAGAACACCTTCCTTCAACATAAAATTACTCTCTTTTATCCTCACTTTTTCAAGAACTTTCCAATACCTTTTCTTACACAACAACATAATATTTCTTTTCATGTTTTAATTTCCTACCCACCACAAAGTAAGGATGACTAACTATTTATAGCTAGAAAAATCATCGTTAAATTGAATAGGATGAAAGAGTGGAATAATGGGGTATTAAAGTGATGTAAATATGGAGAATATGGGAGAATTATGAGTAGGAATTTACAAAAGAAAATAAGACCACATTCATCCATAACTCATATGAATAATGAGATAATAAAAAACAAAGTAATGGCCAATTAAAGGCACAAAAACGCGAGGAGGAGGAAGATCACTTCTGCCAACTTTATGGCAACAACATGTAGGAGTAATTAGGATTTAATAAGGCACTTTAATATATTAATTTGTAATATTAAAATGCTCAAAACACTTACAATATTTATGTGTGTGTCTATATATATATATATATATATATATATATATATATACACACACACATACATACAACAACAACAACAACATACCCAGTGAATCTCACAACGTGGGGTCTGGGGAGATCAACAATCTATACATGCTTTTTCTCATTTTTTGTTATGAACAATATTTAATTAAGCATAAAAAGTGAAAGGACTTATGTAAGATCAAAAATATATGATTATGATCCACAAAAACAATTTCATTAACTTCTCTTCCCGGTTGACAAGATAATTTCGGAAGATTTTTGTCCGTATAAACCTACAAAAAGATATGCAATGTTCTTATTTAATTTGGATTTTATTCTCTGTATTACATTCTTAGATGTATTTTTCATATAAATTTGATTTATAATTTATTTCCATTTGCAGTCTTACATTGTATATTTTTTTGCTTTTTGTTATTAATTATTTTTATCTTTTCTATATTAACTAAATAAATTTTAGAAAAGACATGTAGGCATAGACAATCCTATGTGGCACCTCTCTACGGCCTCCATTGACATTTATCTTTTTCTCAATTTTTTGGTGATGTGGTACCTCCTCTTTGGCCAAGAATTCTATTCATGTTACTCTCACATTTTTGACTTTTTCCCTCCTTTTTTTAATTTACATCTATGTTAAGGAAATTAAAAATCACGTCATTGTGAAGAGATGTAACTACTGGTTTTGTGCATTTATCATGCAACAATCATTGTTGACTGCTTCTTTCCTATCTCTAGCGTTACTTTTTTTTTTTATGCCTGTTTGTATTCCATACTTGAGGTTGTTTCTAATAAATTTTTTGGTCGTTATTGGACAATGTAAATATTTTCTGAATACACTTTTCAGTCACATATTCTCAACGCCTGATCAGGCCATTCATTTCAATATATCATATTTTGAGAAGCATGCAAAATTGGAGAGGCTGGTGGATTCAACGAGTCTTAGTCATGTATATATCTTAGGGGAATTGGGTCATTGGGATGAATAGGGGATTTGAAAAAAAGTGTACAAAATTTTATGAGAGGCTGGTGGATTCAACGAGTCTTAGTCATGTATATATCTTAGGGGAATTGGGTCATTGGGATGAATAGGGGCTTTGAAAAAAAAGTGTACAAAATTTTATGATTGCTTTTGATGCCAGTCAGCCAAAGGCATTTCTCCAACTGGTGAGAATGTTTTTTTATCAACTTCATCTTTAGAATTATGTTGAAAGATTAAGCTGAAAGATGAAGCAAAGATCCAGGCGTTGTTGACACGCAATTTTGTCCCACCTTTTCTTCAATTAACTGCGTTTCTTGATCGTTAATAAATTTGGACGAGTTATTTCAAATCTACTTAACAAAGCACTATATTAATACTTTCAAATATTTATTGCACGGTTATTTATTTTAATAAGAAGTTGTATTATATATTTGAAAGTGGTTAATTCTAGTCCAAACTATTAAGATGAAGATGTCCAAATAAATTAATTAAAGGAGGAAAAGGACCAAAATTCAGATCCCACCAGCCCACGTTTTACCTCAAAATGAGCCTATACTTTCGGACCAACTGAGCCCAAATCAGCCCACTGTCCATCTACCCAACCCGGCCCACATCTTTACATTTCACTACTGACTACCTAAACCTAAAGAAACAGATGCGCCGCACAGCCCCTCTCTCCTCTCTCTCCCGCTCCATTTCAGGCAAAACCTAATTCTCTTTAGCCATGAACAGATTTGTCTACCCATTTTCATACACGAAAACTTTGTCCCTACATCCGCTTGCCTGTGCGTTCTGTCGTTGACAGGGAAAATCTCCATTTCTTGTTTCAAGGCGCGGATTGATCTTCAAAGACCAGGAGTGGTCGAACCATTTTCGGAAATACCCAAGCCAAATCACGTGAAGATCTGTTGGGATTTCAACGGATCCATTTTTGATTCGTTTTTTGAAAAACCCTAGACCAGGAATCCCGCCCAATTCGAACCACAGCAAACCCTAAAAATTCTCCTATAAATACTCGTTTCTTGACCCATTTAAAGGGGGGGTTTTTTAGCCACCTCAATTCTCTGAAAATATCAAACAGTCTCATTTGTTTCTTGACATTGATTTAAAATACCAAATGTTTTATTTTCTTCTGCTCTGTTATTGTTTCGAATCCGAGTACATGCAAACTCGGTGATATTAACATTCGAGTGTGGATCCACGACCCCGCACCCTGGTTCGCTGCACCCGAAAAAGGTCAGTAACCTTGTCGGCGTTAGGTTCTGTTAGCTATTTGTGGTTGATTGTGTGTTGGTTTAGTTTATCTTATGGTTATGCATGTTTTATATATCATTTTAGTTAGATAAGGGGGTTAGCGTAGTGTTTATAGCAGGACTCAAATGCTGTTAGCTTTAAATTTTATTATTAGTGTCATGCCCCGAACCATGGCCTGGACGTAACACGACACTCGGTGCCTGATTGCATGTGACCGAGCGAACCACATGGCTTGCTGAACTATCATCAGGCATACATGAGCGGAAATATAACGTGAATGCATGATGAGCCTTTATAAAATGTAGTAAATCATAATACTTAATAAAAATACTTGTTTAAACATGAGTGCGGAAATAACATGAATGAGCCAAAATGGCTATACGACTCCAAATGTCTGACATGACATAACTGACTTGTCTAGTCTATGAAACCTCTATCATGAATCTGACTGTAAAACATACTTACTGGGACAAGGCCCCCAGCATACCTTAGATGCATAACTAATCATAAACAAAAGTTAACTAAACCCCGAATGAGATGGGGCTCACCAATAAGCTGATACGAATGCTGTCCTATTGAGCAGATGTGTCGTCCTGTATATCAGTACCTGCATCGTGAAATGCAGGCCCCCGGGCAATAAAAGGGGACGTCAACACATTGAATGCACTGGTATGTAAAGCAACTGAAAGAAATAACATGGGGCATGAAATAACATGATAAGAACTGAAACTGAAAACCTGGACATGAACATGAGCATGAGTACATATGTATATATATAACATAAGTAAAAACATGATAAGTAGGGAGAGCATTTCATAAACCGACAACATGATATCACCACGTGGATACGTGGAGTCTGGTACCTCGCTGGACCAGCAGAGCCCCTATACCTTGCCAGGGTATAAGGTGGTAACGTGCCCGATGGATCCATTCAGTGTAAAATTAAGGTATCGTCCTAGCTGGGCGGAGTGATCCTTGTCCTATGGTGGCTACATAGTTTCAGGCTATCTGAGCCTTCTCGGTAATTCGTACAACTCCCAAAAACATGAACATAATATAATTGGCTAAGAAGCCCATGATTTTCGTGAATTAACTTGTAATCGTGATTCCACGAAATAACTTGTAACATGGTTTCATGAATTAACTTGTACTTGTCTTATAATCATGATTTCACGAAATAACTTGTAAACATGGTTTCATGAAATAACTTGTAACATGGTTTCATGAAATAACTTGTAAAATAGTTTCATAAGATAACTTGTCATAGTCTTGCAAACATGTTCTTGATTCATGAGTAATAAGAATAGTTCGTAATTATATATATAATTGACTTGAAAACATGCTTGTAACTTGCTAGATAAAATCATAAAGTTTCATGTAAACATAATGAGAACACATGAGGAAGAATTCATAATTCATGGATTAAGCTGGAGTTCCTAATATCCGTAATGGAAGATTAGGAATACAATAACGAATATAGATACAAAATTCATGTACATAAATACATAAATACGGGCTACCAATATGTTGGGTTTAATGCCCTAGGATTTGAACTTCATGAATATCAAGGAAACGAAGCATGGGGAAGAACATAGAGATTCCCACATGTGGATGGAAGTTCTACATACCTTAACCTCCTGCTTTTGAGCGTATCACAATGTCTTTCAATCCCTTCAACTTTAATCTATAGCAATACAGGTCATAGGGACTCTATATTAGCAACAATATCCATGCTTTGTTCATCTAAGCATTTTATCAAACACTTGGTGGGCATGAAGCTCCACAACCTTCATTAATGGTGTTTTCTTCGCCCAATCCCCATTCTATTACTTCTAGCTAATTCTACAATCTCAATTAGATGTAATTAACATCATTCTTCATCACCCACATGAATACAACTATCCCAAGTCAACAATCCAAAAACTCTAGCATAGTTCAATAATTCTCTTTATCAAACCCATTTATTATTCTCCCAAAAATTCATCAATTCACAACTATAAATGATTAGGGAGTAGAAAAATTACCTTTTATGAGTAGTCACCACGAAATCAACATCCCCAAGTTCGATTTTTAGCTTAGAATGACGGCAACAACTTGTACTACACTTTATCCTTCACGAGCCTTGGGATTCGGGGCCTTCAACTTGATTGATTCTCTACTTTCTCTCTCTAACTCTCCTCTCTCTCCCTCTCTCTCTCACTCTCTAAAATCTGAAAATATGAGAAAATGAGGCTGCTAGGGTTAACATTTCCCTTAAATACCAAGGGGAAATGGGTTTGACCCGACTTGAAATCGGGTTGGGACCTTTCTATCTTAAAACGTCCATATCTCCCTATCCCGATGTCACCTGTGGGCCCACGACCTATGGTTGGAAAGGTATTTCAATTATCTACAACTTTCATTCTTTGAGTTTTCTCAAATTCCCAATTTAGGATAGGGTTATGGCCTCTCGAAGTCAGGTGACCCGAAAAGTACTTAACGGACCAAAGGACGCCCCATGTTACGGTCCCGTATCACGTAGGACGGACTGTAACTTGGGACCGTACCATAGGGAAAATTTCCAGTGAGTTTCTGGAAATTTTTGGGACATTACGGCTCACTGTTACGGTCCCGTAACACGTGTTACGGCCCGTAACGTCCACCGTAACACAGGCAGAATTTCCAGCGAAGACAGGCTTCAGTAAAATGGGCATAAATCTTTACACAGATGTCCGTTTGACCCCCCATAATATACCGTTGGAAATATATTTTAAACGGCTACAACTTTCATCAAGGAAGTTTCCTCAAATTCCCAACGAATTTTCACTAAATTTGACTGGAAGGCAGACGTATCGAAAACTTAGCCGATTCTATAGGATTTCAAGTGCCTTACTATTAGCCATATTGAGACGATCATATCTCCTTTCTCCGATCTCTGATTGGCTTGGTCCTTATATCGTTAGAAAGGTATTTCTACATACTACAACTTTCATTGAGGGTACTTTCCCAAATTCCAAACCGATCAAGGAGTTATCGTTGCCCGAAGTAGGCCTATCAACCATTTTCGCAAAACGTTCAAACCTTCAGTGTTTCCACTAGAACTCTAATGATATGAGCTTAAACTCAGTTCCAAGATACGGGGTGTTATAGTTAGCATGTATTAATCTGTTTTTTTTTTTTTATCTCCTGAGTAGGAATTTAGCCCCTGTATTGTGTTAGAAGTAGTCCTTGGTTCGAATTAATGGAAAATAACATTACAAGTATGCTTAATGTATCAGTGTTAAATGTCCAAACTTGTAAAGTCATATTATAAGCCTGGAAAGGAAATATGTAGAGAAAGGGTATATATCTGGTGTTGACACCCAATTTTGTCCCACCTTTCCTCCGAAATACCTATTTTTCGCTTCCAATATTTTGGCAACTTTAAAAAATAATTATTTGCATTTTTTTTACTATACTTATTAGCTTTTATTAATACCGTCATTTCATTATCCTGTCATTATCTTTTACTACCATTACTACTACCATTATTATTATTATTATTATTATTATTATTATTATCATTATTATTATTATTATTATTATTATTATTATTATTACTATTATTATTATTATTATTATTATTATTATTACCACTATTCGTTACTATTATTTATTACTAGTATTATTATAATTTGCGTTTTAGCATTTTTACCACCTTCTGCATACGCATCGCATTCATTTCGCACAATTAAATGATACCGTTTATTTATGGTTAAAATATTATTGCACGGCTATTACAACATCATATAATTTTATTACCTGAGCCCTAATGATTACATATTTTGTATTAGGTAATATTTTGTCACACTCAGTATATGGTCAATTAAAATAGGTCTTTTATTTAAACTTAGAAGCCAAACTATTTCTTGCACTCAGTCCGTATTTTTGATTTATCTGACCCAAATCAAAGCCCAATCAACTCATAAATATTTTTTAGACCAGTCCATATTTTAATTTACCAGCCCAAATCAGCCCATACCCGTTTAATGTGTACCCGACCCGGCCCAACTACCCCTTTAACAAAATATGAAACCCTAGGGTTTCATATTTTCCTTCTCCGCCGCACACCCCCATCCCCATCTCCCCTGTTCTCTCTCTTTCCCTTCCTCTCCTTCTCTCTCTCGTCTCTCCCTCACTCGCCCCATCTTTCCTGTTCCCCACGCCTTTGCCACATCCACTCCTCCCTGTTCCCCACGTTGTCACCGCACACCCCCATTCCCTCTGTCCCCCCGCTCTTCTCTCTCTTCTTCACAAACGAAAAACCTATAAATATTGGTTCTCTGTAATAGAAAGCTCTCTTCTTTTTAGCCGCCTGAAAACTTCATAGAATTGAGAAGCTTTTTTTTTGTTTTAGCCGCACAAAATTCCAAAAAAGGTTTTAATGCTCCGTAGTGGTAGCAGTTTCTGAATCGAGTAAAAAATCCGAACATCGCAAGCTTGGATTTGATAGTGTTCGAGCAGATTGGAAATCCTCCGTACCCATTTCGCTGCACCTGAAGAAGCCAATGGAGTCTTAATTCAGGACTCTCTCACAATGTAGTCTCGAAATGAGACTCGGCGCTATTGCTATGCCCATGCAGGGATTCGATGCATCCCATACTCTTTAATCACAACACTCGGAGAGAAACAAGCGAAATCGCTAATCGCTTGAGGCTGTCTATGACATCTTTATCGCTTTCTCTTCTCCCCTTTCCTCATCATTCATTTTATTTCACCCTTTGTTTTTTATGATTGCTAATTTATCTGTATGTTGGATTTGTCTGTGGTTTGAAAGTATGTGTGTAACTTATGATTCACGTAGGATTAGAATGGGTAGATTTTATCATTTAGGATTACCGCTCTGAACACTAAGTACATATTTTCACCATATAGAGTACATCATTCATATAATAATATTTTAAACTTTGTTAGTTATAAGTTATCTTTTATTTCTCAAAGCTATTTTCTTAAATTTTAAACCTTAATTAATTAACCTAAGTTTGGCCGGATAACCGTAGTTAACGGATTCTAAAGGATGCCTAACCCCTTCCCTTTAGGATAATATAGAACCCTTACCTAGAATCACACTGATTAAGCAGACTATTAACGGAGGTTTAGTTAGTTTTACCTTAGTTAATAATTAGGTGCCCTAATTCACCTTAAAATTAATTAGGTGGCGACTCCTTAAAACAAAGCAAAAATAGGAATCTTCAATATGTTGTACTCTAATTTAACCCGTTTAAAATGGGGTGTAACAGCTTGGTGACTCCGCTGGGGACATTAGGTTCTTAACCATAACAACTTAGGTTAATAATTAATTAATTGGATGTTTGGGGTGTTTTGCCTTTATTTTTTGCTTTGTTGTTTTCGTATGTGCTTTTAAATAGCTTTTATTATGTGAAATTTTCTATGTTACTGCTTTCCTTAAACTGGCATTCCGTTCATATTTCCTCCATTCCTGAAAAATTCACACAAATTCACACACTTAAAGCGGCTTCGCGGTTCGCGCTTGTGCACTATTAAATTACCCCTTTAGTTGGATTGGTCTAGTGGATTTAGTCGATCGGCGGTGCAGTCGACGGCCACAGCCTCTCCACTCCCAAGTTGTCCGCTTGGGGGAGCCTTGTGTCAGAGGAAAACAACTCCTAGTCAGCCTAAGATAGAGCTTGCCACCAATTTTATTAAGTCATGCATGCATAAGCCTTAGGTGGGTCGGTCCTTGGTATCGACTCCGCAATTAGGAAACCTACCAAATTGTCGACGGGTTTCATAACCCAACGACCAACAAGCATATTATGTGTAACGTGATAATGATAGAAGGATCCAAGCCTAATCATGACATGTCAAGTTTGGGAATCATTTTTTTTTGTAGGATAGTTCTGCCATAGTGTAGCATTATGTGTTCTTTATGTGCTTTGTTTAACGTGTTTTAGATTAGATTAGATTTATATGTTTGAAACAGTATTCAACATAGTATCGAGGCTTCTTTAGTTTTAAAGCTGTGAGGATTAGCAATATCTTAAAATTGATAAGAATACTCTTTCAAATGTTAATTCACTTTAGTCACAACTTCGACTTGTTTAAATGCAAAGGAAGAGTAAGCTTGAGTTTCAGGTCTGTTACAATTGAAACCTTTGATCTATCTAGTAATTAGATAAGTACTCAGCTGATAGGGATTGTTTAGTTCATTTTTCCAATCGTAACAGACCTGTTTAGTTTAAATCAGACCTGAATTGGTGTGCTCATTGGCTTTGTCAGTCAGTCTATATCAGTTTTTGTCGCATATTTTCTTAGTTTAGCTGTTCAGTCCAGTAAATGTTTGTTCATTCTGTTTGCATTTCGTTTGAGTGCCTTAGTTTAAGTGTCTATCTATGAAGTTTTGAGTATTCACCACGTCTAGACTTTTGAAGTTGTTTGGCTATTTAGTTACGAATCTTCAATGTCATTGATTGTTTATATATTTTAGTATAGCTGGTTGTTAGATAAATTTGGTTATCATGCGTATGGTTTCTGTACTAACTAATCCTTTTTATGTGATTAATATATGTTAGTTTTAATTCGGTTTAATTTGTAGTCAATGGTATGCTTTTTTCAAATGATTACAAGTATGCTAAGTTGAGCTCAAATTCCTTCTTTAACTATGTGTTAGTTCAAGTTAGTGCTAGGTTATTAGCATGCCTCATATCTGTTTAGCTTAGCTTTGTTCAAGCATATATGTATTTTGCCTGAGATGCAGATTAAATTCGAACTAGAATGTTTTTTTGGGTATGTGTCTCAATGTTAGAAGTCTAATTGGAGAGTGCTTGTTTGGTTATGTGTCTTAATGTTATGAGTCTTGTTGACACCCAATTTTGTCCCGCCTCTCCCCCGAAATACCTATTTATACTTCTGGTATTTTGAGAAATTAAAACATGCACTTAAATTTTACTATAATTATTAGTCTTTTATTAACACTCACGTTTTATTATCCTACTGCAGTTATTATTATTATTATTATTATTATTATTATTATTATTATTATTATTATTATTATTATTATTCTTAAATTATCATTATTACTAATTGTCATTGATTATTATTATTCTTGTTATTTCCATTATTATTATTATTATTATTATTATTATTATTATTATTATTATTAATTACTAATCATTATTATCAGCGTTATTTTGTTATTAGTTATTAATCATCATTATCATCGTTATTCTATTATTAATTATTATCATTGTTTTTATCAATAATCATTATTTATTATTATTATTATTATTATTATTATTATTATTATTATTATTATTTCTTATTATTATTATCACCGTTAGTGTTATTTTTATTAATTTATTATCATGTTATTATCAATAATTGTTATGTATTATTATTATTATTTTTTATTATTAATTATTATCATTGTTTTATCAATAATTGTTATTTATTATTATTATTATTACTATTATTATTATTATCTCTTGTTATTATTATCACTATTATTTTATTATTATCACTATTATAGTTATTTTTATTAATTTATTATCATGTTGTTATTATCAATAATTGTTATTTATTATTATTATTATTATTATTATTATTATTTGTTATTAATTATTATCATCTTTATTATTATTATTATTAATTATTATCATTATCCTTATTGTTATTTTGTTATTAATTATCAGTGTTTGTTATCTACTATTATTATTATTATTATTATCATCAGCATTATCATTATTGCCATTATCATTATTGTCATTATTATTAGCAGTATTACTATTGCTATTTATTTGCTGCTATTATTTGGTATTATCGAAATTTGCATTTCTCAGCGTTTTACCAACTTTCACATACACACCGCATTTATTTCGCACATTTAAAATGATAGCGTTTATTTATTGTTAAAATGTTATTGCACGGTCATTGCAACATCATATAATTTTGTTATCCGGATCTTTTATAATTACATATTTCCGTATTAGGTGATATTCCGGCATCCTTAGTACACTGTTAATCTAAATGGGTCTTTTATTCAAATTTAGAAGCCGAACTATTTCTTGCACTCGGTCCGTATTTTGACTTACTGGACCCCAAATCAAAGTCCGATTAATTCCTAATATTTTTTTGGACTAGCCCATATCGTTTATCTCAATTTTTTTAGACCAGTCCATGTCTTAATATTAGCCCATTCTTTTAATACCCGGTCTAAAAAATTTGACCCAGTCCATAAATGGACCGGGTCTGACCCGTAGCAACAAAATAAGGGAAGGGTTTCCCTTCATTTTCGTTTTCCGCTGCACTCCATCGTCTTCTCCGCCTCCCCTTCTCTTCGATTCCACCACCCCTCTTCGTTCTCCGCCTCTTTCTCCTCCTTCTGCCGCCTCCTCATCCCGCCAAACACTCCTCCGCCATCTCCCCTCTCTCATCGCCACCCGCTTCCCACGTTACCTCCACTTCCCCTCTCTCATCGTCATCCCACTTCACTGTGTTTTCCCCCCACGTGACCTCACCTGCCTCTCCACCTCCGCCTGCTCTGACACCACCACGTTCCACCATCCCACGCTCTCTGACACCTCCATACCCATACCTCATCATCCCCTCCATCACCGCAGCTTCCCCCCACTTCCTTTCTCCCTCATCGATCCTCCCACGCGTCTGACACCATCCCACGCTCTCTGACACCACCTCACTGTCACTCCCACCATACCTTGTCTCCACCCACGCCTGTCCGCCGTTTCCCCCAACGTTCCTTTTTTTTTTTTTTTTCTTATATATACACACGAAAACCCTAATGAAAGGGGCCCTTTTTTTTGGTCACGAAATTCCCCAAGAATTAAAGCTTGAGCCGTCTTGAATTCCTTAAAAATATTAGTTTTTTTAGTAGTCAAGAATACCCAAATCATTTTTTTTGTTTTCATTCGACTTGTTGCTGCCGCGAATCCGAGCATCGCACGCTCAGATTTAATAGTTTTCGAGTGTAGATTGGAAACCCCCCACCCATTTCGCTGCACCCGAAGAAGGTAATTCCCTTTTTCCTCTTTTCCATTTTCGCATTTTTCTTTCAGGTTTTAAGCTATCTGTATGTATGTTTCTTATGTGCCAGTTGAGTTAGCTAAATGTGTTTCCTTTGTGTTAGTTTGTTTAATAACTAAGTTTGTTTATATGTTGGTTTTAGCTTAAGTCTATTGAGTCCTGTATATTAGCTTAGCTTAGTTTCATGCAGTCCAATGTGTCTTATGTGTTATTATAGCCTAATATATTAAGCATGATTTAGTTTTTGTTTTTTAGCTGGTTCAGTTAAATACGCCTTAGGTATTATGTTGGCCCTAGTCTGCCTATATTAGGCATCTATTGTCTTGATTTTGCTTAATTCATCATGATTTATATGGTGTTCTTGTTAGGATTAAGCAGTTAGTTATTGTGTAGTAAGATTTAGATTGTTGCTGTTTTTTCTTTAATTTGGCAGCAAGGCACATATTAGTCCAGTTCCTGCCTATTATTTGCTTAAAATATGTTTTTTTTTTGTTATTGGTTGCTTGTTTGTTATTAAGATAGATGTGGTACTATGGTCTGATCAAATGAGCTACTAATACTATAAAAGGTTTAAACGCGTTAGTATTAAGTATTCAGTCTGTTTCAGTCAATTGTGGGTAACAAATGACTTTGATTTCCTGAAAATTTACTTCAACATGGAAAGAATATGGTTTTACTGTCAGTAAGTGTTCAAAGTGTTTACTATTCTCCTTATCTTACAAAATGGCATCGAAAATCTGTTTTTTTTAGACTGTCGGATGGATAAAATATGATTGAACTATAACTAGTTAACCAGATTAAAAGGGCATAAAGCTTACATCAGATGAGTACCTCTGATAATAAAACATTGCTTGATTGTTTGCTGTAGAGCTGATTTGCTTATCCATATAGGGGTGCTGATTGTTTATGATAAAAGATTGGTTAAAATGGTTCATGGCTGGGTATTGACCTGTTTGTCTGAGGGGGATGTCATCGTTCTTAACAGATTAGGAGTTTTGAAAGTTTAAGTGTTTGCTTAGCCTTAGTAAGCATAAAAAGGAAAGCTATGTGTGTTTGGCTGTAAAAAAGGAACTTGGAAAGTTTAAATGCAAGGCTAATAAAATCTGGACCAAAGTAGTAAAATGTGAGGAAGCCTCCTAAAGAATCACTTTTCTTTAGTTTGCAATATATTAAAAGACATCTTCTTATTTTTTTTCTTTCCGGGTTTTCAAGTGCGCATAATGCTCGTTTTAGCTCATGTCAAGAATATTTCACATTATAAGTTAACTTGTCTGTCAATATCCATTCACGAGGAGTAATGTTTGTTGTGGCATTTGTTCAATCAATTCTGCTAAGAATATTCAGTGATCTAATATGTAAACCTTCTCGGACAAAAATATTCGGTGATCTATACTATTCTTTACTGATTTTTTCAATTGGAAAATAAACTCATTTGTTGAAGCCTGGCCAAGAGTAATTCATATTTTAAAGATAGATCATGGCTGTAAGAAGCTAAATTAGTTGTTCGGCAATATTACCTGAAGAAAATTCAATATGCTTTTTTTTGGTCATCACTTTATCTGGCTTTGATTGTTCTGGTTTGTGGTTAGCAAAGTTTTGTTAATCTGTTTTGATGCTAGTAAATGTGGTGGCGCAAGTTTGCCTATTTTCTAATGTTGAATTGTATTCCTCTGACTTGAATACTTATGGTCTGGTTTGGCCTGCTCTACGCAAGCATTTGAGGTCTTTGTTCTATATTCATATATTCTGCCCTTTTTTTTTTAATTGTTAGAATGGGTAGTAGGAGTAAGAATGCAAGCAGCATGTGGCGTTATATACACAACCTATTGAACTGCTTAAATTTATATTTTTGTATGTCTAACCTTATTCTTGGATTATATACTAATCCTTTTCTTTTCATTTTTTGCATGACCACTGCATACGAGTCCGAGGGACTCGCTCTTCTCCCGTATTCGGTGTTGGGCCAAAAGCCCAACGCAATCTGTCTCCTCTGTCTAGTTATGTCCGCAGCAAAGGAAACCAAATATTGGGCCGTGGCCCATGCAAACAACAACAGATTACAATAGCCCTTTTTAAAAAAAAAAAATGGGCTGAACCCATTTCAACAGCAACATGACTAACAGTCCGAAAATGGGCTGAGCTCATTTAACAGCATTTGCCCCTCTTTTTTTTTTATGCCTTAAATTTTGTATTGCACAATTAATATTTTACTTTGTTTGTCAAATAAAATGAACCTTAACAACATTAGTGGGTTGGTTAGCTTTAGCATAACGGGTAGTCAATTTTAGAAAGAAATTCATCATTAGGCCCCTAAGTTTCTGTTTATATTTACAGCCTACATAGTATTTTTATTGGAATAATTGATTTGCAAAATAGCATGCCTACATATTTTGGGTTAAAGAAATCATTTTATTCTTACTATCTTAGGAATTTCAGAATTTCACTAATACGCAGATATATTTTATAAATAACTCTTTAAGTTTTGAGTCAATTATGCATATCTTCAAGCATAGTTATTAAAAGGATAAAGAAAGCTCACATTAGCTGTTTTTTTTATATTTTGTTTAGGCTCTTAATCGCAAAGTCAACTAATATCTCACCGTTTGAGTTGTTTCAAATATTTATTAAAACACCGCACAAACTCGCGTTTTCTTCTACTTATACATTTTATGCAAATCTTATTTTAAATAGCATTATTATTTAAAGTCTTTGCAACATTTACAAATTTATTTTAAATGGCACTTGAAGTTTCCTTTTATGCAAATTATTATATTTTCTACAAATCTCATTCTAAATAGCATTTGTTTTTGAAGCCTTATCAACTTTTACAAGTTTTATTTTAAATAGCATTTAAAATCTTCTTTTATGAAAATTATTGTATTTTCTCTAAATCTTATCTTAAGCAACATTCGTATATTTTTCTTAAAAACCTTAGCAACATTTATAAGCCATTTTTCTCAAAATTTAAGCACCTTATTCAACCTTAATTAATTAACCTAAGTTTGGCCGGATAACCGTAGTTAACGGATTCTAAAGGATGCCTAACCCCTTCCCTTTAGGATAATATAGAACCCTTACTCAGAATCACATTGGTTAAGCAGACTATTAACAGAGGTTTAGTTTTAACTTTGCCTTAGTTAACATTTAGGTGTCCTAATTCACCATTAAATTAATTAGGTGGCGACTCCTTAAAATAAAGCAAATAGGAATCTCCAATATGTTGTACTCCGCTTCAACCCAGTTAAAATGGGGTATAACAGCTTGGCGACTCCGCTGGGGAGTTTTAGGTTCTTAACCATAACAACTTAGGTTAATAATTAATTTGTCGGATGTTTGGTTGTTTTTCTTTATTTTTGCATTTATTGTTGCTTTATTTGTTTCTCTTATATCCTTTTGAGTGATTGTTTTGTTATGTTTTCTATGTAATAATATGTTACTGTTTTCTTTAACTGGCATTCCGTTCATATTTCTTCCACTCCTGGAAAACTCACACATATTCACACACTTAAAACGGCTTCGCGGTTCGCGCCCGTGCACTACTAAATTACCCCTTTAGTTGGATTGGTCTAGTGGATTTAGTCGATCAGCGGTGCAGTCGACGGCCACGGACTTTCCACTCCCAAGTTGTCCGCTTGGGGGAGCCTTGCATCATAGGAAAACAACTCCTAGTCAGCCTAAGATAGAGCTAAGCCAAAACCCTTTAAGGGCATGCACGAACCTAGGAGGCTTAATACCCAGGGCGTATAAAGTCCATTAGTCAACCTCTTCCAAATGTCCAAGTGGGTCTACGACCCCGAGCGACGGTTATCACGTTATGTGCATTGATTTGAAGGATGAATGTGCGTTATGTGGACCATGTGCTATTTAGGTAGAACTAACCATTTGTGAACGTAGGTAACCATGAGTCAACACAATGCCTACCCGAGATTCAGCATGGTTTTGAGCGTCCCTTCCCAACTAACAGCATGGTGGGTTAATTGGGGGGATTACGGACAACGGGTTGTATGTGGAGCATTGGGACACTTACCGTCTTTGATGGATATCTAGCCCTGCAGAGACATCATCGAGGCTGCAACCATGTTTTGGGATGAAAAGAGGGTCGTGTTTAGATTTGGCAACATTGAGATGACTCCGTTGTTAGAGGAAATAGGAGGCTATATAGAAAATGTGGCATTATTACGTAAACCAAGAAAATGGCAAAACTGTGGCATGATTATTCCGAGGCAACCTTTACCAAAAGAATTTGCTGACAACTTCGGGTTCAGAGAGGGTAAAGGTGTGGAATGTTTGCAGAAGTCTATGATACCACTCGAGTATTTGTATCACAGATTCGGTTATCAAAGGAGTTTCGTCGATCATCAGGATGAATTCTTCTCATATGACTCTTGGAAGCAGAAACGGTGCTTCGCTTTCGCAGTATGTTTTTTAGGGACTATAGTATTTCCTAAAGGAACCACAAAATACATTCACACCCATCTTGTTACTGTAACTAAGGCTCTTTTTGGTGGCATCGACGGGAAACACTACACTCTGGTCCTTATGGTCGTGACAGATATCTACCGAGCATTAGGCCGTTGTAAACACGGGTATAAACATTTTGAAGGATGCAACTTGCTTCTGCAAATTTGGTTAATGGAACATCTTCGGAAAGTCAACGGGGGTCTAGAATTCCGGAAGCCGACCGGTGAGAATCACGTTCTGGGTCACGTTCCAGGTGCTATCTTAACAGCAAAATCATTTGAGAAACCAAAGTGTGTGAAGGAGTGGGTAGAATTTCTTAGCCATTTGAACGATGACTCGATGCAATGGATGTTCAGTTGGTTTCCGTCCGAGGTTTTGGTGTTTCGAACGAAGATCATACCATTTTTGGTCTTGATAGGACTTCGAGGTTTGCAGCCTTACGCCCCGCTAAGAGTTTTGAGACAATCAGGGAGGAAGCAAAACATACCTTTAGTGGCAGATATGAATCATTACTGTGTTGACTACAAAGAAGGGAAAATTCCTTTTGCAAAAGAGGTTATTCGCATGTGGAAATTGAAAGAGACTACAAAAGCAGATTCAGTGAAGCCAAATAGATACCAAGCTGGGTGCGAGGACAACTATATGGAATGGCTGGCCGCTGATTTGGAGGAATCAATCAAACCCGGCGTTAGTCTGAAAGATCGGATTAAGGATGGGGAAGCCGAAGCATTCATCTTACTCCGACAATTGCGTAAGAAAAATCTTGTTTCTGAAATCGAGCATCATGCGCAACTTCAGGAAAAGGAAAGGGAAGTAGAGAATTGGAAACAGCAAGCACTTAGCTACGAGCAAAGCATGCAAGAGCTGGATACACTGCTGGCTGAGCAGGGCGATACTTGTATCAAAGAGGGCATCAAAACAGGGGGTGTTCTAGCTATGTCATACCTTGCCCAGAATCGCCGAAAGATTGATCAGTCAATTCGGGCAACCAAGAGACTCAAGAGCGACGAAGGGCCATGTTCATTTTAGTTAACTTGTTCAATAGCCATTGTAATAATTTCTTTTGCATTGGGATTTTAAGCATTGTATTCGTTTTTGGGCCTTCAATTAATAGCGCACTGGAATGACGCATGACTACATATTTTATCCTTCAAATCCACGCTAAGCCTACCTTTGGCACAAAAAGGGTCCCTTGCATAATAAGACGCATTGATATGTTTTGCTATTCAATATATGTTTGTTTGCTATATGCGTTTCGTTTGCTACACAATATATGTTGGTTCGACATGCAATATGTGTTTCTTTCAACGTTGTTTACTAAATTTTCACATTAATTTCACAGCAAGCATTTGCCCTGTACTAACGCAGTTTTCTTCATTTTTGAAGGTTTATTTTAATTCTTATTATCCCCCCAAAGGTTGATTCGCGTTGACTGCGAACTGGCAGACCATCCATACTTCACGAGATCAAAAGCACGAACATCCGGCAATATGAATGATTCAGGGGCATCCGAACAAACTGGCTTGGGACTCGTCACTCTTCCAAGAGAGGAACCTGAGGCTTCAGGAGGGGGAAATGATGAACTCATTGCCCAATTGTTGCAGCAAATGGCCAATATGCAAACCGAAATTGAGCGACTGCGGAATCTCACCAATCTGTCCATCACCCTGAACGCCCCTCACCCTGAACAAAGAACAAACGCGACAATTCCACCATCCTTTTCGCCTGTCGATTCGCCCGCTCCACAGCCTTCTCCCTCAAACCCTCCGCTTTACACAGTCCACCCAAATACCTCCAACCCCCAACAAACTAACCAACAACAATCCACTTCACAACAATCGAATCCACAACAGGCCGTTCCACACCAGATCCCCCCACAACCAACCATCCCGCAACAAGCTGTCCAACAGCAAACAACCCCGCAACAAGCCAACATACAACAAACTACCTCACAACCAAATGACCAGCAACAAGACAACTTCCAACAAACCAATTCGCAACCTTTCACTACCCCTTACATTCCTCAACCTGCAGTTACCCAAATTAACCCATATACCCAAAACTACCAAGCAGTTCAACATACACCACTGACGCGTATTGCTAGCCATAACACGCAATATGTGGCAGAAGCTCAGCCTTTCACTACCCAGATACAGGCCTTGCAGCATCCAGAGGTTGACCCTTATGAAGAGTTGGAAAGGGATGCCAGGGCAAGAGCAGACGAGGATGTGGCAAAAGAGCTTCGCAGTCTGAGGGAAGCTGTCAGAAATATCCAGACCAACAGGGGATGTGAAGGGCTTGAATATGAAGATCTGTGCATTCACCCTGACATTGAATTACCCGCTGGGTATAAAGTGCCGAAGTTTGACATGTTCGACGGGAAGGGAAACCCTCGGGCTCATTTGAGATCATATTGCGATAAGCTTCTCGGAGTGGGTAAAGATCAAGCTATCAGAATGAAACTATTCATAAGAAGTCTAACAGGAGAAGCACTTGATTGGTATACATACCAAGACCCGCAAAGATGGCACAGTTGGGGAGAGATGGCCCAGGAATTTATGGACAGGTTCAGGTTCAACACTGAAGCTATCCCGGATCGGTTTTATTTGATGAAGCTGGAGAGAAAATCAACAGAAACGTTCCGGGAATATGCTATGCGCTGGAGAGCGGAAGCCGCAAAAGTCCAGCCCCCAATGGCAGAGAGTGAAATGACGATGCTTTTTGTGCAATCTCTGAAAGATCCCACATATTATGAGAGAATGTTGAGCATCATTGGGCAGAAGTTTTCTGAGGTTATCAGGATGGGGGATTTCATTGAAGAAGGGATTAAAACAGGGAGAGTTACAAATCTTGCGGCCTTGCAGGCCACAAGTAAGGCTATTCAGGCAGATCCTTCTAAGAAGAAGAGAGACGGAGTGTCCCCGGTCATGGCCATCCAGGATCAAAAGCCAACCCAAAAATCAACCTATCAATATCCTTCACCACAGCCCTCGCACTACAACCCGCACACTCAAACACCTCAGCCTTATTACCAACCCCCACCTACCCTCCTTCCGGTCTATCATACTTAACCAACATACTACTCACCCCGGACACCTTCCTACCAAAACCCACCACAACACCGTCCAACCTACGCAACGCAACCCCAGTACCATTCACCAAACCGCCCACAAAACACCCCTAGACCACGCCCAAATGTCGAAAGAAGACCAACCAAAACTTACACACCATTAGCCGAACCTTTAGCCCAACTGTACGAGAGGCTGAAAATGGCAGGGATACTCCAACCGATTCAAGGAAGAACTCCTGATCCCATCCCGGGATGGTATGACGGGACTAAACATTGTGCATATCATTCGGGAATTGCAGGGCATGATACCGGAAGCTGCTTTGCTCTCAAGGATAGAGTTGAGACGTTGATCAAGGAAGGGGTCATACAGCTTAAGGAAGCTCCCCCGAACATAAACAACAATCCACTGCCGAATCACGGCGATGCAAATGTGCACATGATCACCCTTGATGAAGATTGCAATCTGGAGGGGACTATCGTGCCAGTTAAAGAAAGAGAGGAGGTTGAATCGTCGGCTTGTGTTGCTCCAATAATCACGGTTCAAAAGAGGGCCCCATTCAAAGTGCTCACTCCAAGGCCCAGGATCACAGCTTTCGTTGCCCCAACACCTTTTCGCAACACCAAAGCGGTCCCCTGGGATTATCAATCTGGTGAAAGAGACAAAGGGAAAAGAAGAGTGGTCGTGGAAACCGTTGCCACCGGATTGACTAGGTCTGGACGGTGCTATGCCCCCGAAGAGATAACACGAGGGGCGTCAAGCAAGGAGAATGGTTCGAAGAAGGCTGTTACAGAAGCTGAAGTCGAAGAATTCTGGAGAAAAATGCCTACGAAGGAATATTCTGTTATAGAACAATTGAAGAAAACGCCAGCTCAGATTCCCTTATTCGCATTATTGATGAGTTCTGAAGCTCATAGGAGTGCTCTAGTGAAAATACTGAACGAAGCCTATGTTCCGGCCGAGACTTCTAGTGAGAAACTATCAGCCATGGTAGGGGAAATCCTTGAGGCCCACCGGGTCTCTTTTCATAACGACGAGTTGCCACCTGAAGGTTTGGGGCATAACAAAGCATTGAACATCACCGTCAAATGCAGGGATAAGTTCATCTCCAAAGTATTGGTCGACGGAGGCTCTGCTGTGAATATATGTCCTGTTGCCACTCTACGAGCATTAGGGATAGACGTCGGGAAACTCCGTGACAGTCAAGTCAGTGTCAAAGGATTTGACGGAGCGCAAAGAGATGTTGTTGGAGAGATCGATTTGTTTCTGGAGATTGGGCCCGTAGAGTTCATTGTGAAGTTTCAAGTGATGGACATATCTACTTGTTACAACTTGCTGATCGGGAGACCATGGATCCACATGGCTGGCGCGGTTCCTTCCACTTTGCATCAGAGCCTAAAGTTTGTGTGGAATCATCAAGAAATAGTGATCCATGGAGAAGGCAACAATTCTCTATACCCGGAATGTTCGATTCCTCCTATTCAAAGTGTGGAAAGGCTAGACGGATCGGTTTTCCATATTAAGGAGAATGTGTGCACTGCTCAAGCGAGGAGAATAGAATTGCCACAGGTACTTATGATGGTGGCGTGGGAGATGCTGAAGAATGGCTTCCGACCTGGTCAAGGCCTTGGTTCGAACTTGAATGGAATTGTGGAACCAATTCAACTGCCCGGGCACAAGCATACTTTCGGTCTCGGATATGAGCCCACCCCCGAAGAGGTTGCTTCGGCTAGTCTCAGAAGAAGAAGTGATGTTCCCTTGCCAAAGCCTGTTCCTTGCCTGAATCAGTCATTTCTTAAGGCTTCCGCTGCTCAAGCACCAGAGGAAACACTTGAAGACAACCTCCTGAAAAGTTTTAAACACTTATTCATCACCGAAGAAGAAACTGAATGCAGTATGGTTTCGGATGGGTATTCTAAAGGCCCGACTATCCGGGATGCAGAGCCAGGATGTCGTTTGAACAATTGGACTTGTAACCCGCCCCCGTTTCTTCGGGAGTCTTGGTAGACTAATTGTATTCAGCATTTGATGAAACAGACACGATTTGAAATTGAGGCCTGAATCGTGCCTATGCTTTTGTTATTTTTGCCTCTAAACTTTGAAGTTCAAATGCAATTTTCAAGCCATGCTTTTATTTATATTTTTTTCGTCTTTGCTTAATTAATTTTCTTTTATTTTTCAGCAATCAAATTAATAAATCTGCCGATACTGTGAATGTGACACATAATGAAACAAGCAAGCCCGTAGGAAATGCCGAGCAAGATTCTGAAGAATATGAAGGAGATATGCAACCCGAGGGATTAACTAAGGATTTTGAGTATTTTGAAAATAAGCCGAAACCAAATTTGGATGAAACGGAAGTTATAAACTTGAGTAATTCAAAAATCATGATGGAAGTGAGAATCAGTGTCCATTTGACCCCGTCGCAGAGAGAGGAATTGATCAAACTCCTGAAAGAATATATAGATGTGTTCGCTTGGTCTTACGATGATATGCCTGGATTAAGCACTGACATTGTTTCGCATAAGTTGTCTCTTGATCCGTCCTGTCCTCCGATAAAGCAAAAGAAGAGAAACATTAAATCGGATTTGAGCTTAAAAATTAAGGAAGAGATCTCCAAACAGTTTGATACGAAGGTCATTCGAACTACGATGTACCCCACTTGGCTAGCCAATATCGTTCCCGTGCCAAAGAAGGATGGCAAAGTTAGGGTATGCGTGGATTATCGGGATCTTAACAAAGTCAGTCCAAAAGATTACTTTCCCCTCCCGAATATCCATATGCTTATTGATAATTGTGCAAAGCATGAGTTGCAGTCCTTCGTTGACTGCTACGCGGGATATCACCAAATCCTAATGGATGAGGAAGATGCAGAGAAAACGGCATTCATCACACCTTGGGGGGTGTACTATTATCGAGTGATGCCTTTCGGGCTCAAAAACGCAGGGGCCACCTACATGAGAGCCATGACCACCATTTTCCATGATATGATTCATAAAGAGATTGAAGTCTATGTGGATGATATCATCATCAAGTCGCGAAAGAGCTCAGACCACCTGACGGATTTGAGAAAGTTCTTCGACAGGTTGAGGCGATACAATCTGAAGTTGAACCCCGCAAAGTGTGCATTCGGTGTTCCTGCAGGGAAGTTGTTGGGTTTTATTGTGAGCAGAAGAGGCATAGAGTTGGACCCCTTGAAGATAAAAGCCATTCGGGAATTGCCCGCCCCAAAGAGTCGGAAAGATGTGATGAGTTTCCTCGGGCGTCTCAACTACATCAGTCGATTTATAGCGCATTCAACGGTGATATGCGAACCAATAATTAAGTTATTGAGGAAGGATGCTCCTACCAAATGGACTGAAGATTGCCAAAGAGCCTTTGACAAAATCAAAGAATATTTGTCTAGCCCGCCTGTTTTGGTGCCTCAAGAAGCTAGAAGACCTTTGTTATTGTATTTGTCCGTATCGGAGAACGCGTTTGGATGTGTATTAGGACAACATGACGAAACAGGAAGGAAAGAGCGAGCGATATATTACTTGAGCAAAAAGTTCACGCCTTACGGGGCGCGATATACGCTATTGGAATGCACCTGTTGTGCGTTGACTTGGGTTGCACAGAAATTGAGACATTATTTGTCTGCGTATACTACTTACCTCATCTCAAGGATGGACCCACTCAAGTATATTTTCCAGAAGCCTATGCCTACTGGGAAGCTAGCTAAGTGGCAAATGTTGCTGAGCGAGTTTGACATTGTGTATGTTACTCAAAAGGCTGTCAAAGGGCAGGCGATAGCCGATCATCTTGCAGAAAATCCTGTGGGCGAGGAGTACATACCCCTTAAAACCTATTTCCCGGATGAAGAAGTGTTGTTTATCGGGGAAGATATCGCAGAAGAGTACCCAGGGTGGAGACTGTTCTTCGACGGGGCGGCAAATTCTAAAAGAGTCGGTGTTGGAGCAGTTTTGATTTCAGAGTCAGGTCAGCATTACCCCATTTCAGCAAAGCTCAAGTTTCTGTGCACCAACAATATGGCGGAATATGAGGCTTGTATTCTTGGCCTCAGAATGGTCGTCGATATGAATATACGGGAACTTTTGGTTATAGGCGATTCAGACTTACTGGTTCATCAAGTGCGAGGTGAATGGACCACTAAGAATGTGAAGATACTTCCATACTTGCATTGCGTGAAGGATTTATGTAAGAGATTTATCAAGGTAGAATTCAAACACGTTCCAAGGACACAGAACGAGTTCGCTGATGCGTTGGCCACTTTGTCTTCTATGATTCAGCACCCAGACAAGAATCGCATAGATCCTATCAAGGTAAATGTGCACGATCAACATGCTTATTGTTTCTATGTGGATGAGGAACCTGATGGAGAACCTTGGTACCACGACATTAAGAAATATCTTAAGACAGGAGACTATCCGGAAGGCATAACCAGTGTTCAGAAGAAAACGCTTCGGAGATTAGCAAACCATTTCTTCCTAAATGGAGAAATCCTGTATAGGAGGACTCCGGATTTAGGGCTATTAAGATGTGTTAATGCTAAAGAAGCAGCCCGTTTGATTGAAGAAGTGCACGGCGGTACGTGTGGGCCTCATATGAATGGCTTTACACTGGCCAAGAAAATCCTTCGCGCAGGCTATTTCTGGATGACTATGGAATCAAATTGTATCCGTTTTGTGCAGAAATGTCACCGATGTCAGATTTATGGTGATTTGATTCGAGTTCCGCCAAATTAATTGAATGTGACGAGCTCTCCGTGGCCTTTCGCAGCTTGGGGAATGGATGTCATTGGTCCTATCGAGCCAGCCGCATCGAATGGACATAGGTTCATTTTCGTAGCCATTGATTATTTCACAAAGTGGGTGGAAGCATCTTCGCACAAGTCGGTAACGAAGAAAGTGGTAGCGGATTTTGTTCGGAGCAACATTATTTGCCGATTCGGAGTCCCAGAATCAATTATAACAGATAATGGAGCTAATCTTAACAGTGATCTAATGCGGGAGATTTGCGAGACATTTAGGATTACCCGTCGCAATTCCACTCCTTATCGCCCTCAGATGAATGGAGCAGTTGAAGCAGCCAACAAAAACATCAAGCGAATACTGAGGAAGATGATCGATAATTACAGGCATTGGCACGAAAAACTGCCGTTGGCTCTTCTCGGGTATCGTACTACTGTGAGGACTTCAACGGGGGCAACACCTTATCTTTGGTCTATGGGACAGAGGCGGTGTTACCTGCTGAGGTAGAAATACCATCTCTAAGGATCATCCAAGAAGCTGAGTTAAGTGACGCTAAGTGGGTACAGAACCGATACGAACAATTGATGCTCATTGACGAAAAGAGATTGAATGCAGTTTGTCATGGGCAGCTTTATCAGAATAGAATGGCCAAAGCTTTCAACAAGAAAGTACGGCCGAGGCAATTCAAAACAGGGCAATTGGTACTGAAACGCATATTCCCATGTCAAGATGAAGCTAAAGGAAAATTTGCGCCTAACTGGCAAGGACCTTATATGGTTCATCGAGTATTGACTGGAGGAGTGTTAGTCTTAGCAGAAATGGATGGTGAAATCTGGCCGAAAGCTATCAACACAGATGCCGTCAAGAGATATTATGTTTAGTAGCTTTTTGTTATTTGTTTGTAATAGTCCGCAATACTTTCCATGTAATGGAACTACTCTCCCGTGGCGGGATGATTAGCAAACCTATGTCGGGTTGGATTTTTAAGATAAGATTTCCATCTTTTTTGCTTGTAATTATGAACTACGCTTGACCTGATTCCCATGGGGGATACGTAGGCGGCCCGCATAGGCCTCGGTCACATCATTTTAATCCTTCAATATCATTTCTGTTGTGATTATGAACTACGTTTTGACCTGATTCCCATGGGGGATACGTAGGCAGCCTATATAGGCTCGGTCTCGCCATTTTAGAGGCTCAATATCCCTTGTGCCAGAAACTGGGACAATTTTTTAAAGAGCGTCGCCGCAAGATGACATCGAGAGACTTGGAAGAATATTGTTTCAACAGAGTCATCGGGCAGAGGAAAACATCGGAAAAGGGGCATTCGCTTTGTTTCACAATGTGTCACAGTTCCGAGTTCGGCAGGAATTATTTATCACTATACATATATTTTACTATGTCTATGTTACTTTGAAATAATGTGATTGTAATCAGACTGTTTACTAGTTGGCCAAGACTTAAAATGAGCGGAGGTTACAAGTTCAAACGAAGTTGGAGGCATGAAGCGCCAAGAGTCAGATCCTCCAAGTCAACACGAATCAACCCCCTCCCCAAACTTACAAAATTTTCTTTGGATGCAGGTTTCCAAGCTGCAGAAGCTAAAAAATGTACAACCTTGTAAGGATGGCGCGTCGAATGGTTTGAGCATTTCTTCTATCAATTGTGCTTTCAAATATCAATAACTCTCGGCAATCACAATAAGATAATCTCGCAAATTATTTTTTCAAATATATATCGACGCACAAATATTTTCCATTGCCTTCGAATACATTGCTTTATTTATTTTTAAATACCCCTGCGTATGCTTGCAGACGCATTGCACTGCACCTGCATTGCTCACCGCTTTTTTTTCATATATTTATTGGGTCATGCACCGCCCTTTTAAATTTCTGCATAAGGCCGTGCACCGTCTTTCATATGATGCATGGGCTGCGCACCGCCCTTTGCATCGCTTTCATATTGCCTGGGCCATGCACCGCCCTTTTTAAATTTCTGTATAAGGCTGTGCACCGCCTTTCATATGATGCGTGGGCTGCGCACCGCCCTTCGCATCGCTTTCATATTACATGGGCCATGCACCGCCCTTTTAAATTTCCGCAAGGGCTGCGCACCGCCCTTCGCATCGCTTTCACATATTACATGGGCCATGCACCGCCCTTTGTTAAATTTCTGCATAAGTCCGAGCACCGCCTTTCATACATTACATGGGCCATGCACTGCCCTTTTAAAATTTTGCATGGGCTGCGTACCGCCCTTTGCATCGCTTTCATATATTACATGGGCCATGAACCGCCCTTTGTAAATTTCTGCATAAGGCCATGCACCGCCTTTCATATGATGCATGGGCTGCGCACCGCCCTTTGCATCGCTTTCATATTGCCTGGGCCATGCACCGCCCTTTTAAATTTCTGCATAAGGCCGTGCACCGTCTTTCATATGATGCATGGGCTGCACACCGCCCTTTGCATCGCTTTCATATTGCCTGGGCCATGCACCGCCCTTTTTAAATTTCTGTATAAGGCTGTGCACCGCCTTTCATATGATGCGTGGGCTGCGCACCGCCCTTCGCATCGCTTTCATATTACATGGGTCATGCACCGCCCTTTTAAATTTCCGCATGGGCTGCGCACCGCCCTTCGCATCGCTTTCACATATTACATGGGCCATGCACCGCCCTTTGTTAAATTTCTGCATAAGTCCGAGCACCGCCTTTCATACATTACATGGGCCATGCACCGCCCTTTTAAAATTTTGCATGGGCTGCGCACCACCCTTTGCATCGCTTTCATATATTACATGGGCCATGCACCGCCCTTTGTAAATTTCTGCATAAGGCCATGCACCGCCTTTCATATGATGCATGGGCTGCGCACCGCCCTTTGCATCGCTTTCATATATTTACTGGGCCATGCACAGCCCTTTTAAATTTCTGCATAAGGCCATGCACCGCCTTTCATATGATGCATGGGCTGCGCACCGCCCTTTGCATCGCTTTTATATGCCTGGGCCATGCACCGCATTTCATATGATGCATGGGCTGCGCACCGCCCTTTGCATCGCTTTCATATTGCCTGGGCCATGCACCGCCCTTTTAAATTTCTGTATAAGGCCATGCACCGCCTTTCATATGATGCGTGGGCTGCGCACCGCCCTTCGCACCGCTTTCATATTACATGGGCCATGCACCGCCCTTTTAAATTTCCGCATGGGCTACGCACCGCCCTTCGCATCGCTTTCACATATTACATGGGCCATGCACCGCCGTTTGTTAAATTTTTGCATAAGGCCGAGCACCGCCTTTCATACATTACATGGGCCATGCACCGCCCTTTTAAAATTTTGCATGGGCTGCGCACCGCCCTTTGCATCGCTTTCATATATTACATGGGCCATGCACCGCCCTTTGTAAATTTCTGCATCAGGCCATGCACCGCCTTTCATATGATGCATGGGCTGCGCACCGCCCTTTGCATCGCTTTCATATATTTACTGGGCCATGCACCGCCCTTTTAAATTTCTGCATAAGGCCATGCACCGCCTTTCATATGATGCATGGGCTGCGCACCGCCCTTTGCATCGCTTTCATATGCCTGGGCCATGCACCGCCTTTCATATGATGCATGGGCTGCGCACCGCCCTTTGCATCGCTTTCATATTGCCTGGGCCATGCACCGCCCTTTTAAATTTCTGTATAAGGTTGTGCACCGCCTTTCATATGATGTGTGGGCTGCGCACCGCCCTTCGCACCGCTTTCATATTACATGGGCCATGCACCGCCCTTTTAAATTTCCGCATGGGCTACGCACCACCCTTCGCATCGCTTTCACATATTACATGGGCCATGCACCGCCCTTTGTTAAATTTCTGCAAAAGGCTGAGCACCGCCTTTCATACATTACATGGGCCATGCACCGTCCTTTTAAAATTTTGCATGGGCTGCGCACCGCCCGTTGCATCGCTTTCATATATTAAATGGGCCATGCACCGCCCTTTGTAAATTTCTGCATAAGGCTGAGCACCGCCTTTCATACGTTACATGTGCCATGCACCGCCCTTTTAAGATTTCTGCATAGGCTGCGCACCGCCCTTAGCACCGCCTTTCATATGTTACATGGGTCATGCACCGCCCTTTTAAAATTTCTGCATAAGGCTGAGCACCGCCTTTCATATATCACATGGGCCATGCACCGCCCTTTTAAAATTCCGCACAAAGACATTGTACCGCACCTGCCTTGTTTTGTTATTATTTTATTAGTACCCTGCATATGCTCGCAGCCGCATTGCACCGCACTTGCGTCGCTGTATTTCAATATTTATTCTTACTGACTATTTTCATCTAGTTTTTAGTTTCGCAGGGGCTTTAGCGCGACGTGGAACTATTTCTTCGGCAGCGAACTGGGGCAATACGTCGAGAAGGACAAGCAGACTTCTCGACAAGGGTCAAAGATCTACCTCGAACACTCGGCTCCAAATTCAAATTTCCCAGTCACATTCCAGCACAATCAATTTTCAGGGTTCTATCACAATACCCAGTGTCATAATAATTCGACACTGGGACAATATTTTTTGCGAAGATTCGCATCAAATCGTGAGTTGCCAGTCATAGTTGTCGTAGTCTTCCCAGAACTACACTCGGCCTGATTCTCGTGCAACCCGAGATATGTAGGCGATCCAGAGACCAGAGTTCGGCCGTAATTTTCTTTACCCTTAGTCCTCCACAATCCTTTAGCCGGGACAAAATAGGCTACTAAGTCAACGTCTTTGCCCGAAAATTCTTTCATCATTACCAGGCAAAGAGGGACAAGTTGTTGACACCCAATTTTGTCCCGCCTCTCCCCCGAAATACCTATTTATACTTCTGTTATTTTGAGAAATTAAAACATGCACTTAAATTTTACTATAATTATTAGTCTTTTATTAACACCCACGTTTTATTATCCTACTGCAGTTATTATTATCATTATTATTATTATTATTATTATTATTATTATTAATTATTATTATTCTTAAATTATCATTATTACTAATTGTCATTGATTATTATTATTCTTGTTATTTCCATTATTATTATTATTATTATTATTATTATTATTATTATTATTAATTAATTACTAATCATTATTATCAGCGTTATTTTGTTATTAGTTATTAATCATCATTATCATCGTTATTCTATTATTAATTATTATCATTGTTTTTATCAATAATCGTTATTTATTATTATTATTATTATTATTATTATTATTTCTTATTATTATTATCATTATTATTTTATTATTATCACCGTTAGTGTTATTTTTATTAATTTATTATCATGTTGTTATTATCAATAATTGTTATGTATTATTATTATTATTATTATTTTTTTATTATTAATTATTATCGTTGTTTTATCAATAATTGTTATTTATTATTATTATTATTACTATTATTATTATTATTATCTCTTGTTATTATTATCACTATTATTTTATTATTATCATTATTATCGTTATTTTTATTAATTTATTATCATGTTGTTATTATCAATAATTGTTATTTATTATTATTATTATTATTATTACAACAACAACCCAGTGAAATCCCACAACGTGGGGTATTATTATTATTATTATTATTATTATTATTATTTGTTATTAATTATTATCATCTTTATTATTATTATTATTAATTATTATCATTATCCTTATTGTTATTTTGTTATTAATTATCAGTGTTTGTTATCTACTATTATTATCATATTTATTATTATTATTATTATCATCAGCATTATCATTATTGCCATTATCATTATTGTCATTATTATTAGCAGTATTACTATTGCTATTTATTTGCTGCTATTATTTGGTATTATCGAAATTTGCATTTCTCAGTGTTTTACCAACTTTCGCATACACACCGCATTTATTTCGCACATTTAAAATGATAGCGTTTATTTATTGTTAAAATGTTATTGCACGGTCATTGCAACATCATATAATTTTGTTATCCGGATCTTTTATAATTACATATTTCCGTATTAGGTGATATTCCGGCATCCTTAGTACACCGTTAATCTAAATGGGTCTTTTATTCAAATTTAGAAGCCGAACTATTTCTTGCACACGGTCCGTATTTTGACTTACCGGACCCCAAATCAAAGTCCGATTAATTCCTAATATTTTTTTGGACTAGCCCATATCGTTTATCTCAATTTTTTTAGACCAGTCCATGTCTTAATATTAGCCCATTCTTTTAATATCCGGTCTAAAAAATTTGACCCAGTCCATAAATGGACCGGGTCCGACCCGTAGCAACAAAATAAGGGAAGGGTTTCCCTTCATTTTCCTTTTCTGCCGCACTCCATCGTCTTCTCCGCCTCCCCTTCTCTTCGATTCCACCGCCCCTCTTCGTTCTCCGCCTCTTTCTCCTCCTTTTGCCGCCTCCTCATCCCGCCAAACACTCCTCCGCCATCTCCCCTCTCTCATCGCCACCCGCTTCCCACGTTACCTCCACTTCCCCTCTCTCATCGTCATCCCACTTCACTGTGTTTTCCCCCCACGTGACCTCACCTGCCTCTCCACCTCCGCCTGCTCTGACACCACCACGTTCCACCATCCCACGCTCTCTGACACCTCCATACCCATACCTCATCATCCCCTCCATCACCGCAGCTTCCCCCCACTTCCTTTCTCCCTCATCGATCCTCCCACGCGTCTGACACCATCCCACGCTCTCTGACACCACCTCACTGTCACTCCCACCATACCTTGTCTCCACCCACGCATGTCCGCCGTTTCCCCCAACGTTCCTCTTTTTTTTTTTCTTATATATACACACGAAAACCCTAATGAAAGGGGCCCTTTTTTTTGGTCACGAAATTCCCCAAGAATTAAAGCTTGAGCCGTCTTGAATTCCTTAAAAATATTAGTTTTTTTAGTAGTCAAGAATACCCAAATCATTTTTTTTGTTTTCATTCGACTTGTTGCTGCCGCGAATCCGAGCATCGCACGCTCAGATTTAATAGTTTTCGAGTGTAGATTGGAAACCCCCCACCCATTTCGCTGCACCCGAAGAAGGTAATTCCCTTTTTCCTCTTTTCCATTTTCGCATTTTTCTTTCAGGTTTTAAGCTATCTGTATGTATGTTTCTTATGTGCCAGTTGAGTTAGCTAAATGTGTTTCCTTTGTGTTAGTTTGTTTAATAACTAAGTTTGTTTATATGTTGGTTTTAGCTTAAGTCTATTGAGTCCTGTATATTAGCTTAGCTTAGTTTCATGCAGTCCAATGTGTCTTATGTGTTATTATAGCCTAATATATTAAGCATGATTTAGTTTTTGTTTTTTAGCTGGTTCAGTTAAATACGCCTTAGGTATTATGTTGGCCCTAGTCTGCCTATATTAGGCATCTATTGTCTTGATTTTGCTTAATTCATCATGATTTATATGGTGTTCTTGTTAGGATTAAGCAGTTAGTTATTGTGTAGTAAGATTTAGATTGTTGCTGTTTTTTCTTTAATTTGGTAGCAAGGCACATATTAGTCCAGTTCCTGCCTATTATTTGCTTAAAATGTGTTTTTTTTTGTTATTGGTTGCTGGTTTGTTATTAAGATAGATGTGGTACTATGGTCTGATCAAATGAGCTACTAATACTATAAAAGGTTTAAACGCGTTAGTATTAAGTATTCAGTCTGTTTCAGTCAATTGTGGGTAACAAATGACTTTGATTTCCTGAAAATTTACTTCAACATGAAAAGAATATGGTTTTACTGTCAGTAAGTGTTCAAAGTGTTTACTATTCTCCTTATCTTACAAAATGGCATCGAAAATCTGTTTTTTTTTTAGACTGTTGGATGGATAAAAGATGATTGAACTATAACTAGTTAACCAGATTAAAAGGGCATAAAGCTTACATCAGATGAGTACCTCTGATAATAAAACATTGCTTGATTGTTTGTTGTAGAGCTGATTTGCTTATCCATATAGGGGTGCTGATTGTTTATGATAAAAGATTGGTTAAAATGGTTCATGGCTGGGTATTGACCTGTTTGTCTGAGGGGGATGTCATCGTTCTTAACAGATTAGGAGTTTTGAAAGTTTAAGTGTTTGCTTAGCCTTAGTAAGCATAAAAAGGAAAGCTATGTGTGTTTGGCTGTAAAAAAGGAACTTGGAAAGTTTAAATGCAAGGCTAATAAAATCTGGACCAAAGTAGTAAAATGTGAGGAAGCCTCCTAAAGAATCACTTTTCTTTAGTTTGCAATATATTAAAAGACATCTTCTTATTTTTTTTCTTTCCGGGTTTTCAAGTGCGCATAATGCTCGTTTTAGCTCACGTCAAGAATAGTTCACATTATAAGTTAACTTGTCTGTCAATATCCATTCACGAGGAGTAATGTTTGTTGTGGCATTTGTTCAATCAATTCTGCTAAGAATATTCAGTGATCTAATATGTAGACCTTCTCGGACAAAAATATTCGGTGATCTATACTATTCTTTACTGATTTTTTCAATTGGAAAATAAACTCATTTGTTGAAGCCTGGCCAAGAGTAATTCATATTTTAAAGATAGATCATGGCCGTAAGAAGCTAAATTAGTTGTTCGGCAATATTACCTGAAGAAAATGCAATATGCTTTTTTTTTGTCATCACTTTATCTGGCTTTGATTGTTCTGGTTTGTGGTTAGCAAAGTTTTGTTAATCTGTTTTGATGCTAGTAAATGTGGTGGCGCAAGTTTGCCTATTTTCTAATGTTGAATTGTATTCCTCTGACTTGAATACGTATGGTCTGGTTTGGCCTGCTCTACGCAAGCATTTGAGGTCTTTGTTCTATATTCATATATTCTGCCCTTTTTTTTTAATTGTTAGAATGGGTAGTAGGAGTAAGAATGCAAGCAGCATGTGGCGTTATATGCACAACCTATTGAACTGCTTAAATTTATATTTTTGTATGTCTAACCTTATTCTTGGATTATATACTAATCCTTTTCTTTTCATTTTTTGCATGACCACCGCATACGAGTCCGAGGGACTCGCTCTTCTCCCGTATTCGGTGTTGGGCCAAAAGCCCAACGCAATCTGTCTCCTCTGTCTAGTTATGTCCGCAGCAAAGGAAACCAAATATTGGGCCGTGGCCCATGCAAACAACAACAGATTACAATAGCCCTTTTTTAAAAAAAAAATGGGCTGAACCCATTTCAACAGCAACATGACTAACAGTCCGAAAATGGGCTGAGCCCATTTAACAGCATTTGCCCCTCTTTTTTTTTATGCCTTACATTTTGTATTGCACAATTAATATTTTACTTTGTTTCTCAGATAAAATGAACCTTAACAACATTAGTGGGTTGGTTAGCTTTAGCATAACGGGTAGTCAATTTTAGAAAGAAATTCATCATTAGTCCCCTAAGTTTCTGTTTATATTTACAGCCTACATAGTATTTTTATTGGAATAATTGATTTGCAAAATAGCATGCCTACATATTTTGGGTTAAAGAAATCATTTTATTCTTACTATCTTAGGAATTTCAGAATTTCACTAATACGCAGATATATTTTATAAATAACTCTTTAAGTTTTGAGTCAATTATGCATATCTTCAAGCATAGCTATTAAAAGGATAAAGAAAGCTCACATTAGCTGTTTTTTTTATATTTTGTTTAGGCTCTTAATCGCAAAGTCAACTAATATCTCACCGTTTGAGTTGTTTCAAATATTTATTAAAACACCGCACAAACTCGCGTTTTCTTCTACTTATACATTTTATGCAAATCTTATTTTAAATAGCATTATTATTTAAAGTCTTTGCAACATTTACAAATTTATTTTAAATGGCACTTGAAGTTTCCTTTTATGCAAATTATTATATTTTCTACAAATCTCATTCTAAATAGCATTTGTTTTTGAAGCCTTATCAACTTTTACAAGTTTTATTTTAAATAGCATTTAAAATCTTCTTTTATGCAAATTATTGTATTTTCTCTAAATCTTATCTTAAGCAACATTCGTATATTTTTCTTAAAAACCTTAGCAACATTTATAAGCCATTTTTCTCAAAATTTAAGCACCTTATTCAACCTTAATTAATTAACCTAAGTTTGGCCGGATAACCGTAGTTAACGGATTCTAAAGGATGCCTAACCCCTTCCCTTTAGGATAATATAGAACCCTTACTCAGAATCACATTGGTTAAGCAGACTATTAACAGAGGTTTAGTTTTAACTTTGCCTTAGTTAACATTTAGGTGTCCTAATTCACCATTAAATTAATTAGGTGGCGACTCCTTAAAATAAAGCAAATAGGAATCTCCAATATGTTGTACTCCGCTTCAACCCAGTTAAAATGGGGTATAACAAGTCTCATTGGGTCATTCATGCCTATCAAATATTCACTTTAGATAATCACAGTTTGACATAGTCTCAATACAGTCTTAATGCATGCTTATATTCTAAACTCAGTCCTGGATAGCCTGTATGTTCTTTGGCATCCTCTTATATTCCATGGCTATACACGTGTGTTGGTTGGGACTGTCAGTGATTTGTATGTTTGAATAAGTGTAGATACTTGTCTGAGATCTTCTTGTTGACTGTTTAAGCTTAAAATAATTAATGCATGTGTCTGATGCTACCTTTGCTATGCACTTATCCACCTTTGATCTTCGATACCTTGTGTGTTGCCTTAATACCCCGAGGATCCTGTGATAATACTATACTCTGAGGTTCTATTTGTTTAAGCGTGAAAAAAAAACTTGCATCTTGCTCTAAAATAAACTGATGCATCTAGCTTAAATACCCATTTTCCCTTAACCAGAGATAGAGAATGTCACACTGTAGATCATGAATGAAGGATGTTAATTGTATATTTGTTCATGTAAGTCTGCCTATCTAAACTGAGCCCAATGTGAAAATGGTTAGAACAAAGTAAATCACTACAAATAAGAAATGGATTGTTTGTGATCATGATGAATAAGAGAGGCCTAAGAGGTTTTCACTTGGGTGTGATAGGATAAGAGTGACTTACCTAGGTCTAGAGAAAGACAAGGAAAGGCTTGAGTTTACTCAGCCTAGTACTATTGATCCTAAGCTGTCGGGATTCCTCTATGTTGAATCACACTCCTATGGGACCCTCTAAGTTTCTGAGGAAGGAGGGATATTGCATAAATATAGCTTGTTATTAAGGAAGATGGGTTTAGAGTTGTAAAGATGGCACTATATATCACTAGTTTTGTGTTCTGCTTGGCATTTCTGCTTTTGGACTTTGCCCTTTTTTTTCACTCTCAGGTCATAAAGCTGATAGACTAATATGTTTTCCTATTACTAGGATAGTTTAAACCATGCCATTTTCTTATCTTTCATGCTTAATATATCCTCCCAAAGTGGTATGAATTTTTCATGTGTTGTTCCCCAAGAATATAGGAAGAGATGGTTCCTGTTTTTGTGCATGCTTTAAGTTAACATAATGTTCCATTTAGTCTCTTGGAACTCTGATCCACTGCCCTCTATTTGTATGCTATGTTTCAAATGCTAAACCAAAATGGATGCCCATATTGACATATGAAGCATCTCTTATGCCCTTCCCTGGTCTGTTCAAAATTTCCAGTGTGTGTTTCACTCTTTTTGCCTCTGAGTATCATGGAAGGTATACGTTGAATAGTGTGTTATACCCTATATATAGATGTGAACATGTGTGAGACTGGTTCAAGTTGATTGATGTTGTGCATCTTGTTTGACAGTATTGCATCTCCCCTTCTCTATATTATTTCACCCCTTGTGTTCTTTTCATAACTTGAGGGACTTCTTCAAAACCCAAATATCATGGACTGGTTTGCTGCACATTTGAAAAGCTGCTGGTTGTATTGAGAAGTCCCATTTGGGATTAAATCAATGCTGCTAACTGCAAATAAATGCTGATTTCTTAAACCAAATGTTGCACTTAACTATAGCCCTGTGACAATTTGTTTGCTACATTTTGTGGCTCATTGTGATTGCCTTTCTAAGGCCGTACTGCTGCCTATTGTTACTACTAGTTGTTGATTTGCTGCTTTAAATTTCGGAGCAAAAAATAGATGCTGCCTAGCTTGTAGTTGAGCTAGTGTCTTGTTAAAAATGGTAACAAGTAGATGTTGCAATTATATTTCTGATGTTGCCCATGGTTTTCATATATGATGTTGCCCCTGTTTTCATGAAAACTTGTTTAAGCCATGCCTTGTTTACTCTCCACTGGTCAAACGTAAACAACATAATAAGTCCTGTCTCCTATGTTAAACTGCTCATGAGATGTAAAAAGGATGTTATACCCCGTATTTTTATACGTCAAATTATTCATAAGTTAATCGACATAAGTTAAGGACGGGATTATTTTGGGGATATGTAATAGGAACTTTTAATTCTCAATTTTAATTAGTGCACGAGTGTTTATAAGTTTCAACCAGCATGAAAATATTAATGGAGATTAGGGATTTATTTAACTATGATTAAGTTATTAAGTGGCACTTATTGATTAATTAAAGTTAACCAAGTAAATTAGTGGGACATGTGTCAATGTTATGGGCTACATATATATAGCCATAAGATGACTCATAATATACCATTCATTCACAAAATTCATCCATCAAAATAGAGTTAGCGAGAGAAGCTCTCAAACTTAAAGAGAGAGAGAGAGAGTCACGGCTGCACTGTTCACGCGCCACTGTTCACGATGGCGCACTGTTCACGGCCAGCCTTGTTAAAAAAAAAAGAAATTGATTAAATCTCCAAGGTGATTTAAATGTCCCAAAGGAAGCGGCAAGTTAGGATTTAAATTGAAGAAAGAAGAGGCGGTGCAATTGGTGCAAGCGAGTGTAGAATCTGCTCCGATTAAATTAAGGTAAGATCTTCTCACTTTATGGTATAGTTGGATTAATGGTGTGGTAATGGAAAAATTAAAATTGTATGAAGTGGAATTGGAAGTAAGAAAATTGCATGATTAAGTGTTGGTGTTGAAATGGACAGAATTGAAGTTGTTTAAGTTAGAAATTGGTTTGGTTGTGGGTTGTTGTAGGGATTATAATGATAATAATGTGGTTTACTTGCATATGGATAGATGATGTAGTTGTGGTGTAGCTACTGTAGTATTTCATTAAATTTGCTGAAAAGATTGCATGAAATAAGGTATAAGAAGTGTATATGGGCTGCTTGGTGTATTGTAAGTGTTCATTAAAATTTCGGGCATCGTTATGTTATAGTTGGGGGTTGTTTTGACATGTTGTTGTTCTTGTGAATTAAAAGAATTGAAGATATGGTTGTGTCCATATGTTGTTGTTGGTATTTCTGTGTCAACAGGAGAGCAATTGGAAATTCGGGACAGGCGAATATATAGAGGAAGTGCTGCCCGAATTTCGTTAAGTCTCTAGGTAATAAAAAGCCTTAAACCGAAAATATGTGAACTAAAGGAATGTTCTATAAGGAATGGGATATGGAATTGTGAACCAGAAAATGTAGTTACTAACGACAACATTATTTTATATAAATAGGTTAAAAGAGCGACGAGGCGAAAGGGATTCACGAATAAGCGCTAAAGGTATGTAAAGCTGTCCTTTCCTTCTTTTTGGCATGATCTATGACAAGTGCGAAGCGTAACGATATCCATAATGAATTCATTCTTAGATGTAGGATATCCTGAGTTCTTTGACCTCTTAAGCCCGAAGGGGCATTCTCAAGTTGTGCGAATTCATAATGTTGACTAAATCCCGAAGGGGACATTCATAAGGTCTTTCTCTTACCTATGCATTTTATATTTAGATTTGTGAGTCTCGAAGGAGACAAATGAAAAGGGTTTGATTGCATACATGACGTCCATAATAGTTTTTTTTTCTAAATGATTTCATGACGCGACTGAGCGTGCTATATAACGTATGGCCTCGGCTTAATTCTGAGTGTGCTATGGCCTCAGCTGATCCCTGAGTGTGCTATGGCCTCAGCTTACGTCTGAGCGTGCTGTATAACATATGGCCTCGGTTTACGTTATGCCAATTGAGTTGTGCATATGGTTTCACTAATAATTTCAAGTAAAACTAGTTTTATACTAAAGGGAACATAAAGTTAGATTTTACTATTTAGATTTTCAAAACCACTCCGAAGGGGGTGCGAGGTTGTACTATTTCATTCCATATACGACTCATGTTTACATTCCATGGTATCATCATTATTATTATGCCGGAAGCGGCATGCCCGAAGGGGCCATCATTATTATTATGTCGGAAGCGGCATGCCCGAAGGGGCCATCATTATTATTATGCCGGAAGCGGCCGTCCGAAGGGACTATTGTGATACTATACTCATATTGTGTAACCTAGAATTTGGGTAAGGTACTATATGGCACGGATTATAATGCTGATCCAGGTTGCTCCCGGGTTGCTTTTAAACTGGTTTACTATTACGCCTTTCCTTGTTTATGATTCAGTGATGCTTTACATATTCAGTACATATTCCGTACTGACCCCCTTTCTTCGTGGGCTGCGTTTCATGCCACGCAGGTACACCTAGATGAGTAGAAGACTTTGCTAAATGGTGTTCCAGCGGGATTGGCGAGCTCCATCTCAGTTCGGAGTATTGCCGAGTCAAGTACTTTTGTTATGGTATTTTGTATATGTTAGAGACTTTGCAGACAGTGCCCTGTGGATAGGGCGTCGAGAAGTGCGAATTATTTATAGATGTTAAAAGAGTATGTATTTTCAGATGATTTCAGTTGGTAAAAAGTACGTAATTGATTGAAAATTTTTCATAATCTGTATAAAGGTAATGACCTCTATTTGGAAAAGTTTCATGTTTTTAAAAGTTTTTGAAATGACAGATTTTGGTAAAGCGAATATTTAAGGGTTCGCTCGACTCTGAAGAGAGTCGGGTGCCCATCATGCCCTATCAAGATGAGGGTGTGACAAAGGATAAGGTGACTAGGGGGTGGAAGGGCCTCCACTTCTAAATAATAATTGTTTGAGTGATTTCCTTTGAAGGCGGATTAGGAAATGTCGTTTGTTTGAAGTGTTGGAGTGATTGTGTGAAGATGTTTGGCTCCTTGTCATTAATATTAACCCATGTTTTAATGTTACATTTTCAAAAAAAAAAAAAATATTAACCCATGTTTAGCATAAAGGTGCATCTTAATAGTTGTTCTTTTGATATAAGTTCCTAGACTCTTTCTTGTCCCTAATCATTTTGGCTATATTTTGAATCTGCTGGGATATTCTTGAAATCTAACTCCCTTTTGTCATCTTAATTATTTTCAAAATTAGTTTAAGTCATGAAAATCCTTCATAAGTGAATTACTTGATACTCCACTTGTTGTTAGCTTGTTAAACATGTGTCATTCTCGACACTCCTTCACCCCTCCTCCTTTCGCATGACTTGGGAATGTTCCAATCCCAAATATCCATAAGCAACTGTTGAGGTCAAGTTTCTGTTGTACTGGTGAGGCCTTGCAAATGGAATTGAGTTTGGATAAGTTTGTTGCTGCCTACTTGTTGTACCTTGAGCTAAGTTGGCTACATCCTTTTATTCCCTTCTACTACAACACATTGTTGTTTCTGTATATTTTTGTTGCATTGTGGTGAAATTTGTTGCCGCACTGTTGGGTTGACTGTTTTGTTTCAACAAGAAAAATTGTTGAGCTTCAAGGCTCATTTTGGTACTATTGTCTGGCTGAAGTTATTGTCATTCTGCTGTTACTCTGTTTTAAGTAGAGGTGAGGATAAACTGCGGTATTATGGGGCTTAATGATGCCATATTTAAGTCAACTTGTCACTGCATTTTGAACTAAGCAGTTCTTGTTTCCTGGTCAAGTGTACCACATTTGTTGTCTATTGTTGCTACTGGTTGCTGTTGTTTCTGTCAACTCTAGAAAGACAGCTTCCCGCTATATTTTTGGTATTAATTACTACATTTTGCAAAGATGATGCACTTAATTTCTGAATCAATAGTTGTTGCTACACTTGTGGCATTAAGGCAGGCAAATGCTATAATTGGTGCTGCTTTACTTTGGCTTTTGCATTTTTGAAGCTGCTTGATCAATGTGGCTTTGAAGTGTTCACTTGATACCACCTGTTTGTTGCTGCATTTCGGGTCACTTCTATGGCCAGTTTGTTGCTGCTATCTTGCTGCTGATACAAAGCCAAACGAAGGAAATTAGACCTGAACCGATCCTGCCATTACGTTTTGAGACCTGTACTGCTGCATTGTGAAACAAAATGGCTGCTTCATTTTGGCCATTTACTGTAATATTTTGGGCCAAATAGTTTTATCTTGATATGGTTTCTACTTTTTTCTCAAAAAATGAGCAGATTCTACACTAATGATATGCAGCTGCTCTTGGCTTTTGTTGATTTTGCGATCTTTTCTTCTTTTGGTTTACGTATGAAGATTTTTGTAGAAGTCATTTGTATTTCAATTCTGGATTACAAATCAGCATTTGGTTTGAGAATCACTTGTTTCAGCTAGCTTTGACTACAGCAGATACAACAAATGATATGGACATTTTGAGGCAGAAATTAAATAGACCACCCACGAAGTCTAAATCTGTAGACCATAGCAAAATGGTAAAATGCATTATTAAAATATCAAACTCCGAAGGAAACATTTTGATAGCTAAAGCAACTGTCTTGCTTCTTGTTCTTCAAGTTTGAGGACTCTGCACATTACAATTTATTGGGTGAAGAAATTGGTTCTTCTCCAAGCACATTTTCTTCTGTAGCATTGTCAGGAGGAAGAGCCTGTTCTAGATGGAAATTAATAGGGAATTTCGTGACTCGGGGTTTGTCAACCAAAATATTCCTCTGGACCCTATCAACCAAAACCTTTTGTAATGTTGACGGCGCTCATTGTCTTTACATTATGTCACCTTTTTTATGTATTTCGGTTTATTGTCTAATTAATGTACTCGCTTTTGTTATTTCAATGAAACTTGGCCTTTTATTTCCAAACTCAAGTGTCTCAATTAAATGGCTTGGATCACTCTATCATAATCTCAAATATTTGGCGTTAGGCCTACCTCTGGCATAAAGAGGTCCCTGCATATTAGGATGTGTTATTAATGTTTGTGTTATAAACTTTGTAAGTCATTTTCTTGCTTACTTGCTAAGTGATTTACTGGAATTTATTTGTAATATGCTCGCTCTTGAATTTATTTGCGATTACTTGATGCTAAGAGAATTATTTGAATTTATTTTCTACTTGTTTAGTTTTAATTCTTTAGAGGTTGCCTAGCATTGAACATTGCGTTGGCTGCGAATCTGCGTTAAGGACAAGATACAATGGCAAAAAGATTTGAATCATTCAACATCGGTGTGGGATTGGTGCAAGCGCAAAATGAGGATAGCGAGAAGAATGTGGTACAAAGAAGCGTGTTGATCAATTTAGGAAATACCTTCAGCCTTCTTCCTAACACAAGTTCAGCTTCCAGCTCAACCCAAAACATTTCTTTCACTATTTCTCCTCACCCAGCTCCTACATATATACCGCCAAGATACTCTATTAAACCAGAAGCTTTGCAAGTCACGTTGATGCCTAATGTCCAAAAGCCTGCACTTGCAGCACCCTTCACAGAAAACCACCAAAATCAGCTAGTGGTATGCCCATACAAGAGATTGAGAAATGAAATGAATGCAATCAATTGGGATGACTCGGATAGAGAGCTTCACAATTTAAGGAGGATTGTCGAAGAAGAGATGCGGGCAAGAAATGTCCAAAGTTTAAGATATGAAAGCTTGTGCATGCTTCCAAATGTTGAGTTGCCGCCAGGATTCAAAGTGCCAAAATTCAACACCTTCAATGGCAGAGGAAGTCCTGTTACGCAGTTGAAGGACTATTGTAGCAGATTAATGGGAATTGAACAAGATGAAGCCAAACGAATGACATTGTTCATTCAGAGCCTATCAGGGTTAGCATTAGATTGGTACACAGAACAAGACTTTCGCAAATGGTACACATGGGAGGACATGGCTCGCGACTTTGTAGAACAATTCAAGTTTAACATCGGGGTTAGTCCAAATCTTTATGATATGTGTGAGATAGAAAGAATGCCACATGAGTCTTTTCAGGAATATGCCATCCGATGGAGATTGGAAGCTTCAAAAATACGCCCTCCATTGCTCGAGAATGAGTTGATTTCAACTTTCATCCAAACGCAAAAGGGCATATATTATGAAAAGTTGTTATGTGCGCGGTTTCGTGACTTTTCTGATCTAATTCAAGTTGGAAAGCAGGTACAAGCGGGCGTTCGAGCAGGAAGAATTGTTGACACTTCATCAGTACAAGCAACTTCTCAAGCTGAGACATTCAACAACTTGCGAGGCAAAAAGAGAGGAAACGACTCAGCTGTCAGGTCTACATATCAGCCGCAATCACGACAGAACTATCAAGTTTCGCGTGATCATATATCTCTTCAACAACGAGGCTTTCAATATCAACCCGATCAAGCACAGTCTAGCTTACGACAGTCAGAGCACGTAAAATTCCACACTTTTACTCCTCTTGAAGAGTCATTAACCAGCGTATTTGAGAGAATGCAAGCCAAGGGACTCCTGAAGACAAAGAAATGATGGATCCCTAAAAGCCTACCGCCAAATTTTGATTGGTCCAAGAGTTGTGCTTACCACTCTAATGTTCCAGGTCATGACATAGAAAATTTCCCAGCACTTAAGCATAAGATCCAGAACATGATTGAAAAGGATAAGATAAGCATGCAACAAAATGAATTGTGCGACAATGAGGGCCCTCCAGTTGCAAATGCAATTATTGTTACCGGTGATCCATCAAAATTGGCACCGAGACATTTGAAAAGGAAGCGTGGAATTAAGGAAGATGATTGAAACTATCTACCGTCACTAGCATTCTCCACCCACTTGCCTCATGATCAACTTTCCTTCTTGTAATTTTTGCTAAAGCTTTGTATGAACTACTTTTGACCTGATTCCTTCGAGATAAGTAGGTAGTCCATTCTTGGACACGGTCTTAATATAGTGAAAAAATCCATTTTCCCCATAAAGCAACATTGGGGCAGCTTTGCAAATGGCCTATCATTATTCGACAAAGCATGAATCGAAATCCCGAGCAATATATTAGCGTCACCAGATTTGTCGCAATGCCATCACCACGAGAAATGCAGATTCAATGCCAAATCTTCAGTGTTCAATGCAAGGCAACCATTTTATTTTACACTAACAAGTTTTCTTTGAGTAACGCAGGGGCATATTTTAGCTATTCTTGAAGGATATCACACAGTATCAAGCCGGCAATTGCAAGATTCAGATAAAGCAAAGGGCAAAGCCAACTTAATACTGATTAAATTTGAAACTCACAAATTTCTTCGAGTGCAGGAACTTTTTAGATGTAAATTTTGGCAGGGTAGAAGATCCCCACATCATTGGCACTGCATCATGAGTATTTGTTGCTGCAAGTTATGCACTGCGTCAAGCTCGTCTCACCGCATATGAATGCTCGCTACTACAAATCAATCATCGAATCAAGCACTTCGCTCCGCACCAATTTTAGTAAACATAAATCAAGCACCACATTATAGGCTTGTCCGCCTTTAATTGGACATTTTAGGCTTGTTCGCCTTTAATTGAACATATAGGCTTGTCCGCCTTTAATTGAACATATAGGCTTGTCCGCCTTTAATTGGACTTTAGGCTCGTCCGCCTTTAATAGGACATTTTAGGCTCGTCCGCCTTAAATAGGACACTTTAGGCTAGTCCGCCTTTAATAGGACATTTTAGGCTCGTCCGCCTTAAATAGGACACTTTAGGCTCGTCCGCCTTTAATAGGACATTTTAGGCTCGTCCGCCTCAAATAGGACACTTTAGGCTAGTCCGCCTTTAATAGGACATTTTAGGCTCGTCCGCCTTAAATAGGACACTTTAGGCTCGTCCGCCTTTAATAGGACATTTTAGGCTCGTCCGCCTTAAATAGGACACTTTAGGCTAGTCCGCCTTTAATAGGACACTTTAGGCTAGTCCGCCTTTAATAAGACATTTTAGGCTAGTCTGCCTTCAATAGGACATTTTAGGCTGAGCACCGCCTTTTATATGTTGCATGGGCTGTGCACCGCCCCTTTGGAATTTCTGCAAAAGGCTGAGCACCGCCTTCTATCTGTTGCATGGGCTGAGCACCGCCCTCTTGATGTTGTTGCATAAGGATGAGCACCACTTTCTATATGTTGCATGGGCTGAGCACCGCCCTCTGGATGTTCCTGCAAAGGCTGAGCACCGCCTTTTATATGTATGGGTTGAGCACCGCCCTTTTGACGTTTCTGCATAAGGCTTAGCATTGCCTTCTGTGTGTTGCATGGGCTGAACACCGCCCTCTCGATGTTTCTACATTAAGGCTGAGCACTGCCTCCTCAAAACAGATACGCTCTCTGAGGGCTTCCAAGACACCTTTTTCATGGCCAAAGGACTTTACTTTTATGCATCGTCATTCAAAGGCATCATAGTCTAAAGGCATCATTTTCATAGCCTAAAGATAACATTTCATAGCCTAAGGAATTTACTTTGCGTATCATCATAGCCAAAGACAACATCTTCATTGTCTGAAGGCATCTTCTCATTGTCTAAAAGGAGTTTGCATCATGTTTAACCATTTTAGCCAGTCATGTTAAGACTACAGAAACGGGGACAAATTTTAAGGGCATCATCGTAAAACTCAATGTCCTCCTATGCCAGAAACTGGGATAAAATTTTAAAGGCGATATCGAGAAACATGAAAGAGTATATGGCCAACAGAGTCATCAGGCAAAAGGAAGACTTTGGAGAAAGGACGCTCGTTTTGTTTCACAATATGTCACAGTTCCAAGTTCGGCTGAAATTGTTAATCACCATATACGTTTCCAAGTTGCGGAAGCCAAAATATATAATGTTCGCAGCCTTGCAAGGATTGCACGTCGAACGGTTTGATCTTCCTTATATCAATTATGCCTCTCGAGTATCAATAATTTGCGTGATTCGCAACAAATTAACGATTGAGTCTTGCAAATGATTTTTCAAACGTGTCGATGTACAAACATTTCCTATTGCTTTCAAATGCCTTGCATAAATGCTTTCAAATACACTGCGCATGCACTATTGGTTTAAATGCCCCTCACTGCACTACTGTTTTCAAATTCCCCGTACTGCAAAAGCAACCGCACCTGCATTACATCATTACTTTCAAATGCCCTGCAAAGGCACAGCATCGTTGTTCGCAAAAGCACCGCATTTAGGCCGTCCGCCTTTAATAGGACGTTTTAGGCTTGTTCGCCTTTAATTGAACATTTTAGGCTTGTTCGCTTTTAATTGAACATCTTTAGGCTTGCTCGCCTTTAATTGAACATATTAGGCTCACTCGCACTTGCACAACTTTTATCTCAAATATTTTGCACTAATCTCGCATCTGCACAACTTTTATCTCAAATATTATGCACGAATCTCGCACATGCACTGTTGCCCTGCATAAATGCTTTTAAACGCACTGCACATGCATTGCATTATTACTTTCAAAGGTCCTGCAAACGCACTGCGTCAATGCTCTCAAACGCACCGCACATGCATTGCACTATTACTTTCAAATGCCCTGCAAAGGCACTGCATCATTGCTTGCAAACGTACCGCACATGTATTGCTTTATTATTTTCAAATGCCCTGCAAACGCATCATGCTGGCTTAGAAAGCCTCATTTATCATAAATCATTCGGCTTAAATAGCCCCTCCGGTTTAAGGCCTCATGAATCATCGGCCTAGAATCTCATTTGCATTAGCCTCAGCAAAGGCTATCATTTATTTCAATCATTGCAGCTTTTTATGGGCTTATTTTACATCACTTTACTTTCGATATTTATTTTACTGACTATTTTTATCTAGTTTTAAGCTTCGCAGGAGCTTTAGCGCAACGTGGAACTATTTCATCGGCAACGAACTGGGACAATGCGTCGGGAAAGAAAGCAGACTTCCCGACAAGGGTCAAAGATCTACCTCGAACACTCGCCTCCAACTCCAAATATCCCGCTCACATTCCAGCAGAATTTTCGAGTTCTACCATAATACCCAGTGCCATCATAATTCGACACTGGGACAATATTTTGCAAAGATTCGCACCAATCGGGATTTGTTATTCATAAGGGTCGTAGAGCTCCCAGAACTACACACGGCCTGATTCTCATGCAGCCCGAGATATGTAGGCAACTCGGAGATCGGAGTTCGGCCGTAATCCTCTCAAATTTTTCTTTATCCTTAGTCCTCCAAAATCCTTTAGCCGGGACAAAATAGGCTACTAAGTTAACGTCTTTGCCCGAAAATTCTTTCATCATTACCGGGCAAAGAGGGACAAGTTTTTGACACCCAATTTTGTCCCACCTTTCCTCCGAAATACCTATTTTTCGCTTCCAATATTTTGGCAACTTTAAAAAATAATTATTTGCATTTATTTTTACTATAATTATTAGCTTTTATTAATACCGTCATTTCATTATCCTGTCATTATCTTTTACTACCATTACTACTACCATTATTATTATTATTATTATTATTATTATTATTATTATTATCATCATCATTATTATTACCACTATTCGTTACTATTATTTATTACTAGTATTATTATAATTTGCGTTTCAGCATTTTTACCACCTTCTGCATACGCATCGCATTCATTTCGCACAATTAAATGATAGCGTTTATTTATGGTTAAAATATTATTGCACGGCTATTACAACATCATATAATTTTATTACCTGAGCCCTAATGATTACATATTTTGTATTAAGTAATATTTTGTCACACTCAGTATATGGTCAATTAAAATAGGTCTTTTATTTAAACTTAGAAGCCAAACTATTTCTTGCACTCAGTCCGTATTTTTGATTTATCTGACCCAAATCAAAGCCCAATCAACTCATAAACATTTTTAGACCAGTCCATATTTTAATTTACCAGCCCAAATCAGCCCATACCCGTTTAATGTGTACCCGACCCGGCCCAACTACCCCTTTAACAAAATATGAAACCCTAGGGTTTCATATTTTCCTTCTCCGCCGCACACCCCCATCCCCATCTCCCCTGTTCTCTCTCTTTCCCTTCCTCTCCTTCTCTCTCTCGTCTCTCCCTCACTCGCCCCATCCTTCCTGTTCCCCACGCCTCTGCCACATCCACTCCTCCCTGTTCCCCACGTTGTCACCGCACACCCTCATTCCCTCTATCCCCCCGCTCCTCTCTCTCTTCTTCACAAACGAAAAACCTATAAATATTGGTTCTCTGTAATAGAAAGCTCTCTTCTTTTTAGCCGCCTGAAAACTTCATAGAATTGAGAAGCTTTTTTTTTGTTTTAGCCGCACAAAATTCCAAAAAGGTTTTAATGCTCCATAGTGGTAGCAGTTTCTGAATCGAGTAAAAAATCCGAACATCGCAAGCTTGGATTTGATAGTGTTCGAGCAGATTGGAAATCCTCCGCACCCATTTCGTTGCACCTGAAGAAGCCAATGGAGTCTTAATTCAGGACTCTCTCACAATGTAGTCTCGAAATGAGACTCGGCGCTATTGCTATGCCCATGCAGGGATTCGATGCGTCCCATACTCTTTAATCACAACACTCGGAGAGAAACAAGCGAAATCCCTAATCGCTTGAGGCTGTCTATGACATCTTTATCGCTTTCTCTTCTCCCCTTTCCTCATCATTCATTTTATTTCACCCTTTGTTTTTTATGATTGCTAATTTATCTGTATGTTGAATTTGTCTGTGGTTTGAAAATATGTGTGTAACTTATGATTCACGTAAGATTAGAATGGGTAGATTTTATCATTTAGGATTACCGCTCTGAACACTAAGTACATATTTTCACCATATAGAGTACATCATTCATATAATAATATTTTAAACTTTGTTAGTTATAAGTTATCTTTTATTTCTCAAAGCTATTTTCTTAAATTTTAAACCTTAATTAATTAACCTAAGTTTGGCCGGATAACCGTAGTTAACGGATTCTAAAGGATGCCTAACCCCTTCCCTTTAGGATAATATAGAACCCTTACCTAGAATCACACTGATTAAGCAGACTATTAACGGAGGTTCAGTTAGTTTTACCTTAGTTAATAATTAGGTGCCCTAATTCACCTTAAAATCAATTAGGTGGCGACTCCTTAAAACAAAGCAAAAATAGGAATCTTCAATATGTTGTACTCTAATTTAACCCGTTTAAAATGGGGTGTAACAGCTTGGCGACTCCGCTGGGGACATTAGGTTCTTAACCATAACAACTTAGGTTAATAATTAATTAATTGGATGTTTGGGGTGTTTTGCCTTTATTTTTTGCTTTGTTGTTTTCGTATGTGCTTTTAAATAGCTTTTATTATGTGAAATTTTCTATGTTACTGCTTTCCTTAAACTGGCATTCCGTTCATATTTCCTCCATTCCTGGAAAATTCACACAAATTCACACACGTAAAGCAGCTTCGCGGTTCGCGCCCGTGCACTATTAAATTACCCCTTTAGTTGGATTGGTCTAGTGGATTTAGTCGATCGCGGTGCAGTCGACGGCCACAGCCTCTCCACTCCCAAGTTGTCCGCTTGGGGGAGCCTTGTGTCAGAGGAAAACAACTCCTAGTCAGCCTATGATAGAGCTTGCCACCAATTTTATTAAGTCATGCATGCATAAGCCTTAGGTGGGTCGGTCCTTGGTATCGACTCCGCAATTAGGAAACCTACCAAATTGTCGACGGGTTTCATAACCCAACGACCAACAAGCATATTATGTGTAACGTGATAATGATAGAAGGATCCAAGCCTAATCATGACATGTCAAGTTTGGGAATCATTTCTTTATGTGCTTTCTTTCTTTCATAGATCGTACGATAGAGCCAAGTTATAGGAAAATGAAATTCCATATTTAAGTCTTACATACGACGGAAGGAGGTAAGTGATGATATGGAAAGTCACTGCGGTAAGTATTGATATATTTGATCTGTTACTTGAAATTGGCAGTTCCAGATGGCTAGAATATGATAAATAGCCGTATGCTGTGTGAGGCATTGTTGATATTTGCTGGGTACAGATTTTGAAAGGAAAGAATGGTATAAGAGAAACCAGGTCTGTTGAAGGATTCAGAGAAAGTTGACAAGCATTTTTGCTGCAGGTCATGGTATAAGAATGAAGAGTGGAAATCCGAACAGGATAATACCCGAAGTAATTAGAAGTAACGGCGACGAAGGTATATTTGTTACCATCGGGGATCTGGGAATTTAGGATGAAAGATAGGGATACACAAAAGTGAAAGGTGAATATTGAGGACTAGAAAGGGTAAAATAGTAATTGTAAAGAGAAAGACGTGTTCCGAGAATGTCTCGGAATCGGTAAGACTTCAACTTGCTGCAGATTATGTAATAAAGGTCATGCGAGGAAGTGGACGCGATTATATCAGCATTAATGCCCCGAATTTCATCGAAGTTTCGAGGTTAAGCGTGCTAAGGTGAGAGAAATTTTAGGATGGGTGACCCCCCTGGGAAGCGAACTAAAAGTTCTACAAATTGAGGTATAAAAGGCAAATGGAAAGTTAGCGTAGCCTAAGGGAAACTAGAGTATATGGGATGGTTGGAGGCCACAAGAGGTCGCGTAGGACGAGGCAGACTAGATTAGTGAAGAGGCAGAAAGTGCTTCACAGCTATGGAATTTGGATAGGCTTGAATAGCGTACGAAAGTATTTCATGGGCTAGTTGATAATAGTTATATATATATATATATATATATATATATATATATATGAATGTGTACGATATCCCACATGTGAATGTATCGGCGGGCATGTGATGTATGTCCCAGCAACCGATGCTACGGTATGGAAGGCCTCAACCGAGTAAAGGTACCGAAGTTCAAGTGACAACGGGAATAAACTGCACAAATGTTATAAGGTAAGCCGATGTTATTTTCTCTACTGGTTAAGATTGGAAAGTTCTAATACAATGACACTTGGAAAAGAAAGAGAGTGAGTAAATGGAAGGTAAAGAGACTAAAACGTCGGAAGAAGGTGAGAGGTAAGGAACCTCGGTGAGTGAAACCCCCGAGAGAAACTACCGGCGAAAGCACAAGACTACTTGGATAAAAATTCAGAGATAGGCACGCGAAAAGGATAAAATGAACAAAAGAGGAATTGCAAGTAAGTGAGTTAAATGAGTGACAGGACTAATAATGGATGGAAAGATATGGGAATGATTGACCAGAGTGATGATATAGATAGGAAATGAAAGGAAAACTTATGGTAAAAAGTTTTCGATATGATATGCACAGAGTTGGAAAGAAAGATGGGGAGTAGGATATAAACGAAGACTTCACAAAAGACTGTTGACGTATAAGGAGCCCCTTTAAATGGGGGGGGGGGGGGGGGAGGCTATATTATATGAGACTTAAAAATGAATCACAATATTTTCAAGCGTCAAGAAAGGAAATTTATTAGCTCGGGACCATAGTTCGAAACATGTCGGCACATCAAAAGGATACATGAAAGAAGTAGAAACAAATTGATAATGAAGTGTACCGTGGGGCCAACATGAAGGGAAAGGATGGAAGGCACCTTAAGAGAACACAAAAAGCCGATGAATATTTATAGCATGATAAGCGAGGCTGCAATACTGTAGATTAGATAAAAACAAAGAACAGCCTGTGGCCACATCGGATCGTCAAGTGGAGATTACGTGCCAAAGATGTGGCTTTTGTTAAGGTATTGTGACGAAACAATAACAGAGAAGAGATGACTTGGGAAGGACAAGGATACTAACTTGGTAAGGTGGGTTAAAAAACCCATGACACGGAATAAGGATTCACGTAAATACCGAGAAGTTTGATTATAAAGGAAAATATGGTAGAAGATAAGGAATGGGCATGAAGAAAAGGATAACTAGAAGAGGGACCCCCCCCCCCCCCCCCGAAGTGTTATAAGATCCCATAAGGGCAGCTGAACATTCGAGGACGAATGTTTTAAAGGGGGGGAGAATGTTATATCCCGCATTTTCAGAGCATGAGCGTGACACGTGCTCCCTCAAAAAAATTGATAATCATGTTGTTGCTACATAATTTAAACTCACGTTGATAGTGTTGTATCCCGTATTTTTTAACGTCGGATTATTTGTAAGCTGAGGTGGGGCCCACACGTCAAGATTTTTTTTGGAACATGTGACAAGTTATATGAATCACATATGTAAAGTTAAACACAACTCACGAAGGACCCTTGGGCCAAATCAAAGTGGAAGCCCTCCAAACGAATATTTTTAAGAAAACGTTTTCGGGTGACCTGACTTCGAGGGGCAAAAACGGTATTATAAGTTTAGAATTTGGAAACATACCAAGAAATATAAGTTGTAGGTAATTGAATTAGATTTCCAACCATAGGTCGTGGGTTCCCAGGTGACGTCGGTACAAGGAGATATGGACGTTTTAAGGTCGAAAGGTCAGTGGGCTAGGCCCAACTCGGGCCCAACCGGGGTTAGGCCCATGACCCATGTTTATTTAAGTAAAATTTCAGCCTTTCCCCCTCATTTTTCACACCAAAACGCCGAGAAATTTCTGGAGGAAAAGAGAGAAGAGATCCTAGAGAGAAAAATCAATTTTTGACCAAAATCCGAGCCCCGAATCCCGAAGCCCATGAAGGGAAAAGTGTTGTACGCTGCGTTATCTTCAATTTGAGCTAAAACTCAACCAAGGAGGAGGATGATAACGTGGTGGATGAATGCTTAAGGTATGTATAAGGTTCCTTTTCATTGCTAACAAGTTTATTTAAAGTTTTAACGGATTAGAACGGGAAAATAGCGATATAAATTCGTCTGTTGGCATTGAAATTGATTGTAGAAGATTATGTCATTTTAATATGATTTTTATGATATTATGGAAATGAAGTTGTTAAAGTGTGGATTGTTGTTGTTGATTATGAATTTGAAAGTAGAAAATGCGTCGTGGTAGTTTTGTTGTGTATGTAGGAATTTCGGGTGGAATATGGAATTGATGGAATTGTTGAATATTGTATAGATTGCTTGGAATGTTCTTGGCCTATGTTTGAATGATCTTAAATTAGTACATGAATATGAAAATGGTGATATTGATTTGAAAGTGCAAAGTTGGTTTGGAAGTTGTTGCACTATTTAGAAAAGAAGACAATTTATGTTAGAATGCGTTTCAAATCGATTGTTGATGCTATTGGTATTGCTGTTGGTATGGTTGTTGATATTTTGGCCGAGTTAAAATCTCGGGGGTGTTGTATGTATAGGGGAGATGCTGCCCAAATTTCTGTAGACAAGTATGGATTTAAGATTGAATTCCCAAAGGCTTATAATTAATATTTGGCAATTGTGACCAATTGTAGATTTTGGAGGAAACGGGATTTGAGTTTGGACAAGCGTAAAAAGCAAATAAGGTATGTTTTTACCTTTCTTTCTTTTGGCATGTCCTAGTCGTAATAGGCTATGATACGTGTCTTGGGGAAAACTCCATTCTTAGAAATCTGAGCATAGTTCTGACCCTTATTCGATTCAATGTAATTGAATTGTAAACTCTATGCTTTGATGAAAAATAACTTAAACACTTTTTTTTAAAGAGTTTTGTGCCATAAAACGTCCGTAACTTTTACAAATAGACTCGGATTACCTTGAAACGTTCGTAGACGACTCCATAAGGCCTAATGTCCGTAATTTACGTACGCCACCTCGACTTGAACCGAGGTGGGCCCACAATTTCTGAAACCTTCTTGTATTGTTCTATTTAACCTATTTTCGTACTATGATTAAAAGAAAACTTTTGGTTATTGTTCCGACTACTAAACGATAGCTGTTTTAACTATTCCATTGAATCCTATGATATTTTGATATGTACAAATAATCTCAGCATTTTTACTTTGACATAATCCGTCGTAACATCCGAAAGGTACGTACTATGACTATCGTCTGATTTCTTTCCTCAATGACCTGTCATTCGGACTATCCTATCGGGTCTTTCTAAATATTTTATGATGCATATAGTTTCTCACTACTCTACTCGTGGGTGCCTCAATGCTTCCTTCACTGAGCCCGGGCCAGGATATGTTATCACGCGTATTCCACTGCATTGTTCGCCGTGCCTCGATGTGAGGGGGCAGGTATACATTTACATGGGTTGTGGAGTATGTTGTGCCATGTACACATATTCTGATATATGATGATATGATATGATATGATATGGCCATCTGATATGTTTGATATGTCCACATTCTGATATGATATGATATGTTACGGAGCTATTCCCTACTCTGGAGTATGTTATGTTGTGGCGCCAGTGACGGGGTGGCGACCACGTTCTGTTCACCGTGTCCCATAATGGGGCCGGATATGACATATGTTCTGACATGCATTACCTATGTTTTATGAGTAAGCATTTTTGATACTCCGGTTACTACACTTATTTTCTGTATCCCCTGTTCAGATTATGACTCTGTTTATTGTACCTTATGCTTTACATACTCAGTACATATTCCGTACTAACCCCCTTTTCTTCGGGGGCTGCGTTTCGTGCCGCGCAGGTACACCCAGATGATGTGGAGTTATTATAGGGGATGTCCCAGCAGAGTTGGCAAGCTCCATTTTCTCCTGGAGTGCTGCCGAGTCAGAGTTCGTACATGTGATTCTTCTGGATTGATGTAGAGACTTTGCAGACAGAGTCGTGGGTATAGTATGTCAGTTGTGTATGCGGCTTCATCAGCCGATATGTCCTTCTGTACTATGTGTTACATTCTATATGATCATAGATTCTGTTTGATTTGGAAAACATCGGACAAGAATATTTTGAGAGTGTATTATGTATTTTATCTTTATTTGATTTAAAAATACTATTAAGAATATGTGTGCCCTAAAGGTCTGTGGGTCCGCTCGGCTCCGGATGTGGGGCCGGGTGCCCATCACACCCTAGTGGAATTAGGGTGTGATAGAAATTTTCTATGTTACTGCTTTCCTTAAACTGGCATTCCGTTCATATTTCCTCCATTCCTGGAAAACTCACACATATTCACACACTTAAAGCGGCTTCGCGGTTCGCGCCCGTGCACTACTAAATTACCCCTTTAGTTGGATTGGTCTAGTGAATTTAGTCGATCGGCGGTGCAGTCGACGGCCACGGACTTTCCACTCCCAAGTTGTCCGCTTGGGGGAGCCTTGTGTCATAGGAAAACAACTCCTAGTCAGCCTAAGATAGAGCTAAGCCAAAACCCTTTTAAGGACATTCACGAACCTATGAGGCTCAATACCCAAGGTGTATTAAGTCCATTAGTCAACCTCTTCCAAATGTCCGAGTGGGTCTACGACCCCGAGCGACGGTTATCACGTTATGTGCATTGATTTGAAGGATGAACGTGTGTTACGTGGACCATGTGTTATTTAGGTAGAACTAACCATTTATGAACGCAGGTAACCATGAGTCAGCACAATGCCTACCCGAGGTTTAGCATGGTTTTGAGCGTCCCTCCCCAACTAAAAGCATGGTGGATTGATTTGGGGGATTACGGACAGCGGGTTGTACGTGGAGCATTGGGGCACTTACCGTCTTTGATGGATATCCAACCCTATAGAGACATCATCGAGGCGGCAACTGTGTTTTGGGATGAGAAAAGGGTCGTGTTTAGATTTGGCAATATTGAGATGACTCCGTTGTTAGAGGAAATAGGAGGCTATGTAGAAAATGCTGCTTTATTACATAAGCAGAAGAAATGGCAAAACTGTGGCATGATCATTCCAAAGGAACCTTTACCAAAAGAATTTGTTGACAGCTTCGGGTTCAAAAAGGGTAAAGGCGTAGAGTGCTTACAAAGGTCTACGATACCATTTGAGTATTTGTATCATAGGTTTGGTTATCAACGAAGTTTCACCAATCATCAAGACGAGTTCTTCTCATACGACTCTTGGAAACAAAAACGGTGCTTCGCTTTCGCAGTGTGTTTTTTGGGAACTATGGTATTCCCCAAAGGAACCACAAGAGACATTCACACCCGTCTCGTTACTGTGACTAAAGCTCTATTTGGTGGCATCGACGGGAAACACTACACTGTGGTCCCTATGATCGTGGCAGATATCTACCGAGCGTTAGGACGTTGCAAGCACGGGTATAAGAATTTTGAGGGATGCAACTTACTTCTACAGATTTGGTTGATGGAACATCTTCAAAAGGTCGACGGGGGTCTAGCATTTCGAAAGCCGACGGGTGAAAATCACATTCTGGGACATGTTCCAGGCGCTATCTTGACGGGTAGATCATTTGAAAAACCAAATTGTGTAAAAGGGTGGGTAGGACTTCTCAGCCATTTGAACGATGATTCAATTCAATGGATGTTCAGTTGGTTGCCATCCGAGGGTTTGGTGTTTTGTACGAAGATCGTGCCATTTTTAGTTTTGATGGGACTTCGAGGCTTGCAACCTTACGCCCCACTAAGAACTTTAAGGCAATCTGGAAGAAAGCAAAACATACCTTTAGTGGCAGACATGAATCATTATCGAGCTGACTACATGGAAGGAAAAATTCCTTTTGCAAAAGAGGTTATCCGCATGTGGAAATCGAGGGAAACTATGAAAGAAGATTCAATTGAGCCAAATAGATACCAAGCTGGATGCGAGGATAACTATCTGGAGTGGCTGACCGCTAACTTGGAAGGATCAATCAAACCTGGCGTTAGTCTGAGGGGGCGAATTAAGGATGGGGAAGCAGAAGCATACATCTTACTCCGGCAATTCCGTAAGAAAAGTCTTGTCTCTGAAGCCGAGCACCATGCGAGACTTAAGGAAACGGAAAGGGAGGCAGAGAATTGGAAGCAGCAGGCACTTAGTTACGAGCAAAGCATGCAAGAATTGGACACACTTCTAGCTGAGCAAGGGGACACTTGCATCAAAACGGGAGGAGTTCTAGCTATGTCATACCTTGCCCAGAATCGCCGAAAGATCAATCAATCAATCCAGGCAACCAAGAGGCTCAAAAGCAACGAAGGGCCTTCCTCATTTTAATTAGCTTATGAAAGTAATTGTAATAATTTCTTTTACATTGAGATTTTAAATTCTAAACATTGTATGTTTGGGGCCTTCAATTAATAGCACATCGGGATGACATATAATTGCATATTTTATCCTTCAAATCCGCGTTAGGCCCACCTCTGGCACAAAGGAGGTCCTTTGCATAATAGGTCGCGATGTATTATGTGATTTGTTTACTATGCAATATGTGTTTTGTTTGCTATGCAATATGTTTCTTTCGATGTTGTTTGCTCAATGTTCATATCATTCGCACCATACTAACGCAGTTTTCTTCATTTTTTAGAAGGTTTTATTTTACTTTTTATTATTCTCCCAACGGTTGATTCGCGTTGACCGCAAGCTGGCAGACCACCCGTACTTTACAAGATAAAAAACACGAGCATCCAGCGATATGAATGATTCAGGGGCATCCGAACAGAATGGCTTAGGACTCGTCACCGTTCCAAGAGAGGAACCCGAAGCTTCTGGAGGAGCGAACGATGAACTCATCGCCCAACTGATGCAGCAAATAGCCAATATGCAAACTGAAATCGAGCGACTGCGAAATCTTACCAATCTATCCATCACCCTCAATACTCCTCACCACGAACAAAGAACGAATGCGACAATTCCACCGTCCTTTTCACCTGTTGACTCGCCTGCTCCTCAGCCCTCTCCCTCAAACCCTCCACCTTACACATGCCATCCAAATACTACTGACTCACAACAAAATAGCCAGCAACAAACCATCTCACAACAATCAAATCCGCAACAAGCCGTTCCACCACCAATCCACCCGCAACAAACCATCCCGTCACAAACCACCCCGCAACAAACCATACAACAAACTATCCCGCAACCAAATGACCAGCAACAAGCCAACTCCCAGCAAATTAACTTCCAACAAACCAATCCGCCACCCTTCACCACTCCCTACATTCCTCAACCTGTAGTTACCCAAACTAACCCACTTACCCAAAATTACCAAGCAACTCAACACATACCATTGGCATACGCCGCTAACCATAATACGCAGTATGTGCCACCGGTATATATAGAAGAAGCTCAACCTCTCACTACCCAGTTATAGGCTGTGCAGCATCCAGAGGTTGACCCTTATGAGGAGATAGAAATGGAAGCCAGGGCAAGAGCGGACGAGAATGTAGCAAAAGAGCTTCGCAGTCTGAGAGAAGCAGTTAGAAATATCCAAACCAACAAAGGATGTGAAGGACTTGAGTATGAAGACTTGTGCATTCATCCTGACATCGAGTTACTTGTTGGATATAAAATACCGAAGTTTGACATGTTTGATGGGAACGGAAATCCTCGGGCTCACTTAAGATCGTACTGTGATAAGCTTATCGGAGTGGGAAAAGATCAGGCCATTCGGATGAAACTGTTCATAAGGAGTCTGACGGGAGAAGCGCTGGATTGGTATACATGCCAAGACCCGCAAAAATGGCACAGTTGGGGAGAAATGGCCCAAGATTTCATGGACAGGTTTAGGTTCAACACCGAGACTGTCCCAGACCGGTTCTATTTGATGAAGTTAGAAAAGAAATCGACAGAGACTTTCCGAGAGTATGTTATGCGCTGGAGAGCGGAAGTCGCAAAAGTCCAGCCCCCAATGGCAGAGAGTGAGATGACAACGCTTTTTGTATAGTCTTTGAAAGATGCCACATACTATGAAAGACTGATAAGCGTCATCGGACAGAAGTTTTCTGAAGTCATCAGAATGGGTGATTTCATAGAAGAAGGAATCAAGACAGGAAGATTTACAAACCTTGCGGCCTTGCAAGCCACAAGTAAGGCGATCCAAGCAGACTCAGCTAAGAAGAAGAGGGACGGAGTGTCCGCGGCTGCGACCATCCAGGAACGAAAACCGAACCAAATGCTACCCTACCAATGCCCTTCATATCAGCCTTCATACTATAGCCAAGCCCCTCAGCCTTATTACCAACCTCCACCCACTCCCCATCTTGTTTACCATACTCAACCAGCATATCACTCACCTCGAGCACCCGCCCACCAAAGCCCATCACAATACCAGCCAACCTACTCACCGCAACCCCAATACCAATCACCAAACCACCCACAAAATACACCCAGACCTCGCTCTAACTTCGAAAGAAACCAAACTAAAACCTACACACCATTAGCCGAACCCTTAGCCCAGCTGTATGAAAGATTGAAAGCCGCGGGGATACTACAACCCATTCAGGGAAGAGTTCCTAATCCCCTTCCTGGATGGTATGACGAGACTAAACATTGTGCGTATCACTCAGGAGTCACCGGACATGATACTGAGAATTGCCTTACTCTCAAGGACAAAATCGAAGCACTGATCAAAGAAGGGGTCATCCAGCTCAAAGGAGCTCCCCCAAATATAAACAACAATCCGTTGCCCAATCATGGCAATGCGAATGTCCACATGATTACCATTGACGAAGATTGCAATTTGGAAGGGACTATCGTGCCAGTTAAGATAGAGGAGAAGGTTTAATCGTCAGCTTTTGCTGCTCCAGTGATCACGGTCCAAATGAGGGCCCCATTTGAAGTGAAAGTGCTCACCCCAAGGCCTAGAATCACGACCTTAGTTGCTGAAACACCTTCTTGCAGCACCAAAGCAGTGCCCTGGAATTATCAGTCTGACGAAAGGGACAAAGCAAAGGGAAAATTGGTCGTGGAAACTGTTGCGGCCGGAATGACTAGATCTGGGCGGTGTTACGCCCCTGAGGAGATAGCACGAGGTGCGCCAGGCAAAGAAAATGGCCAAAAGAAGGCTGTAATTGAGGCTGAGATTGAAGAATTCTGGAGAAAGATGCCAACCAAACAATATTCTGTGGTAGAACAATTGAAGAAAACGCCAGCTCAGATTTCTTTATTGGCATTGTTGATGATTTCTGAAGCTCATAGGAGCGCTTTAGCGAAAGTACTGAATGAAGCCTATGTTCCGCCTGAGACTTCCAGCGAGAAACTTTCAGCTATGGTGGGGGAAATCCTTGAAGCCCATAGAGTTTCTTTTCATAACGACGAATTGCCACCTGAAGGTTTGGGGCATAACAAGGCACTGAACATCACCATCAGATGCAGAGACAAATTCATCTCCAAGGTGTTGATTGATAGAGGTTCAACTGTGAATATATGTCCTGTCACTACTCTACGAGCCTTAGGGATTGATGTCGGGAAACTTCGCGACAGTCAGGTGAGAGTCAAAGGTTTTGACGGAGCCCAAAGAGGTGTTGTTGGAGAGATTGACTTAGCTTTGGAAATTGGGCCTGTGGAGTTCATGGTGGAGTTCCAAGTAATGGATATATTTGCTAGTTATAATCTGCTGATAGGAAGGCCATGGATCCACATGGCTGGCGCGGTTCCCTCTACCTTGAATCAAAGTCTGAAGTTTGTTTGGAATCATCAAGAAGTGGTGATCTGTGGAGAAGGCAGCAATTCAATCTATCCTGAAAGCTCAGTTCCTGTTATTGAAAGTGTAGAAAGGCTAGATGGATTTGTTTTCCATATCAAGGAAAATATGTGTGTTGCTCAAGCGGAAAGGGTAAAATTGCCACAGGTGCTTATGAAGGTGGCATGGGAGATGTTGAAGAATGGCTTCCGACCCGATCGAGGCCTCGGGTTGAACATGGATGGAATTGTGGAACCAATTCAGTTACCCGGGCAGAAATATACTTTCGGTCTTGGATATGAGCCCACTCCTGAAGAGATTGCATTGGCTAGTCTCAAAAGAAGAAGTGACATTCCCTTGCCAAAGCCTGTTCCTCTCCTGAATCAGTCATTTCTCAAAGCATCCGCCGCCCAAGCATCAAAGGAAGAACCAGAAGACAGCCTCATGGAAAGTTTTAAGAATTTATTCAATGCCGAGGAGGAAGCCGAATGCAACGTGGTTTCAGATGAATGCTCTAAAAGCCCGACTATCTGGGATGCTGAGCCTGGATACCGTTTGAACAATTGGACTTGTACCCCGCCCCCGTTTCTCCGGGAGTCTTGGTAGACCATTTGTATTCAATATTTAATGAAACAAACACGATTCAAAACTGAGGCCAAAATCGTGTTTATGCTTTTGTTGTTTCGCCTCCAAACTTTTGAAAGCTCAAATGCAAAATCCAAGTTATGCTTTATATTCCGTCCTTATTTAATTCATTTTTCTTTATTTTTCAGCGATCAAATTAATAAATCTGCCGATACTGTGAATGCGACACATAATGAAACAAGCGAGCCCCTAACAAATGTCGAGCAAGACTCTGAAGAATATGAAGAGGATATGCAACCTGAAGGATTAACTAAGGATTTTGAATATTTTGAGAAAAAGCCAAAACCAAATTTGGATGAAACAGAAACTATAAATTTGGGAAATTCAAAAATCGTGATGGAAATAAGAATCAGTGTCCATTTGACTCCGTCACAAAGGGAAGAATTGATCAACCTTTTGAAAGAATATATAGATGTGTTCGCTCGGGTTTACGATGATATGTCGGGTTTAAGCACTGACATTGTTTCGCATAAGTTGCCTATCGATCCGTCTTGTCCTCCGGTAAAACAAAAGAAGAGAAACAATAAACCGGATTTGAGTTTAAAAATCAAGGAAGAGATCTCCAAGCAATTTGACGCAAAGGTCATTCGAGCTACAACGTACCCCACTTGGCTAGCCAATATCGTGCCCGTACCAAAGAAGGATGGCAAAGTTAGTGTATGCGTAGATTATCGGGATCTCAATAAGGCTAGTCCGAAAGATGACTTTCCCCTCCCGAATATCCACATACTCATTGATAATTGTGCGAAGCATGAGTTGCAGTCCTTCGTTGATTGCTACGCAGGATATCATCACATTCTAATGGATGAAGAAGATGCTGAGAAAACAGCATTCATCACACCTTGGGGAGTGTACTATTATCGGTTGATGCCTTTTGGGCTTAAGAACGCAGGTGCTACTTATATGAGAGCCATGACCACTATTCTTCATGATATGATCCATAAAGAGATCGAAGTCTATGTGGATGATATCATCATCAAGTCACGGAAGAGCTCAGATCACCTGACGGATTTGAGGAAGTTCTTCGACAGGTTGAGACGATACAATCTGAAGTTAAACCCCGCAAAATGTGCGTTTGGTGTTCCCTCAGGGAAGTTGTTAGGTTTTATCGTGAGCAGGAGGGGTATAGAATTGAACCCGTCGAAGATAAAGGCCATTCAAGAATTGCCTGCCCCAAAGAGTCGAAAGGACGTGATGAGTTTCCTCGGTCGCCTCAACTACATTAGTCGGTTCATAGCACAATCGACGATGTTATGCGATCCAATAATCAAGTTGTTGAGGAAGGATGCTGCTACCAAATGGACTGAAGATTGCCAAAAAGCTTTTGATAGAATCAAAGAGTATTTGTCTAGTCCGCCTGTTTTGGTGCCTCCAGAAGCTGGAAGACCTTTGTTATTGTATTTGTCCGTGTCGGAGAATGCGTTTGGATGTGTGTTAGGGCAACATGATGAAACAGGGAAGAAAGAGCAAGCAATATACTATTTGAGCAAAAATTTCACACCTTACGAGGCACGATATACTTTATAGGAACGCACCTGTTGTGCCTTGACTTGGGTTGCACAAAAGTTGAGACATTATTTGTCTACATATACTACTTATCTCATCTCACGGATGGATCCACTCAAGTATATCTTCCAGAAGCCTATGCCTACTGGGAAGCTAGCTAAATGGCAAATGTTGCTAAGTGAGTTTGATATTGTATATGTTACTCAAAAGGCTGTCAAATGACAGGCGATAGCCGATCATCTTGCAGAAAATCCCGTGGATGAGGAGTACATGCCCCTTAAAACTTATTTCCCTGATGAGGAAGTGTTGTTTATCGGGGAAAATATCGCAGAAGAGTATCCAGGGTGGAGAATGTTCTTCGATGGGGCAGCAAACTCCAAAGGAGTCGGCGTTGGAGCAGTCTTAATTTTAGAGTCAGGCCAACATTATCCAATTTCAACAAAGCTCAGGTTTCCGTGCACCAACAATATGACAGAATATGAAGCTTGTATTCTCGGGCTCAGAATGGCCGTTGATATGAATGTACAAGAACTTTTGGTTATAGGCAATTCAAACTTACTGGTTCATCAAGTGCAAGGCGAATGGACCACTAAGAACGTGAAAATACTTCCATACCTGCATTGCGTACAAGATTTGTGTAAAATATTTATCAAGGTGGAATTCAAACATGTTCCAAGGGCCCAAAATGAACTGGCTGATGCTTTGGCAACCTTGTCCTCCATGATTCAGCACCCGGACAAGAATTACATAGATCCTATTAAGGTGAATGTGCATGATCAGCAAGCTTATTGTTTTTATGTGGATGAAGAACCTGATGGAGAACCTTGGTACTATGACATTAAGAAGTATCTTAAGGCATGAGACTATCCAGAAGGCATAACCAGTGTTCAGAAGAAAACACTTCGGAGATTAGCAAACCACTTTTTTCTAAGTGGAGAAATCTTGTATAGGAGGACTCCAGATTTAGGACTGCTAAGGTGTGTTGATGCCAAAGAGGCGGTCAGATTGATTGAAGAAGTGCATGGCGGTACATGTGGGCCTCATATGAATGGTTTTACGTTGGCCAAGAAAATTCTTCGAGCAGGCTATTTCTGGATGACTATGGAATCAGATTGCATCCGTTTTGTGCAAAAATGTCATCGATGTCAGATCCATGGCGATTTGATTCGAGTCCCGCCAAATGAATTAAATGTGACGAGTTCTCCGTGGCCCTTTGCAGCTTGGGGCATGGATGTCATTGGTCCTATCGAGCCAGCCGCATCAAATGGGCACAGGTTCATTGTGGTAGCCATTGACTACTTCACAAAGTGGGTGGAAGCATCTTCGCACAAGTCAGTGACAAAGAAAGTGGTGGTAGATTTTGTTCGCAACAACATTATTTGTCGATTCGGAATCCCGGAGTCGATTATAACAGATAATGGAGCTAATCTTAACAGTGATCTGATGCGGGAGATTTGCGAAACATTTAAGATTACTCATCGCAATTCCACTCCTTATCGACCTCAGATGAACGGAGCAGTTGAAGCAGCCAACAAAAACATCAAGAGAATATTGAGGAAGATGATTGATAATTACAGGCATTGGCATGAAAAACTGCCATTAGCCATTCTCGGTTATCGTACCACTGTGAGGACTTCAACTGGGGCAACGCCTTATCTTTTGGTCTATGGGACAGAGGCGGTGTTACCTGCCGAAGTAGAGATACCATCTTTGAGAATTATCCAAGAAGCTGAGTTGAGTGATGCTAAGTGGATACAAAATCGATACGAACAATTGATGCTCATTGATGAATAGAGAATGAATGCAGTTTGTCATGGGCAACTTTATCAGAACAGAATGTCCAAAGCTTTCAACAAGAAGGTAAGACCGAGACAATTCAAACCGAGGAAATTGGTACTGAAGCGCATATTCCCATGCCAAGATGAAGCTAAGGGAAAATTGGCACCTAACTGGCAAGGACCTTACATGGTTCATCGAGTATTGACGGGAGGAGCATTAATTCTAGCAGAAATGGATGGCGAAATTTGGTCGAAAGCTATCAACGCAGACGCCGTCAAGAGATACTACGTCTAGGAGCTTTCATTTCTTTTGTATGTAATGTTTTGCAATACCTTTCTATGTAATGGAGCTACGCTCCCTCGGCGGGATGCGCAAGAAACCTATATCGGGTTCAGTCTTTTGAGATAAAATTTTCAGAATTCCATTTGCTTTGTAATCATGAACTACGCCTGACTTGATTCCCATGGTGGGATACGTAGGCGGCCCACATAGGCCTCGGTCACATTATTAGAAAACCTCAATTTTATTCCTGCTCGTAATTTGAACTACGCTCGACCTGATTCCCGTTGTGGGATACGTAGGCAGCCTATGAAGGCTCGATCTCGTCGGTTTAAAATCTCAACATCCTTCTGTGCCAGAAACTGGGACAAAATTCTAAAGGCATCGCTGCAAGACGGCATCGAGAGACTTGAAAGAATATATGTTCAACAGAGTCATCAGGCAAAGGAAAACTTCGGAGAAAGGGCATTCGCTTTGTTTCGCAATGTGTCACAGTTCCAAGTTCCGACAGAAATTATCTATCACTATATATATATTTTTATGAATATTTTTAAAAAATAATATGATTTTTACTCAAATAGTTTTGCTAAATAGCCAAGATTTAGAAATGGGTGGAGGTTACAAGTCTAGACGAAGTTGGAAGCATGAAGCAGCAAGAGCCAGATATGCCAAGTCAACGCTAATCAACCTCCCCCAAAAACTTACAAATTTTCTTTGGGTGCAGATTTCCAGGTTGCGGAAAGCTAAAATAGGTGGTGTTTACAGCTTTGCAAGGATGGCGCGTCGAGCGGTTTGAGTTTTTATAACAATTATTCCTTTCAATTATCAATACCTTTCGAGATTCGCAACAAATTAATGCTTATTAAGTCTTGCAAATGATTTCTCAAATGTATTGACGCACAAATATTTTCTATTGAATGCATTGCATTATCACTGGCAAATGCTCTGCGTATGCTCGCAGACGCGTTGCACCGCATCTGCATTGCTTTATTATTTTCAAAGGCTTTGCATATGCTCGCGGACGAATTGCACCACACACTTGCATTGCTTTATTATTTTCAAATGCTCTGTGTATGCTCGCAGACGCATCGCACCGCACCTGCATTGCTTTATTATTTTCAAATGCTCTGCGTATGCTCGCAGACGCATCGCACCGCACCTGCATTGCTTTATTATTATCAAATGCTCTGCGTATGCTCGCAGACGCATCGCACCGCACCTGCATTGTTTTCAAATGCTCTGCGTATGCTCGCAGACACATCGCACCGCACCTGCATTGCTTTATTATTTTCAAATGCTCTGCGTAAGCTTGCAGACGCATCGCGCCGCACCTGCATCATTTTCAAATGCTCTGCGTATGCTCGCAGACGCATTGCACCGCACCTGCATTATTTTCAAATACTCTGCATATGCTCGCAGACGCATCGCACCGCACCTGTATTGCTTTATTATTTTCAAATGCTCTGCGTATGCTCGCAGACGCATCGCACCGCACCTGCATTGTTTTCAAGTGCTCTGCGTATGCTCGCAGACGCATCGCACCGCACCTGAATTGCTTTATTGTTTTCAAATGCCCTGCGTATGCTCGCAGACGCATCGCACCGCACCTGCATTGCTTTATTGTTTTCAAATGCCCTGCGTATGCTCGCAGACGCACTGCACCGCCCCTGCATTGCTTTATTAATGCCCTGTGTATGCTCTTAGACGCATTGCACCGCACCTGCATTGCTTTATTAATGCCCTGCGTATGCTCGGAGGCGCACCGCATCGTTAAATGCTCTGCGTATGCTCGCAGGCGCATCGCACCGCGCCTATCATTTTAATCACTGTAATTTTTATGGGCTTATTTTACATCACTTTATTTCGATATTTATTTTACTGACTATTTTTTATCTAGTTTAAAGTTTCGCAGGAGCTTTAGTGCAACGTGGAACTATTTCTTCGGCAGCGAACTGGGGCAATGCATTGGGAAGGAAAGCAGACTTCTCGACAAGGGTCAAAGGTCTACCTCGAACACTCACCTCCAACTCCAAATATCCCGCTCACGTTCCAGCAGAATTTTCGGGTTCTGCCATAATACCCAGTGTCATCATAATTCGACACTGGGACAATATTTTGCAAAGATTCGCACCAATCGGGATCTGTTATTCATAGGGATCGTAGTCATCCCAGAACTACACCAGTCCTGATTCTCATGCAGCTCAAGATATGTAGGAAACTCGGAGACCGTAGTTCGGCCGTAATCCTCTCAAAATTTCTTTACCCTTAGTCCTCCAAAATCCTTTAGCCGGGACAAAATAGGCTACTGAGTCAACGTCTTTGCCCGAAAACTCTTTCATCATTACCGGGCAAAGAGGGACAAGTTGTTGACACCCAATTTTGTCCCACCTTTCCTCCGAAATACCTATTTTTCGCTTCCAATATTTTGGCAACTTTAAAAAATAATTATTTGCATTTTTTTTACTATAATTATTAGCTTTTATTAATACCGTCATTTCATTATCCTGTCATTATCTTTTACTACCATTACTACTACCATTATTATTATTATTATCATTATTATTATTATTATTATCATTATTATTACCACTATTCGTTACTATTATTTATTACTAGTATTATTATAATTTGCGTTTCAGCATTTTTACCAGCTTCTGCATACGCATCGCATTCATTTCGCACAATTAAATGATAGCGTTTATTTATGGATAAAATATTATTGCACGGCTATTACAACATCATATAATTTTATTACCTGAGCCCTAATGATTACATATTTTGTATTAGGTAATATTTTGTCACACTCAGTATATGGTCAATTAAAATAGGTCTTTTATTTAAACTTAGAAGCCAAACTATTTCTTGCACTCAGTCCGTATTTTTGATTTATCTAACCCAAATCAAAGCCCAATCAACTCATAAACATTTTTTAGACCAGTCCATATTTTAATTTACCAGCCCAAATCAGCCCATACCCGTTTAATGTGTACCCAACCCGGCCCAACTACCCCTTTAACAAAATATGAAACCCTAGGGTTTCATATTTTCCTTCTCCGCCGCACACCCCCATCCCCATCTCCCCTGTTCTCTCTCTTTCCCTTCCTCTCCTTCTCTCTCTCGTCTCTTCCTCACTCGCCCCATCCTTCCTGTTCCCCACGCCTCTGCCACATCCACTCCTCCATGTTCCCCACGTTGTCACCGCACACCCTCATTCCCTCTGTCCCTCCGCTCCTCTCTCTCTTCTTCACAAACGAAAAACCTATAAATATTGGTTCTCTGTAATAGAAAGCTCTCTTCTTTTTAGCCGCCTGAAAACTTCATAGAATTGAGAAGCTTTGTTTTGTTTTAGCCGCACAAAATTCCAAAAAAGGTTTTAATGCTCCGTAGTGGTAGCAGTTTCTGAATCGAGTAAAAAATCTGAACATCGCAAGCTTGGATTTGATAGTGTTCGAGCAGATTGGAAATCCTCCGCACCCATTTCGCTGCACCCGAAGAAGCCAATGGAGTCTTAATTCAGGACTCTCTCACAATGTAGTCTCGAAATGAGACTCGGCGCTATTGCTATGCCCATGCAGGGATTCGATGCGTCCCATACTCTTTAATCACAACACTCGGCGAGAAACAAGCGAAATCCCTAATCGCTTGAGGCTGTCTATGACATCTTTATCGCTTTCTCTTCTCCCCTTTCCTCATCATTCATTTTATTTCACCCTTTGTTTTTTATGATTGCTAATTTATCTGTATGTTGGATTTGTCTGTGGTTTGAAAGTATGTGTGTAACTTATGATTCACGTAGGATTAGAATGGGTAGATTAAATTTAGGATTACCGCTCTGAACACTAAGTACTTATTTTCACCATATAGAGTACATCATTCATATAATAATATTTTAAACTTTGTTAGTTATAAGTTATCTTTTATTTCTCAAAGCTATTTTCTTAAATTTTAAACCTTAATTAATTAACCTAAGTTTAGCCGGATAACCGTAGTTAACGGATTCTAAAGGATGCCTAACCCCTTCCCTTTAGGATAATATAGAACCCTTACCTAGAATCACACTGATTAAGCAGACTATTAACGGAGGTTTAGTTAGCTTTACCTTAGTTAATAATTAGGTGCCCTAATTCACCTTAAAATCAATTAGGTGGCGACTCCTTAAAACAAAGCAAAAATAGGAATCTCCAATATGTTGTACTCTAATTTAACCCGTTTAAAATGGGGTGTAACATCTGGCTACTGACTTTGTCCAAAATTTCTCTTTCGAAATTGTTTAATAAGTTTCATGATCATGTTTAAACCTTTGTTTACTATTCAAATTGGAACATGCTTCAGTCGCAGTTTAAGGGATACAATTTGTTTTTTGTTTTTTTTTTTTTAAAAAGAGAACATATATTTGCCTGACTCTTACTGTTTCCAGTTTTAAAATATGTGCACGCAATGGCCTGCCTTCTTTGCTTGAAAACTAATTTGAAACATAGGTTAGGATGTTTTACCAGTTAAATATTGGCTTAACGATTTAAAGGATTACTCCTCTGACCAAGACTCGTTAAAGTACAGCTAAAAGAAAATAGTAAAGATTTCCAGTTTCACTCCTCTTTTAATGTTTATAGAGAATGGTTGCTGCCCTTGATTTACATGGAATGACTGATCATTTTTTTGAAATGTAATCTCAAATGGTTCTACTTACAGTTTATTTTAGTTGTCTCATCAGTGTATTTAACTTCCCAAAAGGATTAGCAATTGCCATCTTTAACTGTTGATTGTAGTGGTAAATAACAAGGTTATTGAATGAAGATTATGAAAGAAACCTATGCACTCAGCAGTTTCTGTAATCTGCCTGCCCTTTGTCCTGTATCTCTAGTTTGAGTCATTATTGTTGAATGAATCAATCAAATATTAGCTTGACATTTATGGTCTTATAAACTGCTGAAACCTTCTTTAAATTCATTTTTAAGATTTAGAAAGACGAGTATCATCCTGTCTGCTTTTCCCCGAATTATTTTCCTGATGTGTACTTTCTGTACATGTTGCATATATCTCCTCCTGTAGTTTAAAAATTCAACTTAATATTTGCTCTACTGTTATGGGTTGGGCTAAACCATGCTAAGGATAAAATTCGAGAAATATAGAGAGCTTGCCACTCTGTTCGCATTTTTTTAGTTGTGGCAGTGTTTTATAATATAGGCAGTATGACATTTATGGCATATTGGAAGCACCCTGGAGTCTTTTCGAACAGATGAATGAAGTATGAGTTAGTTAGTCTTGCATATTTTCTATAGTATCGGTGCATATCTTTGTTGAAATTCTTCATGTATTGCAAGCACATTTGTTCAAAGTATGTATATGTATGTATACCTAGGGTATGCTTTAGTTAGTACATTTGTGGCGAGATTAGTTGGTCATTATGGATCAAATCTTGAACCCTCCCCGATGTTAGCCATGCCTGGGATTCATGAAATCCCTTGGAACTTGTGCAACATCGGGAAGACGGAGGCAAAAGCTTTCCGATATTAACCTTCTAAGTATCCTTATGAATGTGTAGATACGAAGTATACTTGAATATACATAATATATGCACAGTCCACTGATCTGTCTTGAATTTGTGTCATATATATTTTGCCTTACTTCATGGTTACATACATTTCTAAATATTTATCTTTGTTTTTTTCGCATGTACACTTTGGGAGAAAATCGAGGTCTTCGTAAAAGACCTCCCTTGCCACAAGAAAATCTCACTTTTTGAAATTCAACCCGCAGCTCAATCCATGTCTACTTTGCATCCAATTCCTTCCTCGCGAAAATTTTCTAACGGAAACAAGAGAGGGGATATTGTCATTTTTGACCTATCTCGTGACTAACCGATGCTTGTCTTTACATATATATCTATTTGTTTGCCTTGAGAGTATTGACCCTAGGACACTTAGAATTAGATGGGATAGTTGACTTAAAGGAAGAACTAGTAGTTAATTCTATCGATTTCTTTCTTTTCTTCTTATTTTAAAATCGTTTATAGTGCCTATAATATTTACTTTTGCTAGAATAATTGATTTTCAAGGGCGAGCACATATTTTGAATTAAGGGGATTACGTTTTGTTCTTTTTACTATCTTAGAAATTTTAAAACGTCACTGATATGCAAACATGAACTCAACAATTCCTCAAGTTTGATTCAATTATGTATATTTTTATAGCTGAGCATAGTTAATAGAAATGATAAAAAGGGAAAAGAAAAGCTCACGTCCTTAAGGGAAAAGAAAAGCTCACGTCCTTTTTTGCATCACATTTGTAGAATAAATCTAGATTTTCACATCGTCATATTCACATAACATAATTTTTATTCAAAACATCACAAATTTTACACACTAACGTTAGCTTATTTTGAGAAATAAAAAGGAAAACTAGTTTTGTGGATAACTTTTTCACTTTAGCTCTTTTTCAACACTTGAAACATGTATTTGTTAAAACCACCTCTGCATGGTCTATATTGAACTAATAGTCTTTCATAAGTCTTGCATGTTAAGGTAATCCCAACTTTCGAAATACACAAACGTTTTACCTAAACTTTATTTAGTTCACTACTTTTCATATGATAGTTGTATTTTTAAAAATGTTTCCACATTTGTATACAACAATCAGCCTCAATTTTTCTCAACTTAAGTCCGGTCGGTTAACCATTTTTAATGGATCTTAAAGGGTGCTTAATACCTTCTCTTTAGATTAGTTGAACCCTTACTTAGATCTTTTGGTTTCGTAGACATTAAAACGGAGTTAACTTTAGATAATTAACCTTAGGTGCCCTAATTCACCATAAATAATTAGGTGGCGACTCCCTAACTTTAATTAACCCCGGAATTACCGGAATGTTGTAAACCATTTTTTGACTCCGGTTAAAATGGGGTATAACAGGCGTATCTCGCAAATTTTAAAACATCTTTGATTTTGTGAACTCTTGGTTTATGCTCTATAAGTTCTTTTTTTTTTTTTTTGGTCATGGCTCTATAAATTGAAGTAATATTGAGTAGTGATTTTCTTCTAATAGAACATATACCAAGTTAACATTCTACTATTTTTTTTTTTTTTGTTATTAATAATTTTTATCTTTTCTATATTAACTAAATAAATTTTAGAAAAGTTATGTTCAACTGCACGAAGCGCGGTGAAGTTAACTAGTTAATAAATAAAGTACTCCGTCCCATATTACTTGGCCACATTACTTGACTTTTCACGTTCTTTAAGCATTAATAAATGAAGTACTCCCTTCGTCTCATATTACTTAGTCACATTACTATACTTGACTTTCACGTTTTATAAGAATTAATAAATGAAGTACTCCCTTCGTCCCATATTACTTGGCCACATTACTAAAAATATATGTCTATTTTTCTATTCTAAATTTTTCTTATTATATATAAACGCCCAAGGTGGACGAACACAGCAACAATAAGTTGTACAAAAAGCAACTAAAATTGTACTCTAAGGAGGGACTAACATGTGTACATTTTAGAAGTTGAACATTAATTCTACCTTTTGCGTGTTTACTTTTTAAGTCCCCACGGGTACGCAGTGTCTTAATTGTCCTTTCATTTCTTTTATTTGGCATATACTCCCTCTGTCTCAATTTAAGTGTCTACATTTGATTGGACACGAAGTTTAAGAAATAAAGATAGACTTTCAAATCATGTGGTTCTAAATTAAAAATGTGTATCATATAATAAAATATCCTTTGAATCTTGTGATTATAAACTTGACATGTAGGATATTGGAATTGTCAACTTATTAAATATATAAAGAGGCGGACATAACTAAAATAAGATAAAAAAAAATTATTTAACAACAAATGCCCAAGGTGGACAAACACAGCAACAATAAATTGTTCAAAAAGCAACTAAAATTGTACTCTAAGGAGGGACTAACATGTGTACATTTCAGAAGTTGAACATTAATTCTACCTTTTGTGTGTTTACTTTTTAAGTCCCCACGGGTCCGCAATGTCATAATTGTCCTTTCATTTCCTTTATTTGGCATATACTCCCTCTGTCTCAATTTAAGTGTCTACGTTTGACTAGACACGAAGTTTAAGAAATAAAGATAGACTTTCAAATCATGTGGTTCTAAATTTAAAATGTGTATCATATAATAAAATATCCTTTGAATCTTGTGATTATAAACTTGACATGTAGGATATTTGAATTGACAACTTACTACGTATAAAAAGAGACGGACATAATCAAAATAAGACAAATTTTAACAATAATTGAGAAATTAAGGGGGAAAATAAGAGGAAAAGAAAAAAAAATATGGACACTAACTAAGGAGAATCGAAATATCCTTTGCAAAATATACAAGCCATAAAGACTAACTAAATTGAATAACCAAATTAATCATGTGGGGCCCCGTGCATCGCACTGGCATAGTCTGCTAGTATGTGAGTGTGTATATATATAATGGTACTTAAACAGTAGATCTAAAATATCTGAATTATACTAAGAGATAGGGTGAATCCACCATAGCCAAGAAGAATCTGCAGAATGTAGAAGAGGAAGAAGATCATCAGAAGAAGAAGAAGAAGAAGAAGAAGAAGAAGAAGAAAGGAGAAAGAGATTGAGGAAGAAGAAGAAATTGAGAGGAGAGAAAATGACCTGATTGTCGTTGTGCTCTTCTCTCTCCAATCGTGGGAGTCATATGACGTGGCACGATCCTGACCTTTGCAGCTCATTAATTAAACTCTAATCTCCACCGTTGATTTTAAAAGCTAGTTGTTGCCCTTTTCTTTACGTGTGCCTGATATCGAACCCAGCCAATAGCATTGATATTTATTCTATTTGTACTACTCTGTAATTGACTTATATATGTGGATCATGACAAGAGAACACTGGATTGGAGGCTTGAAACACGTACGAAACGCTTTCTTAAAATAATATTTGCTCCCTCTCCTGCAAGATTGCTACGGGATTTACACAAATAGTTTTAGTAGATATGATAAGCCTAAGAATTTCTGCACTAAGCAAATAGTGAAGAAATACTATAGGAATTGAACTTGATCTTTTGAAATAGGAGAAGAAAGACTGTTTGCAGAAGATTTGAGAAGAAGGAAAAGTTACTTTGCAAAGAAAGAAAAGTTACTCTGCAAAGTAACATTAAATTGTTTTATATAGAAAACTATTTAATAACTAACACACCCTTTAATAAAAGACACATCCTTTCACTTAATTTTTAAATTTAAAATACAGTTAAACCTCTCTATAACAGCATCGTTGGGTCCGAAATTTTTCAGCTGTTATAGAGAATGACTATTATACACCTATAACAGCATTGACATTTAAATAATACTTCGCTATTATATGCAAAAAAAAATGCATAAAATCCAATTTTTATTTTTAATCGTCAAATTCTAAGCTTAATCACACTTTGTACAGCGAAGAAAAATTATTTAATAATGAAAATATATATATTCATATAATATTTTTTGTCATAAATAGTGTATTAAATGATCAAATATTTGGTCAAAATCTATACACTTATTACTGGTAATCATAGATATTCTATTTTTATAAAGATGGTTAATATTATAATAACAAAAAAAAAGATAGTTGTTATATAGGAGGTAATTTTACAAAGAGCGTACTGTTATAAAGTTAGTTGTTGTTGTTATAAGTGAAATGTTGTTATAGAGAAGTAAAATATAACATAAAAAATCGATTCCGAAAAAACTTGACTGTTATAAAGAGGTGTTGTTATATGCGGGTGCTGTTAATAATTGTATTTAAACAAAATCCCAACAAATGTAGCTTTCGCCTTTGAAAAGTGTTACCTTAGAGCAAAGAATACGCTTGTTTGGGTCGAAAAGTGTGGGTCTTGATCAAAGTCACACTTTCTGATGATTTAGGCCCTATTTTTCGGGTGTGATTAAATGTCTAATATGTTGTAGTGTGTTTTGTTTAGATGTCGCCGGTTTTACTCAGAAAACGGCATCATAAAAGGCCTTGACATTAATTTAATTTCTGGAAAAAACACAACACAGTTTCTAAGAGCATGCCTCTGTATTAAGCTAACTAGTACTGGACACGTGCTTTGCACGTGTATCTCATACTAATAAATACAAATAGCTGAGTTCAGTCAACGCAAGTGGGAGCATCAAGGTAGTGGAATATTGGGCTGTACCTAGAAGGTTGGGCTTGATGGGCTAATTTCTGACCTGCCCTATCCAAGCAAAGAGTTGGATCATGTGGCCCAAGGGAAAACATAGGCATCTTGATTCCTAAAGTGGGGTGGACCGCATGAGGCTAGCTTCACAAAGCAATGAAGCTCCCGCTCTTTGCAGTGGAAGGATAATGGGTCGGTGCCTATTGAGTCCAGTAAACGCCTGATGGGCTTTCTCCAAATAAACCACCACCTTTTTAAAAGAATTGAAAAAAAAAAAAAAAAAAAAAAAAAAAAAAAAAAGCGGATTGCCCTTTATTTGGGGTGGTCTTTAATTTTTGCCTTCAAATTGGTGGTCTTTCAGTTTTACCCCTCGCCTAACACCCGAGGTTGTGGGTTCGAACCCCAACTCAGTTTAAAAAAAAAATTTCCATGAAAATTCTGCCTGAAGGGTAAAATTTAAAGACCACCATTTTGAGGGGTAAAAATTATAGACCACCCCCAGCGAAGGGCAATCCGCCAAATTGCCCAAAAAAAAAAGTACAAATACTTTCAACTATGTAAATAATTTTAAAATAAACATATGATGAGTTACACGGAATTTAAAAATAGAAAATGAAAGCCAAACTAATGAATGATAAACCTCTTCGATTGTATCACAAAATATAACACAATAATCATATATTAAAAGTTGTTAGTTTGATATTTTAGTACGTGATAAAAAGTTTAACGCTATATTAATTTAAAGAAAACAATATATTTTTGAGTTTAAATTTAATTAATAACCAGAAAATAACTTGACAAAGAAAAGACATGAAAATAATAATTACAAATTGACTCATGATTTTAAAAAGAAACATGAACAAATAGACAGATACAGAAATAACACTCATAGGGTCGAATAAACAAAGCATTATTATAAAAAGATTAGTCACAGAAGTATAAATAGCAACCAGTCAGATTTGTCTAGTCCACCCAATGTTTAGTTCTGAAAAAACACAAGAAATCTATCAAAATAAATGTTCATTTTCTCAAGCCTTATCATATAATATTTTCTTATTTTTATTTGGTGCTTTTTAACTCGTTACTTCTCGGCAAAAAGTCTAAAGTTGTGACTCAAAAATACGACAGACTTGATTATAGAAAGGAACAGAAATATGAATGAATTAAAACTACAATAACCACTTCATTTTCTTTTTCTAATTGAACTTTAGTATTCATAGTTCTTTTTTGCATACAAATGCTGCACTAAATATTTCCTTGTCATCATGGAATTTCATAGTATTCATCAATATATGAGAATTTACATTATGATAATTAACTTGGAGTAATAACATAAAAACCCACCACTTAATTATCTAAGATAATTGTAGGAAAGAATAGATCATACGCCTAGCTGAGATAGAAAGAGTACCATGTTCACACTTCACACCAATCATAATATGTTTCGTTTGGGCCCAATTTATCATTTGGTGAAATTTCATATGAAACATAACATAAACACCTCTTTCTGGATTATTAACATCAACATTTGAAGGAAATAAAATACTCAAAGGAATAATATAAGCACAAGCGGAAGACTCAACAATGGCTATATAAAAGAAATTTGTCAAAGTAGAGAGAGAAGGTAGGAGACTTTACTTAATAACTCAAAACTCTTGAATCTCACTACAATGAAAATATGTGACATAACATCCCTATTTATAGTACTAGAAACCAAAATAGACTAGTACTAAAAAAACCTATTCCAATATGGATTTGATAAATAAATCGTAGGTAGACATGAATTAATAAACTAAATCCTGAACAACTTAGGTTTCCCACTCTTGATTTATTTCCTACATAATATACCCAAGTCTTTCCTTTCAAAATAAATAATAATGCTTTTTGATTTACCTACATCTATATGAGTTATCAAGCCTTCTCAACATCGGTGTCCACTTCCTGCTTTCTTCAAAGGCATGCCTCGACAAGTGAGTATGCCTAGTGCTCCTCGTGTTTTTGCTGCTAGAAGATTTGACGAATTCGATTTAAGAGATAAAGGTCTTTATACTGCCTCATCAATTAAAGACGTCTTTCTATGAAAAATTTATCTTAGCACATGTTGTTGGATTTTGCTTGCAATAAGACATTTATATTTTAAGAATATAAAATTCAGTTTCAGAATTTTTCTATATTTTTTAATCAAAATATATAAAATTCAGTTTCAGAATTTTTTTTATATTTTTTAATCAATGACAGAGTAGTTGGCAAGATACTTTCTCTAAAAAATTAAAACATAAAGAAACAAAAAGCTCAAACGTTGAGAACGTACCGGTAAATAGCCCATGATAACAATTCCTAGGAAGTAACCTTTTAAAGGAGAATTGATAAAATAATAATTAATCAAAAAACATGATGTTAGGGAGGACAAATCAATCCGCATATGTTATTTTTTCATTAATAATAAATAGAATAAAAGAGTTGTTACATAAAAAGTTAAAATAAGGGAGGTAGTCGTAATATTGCAAACGTGAGGGGAGGTCAGTGAAACGAAGCAAAACGTGAGGGGAGGTCTCTGAAATTTTCCCTTTATTTTATTAAATGAGTCCATTAAATTAGATTTTAATGTTGTGTGGGGGCAAAATGGTAATCCAACTTTGAAGTTAAGAGCTTCCCACTTTTAGTATTATATGATGATTAAGTAATCCTTTCAAACTCTTACATAAGTCTATATCGCTCCCATTGAGCTCCTTAGCTAAAATTTCTCTAATATGTTTATTACAACAAAATTTGCCTCCTGGTTTTGATATACTTTTTCCCTTTTAATTTATGTGAATTTATTTAATTGAGCACGGAGTCTAAGAAAAAATGAAGATTTTTAAAAGATATAGTCTTAAACATGTACTCAAAATATATGTATGGCTATAGACTTTTGAATATTGTTTCCAGATTTAGAAAAAAAATCATTCTTTTTTTAACAGATTAAAAAGGATAAATTGGACGGAGGGTATCAATCTTTAACCTTTTAATTTGATCAAGTCAAGCCTATTAGAACCAAACCTTCAAGGCTCAAGCCAAATACAAGTCATATATATTGTTTGATCTATGAGCCTGTTTGGATGGGCTTATGCCTTTAAGCTGAAAACAGCTTATAAGTCAAAAAAAATAAGTTGGGGTAGTCCAACTTATTTTTTTTGGCTTATAAGTTGTTTTCAGCTTATAAGCTGCTTTAGATAAGTTAAGTCAAATGGACTCAATTATTTTTTTGAGCTTATTTTAAGCACAAAATGACTTTAAGCTGGTCAGCCAAACACTCAAAAAAGCTAAAAACAGCTTATAAGCCAACTTATAAGTCAATCCAAACAGGCTCTATATCTCTCATGATACAACAGCACACTAGATAATGGAAAAGAAACATCACAAAAGGCTAGTTGCCTGTCCTTTAACTTATTCAAACACTTTTTTTTCTTGAAGATATTATCTATGAGGAGTAGCTATCAAGAAAAGATCCTTGTCTCTTCTAGCAGTCATTCCATTTGCCTCAGTCATGTCCAAATCTTTTGGGTCCATACCATTGGGAAGTGTCCAGTCAAAATTGTAAAGCAAATGGGCTAATGGCAAAGTACCAAGAGCTAAACCAAATAGTCTTCCTGGACAAGTTCTTCTTCCAGCACCAAAGGGAAGAAATTGGAAGTGATTTCCACCGAAGTCAATTGAATTGTTCTCGAACCTCTCTGGTATAAAACTTTCAGGATCTTTCCAACTTTCTGGATCTCTTCCTATTGCCCATACGTTTACCAGGACTTTGCTTTTGATCGGTATTGTGAATCCATCTATCTCTGTTTCCTCTCTGCATTCCCTCGGGACAAGTAGAGGAGTTGGAGGATGTAACCTAAGTGTTTCTTTGATAACTAATTTTAGGTAATTCAACTTCTCGAGGTCATCATCATCGAATGTTTTCTTTCCCCTAAAGGCTTCTCTTACTTCGACTTGTGCTTTGGCCATGACACTAGGGCTCTTCATCATTTCTGATAATGCCCATGCAACGGTTGAAGATGATGTATCAGATCCTGCTACGAACATGTCCTACACCATATAAATATGCTGGTCAAATTTCTTCAACCAAGTCAAACAATATAGTTCCTAGCTCTTCTAATCTTAAAAAACTAGATATTATATGATTTATGTTAAGACTAGATAATATATGATTGTATGTTATTCATTATTATCATGTACCGCTGCCAAAAAAAGGGTTGTGTTTTTACCTCTTTAAAATTGTCAAAAACTTTATTTATATAGTTAAACCTTTTTATAATGGTTTTCTTTGTCTGAACCTTTCTATACATTCATAGTAGTTGGTTATTATAAACCTTTTGATTCATCATTTAATTTCTCTTGTTCCAAGTTCACCAAGAAAATCGTATGTTATAGCAAAATATTGTAACACAGAGTGATGGTTATAGATAGGTCTAACAATAGAATCAAAAGACAAAGGGATAGTGAACGTACAAGAATAACGGCTTTGATGTTGTCGTTTGTTAGGGTAAATGGAAGTTCCCCTGTCTCCATGACTCTAAAGAAAACATCAATCAAATCTTCATCAGTTCCACATTCAGCATTGAATTTTTTTCCATTTACTCGATTCTCTCGATGCACATTGATAACTTTGTCCAACACTGCATCTACCTTATTACGTGCCTCAATTAATTTAGACCCCATCCCACTAATCCCACTAAGAAATTTTTTCGAAGGGAACAAATCAGCCAGCTCGAAACCTCCGGCTAAGTTTAATACTCCATGAATCAAATTTATCATCACCTCGTTTTGATCTTTACACGTTTTCCCAAATGATGACCTACATGTCACGGAGTTCATAAACCAAAATAGTTTTTCTGACATATTGATGAGCAAGTTCTCCATTGATTTAATCGACGATATGAGACTCGACAGTTCATCTTGTCGAATGGGGCTGAACGACTTGACCATCTTGGCACTGAGAAGTTCCATGATGCACAATTTACGCATGTGTCTCCAGTAATCACCATAGGGAGAAAATGCAATGTCTGTACAATCGTAACAAAAGATCTTTCCCAGCATGGTTTGTGACCTCGACGCAAAGGCGAGGTCATGAGTTTTTAGGAATTTTTGTGCCATGTGTGCTGAGGATACGATTACAGTGGGAACTTCCCCAAGCTGTAAATACATAATTGGGCCAAATTTTTGTGACAAGTTTTTGAAAACATGATGTGGTATCCCTTTTGTTAAGTGGTGCACACTACCAATAATTGGTAGCCTCCATGGTCCTGGAGGTAATATTTTCTTGTTGTGACCTTTTTTTGTTTTAATCCTCAACTTCTGAATTAGAAAAAAGAGGAAAGAGATGAAGAGCAAAGATGAAATAATGTGTTGAGTCTCCATTTTTTTCACAACACAATTAAGAGAAAGTGAAGTGATTTTTATTGGATTGAATTGGTTTAGAGCTAGCTGCTGTACTTATGACTTATATAGAGGGTGCAGCTCAACCTCATGATTCATGAACTTAAGAGTTTTCAGGCACGTGATTTTTAATTAAAAACACTAGTTCTTTAATTAATTGTAACTCATTACTATGTTTTTCCCATTTATAAATGTAAGCACAGAAACATAATTTGACCGTTCTGAGTTCATTAAAATCATTTCATTATTTCAACTTTAATTTGAAATATTATTTGCAAATTAACGTTTGTCTAACAATGTGGTCCATTATTTCGACTTCAACTTGAAATAGAGAATATAAAATTGATAAATTAAAGTGGTTTGAGGAATTCATAAAAAACTGCATTCTGTAAATACATAATAATCTGAATATATTAATTATTTTTTTATTCTCCATACTCACCAAACTCGAAATCTCTAGTTAAGAATATATACCGAAGGGAGTTAATCATATTCATCACACCACACTCCTTGATGGTATCTCGTGTTCTTTAATTGATTGTGACTAGTTTTTTTTTTTTTTTTTCCTTCAAAAATAAACACACGAACCATAAGTTCACCTTTTTGAGTTCTGAAAATCAATTATCAAGTCAAAAGTTAGGCGCTATTAACTTTGAGTTGGTGCCAAATAGTGATGGCAATTTTAATCCAAATTTAGTTGATCCGTTCAATCCTCTCATATTAAACCAATATGCCTGTTTCTTTTGTTGGAAGTTTTATTAAATGTGGACTGGTATTTGACTTGATCATTGTTATTTATTTACAAAAACGTGCTAAACAAATATACTTGATGGACATAATTTGAGTCGCTTATTTATTGGATTCAGTGTTGGGCCTAAATCACTTTATTTATTGAAAAATTTACTTGGCATAGCTATCTCTAAGAGGTATTTATTAATAATCACTACTATTTAATTTATTTATATTCGTAACCACAGTGATTTTCTATTTTACATATTGCAGCTATACCAAATACATAGAGTTATTCCACTGTATTAAGTTTCTCTCTTCGTTCCCTCTCTCTTCTCCCTCACCACTCCTCCACTACTGGCGCCACCATTCCCGGCGGCGCAAACGATGGTCTTATTCTTTCAACAACCAAGACAATACATTCATTTCTCACCGAAGCTTCATTGGAAGCTGAACTCTCGTCAAAGCGTCTAGATCTAATGGGCTTGTTATCTAGATCCAATTTCGTGTTCTGCAGTCCAAAACTCAGAGAAAAAAAGTGAGGAACTTAAAGAAAGGTTGAGGAAGCTATAAGAAGCTTTGGAGAGGAAAGCTTCTCAGATCTGAACGGATACCGGAATCCATGGCTTCTTCTCCTTGTTGTATCTTAGATTTGAGCGTATGTGAGTGTATTCGTTATTTTTTTTAGTGTAAATATAAGTTATATGTATTTGGCTGATTGTATCTTGGGGGCAAACTAGATGTATTTAACTGTATATGTTGTTTGAATGATCTATATACATATATTTGCATATAATTTTTTCAAGCAAATATGGTGTATTTGAAATTTTGCATCTGAAATTTTGTTGAAATACATTCAAATACAGTTGAGTACATTCAACATTGCGACGTCCGGCGGCACCCTTGCTGGTCGGAACTCGAATACATTTAAATACAACCACAACAAAAGGATAGATCAATATATAAATACACTAAAATAAACGGATCCGTCGTGTATCTAAATGCACTGGAATACAATCATTCTAAATAAACCTATATTCAAAGAAATTAAGGTTGCATTTATTCGAATACACATGACATCAAATAAGGTTGGATACAACTGAAAAATGTATTCAAATACATTGAACTGGCTTAAACTAGTTATGAAATATAAATACGTAAAATGTAGCTACGAATTGTTAAAAGCTCTTAAAAGGTAGTGGTTCCTGTAAGTTGTCCTTATTTATTGGTATGAACTGACAGTAATATAGGTCTTGTTAAAGGTCTAATGAACTGACAGTAATATAGGTCTTGTTAATGGTCTAATGAAATCTGTTATGCGAGGCTTGTTAGGTCGAGGTTTGATGCCTATAGATACATGGCAAGCTCCTACTTATCTTCTCAACCATGCCATATATTTATAGGCATCAAGTATTGACCTAATGGACCTCTTTATAACAAAATTCATTAGATCTTCAATAGGACGGACCTACACTACTGCCAGCCTATACAAATATATGAAGTGATTTAGGTCCAACAACGAATCCAACAGATAAACAATCCAAATCATATGCACCAACTATATTTGTTTAATCCATTTTTATAAGTAACAATAATTAAGTTAACATTTAATAAAAATTCCAACATCCTTGTCCACGTGTTTTGCTGATGCAATAGATGTCAAAACCTTCAGTATCGCAATGATGCCTTTATTGTAGTATATATTTTTGGTATCTAAACACATGAAGTCCTATATTGAAATTTGGTATAACAGAAAATTAATATTTAAGATGTGCTGACGTTCACAGAATAAAAAACCTTCTCTGTCATCAAATTCTAATCCACATGTTAAAGATTTGTTAGTTCACATGAATAAAAAAACTTATTTGTCTTTCTGGTCTAATTCATAACAAATTAAAAGCTTTAGTGAAGAATTTAAAATAAATAAAATTTTGAATATCTTAAAACTCTATATAATTTTATCAGCACGCATCTTAATATAATTCCTACTCTACTTTCTTTTACCTCTCCCCTTAAAACAAACAAAAACGATTTTAAAAAGGAAGTAAACAAGAAAAAGAGAGGACCAAACGAAGAAGAAAATGAGTTTTAGAGACATAGTAGGAGTTTTTCAAACAAAATAATGGTTAAGAAATGAAAATTAATTATTGTGTGAGATAATGTTGTTGCATATTATTTATTACCTAGTTATACTTTATACATATAAGCTATAGTGGAAGTGTATATGAGCTCATAGATGGGGCCAAAAGAACCTTATGGGTTCTGAATTATAGATGTGGCTTCAAGTGTTACAATTGGGTTTTAAATTTAATTTATATATATGATCATTTTTTTTATGCATATACAAAATTTGGACCAAAATTATTACTAGATTTTTGTCGAATCACATGTTATATACTACCTCTGCCCATGTATTTGTTAGGGAGCACGTATTTCTACATTTTCTGTTGTTCTAAATTTCTGATTTGAATGATATATTCTTCCCTAAAAATATAGACAGTCTTCACTTTTCTCACATGTGTGTAAAAGTGGGTCAAATCCGTTTTAACCTAACCCATTTATCCAATCCGGCCCGTTTTTAACCGGATAAAATATTGGGCAATTTGCCCGATTGCTCTTATTCGAGGGTGGTCTTTAATTTTTATCCTCAAATTGCTGATTTTTAATTTTTGTCCTTTGCCTAAAATATTCTCCAGGGATTGAACTCCTGCTCAGTCCAAAAAAAAAAATCGCAAGGCAGAGTTTCGTTGCAAAATTTAATCTATTCAGGCAAAAGGTAGGCCTTGTTATAGAATTTCAGCAAAAAAAAAAAAAAAAAATCCTGAAGGCAAAAGAGAAAAAAAAAATCCTTATGGCAGACTTTTCGCGAAGCCTTGCCTTGCGAATTTCTTTTGACTCAGCGGAGATTCGAACCCAGAATCTCAAGATATTTTCGACCACATTTTTAAGCGAAGGGTAAAAATTAAAGACCAGCAATTTGAGGGACAAAAATTAAAAGACCAGCGCCTTTGAAGGGTAATCCGTGCTAAAAGAAAAAAAAAAGTAAAATATGAGCGAGTGAAGTAATGATCTATTTACAATCCGTCCAAATCCGATCCAACTTGTCCATTTTTCACCACTAGTGCCAACTATAACTGGAAAGTAATTGTGCAGGTCTTATACAAGAGAAAATGAAAGCACTCATCTTTGTAGTAAATTTAGTCCATCAGATATACTTTTGATCAGTTTTGACCCCTTTAAATTTGTTAAAAGTAAGAATTTTAGACCGTTCAGTATTAAACAAATTCCGATAGTTAAATTTAACAAAATCATGAATTTTTTATTTAATTGGAACTCACATTTGAATATGCAATTTTAACATCATTTCTTTATCACTAATTGACATATATTTTCTTCTCAGTGTTTTGTAATCTTATTATTTGGAATACATGACTACCCAAAAGGCCAAAACTATTATTAAAGAAATGAAATGGTAGCTTGCTAATATGAATAATAAAATAAAAATACATTTGAGAATTGTTTTCATTTCGGGTTCTTTAATTAATTGTAACTCTTTTTTTTTTTTGTTTTTTGTTTTTTGGCTGTCTATAAAATAAAGACAAGGAAAGCTAAGTTGACATTTTTTAGTTTTGAACATTAACCGAGTCAAAATATAGGCGCTATTAATTGTGTGTTGGTTTCAAATATGAGTAGAAAATAGAACTGTTGAAAACACTGCTTACTTAATATATATCTGAGTCTGTACAGTACAATTATATGATCTTCAACATATAAGTTACATGATGTGATCAATACTTTATTACAAGTCAAGGAAACACTGCTTCTTTTTTGTTTTTATTATTATTTTTCCTACTAATTAGTCCAAACAAAAACATCCTCATCAGCTATATATGGGATGATATTCTAATAGTAATTTTCTATTTTTGTTTGCACGAGGAGCATGACTTAAATTAGAAAATTGTACACCTGGAGAACCAAAGAATACAGAATTTGTAGATATGTACTTGAAAATATGATGTGCACTTTCTTATTACTACTATAGGAATTAAAAACTATAAGTATGCCAGTTGTTCGACGAAATGTTTGAACCAATTTTCGTTCTACAAAAGATCAATAATAATAATAATAATAATATAATAATAATAATGCATGCCACGGCTTTTAGTAGGTGCTTTGAGGCAAAATCTCTCACTTACGGAATCAAGTGGCCCGGCTTTACTCTGTTTACTTACCCTTTATTCTAATAGCGTGGTGATCAGGAACTAGAACTTTTACTGAGGGGTGTCAAAATATAAAAAAATAAATATACAACAAAATTAAGAGGGTTCAACACATAGTATATATACATAATAAAGTTTTTTTTACGTATTTACACAATGTAATTTTTCAGCAATGCATGTGGCTCCGCCACTTGTGGTGATGGTCGCAGAGCCAAGATCTTCACTTTTTCAGTAACACTAATGCTACCGAGCAGTGTGGTAAGATATATGAATGATATCTTTTTATCCTTAATCAAAAGTCTCGGTTTCATCATCAATACTTCTTTGAAGAAATTATTCATAGAATATTTTGTCAATTTTCGTTGTATATAACTTTTTTGTAAACATTGTAAACTTCTAAAAAAGAAACACTTAAGAAAACATGTCTACTGCTTTATTACTTAACAAGAAAAGGTCATAAATATTGTGGCAGTCGAGAATGGGTTGTAGTGGTTGAATTAGTTACGAAATTCGTCGCTAAAATGTTCATAGCTAACAACTGTTTGATAATTCATCGCTAAATTGCTCATAGCTAACAATATTTTTGATGATTTGTCGCTAAATAAAATTAGCGACAGATTTTGCTAGTTAGCTATAGAACTGTCTGTCGCTAATTCCTATTTTTCTAGTAGTGAACAGGGAGATTTATGTGCGAATTTTTTTGCGTTATTATGTGAGTGTCATCAAGGTGAAGTGTTGGTGCAGTAACAATGATTTTTTTGTGGTGTTTTTCAAAGTGGTGAGAATCAATTATTATAGTGGTACATGATTCATTTAGAGTGATGATATATGGTGGTTGAGAAAAATGAAATATGCACAATTTCGGCAAAGTATAAGGCAAATCTGGACCATTTTGCAAAGTTCAAGGGTAAATTTGAGTCTTTTCCTTTTGTAAAAACGGGCCACGTGTTGGAAAGTTCTGCGTTCATGAATAACGCCATACTAGACCAATCTTATAACAACAGTAGGAGTATATTTAACCCTCACTATTAACGCATATTATATTTTGATCAGTGGCATATTTGGCCCTTGTCCCCTTACTTTATTACTAGTCAAGGAAACACTCTTTTTTCCTATTAAGGAATCCTCATCAGCTATGGAATGTTATTCTAATAGTAATTTTGTCTACTTTTGTTTACACGAGGAGCATGAGCTAAAGTAGAAAATTTTATTTATAGAGAACCATAGAATAAAGCAATTAAAGAAATGTTGAAAATGTGACGTGCACTTTCTTATGATGTTTAACCGGGATTTATAAAATTTAAAAGACTCCTTATTGTATTAGCCATGACAGCACGAAATGTTTGAACCAATTTTCGTTCTTTAGACAACAAAAAGATCATGGGAAATCTAAAAGAATAGATTACTTAAATTTCTATCCATTGGAACCAATATTGGTCCCAAGGGAGTTGTTGAACCGATAAAAGATAGGGAACTCACAATTAATAGAAAATCTAAAGAAATTTTTCAGTAAATTTATAGAAAATCTAAAGGAATCAAAATGATTCGTTTCTGATCCCAAATGCTGGGAAAAAAAAGATGTGCCAAGCAAATGACAAACTCCTTCTATAAGGGTCATTAGCACAAATGCCCCTATTTTGGGGTGGTTTTTTTTATTTTTACCCCTCAAATATGTGGTCTTTAATTTTTGCTCTTTAGCACTTTTCACACGGCATAATTTTATATTTGTACATCATAAATCTATATTTTCGTATCATAATATCCCACAAGTTATGCTTGACACGATAAAACTTTCAAAACTTAATATAAAAATGTCAAAAAAACACATCAAACTCCCCCCCCCCCCCCCCAAAAAAGGCACGTTATTCAACTCAAAAAGGATAAAGAACACATGCACTAAAAAAAGCATAACTCCTATTATTGAACTCTACAAAAAAAATATTACACAACTTATGTTGCATAACTTAATTCCTACAAAATTTATGACAAGCGAAGCAGGTCTGAATATTTTTATTAAATGAGCAACAAAAGTAAAAATTATAGACCACGGATAAGACCAGGGGCGGATCTACTTGGGGGCCAGGGTGTCCACCCGAACACCCTCGGCAAAAAATTATAGTGTATATATAGGGTAAATTTTCTGTGTTTATGTGCATATATTAACTTTTGAACACCATCGGCAAAAAATTACAGTGTATATTTAGTTTCTTCTTTTTTCCAAACACCCTGAATGAAAATTCTGGATCCGCCACTGGATACGACGGACAAAAATTAAATACCGGTATGTTTGAAGGCTAATCCATGCAAAAACTCGTATAATCTTGTTCATTAGAAGATGCAAGCAGAAGCTATGGGCCTCGCAATTTGATGGGCTGCGGTCAGCTGGCCCACCAATTGAGTGAGCCTTAAAACGGTCAGTCCAATCCAGCCCAAGCCAGCTTTAAGTGGATCGATGGGTTGGGGCGAGCCGGTTCACCATTTCGTTAAAATATTATTTATCATTATTTTAAAATAAAAATTCTAACTTGAAAATGCAAAAACATAAATTTTTACAAGACATATAGTATAATGTTGACTGTTGCTAATTAAGTCTCAAGCCCACAACTAAATTACCCAGTTAAAAAAAAAAAAAAATTAGCATACCAAAACCAGCATGCCTCCTGCAAAACTTAATAATTTTTGGTATTGCAAGCAATGGAAGATAATAACTTATTTCTAGGGAATTCTAATACTGTTTCAGTGCTCATCCATAAAATATACTCTTCTTGTTACCACTGGCTGGCCCAGCCCAACCTGGTCAAGCCTACTTTCTTTTGCGCGGATTGGCCTTCATTTGGGGTGGTCTTTAATTTTTGTCCTTCAAATTGGTGGTCTTTAAGTTTTACCCCTCGCCTAACACCCCGAGATTGTGGGTTCGAACCCCAGCTTATTAAAAAAAATAAAAATCGCAAGATATAATTTTGCAAATCTGTCCAACCAAAAATCTGCCTTAGCCCAGGCAGAATTTGCATGGCTAGAAATTGTGCCATTTAAATTCTGCCCGAAGGCAGAATTTCTACCTGAAGGGCAAAATTTAAAGACCACCATTTTGAGGGGTGAAAATTAAAGACCACCCCCAGCGAAGGGCAATCCTGCAAATTGCTCTCAAGCCTAAAGGAGCGGTAAATTTAAATGGACCGAGCTAAAAAGCCTCGTTCTTAAATGGATTCCCATAATGTTAGCTTAGCCCTAAATTAACGGATTAGGCCAGGTTGGCTAGCGGACCAAACTCATATTAACAGTTCTCTAACATCATGCTTGAAAATATTTTGCTAGAAGGAAGCATCACAAATTGAAGTGGGATGGCTTGAAAATTGTAGTAATAACTTAAGGAAGCATCTCATTCATACAAGTTGCAAGCTTTGACTTTCCAATTAAAGACCACCCCCACCGAAGGGCAATCCTGCAAATTGCTCTCAAGCCTAAAGGAGCGGTAAATTTAAATGGACCGAGCTAAAAAGCCTCGTTCTTAAATGGATTCCCATAATGTTAGCTTAGCCCTAAATTAACGGATTAGGCCAGGTTGGCTAGCGGACCAAACTCATATTAACAGTTCTCTAACATCATGCTTGAAAATATTTTGCTAGAAGGAAGCATCACAAATTGAAGTGGGATGGCTTGAAAATTGTAGTAATAACTTAAGGAAGCATCTCATTCATACAAGTTGCAAGCTTTGACTTTCCAATATATATCTAATGTGGATATTCTACAAAATGTCCTTTGCTAAATCCAATAGCCTTTTGGTCATTATCATTAACGTGGATTGATTTGGTCATTATCATTAACGTGGATTGATATTATACAATGTAATATATGGAAAAATGAGTTTTTTTTAAGAACGTGACCGCAATGATTCGTGAGTCATAAACATCTAGTTGATTGAGTGATTTTAAGGTCTACATATGCCTCTATGTTCATATTACTACACTTTTCACTTATAAAGAATTATCTTACTATAATATGTTGATTCAATTGAGAGAGGGGGGGGGGGGGGGGGAGTAGACGCAGTCTCTCCTAGGAGACTTTAATATGATAAGGAAGTGATAAAAAGAGGTTTTTTTTATGTGAGGGTGTAATAGGTCGATCGATTATGTTGGAGTGCGTATTCGATTTATTCGGACAATTTTATAGTGCATTTGATGTCTTTTGTCAAACTTAAATTTATATACACGCATGCGTGCCCGCATATATATTTCTATTATGCAGAAAGATGAACAAATGGGACGACCAAGGACATCATAGTCATTTCAAGAAAATTCCTTCATTGTTTGCTTATGTCTCAAGCTTCAAAGCTTGATCATAAATTCACAATGACAAAAAAATCATGACCTTTTTTTTTTGACAATTGTTGTCCCAAGTGATGTCACATCTTACGTGGACCCACATGTCCCCACTACAACTTTCCTTAAATGTTGTTGTTGCTATTCATTAATGAATAGTCTATTTTTATTTTTCATTTGTTTTAGAGAATTGCACTTTTCTATCCCCTTTTTATGGGGTGAAATGTTCAGTTTTATTTATTCGTCCATAGAAAGCAAGAATTAATTGTTATTTGCACATTTGATTATTGCACAAAATAATTATTGCAATAGAATAATAAAAAGTATTATAAATAAATATGTAAAAGGTATTCATCTATCCACATTATCTTATAGCAATTTCTAATTGAAAACTTTCATATGTTTTAAAGGTAATTTTAAACGTAAAATTTGTCAAACCTAAAAAATTGATAGATGATGAGTTCTGTTCATACTAATTTCTCCGTTTCAATTTATGTGACGCTCTTTTCTTTTTAGTCAGTTTCAAAAAGAAATACACCTTTTCTATGTTGAGTCACAATTCAATTTTAAATTTATCTTTTACTCTTAATAAAATGATTTCTAGCCACACAAATTTCTATGATTTATTTTAGACCACAAGTTTAAAAAATCTTTCTTTATTTCTTAAGCTTTCTTCCCAGTCAACCACCCTCTTATAAAATAGGAAGGAGGGTGTGATTTCCATGCTTAATTAACTTGAGAATTTAATTTAAATAATATACAATAAAAATAAAGAACTTTTACTACCATGTCACATAAGAATATATATAAGTAAGTCTTCTTAAAAAGTGAAAAAATTGCAATCTTAAAATATAGCAGTTTACACGCTACAATAGATAAATGAATCTTGATGGTGTAAAATTTCTTTACTGCAACAATATATATGCCATGAACTTATTCAATATGTATTGTTTGTACTTGATTTTCATGAGTAATTTTTAGCTATTAATAAATTGTCTTAGAATTATTTTATTTTAATTATTAAATTGTTTCATTATGAAAATTAACATATGATATGTCTACGTAAATAAAAGTAACTATCTTATCTCCTTAAATTAAAAATAAATACTTTTACTAATATATTATAGTATTAGGTAAAGAAGACTATACTTATTTTTAATTAAAAAAGAATTTAGAATATGTATAATTTATATGGAATACATCCAAATGTTTATTATTTTATCATCAGTTAATGTCATTTTTAAATAGGTTATATAAAATATAATTTTACTATATCATTAAGTTACTATAATTTATATCACGTTAATCTTTGTTAATGCCTTATTTCTCTTTATTTGAGAAAGGGTACTATTGAAATTAATTATTTAATTTGATGTATATTTTTTACATAATGTTCAAATGAGCATTAAAGTACATAATCTTTTGATGTTAATTGAGGTAACTATTTTTTACATAATGTTCAAATGAGTATTAAAGTACATAATCTTTTGATGTTAATTGTGGTAACTTAGAAAATTTATAAATTATTGTTTAATTTCATAGAAATAGAAGAGACAGTTGTTGTAAAGGGTGATCTCCATTATAATTCTCTTATCATTCGTAGCTGAAAATTTTGATGATCAATTTATTTTTTGAAAAAATAATCGAACTCCTACAAATACTACTTAAGATTACAATGTTGGGCCCCGTCAACGGGCCCTTTCATATCTAGTGTATATATATATATATATATCACGAGGCCCGTGTTAAGCCCGAGCCCAACTCCAGATATAAAAAGTAATATTTTAATCAATATATAAAAGTAAAACTTTCATTTCACTCCTTTAATATCTTAACTTTCATTTTGATGAAATTATTTACTTCAAATTAAATGCGGAGCCATAGTTTGAAATATATGAGTTTCGAATCCTAATTTTTATAGTTATTTACTTATTTAGTTCTAAGTTAATAATTTATACATAATTAATGAACTTTTAAGATAAATACAGAATTTGAACCAAAGTGCTACCGAATCAGATCAAATCGGTAGCTGACACTCTAACTCCGCCCTACTTCAAACTCATTTTGTGTTTAAACGATTAATTTTAGTTAACCAAACAAGAGATTTTAAAGATAACCCTATCTTGACTAATAATATTGTCTTCATTTTCAACATTATATGGCATCATTTAATAATTTTTAAAACTATCTGAAAATCAATTTTGTACTAATCTTGGTAAACACATATAAGCTCATTAAAGTAGAAATATAAAGTAAAAGAAATGCTTACATGTGAGTAAAAGAATTTTCAGAAATTCTCAAATTTCATAATACAAATATAAATTAAAAGAAATGCTTATATGTAAAAATCTATAATAAGCAACAAATGAAAAAAAAAAAAAAAAAAACAAAGAGCAACAAGATCTAGCGAAGAAATGAATTTTTTAGGTTAATAGATAAGATTAATAGAAGAAAGCAAAAGGGAAAATAAAGTGCAGCGGACAGGGCTGTTCCTCCCTTAATCAGGGGTCTCGGTTTGAGCTTGAGTATGAAAAAATTCTTGGTAGGGAACGGAGCGCTTCCCCCGATTGAGCCCTATGCGACGCAAATCTGGATTAGGCCAGCTCCAATTCAGGTACCGGATACCGGATAAAAAACTGGTAAATAAAACAGAAAGTTTGATAGCTTTTAAAAAGTAAACCATAAGCACAAAAAATAAATTTGACTTTAAAAAATAGAATCAGGACCTAGAAGTAATTAATTGAAAAGTTTTGACATTTTTTAGGAAAGTATTGTGAGGACTACAAAAGCCCTTTTGTAGTCCCTTATATATAATAGTGATATGAATAAAAAAAACTATAGTAAGTTATAAGATTATTTAAATTATAAGTAAAATACAATATATATATATATATATATATATATATATATATATATATATATATATATATATATAACATAAAAGGTTACTCCATCCATCCATTTTTACTTATCATGTATACTAAAAAAAATTGTTCATTTTTACATGTCCAGTTTGGAAAATCAGGAGATAATTTACCACTTTGTTCCTATTTTACCCTTATTATTAATTATTGGGTTTGAAACTAACCTTCAAGAAATCATTGCACAACTTTTAAAGTATGTTTGATTGATTTCAACTATTAGATGACTTATCAATAATTAGGGTGATATAGTAAAATTGTCATTCTATTTATGGCTCTTTAACGGATGTGCCAAGTCAAAACAGGACAAGTAAAAATAGATAGATAAAATATTATTAAACAGAAGTATTGAAAAAATCAACAGTAAAATAGATATTGCATAGGATAAAGAGGAAGAATATCCTTTGTTAAAAATTGAGAGGAAAGTTTAATTTTTAAAGTAAAATCAACAAATGTAAATGATTTTCATCCTTATTTAATACACCATCAGTCTCAATTTATATGATATAGTTTGAAGGAAGACTTTTGAAATTTGTGGTCTAAAATAAGTCATAAATATTTGTGTGGCTGACTTATTCCAAATATAAAAATTTATCATTCATTTTAGGCAGATTAAAAAGAAAAGTATATCATCAGACCAATTTATGCAGCCCACTATTTTATCGTTTTTATGCTGTGATTTGGAGTTATTCCTAACTCCAACCAAACAACCCCTTAACATAAATGTTCCTTCCCATCTCATTGAGCAAACTTGTTTCTCTGTCTTCTCTTTATCTCTATTATATTCTTAAACTTCCTTTATATATTTGCTCATAGATTTTCAAGATCCTTAAAGATTTCTTGATTTGGGTATTAGCCATTAACAATTCTTGATTTTTTTTTTTTGCTTAAAAATCTAATCTTTAAGTCAAGAAAAGAAATATGGGTGTTGGGGTTGGAATATCTGTTCTTATAGGTCTAAAATCAGCAGCTTTATTCATATTATTTGCAACTCTTAAGAATAATGGTTACACATTATTGTCAATACCATGTTTATATGCATCATTAGTATCATTCTTGGTTGCACTTGCTGCTAATCCATCAATTAATCTTCCAATTTTATTAGGAAAAAGTTCAGATGGGACATTTCCAATGTGGTCACTTGTTATGTTTAGTCCATATTTGTATTTTGTTAGAGGTTTTTCAGCATTAAGAAGAATGTTTAGTGGTGAACCACCATATAGTGAGATATTTGAAGGGATATATGTTGGTGGTTGGCCTTGTTCACTTGATAAATTGCCACCTGGTAATCCTGCTATTATTGATTGTACTTGTGAGATGCCTAGGATGTTGGAGTTTACTGGAAATCATGCATTTTTGTGTATACCAACTTGGGATACAAGAGCACCTCAACCAGCTGATATTGAAGTTGCTGTTAAATGGGCTTGTAGAAAAAGAGCTCAGAATATACCTGTTTTTATCCATTGTGCTTATGGTATGATTTTGAACTTTATAACTTTTTTCTTTCAGATAAATGTTTGTAGCCATGAAGTGGGGTCTTGTTTTGATATGTTATTTAGATGTTACTCCCTCTGTTTTAATTTATTTGTCCTAGTTTGACTTGGCACGGAGTTAAGAAAATAAAGAAGACTTTTGAATCTTGCAGTCTTAAATTAAAGATGTGTGTAATGTGCCGAAATGCTCTATGAATCTTGTGGTCTTAAATATGCCATGTATGATGTTGGGTGTAAAGAGTTAGTAAATATAGCAAGTGGCAAGCTCTTTTAAACAGACTAAAAAGGAAAGTAAGACAAACAAATTGAAATGGAGGAAGTAAAGGTTTTTTGCTACTTGCTAGCTTGGCTTTCATTAGTGTGTGGTATAGTGGATAGCTTGCTTAAATACTTTCTTAATGGGTTCTGTTTTTAGTTCACCTATTAGATAATTATGGAAGTTATGGGACTTCTCTACTGATATTTCTTAGAATAAAGCTAGCAGCCAATTTTGCATTTGTCATAAAAGTAACTGCCTTTGGTACTAATCGTACTTTACATGAATCAAGGAACTTCCATGAAGTTGGCATGAATTGGAATGAACAATGGATCCTAATATAATAAATCTGTATGATGAAAATTGATTGAAAAACATGAGTTGTCTCGGCTGGATTGGCCATATCTAAGGGATCATGGTGTGATTTGCAAAGGCTAGCTTGGTTTGGCAATATCAATAACAAATGTAAAGATTGTGTTGATATGCTTTTTTTTTTCCAAGATTAAAACTTAAGGTTGTCACGAAGTGGTCATGTTTTTTAATGTCCTTCAACTCTTAGAAAATATGGTTATTACTAACTTGCTTAAAATTTTGAAATTGCTTCCATATTAAACTGTATCTTGCATCAAAATCTGTCTTTTCTGTTTAAGATTATGCAATTTTTGTTTAGTATTAATCTTATACACTCTTTAATTCTGGTTTTAATTTTTACTTAATATATTGTGATGCGAACCTCTAGAACAACAATTGTTGTTAAAATTTCCCTAGGGGGATAAAATTTTCATTAGCCTATGCAATAATGTCATTGCTTTCAGTTGTGAGGTCATCTACTCTAGAAGTCTAAAAGTATGATGCTTTCCCTAGACAGTTCTGTTCATTTTTCAGTCACTCTATTTCAAGTTTGGGTCCAAATTTCAATACATGCGTCCTTTAAAGACAGATCATCATCTTCTTGATGATATCTGTATGGCGTGTGTAAGAAAGGGCAGTGAGCTATGGAGTTTGTTTTCATCTTTTAATATGCTACTTAACTATTTAAGATCAAATTTATTTCCTCCGGTTCTTTGGTGTTGGTTTTCCTTGTTCCTACCATGGCCCATCTACATGGAATCCCTCGCCTAAATGACATTAGCTCTAAAGCTAGGCTGCTGTTGTGTTTGTGCCATGGACGAATGAATGGCGATACAAACATGAAAGAAGAGACACCATATTGTTGGAAAAGGAAAAGGTGCACGAATAATATTATTAGCATCCTAGAGTATATAAATATGCAATCTTTTAATAAATTAAGCATACGTATTAGGTGTAGGGAAAAAATGCAAATTAAATCTTCAAAAAACCATTAGTTTTTAAAATAAAGTTCATCAAAACCAATAGTAGAAGTGCCTCAAAAGAAGATGATTAAATAAGGATTGAAACATGCATGTTTAACTATATTCCTTCACGGATCAAAGCATCTAAACTTTCTATAGTATGATTCCATGTTTAGTTTGCACAATTAGCTCGAATGTCGTGCGAAAAGAAACCTAATCAAATATCCTCTCAACATGAAGTGAATGAATGGTTCTTTAAACATAATCCTGGTAATATAGTTTTGGTCATGCCATGAAAAAACGATACCATAGAAGATGAATACTTTAGTAAATTTTGTGGTTTCTATAGGGTTTGGTCATAGCACACTAGCACTCTTGACAAAATATATGTTGGGTATTAGTATTACTCAGCTTCAAAATTTAACTAATGAGGTGAAGATTGTTCAAGATTACATACATAAGCGGAGCCAGGATTTTGAGTTTATGGGTTCTGAATTCTAGAAAAGACAGCTTACTAGGTTCTTGATAGATTATTCATACATATTACTGAATTTTTGAACACAAATACAGGGTCTGGGCTAAAGTTATTGGGTTCCAGCTGAACCCGTAGATAGACTTGTAGCTCGGCCCCTGATTATATAAACAATTCATTCCTTCAACAATTATGAGACACTTCAATTCGCCTAGCAATGCCCAAACATTTTGAGTGTGGTCAACATATCATGGGGGCTCAACATTAGATAAATCAAGAATTCAGATGAGTTTGGTTCTGATGCCATGTTAAGAAAATGGACCTTAGGCCTAGCTCAACCACAAAGATTAGTTCATAAAGTGAGGATTGCCCCCCCAGTCCAAGACCATTTAACGGGTGACCAACTCATATTTTCAACTAATGCGGACTATCTAATACGTGCGAAAATAGAAGAAGAACTTCTTTTCTTTTTATAGGTAAAATAGAAGGAAAAACTTCTTACCCTACCTTTATCAACAAAACAAACAAAAAAAAAAAAAAAAAAGAAGAAAAAACTTCTTTTTTTTGTCAGTATGCTAGAAAATTTTGAATGGTATGAAGGTGTTTAGCAGAAATATCTGCAATGGAAGTTATACATAGCGTCTAAAGAGAGGACAAAATGAAGTGGTAAACCTCAGCTGGTGCAACCAATTGCTGAAATTAGACAGGAAATGCTAAGACTATGATTGCTTTTGCTGCACTAAGAAAATGCTGGCTACTTATTAGCAAACAAGTGGTATTGCTGAGGTCCTTAAAGAAAATCCAATTTCTTTTTGAGAAGGTAAGATAATTTATAAATAAATCAGCACGAAGATTGTGTTGAGCCACAGTACACTAAACAAAAGTACCCCAGCTAATCCTGTAAAGACTCTAGCACCTGTAAAACTATTTCAGTCTCATTTACATGTTCCATTCTACACCAAAAGCAAAACAAAAACTATACCATTTGCTAGTTAAAGCAATACCTCTCTTTTGTAGATCGTCATGTGTTAGACAAGCTTCATTAGACATCATCCATGTCAAACACGCAACCTTGATTGGAGCTCTGTACTTCCAAATTTGTTTCCATGGCCAAGGCTTTTCAGGATTGGCCTCCTTTTTAGATCTTTGTAGCAAGAACCTACTGAAAAACTTCATTGCTGCTTGCCAATAGCTGTCTTTCTTATGAAGAATCATGTATTTCGAAAGTAAGATCGAACTGATAAATGCTCTTATACTTTGTGTTGTGTCTGCATTTATGTCGTTATCTTAGGGTGTTTCTGGATATCTTGAGCTGGTTCATTGTGTTTCCTTATGACTGCCAATAGTGTGGGGTTCAAAAATAGATTGGCAGAGAGGACTGCCACGAGCGATACATTCATGGTGGATGCTTGATAACTGTTAAGACGTTGAAGAGAATGCAATGACAAGATTGTCACTAGTTCTCAAGTTCTTTGAAATTTTATCAGCTAGTATTGGGACTTCACATGCCCATAGGCGTCATTGGCTGCATATAAAAAAGAAGTTGAAAATTGATGAGTTCTGTGACGTTTTGTTGCTCATGTTAAGCTAGATTTTGGCTCTGAAAGAACGGTTACTTAGGCTACGATTTGGTCATTAATGAATACCAATCAGCCTTGCAAGCAGGTCAATGTACAGAGCTTTAATAATATAATCTTCGCTGCCAAATAATGTGATGATTAAGGACCTCTATTAAAACAAATCTGCAGGCTTCTGATGTGCTTTTGTTCTAAATGAGCGGTTTACACTGCCTGTAGAAGTCTCCACATTTTGATTGTAAAATTTCCCCAGTATTGAGCAATTTATCCAACGTGCATGCCCCTAGTTAAAGCTAGGAAATCCTTAAGTTTTTCTGGGAAGTCATTATTGTAGGATAAAATATTCTAGAAGGAAATGTGTTATCTTGCATGTAATGAGAAGTTATATATGTAACTGCAATATTTAAACTGTCTTGAAGAGATTAAATTCTTTACTGGTTTCTATGGTGCTTCAGTGGTTCATTGCTGTTAACTGAGAACTTGTCACTGATTTCATTGTATATTCTTGAATTGTTCTTTCTAGGTCATGGAAGGAGTGTTGCAGTCATGTGTGCGCTGTTAGTAGCTCTTGGTCTGGCAGAAGACTGGAAGAATGCTGAGAAGTTGATCAAAGAAAAGCGGCCATATATACGCATGAATGCCCTGCACCGTAAAGCCTTGGAGGAATGGTCGAAGGATCGGCTCTCTTCTCCTAAAAGTGGAGTTAGTTCTGTAATTCTGTCGAGTGCTAATGATCGCTCCTGATCAACTGACTGCAGTTGCAAGGACAAGTGACCTTTTCTCCAACAGTCAACTATAGATGATTGGGTGTTTGTCTAACTTGTGTTTACAAATAATACTTACTGATTGAGATTTTTGGTTCTCTTTATTTAATAGTAGAAGCTTGTTTTCCTGATATACTTTTAGAATGTCTGATATCAGGAATAGCAAGCACTAGCTGCTTGTGTTTTTTTTGTTGTGCAAGGTCTCAAATATTCAAAAATAGCTCAACTATTTTGAAGCCTAAGCATGTAAAGAAACTGATTTTTTTTGTCAAGATTATAACATGTTTTTGTAGTTTGACTCTATTGTAAGTAATCGTTAAAAGCAGCTATTATTCTGTAAACTAGAGATTCGAGTCGCGTAGAGTGTAAATGAGTGTAAATATTATCCACGGTTGATATTCTGGGTTGCAATTGAATAAAAGGACAGCTCGATGCATTAAACTTCTTGCTAGATCGGGAGAAGGGCCGGACTAAATTGAGCCTCTTGTATTTGGTTGAACTTTGCATTTGTGCAAGTGGCTGTTAATAATGACTTAACTTTATCAGTGACCCCAAGATATTATTAAACAACAACAACAATATATCCAGTGTAAAGGTGGAGGTAGAGAGGCTATTTCTGAAAGTCCCTGGCTCAATGAGATATTATTCAGCACTGGTTATTAATTTCATCCAAATAAAATTACTGCAAATAAACAGATGGTAAGTATTTGCAGCTTTGCCTCGTGCAGTATTGAAAAGGGCAAATGGTGTAAAGTCACGTGCTGACCACACTTATATTACGTGAGCTTTTTTGTTCTTTGCTTTGCTTCTTTGCCACTTCAACAGTTGAGTGAATGAGTTTTCTTTCTCATTTTGTTTGTTTATTAGAATTCAGACTATATAAACATACAGATAAGTATCTAGTCTAGAACTAGAAAGAAGAGTAGCCAAACAGGAAATATAGCTTCTCGAATCATCATTTTCACAGGTTCATATCTTCTCTAATTTCATAAGCTCTCCTTATATATAAATTGTTGCTTTATATATGTACTCAATAATTATATTTTTTGAGTTTTGTCTATGGTATCAACCATATTACTTAATTTTCTCTTGCTACTTTTATTATTTCTGTGTGGAAAGCCTGCTTTTATTATGCATAAAGATCTATTTTTTCTCTAAATTCGAAAACACAGCACGGAAGGTAAGATATTTCCCTTTCACAAATTGAAGAATCAATACCTGTTCTTTATATGCACTGGAAGTATGTTATTAGGTAGAAACTAATAACATTCTAAATACCGAGCTCAACACTGCTTATAAAGGGATGATAATAGTAGGAATGAAAATTGAAAGGCAGTTTCTCAGTTTCTGTTTTTTGTTGGTTTGCAAGAAATTTCGTGTTACGGAAAACTAACTACGATCACAAACAAGATATTTTATTAATGAATCTGTGTGAGTGCAATGCTATGTATTTCCTTGATTCTTCTCTCCAAAGTTCTTCGTGATTCGCGGACTAGAGCGTGTTTCTTGAACATGGATTATGTGGACCTCCTTGTGATGTATTGAACTATTGATCACTCCTTCCTTGTTGAAGAGGTATGTTCTCAGAGAGTTGTAACACCCCCCCCCCCCCCCCCCCCAAATGAACTCTCTTACGTGATCTTGATTGGCTCATGTCACTCATCAAGCCTATCACTAATTCTATGTGATAAGGTTGTATTTGATATGTCATTTTGGACACTTAAAGGTCTTTGATTTATCATTGTTTTGACCGGGAATTGTCACCCCCTTTCAACACGTGGCATCATGAACATGCCATGTCACTTAACACGTGGCATGAGTTTGGGCCTCACGATGAAATGGATTTTGAACTTTGAAAATAATAAATGGACTTATGTGTAATTAGACTTGGAACATGATCAAATCATTCTATGTTCATAATGCTAAGAGATTAATTTAGTTTAAATGATCAAATTATTCTATGTTTCCCAGGTGTAACATGTCAACTATTGCCGTTCCCTCATCTTGCCTGCTCAAAGGTGCACCAACAATTAAATCCTCTGCATTTACCAAGCCTCGGTGTGAATTAAGTTCTGTAAAGTGTATTTCCAGAGCATTTGGCTTGAAGTCCTCCTCCAATTTCAAAGCCACAGCAATGGCAATATACAAGGTGAAATTGATAGGGCCTGATGGTAATGAGAACGAGATCGAAGTACCCGATGATCAATACATTCTTGATACTGCAGAAGATGCAGGAATGGAATTGCCATATTCATGCAGGGCTGGTACTTGTGGAACATGTGCAGGGAAATTGAATTCCGGATCAGTAGACCAATCCGAAGGTTCGTTCCTCGATGAGAGCCTCATCGAGAAAGGCTACGTCTTGACTTGCATTTCGTACCCGAGGGCGGATTGTGTTATTCATACTCACAAGCAAGAAGAACTCATGAATTGAGAAACGTTTGGTGTGTAAAAGGTTCCCCGTGAAGGAAGGGTGTGCAATAGGTATTTAGGTACATGCTCAGGGGTAAACAATGCATTAAGCATTTAAGTTTTATACCATATTAATGCATAAAGCAGAGAATAAATTTACAATTGAAGTCTCATACCATAATCAAGCCATATAAGAATGACTAGCCATGCATGTTTTTTAGAAGCTATATAAAGATAGATCCATGTTTTGAATTATCGAGGAAATTACAGTACTATAAGAACCAAGATTGTTATAAAAATTACCCAGTACATAGCTTAAGTACCAGAAGTAGTACTATATATTGGATCCAACACTTACTATATGTTCTTAATTATGTTGCTCGAATACTTCAAAAATGTCGATAGGTGTGTGTTGGATCCTTCAAAAGTTGTGAATTTCTTGGGATCCGTCACAGGGCCAAGGGTGGCAGCGAGAGACACATTCAGGATTTGAAGTTTATAGATTCCTATGACGGTCTAAAGTTAATATATGAAGATAACTGTTTCACAATCAAATATTTATATATAATTAGTGGATTTCTTGATACATATCTATATTTGGGCAAAAACTATTAGGTTCACATAAACTTATAAAACTATTAGGTTCACGTAAATTTATAAGTTACAAGTTAGATTTGCCTCTGGTGGCAGCATTCTCGGAGAGTCCGAGCAACATATGCCTTTAATAGTAACTGAAGGCTTAAATTCAAGGTCTGGCAAATCCTGCTTTGATCTTCTCAATGGTGCCAACATCAGTCTCAAATGCCTTGGCAAGTGTTATACCATCAATGTCGGTGCCAAAAATTGACAATGGCAGTGAAACAGAGCCAGCACTGTCGCTACCAAATGCAGAGATGCAGCGACGAAATTAGGATTTTTGTTAAGAAGTTCAGAATATGAAAGAAGTAAACACATGAACAAATTAAGAGGAATCAACATCTATATATATGCATAAAAAATATTAACCTTGTATAATCAATGTAATTCTTTGTCGAAGGGATTCGAATGAACCCCTTGCCCTTACTTGGTTCCGTCCCTTCTAAGATGGCCACAATTTATACATTGCATACTTATTTTAAACCTTTAATTTTGTTTACAAAAATAAACACATAATCTTTTAAATTATACAATGCATATGAATTTCAAATACATCAAATCAAACGTCTAACAAGAAATATCATAAATTACAAATTATGCATTATTAATGCTTACTTTACCATCCACGTAAGTTGCCTCTAAACTAGGAGCCTGTTTGGATGGACTTATAGCTTATGACGCCATAAATTAGGAATTTATCACTTAATTTTATTCTCTTGACTGTGCTTAGTTTTTTTATTTTATTTTGTCAAAATACTACAAAAGTGCTTAAAAGCTAATTTAATTAACTTAAAAGCACCTAAAATAAGCCAATCCAATTATCCAAACAGGCTCTAAATTCGTTACCTCTTCCGTCGTAATTTACGTGATAACATTTGATTGACGTGGAATTTAAAAATGAACGAAAGACTTTTGAACTTATAGTTTAAAATAAACAATGAATATTATGTAACCATAAATCATCTCGTTAATAATAAAATAAAAAAGTTAAATTAAATTATTATTTAATATCCCTCTGTCACAATTTATGTGATGCAGTATGACTGGGCACGGAGTTTAAGAAATAAAGAAAGACTTTTGAATCTAGTGGTCTAAAATAAGCCAAATATATTTGTATGGTTATAAATTATCTCGCTAAGCGTAAAAGGTAAAATTTAAAGTTAAATTGTTGTCAAATAAGGAAATCTGTCATTTTTTTTAATTGACTAAAAAGAAAAGTGTGTCATATAAATTGGGACTGAGGGAGTAACTATTTATATCACCATAAATTATCTTACTAATAATATAATAAACAAAAAAAATAAAAATAAAATGAATTATCCCGAAGGGTGACCGAGTTGGTTGAATAGGAGATCCCAAGTGGAAGGTCACAAGTTCGAAATCCTTACCTTTCAGTGTGGTTTGCGAGTTATTGCACTGGAATGAAATTTACTCATGGTGCAGATAGCGACCGTGGGTTTATAGTTTAAAAAAATGGAAGATTAGAATTAAATTATTAAAAATAAAAAATATAATTTTATTTGAGACAAACAAAAACTAGGGGTGTTCACGGTTTGGTTTAAAACCGATCCAATCCGAAAACCAAAACCAAACCTATTAAATAAACCAATATTTACTTGGGTTAGGTTTGGTTTGGCTTTGAATTTTTAAAAACCGATAATATTTGGTTTGGTTTTGGTTTTACTAAAAGCAAACTGAAGAAAAAATCGAACCGAACCGATAAATTTATACATAATTTTTATAATTATATATTACAATATATCAATTTTTATAAATGCTTTTAAATAATTTATATACTTTTTAAGCAAAAATTTATTTATCTGTAATAAGCTAATGAACTTTATACCTTAAGCCGATTTTAGAAAAGAAATCCATGAATTCAAACTCATTTACTCAAAGAAACAACTATTTGAGATTTACCTATGTTTATTTTTTGTATTTCTTATAAATTTTATTCACTTAATTAAAATCATAAATCCTAAAACATTTTCTCTATAATGCAAGAAATTACACAATAAAAGAGTAATAACGGATTATAAGTTGGAAAATGATAGAAAATTCTCTCCTAATTGTAGAAAAACAAAACATGAAAGATAGAAATACTGTTAATTTTATTCAAAATCAAAAAACTAACTACAATCAAATCGATGAATATGTATTATTTAGTTTGATTTTAATAATTCTAAAAACCGACTAGATTAATTTAGTTTTGATTTTAACCCAAAACCGAGCCATGAACATGCATGTGGTCAAAAAACAAAGGCACTATTTCACTTTGACTAGAAAAGATGAAGCTTTTTAATTCCAGCCCTGTCAGTTGTCACTTCTAGTGGAGTTAGTTGATGATGATGGATACTGTCTTATCCCTCTCTTCCACCACACCCAACTTCACCATTAGTAACAACAAATCCCTTCAAACCCCTCCTCAAAAAACTCCTAAATTTACCAAGAAACCCCTCACACATCTACTTAATTCCACCACACCACCACCTAGCCTCAATAGCAAGCTATGGTTATCCAGCAAACTATCCCCACCCCCACCACCGCTATTATCAAACAATGGGACACATGTGGAAAATTTAGACATTTTAGATGATGAGGAAATGCAAAAAAGAATTGAAAATGGTGAAAAAGGTAAAATCTTTATAGGGAATTTGCAGGAAAAAGTTGAATATAAGGAAAAAGGTAAAATCTTTGTAGGGAATTTGCCAGTATGGATTAAAGAAAAGGAGGTTGTTGAGTTCTTTAGACAAGTTGGGCCTATAAAGAATGTGATTTTAATAAAGAATATGGGGTTTGGGTTTGTGATATTTGAAGGTCCAATTGCTGACAAGTCAGCTAACAAGGCATTGGAGTTTGATGGTATTGAATTTCATGGAAGAGTTTTGAATGTGAAGTTGGATGATGGGAGGAGATTGAAAGAAAAAACAGATGAGGAGAAGTATAAGTACACGTGGCACGAGGCGAGGGAGGGGTCCGGGAGGGAGTTCAAGAAGGTTCTAGAAGCACAGCCGGAGGATTGGCAGGCCGTTGTTCGGGCATTTGAACGAATCAAGAAGGTGTTATGCTTACTGGAATACTTCCTTTTACTCTATTAAGGTGTTTGCAGTGTTCAAGAACAATTACTACTAAGGATAAAATGGGAAAAAAATAATAAATTTTGTCTTGAACTTCTAAAATGACAATTATTTGAGACAACTATTTTTAGAAATCACGATAGATAATGTGAGACGGAGGGAGTACTTAAAATGTATGATTGGAAGTGTTAGATAGGTAAGTTAGATAACTATAACAAGCAAAAGCATGATAAGGAATAGGATAAAATAAGTTTGCTCATTATGTGTTACTGGCTTAGTTAATGGGGTAATACTTTTGGTGCTAAATGCTGTGTGCAAATATTTATCAGTTATTTGCTTTGCTGATGAGAAAGTAATATGGCTAGTACTTACTAAAGTTACTATGATTGAAAGTGTTAGATACATAATTTAGTATAGTTATTACAAGGAAAAGCATGATAAGGTTTTAGAATAATAAATTGAATTGGTTCATTATGTGTTATTGGCCTTGTTAATATGGTAGTAATACTTTTGGTGCTAAATGGCGTGTGTGCAAATATTTATGATTTATTTGCTTTGGTAATGAGGAAGTGATATGTCTAGTACTTATCAGCTATCAATATTTCCTTTTCCTGAGATACCTCTTGCTCTTGATTCTTTGTGGCTTTAGAGCAAGAGAGATCTTAGCAAAATGTAACTTGAATTCCGATATGTTTAAATTATTTCCTATTCCAATAATTCTTACTTATTATTTACTTCTCCATACTTAATTAGTTGCCCCCTTCTCCATTGACCCAAGATGCTGCATATTCCTAGAAACGGAAATCTTCGTTCATGGTGTAATCCCTAGTTTTATAAGATTATGTGCCATTTATCTAAGGATAAGATAATGTGCTAGCCAATTTAGTTATTTCCTTGGTTTAATTGTAACAATTGGTACTTCTGATGATTTAAAGTCCTAACGTCTATTTTTTTAACTGTTGACTGCTTAATTATTACTACTAGTCTACTACCTCTAGATATGACTTTCTGGTAATGAAAATTTTCACATTTATTTATGGTATACATTATGTTCATTTTAGTCTAATGTAAAGTTGCTAATGTACCAAAATACTAGATTATACTTAACTTTGACAGGTGACTAGCTAAATTGTACTTGAATGGTTAAAGTTCGATAGGCTTTTTAGAAACTCTTGATCATATTCTTTCAGGTAAAATAATTCCTTCTATTTGTAGCCATCCAGGAAAGAATTTGGCTTAATGGTGAACTACTATGCAAGGAGGGGTGACATGCATCGTGCACGTGAAACCTTTGAGAAGATGCGTGCTCGAGGAATAGAGCCAACCTCTCATGTATATACCAAGTTAGTTCGCCTGTTTAACTGTTTCTTCAGTTCTATCTACCCTTCATTAGACAATTCTTCCAAGTAAATCACCCCATGACCAAATGCTTATGGATGTATATGATTCAAAGCCAATCTCGGCGACATATTTGCTCATTATCAGTTTGGCATTTCTTCTTTTTTGAGTGTCGCATGAACCTGTTTTTCCTTCTCTTCTTGTTCAACCCCCCAAACACATGCACACACGAAATAAAGAAACAAAAAGAAGACAAAGAATTTATCTTTGAACATTCATGGGAACATGTCATTAATTTAAATACTCAATTGATATGCTTATTTTCTCAGTAATATATAACATTGCTACTTCTGAAAGTTAGCACCATGTTATATGCTACTTCCGAAAATGAATACTATGTTATCTGTATTGCTTCAACGAAAGTGTTACGCATGTGCAGCCTGATTCATGCTTATGCAGTGGGTAGAGACGTGGAAAAAGCACTATCTTGTGTGAGGAAGATGAAAGATGATGGAATTGAATTGAGTCTTGTGACTTACAGCATTCTTATTGGAGGATTTGCCAAAGTGGGCGATATAGAGTGAGCAATTTAACCTCTTTTAACTGTTGTTGTTCATTTGTCATTGTGTTGTTTTTTACATTTACTTTGGGTTTGTTAAGTTTGATTAGTTTGAAAACATTGACCTTCCCTTTTTTCACCTTTATTTAGTAAATGACCTCGGAGATGTTTGATGAAACTGACAATGATTTTATAGTGTATATATAACATATAATGTGTGAGTATATAATGACTATTTTAAGTATTAAAATATTTAAGTGTGCATAAATTAAGTTATCATTCTTATGAACTTGTGAGAGTAGAAAGTTAAACGTACCTCTCATTAAAAAAATAACATATTGTGATTATTAATAGTTTGAATGTATTGAGCACATTTTTTCTTATAACATCAGATGCAAGTCATAATTCTCCAGTATACAGGCAAATATTTTTCTTAACCTCAATAATTTAAACATGTCTCATTTTCATATGCAAAGTTGTAGGCATAGAAACCTCTATCTACTATCATCTGATATTCATCATTTTAGATTTTAGTTGTTTGCACCTAATATTTGTTATAGCATTTCAATGAACAACAGATCTATGAAGTGATTTTACTTTCCCGTAACAAACATATCTAAGGGCTAAGTATAATAACTTAACGGACAACTGGTACTGAATTGGGTTTTCAGTTCAAAAACTGGTACTGAACTTGGCAATCAATCCCATTTAGGCTTTAACCTTTGCTCAGTGCCTTACACTGTGGGAATATCAGTACTATTCTATTTCAGTTGTTTCTTTTCTTTATAGTGTAGCCCCTATGGCATCTAAACAACTCAGTCCTTAGGCATGCTAGAAAATAAGAAAACTGATTTTCCATATATGGTAAATGTGTATATGATAATGTCTTTATTGCATAGAAGAACTTTTGGCTTTAAGTTTTGTCTTCACTAAAGCTCTTCTCTTGAGTAATCAAGTTTACTAAGTTCTCTTGACTATTCTTTTTATCAGGAGTTCTCTCAACCTTTATTTGGGATATCTAATGATAACTTTTCCTTATCCTAAGTTCTCTTGACTATTCTTTTTATCAGGAGTTCTCTCAACCTTTATTTGGGATATCTAATGATAACTTTTCCTTATCTGTCATTTCTCTTTCTGTTTCTTGAAGAGCTGCCGAGCAATGGTTTAAGGAGGCCAAAGAGAGGGATCTGACATTAAATGCAATCATATATGGGAACATCATCTATGCTAACTGGTGTGTTTTCTTTGAATTTGAGCCTTTTTGTTTTTCTCTTTTGAGTTAGAGTTCGTTATGGTCTTATTTATGCAATTTTAGCATGTAAACCATTGCTGTTATTGCCCATATGCTAATTTCTGCAGCAGTATTCTTTCTCTGCGGCCTTCTCATATTAAATGCTTTTTCTTAAAGATATTATTACGAGTTAATGTTGTCTGTTGGATTAATTATCAAATGCCAGCCAAACATTCAACATGGATCGAGCCGAAGAATTGGTCAGGGAGATGGAAGAGGAGGGTATTGATGCTCCAATTGATATCTATCATACCATGATGGATGGTTATACTATGATAGGAAATGAGGAAAAATGTCTCGTCGTATTTGATAGACTTCAGGTAAAATTTTGTGCGGAAGTTTATAAATTGGTAAAACCTGAACGTGTCTCTAGGTGTTTAATATGGTTTTCTTCCTCCGGCTTTTTCTTTCTATTTTGGTCAGATTCTGAAGTTTCTTTATTGAGAAAAGGAAATGAGAAATTTTCAGAATGAAAACTGAAAATTATATTGAAGCATTTTCTTTACCCTGCTGAGAGCTCTACTCTTCCTTGGTTAATACTTTAATCGAAGTTGGTTTTAGGTCAATATGCATTAGCTGTCTTAGTTTATTTATTTTGGGTATCTCACTGCTGTATTCATTTATAACATAATTTTGGCTAGTAATATAACTTATAGATAGAAGGATGAAGTAGTGTTCGTAGAGAGGAAAAATGGTTGGCAATTTCCCCGACAGGTACCTGAGATATTTTGCTATGAAGTGTTAAACAACGTCAAATCTATTCGTAAGTGAAGAAAACTCTTCATACCAAGAAGGAGAAAGTAGAAGACCTGAACAGTTCAAAATAGAACAGCCTTTCTGAACAGTGCTTAAAAGATGAATGGACAGCTTTATGTGCATTGAATCTTAATATTCATTCATGACTGATCTAAAGCGATACTATAATTATTATTGCAGGAGTGTAGATTTACACCTTCAGTTGTCAGCTACGGATGTTTGATGAACCTCTATATCAAGGTCGGTTACTCAGGATTGCTATTAGATTATTAAGCACTTTCCTTCCGTTTAATTTGTTAAATTGCTTCTTACTTGTAAAAAGAAAACTTGTTCAATTTGCTTCTTTTAATCTTCTTTTTTTCCTGGAAGGCTGGAACTCTTGGTCTGATATATGTAGCACAGACCATGTAGATAAAGGCAATTAGCACTAAAAATTAATTGAGTTTAAACGACTTGTGCTCTCAGTTTAACTTGTCAGATTCTGCCTACAGAATATGAAAGATTCAACAGTATGAAAGGCTTTACTTGTGCTAAACAAATAAAATATAGCTACTATGTAACCACCAAGTACCCTTAATTTAGGGGTCACCGACTAGTGTATATCAAGTCAAACTACTAAGTTGGATAGCTTGGTCATTTTAGCTGTTTGCTTCTTTTCCATTTCAAATCAGTCAATCAATCTTCAATCAGCTAGGCTTAATTCCAAACTAGTTAGGGTCTGCAATATGAAGTCTTTAGCCCGTTTGAGCATATAATTCTAGATACTAATCACAATTTGATATTGTTTATGAGTTCCATATTACAACTTCTTTAGTTCATTTGAATTTTGTAATATTGATGTTAAACCATTGCAGATTGGTAAGGTATCCAAAGCTATTGAGATCAGTGAAATGATGAAATTGGCTGGCATAAAGCATAACATGAAGACATATTCCATGTTGATGAATGGATTCATAAATTTGAAAGATTGGGCTAGTGCTTTTGCAATTTTTGAGGATGTAATAAGAGATGGTTTGAAGCCCGATGTGGTGCTTTATAATAACATTATCAGAGCATTTTGTGGCATGGGTAACGTGAATCGCGCCCTACGCATTGTTGAGGAAATGAAAAAGGAGAGGCATAGGCCAAACTCAAGGACATTTATGCCAATCATTCATGCTTTTGCAAAAGCTGGAGAAGTAAGAAGAGCACTTGACGTTTTTGATATGATGAAGAGGAGTGGATGCATCCCAAGTGTTCACACTTTCAATGCTTTAGTTCTTGGCCTTGTTGAGAAGCGTCAGGTAAACTACCAAATATTTTCTTTAGGCAGACTTAAAAGGATAAAAAGAAAGAAAAGAATAAGAGAGGAAACACCCTTTTTCCACCTGAGGATATTGTTTTATAGCTTGGGAAAATGTAGCAAACCAGTGCTATACTATACTTAGAATTAAGTGTGAAATAGATGTCTATGTGATCCGTATATATATATATTGTAATTTTCAATAGTGGCTAAAAGACCAATTCTGAACCACCAAGCACAAAAACCAATACAAAATCGATGAGCCCGCATGTAAATGCAGTCTCTTTGACAACTTAAGTTGCTGACTCCACATAATAAAGGCTAATGCCCTCAACTGCCACACCCATCCCCTGCCAGTGCCCAAAGAAAGGGAAAAAAGAAATTTCTCTGACTTCCATCAAATAGAATTCGTTTTACAGCTTGCAACCGCATAGTATAGAAAGGTATATGGATGTTGTGGATCAGCAATATTTCTTGGTAATTCCATACCGTTCTTGAGACTCGAGATTGACCAAATATGCCAATATTAGTGTTCCCTGTATATTTTAGGGCTTCTTTGAATCTGCTAGATGGCCTTCAATGTTGAATTTTAGTGTAGATGGAGTTTATAAAACCACCATTTCCTTTCATATCCCTTATTGTCTTTTTCTTTCTTGTGAGAGGAGGAAGGGTTGGGACAGGAACTCCCTTCATCATAATATCTATTTGCATAATCTAGTTTAATGAGTCAATACTCCTTTACTTATGGCTTATATGGCATCTGCAATTTCTATTCTGGAAAATTGGCATGCCTATGCAACTGCTTTCTCTGGATCCTTGTTTGTTCACTTTATCTTTAACTTGATACAGATGGAGGAGGCTGTACAAATTTTAGACGACATGTTGCTTGCAGGCATTAGTGCAAATGAGTACACATATACAACCATTATGCATGGTTATGCATCTGTTGGTGATATTGGAAAAGCTTGTGAATATTTTTCAAAAGTTAAAAATGAGGGTTTGGAGCTTGACATATATACATATGAGGCATTACTCAAGGCATGCTGTAAATCAGGCAGGATGCAAAGTGCTTTGGCGGTGATAAAAGAAATGAGTGCCAAAAGCATCCCCAGGAATACCTTTGTTTATAACATATTAATTGACGGGTATGGCTAGTTTTACTGTGGATGTGCACTTGTGTATTACTCCCTCTGTTTCAATTTGTTTGTCTTACTTTCCTTTTTAGTCTGTTTAAAAAAGAATGACTTTTTCCTAATTCGGCAACTATTTAATTCAATATCCCACATGGTATGTTTAAGAATACAAGATTAAAAGGCATTTTGGTACATTATACATATCTGTAATTTAAGACCACAAGATTCAAAAGTCTTCTTTAATTTCTTAAACTCCGTGCCAAGTCAATCTAAGACGAACAAATTGAAATGGAGGGAGTATACTGCTTTGTTAGGATTGTAGCTTACAATATATGCTTCGATAGACCTTGGATCAACAATTAATGGAATAAAACAAAAGGAAAAAATGTCTATTAGCATATCGGTTTAAACTTCCACTTCCCTTACTCTATGGAGGTTCTTTTGCTTGTGTTTGCCTTTCTTGTTACTAGACTATGATTCTCCTACTATCTTTCTTGTTGATACAGATGGGCTCGACGAGGTGATGTCTGGGAGGCTTCTGACCTGATGCAACAGATGAGACAAGAAGGAGTTCTACCTGACATCCATACATATACGTCGTTCATAAATGCTTGTTGTAAAGCTGGAGACATGCAAGTATGTACTTGATGATCTATCTGCAACTTTCCCTGCATTTATATTGTTAATCGTTGTTTTCTTAAGGCCTGCAAATGGATATGTTATTATCAATTCTTACTTTATATACTGATGAGTAATTCTTATTACGCATTTAAAGACGAGTAACCATTATGCAGTGAAACAACTACCACTACGGCTCAGTCCCAAGTTATTTGAGATATATTTCATCCACATTGCATTGAGTTATGTTCCTAATAATACATGGTATGCAAGGTTTATTTGCGTCAGATGCTATCAGGAATCTGATTTTAGTTGCTTTTCGTCATCCTAAGTGATCTTTAATGGTGGTTTTTCTTGGCAAACAAAATTATGTTCCATTCTTCCGAATAACCAAAAATTCTGATCAATGTTTTCATGTGGTTTTCAGAGAGCAATGCAAACAATCGAAGAGATGGAAACTGTTGGGATCAAACCTAATATAAAAACATATACCACTCTTATACATGGTTGGGCACGGGCTTCTCTTCCAGAGAAGGGTTTGAAATGCTTTGAACAGATGAAGCAATCTGGTCTGAAACCAGACAAAGCTGTATATCACTGTTTAATGACATCATTGTTGTCAAGGGCATCAGTTTCCGAAGATCACATTATAATGGGAATCCAAAACGTTTGTGAAGAAATGGTGGAGTCTGGATTAACTGTTGATATGGAAACTGCAATTCATTGGTCCAAGTGTTTGAGAAAAATTGAGAGAACCGGTGGTGATATAACCGAATCCCTTCAAAAGACCTTCCCGCCTGATTGGAGTTCTCACCGAACTCTTAATGCAGCTTCGATTGACAATTGTGACGATGAACATAGTTCTTACTACGAGATCGAGAGATGCTAATGATTGTCCAAATTTCTATAGGAGGTGTGTGTCTCCAAGAGTTCTTAGGTGTATATGAAATTTTGACGCTAGTTTGACTTGATCAAGATTGTGCAGTTTATTCTATATTCATGAATTGTAATTGTCTCTTTTTAGGTTGAGACTTGAAGCAGCTAAAGTGATCTTTTCTTGGATGTACAAATATGTTTTAAATTTGTAGCTTGTAATCAAATGCATATTTTTTCAATTTTCATATTTTTTTGCACTCAGATTTGATGTATAACTATCAGGATGACATTTAACATCAAAATTTATCATTCAGCTGATTCTGAGGAAATATGAAGTACTTTTTTTAACTCTATTAAAAAAGATGAGCATAACAGAACAATTTATTGAAGTAACAACATACTGTATAAATCATTGTTAATATTCCAGTCTCCAAATTAGCAGCCTGCTCAAAACCAGTTCCTAACATAAACAGAAGGTATTCTGCAACCATATGCTACCTATCTTTTATAATCAGAGGTTTCGAGTTTGAACCTTGGGTATGGGGTCGCCTTTAGTGGGAAGCATTTTATCCCTAATCGAATGTGGGACTTTTCGGCTCGAAACTAGATTTAGTCGGGCCTCAATGTGGGTATGAGACACCAGGTGGGTATGCGACACCAGGTGGGGGAAAAAAAAAAAAAAAAAACAAGACAACCATAGATCACATTTCTCTTTGTTATATACTCACAAACTAACAAGTTAGATTAACTCATAATATAAAACCAGAAACTTGTTCCACATTTGAATTAAAGTTAAAACAAACTCTAACAAAAGAAACAAGTAGTGATTGATAAAGCAGAAACTTGTTCCACATTTAAAGAAAAGTCTAAAAACAAACTTTAACAGCAGAAAGAAGTCACAAATATCGCACAAGACTAGAACCTCATTACCATGCAATACCCCAGAAAAGTTATACTAAATTGCATGAGAGGGCCGAGCTAGCATGAAAAGTACGGGTTTAGCAAAATCCAGTAACTTTAGTCTAAACTCTATAAAATATGTATATAGGAGTAATAAACTTTAAATTTTGAATCTGCGCAACTATTTTAAAGGAAAAAGAAAATTCCGTTGCCGGGACTTGAACCCGGGTCTCTCGGGTGAGAGCCGAGTATCCTAACCAACTAGACTACAACGGAATTGATACTAGTTATTCGTTCTTTAAAGTATACATAATATAGTTTCAATTTCAGCTACGTCTGCTTCATTCCAATCCCAAGGAGCAGAACAAAACAAACAAATAAGTTGAATAAGAAAATCAGATATTTCATGACAGCCATATGGATATAGATACTCATAAGCAGTGGTGGAGGCAGAATTTTTACCTAGGGGTTCAACATCTACTATATATGCATAATAAAAAGTTTTTGATTTTTCGATGAAGGGGATTCACTCTCTAGCTCCGTCCCTGCATGTAAGAAATGTTATGTTACATACTGTGGTATTTAGACTGTCAGGCCGGGGAGGTTTATGGAAATGTAGTTATTTTTATTAGATCATGTATATTATCGTATTAATTTCAAGTCGTCTCAAAGTTTTTTATTGTAATATATTGACTGTAAATTCAGTTATTATTACCATATTAACTTCAAGTCGTCATAGGAATTTGTAAACTTTAAATTCTGAATCTGTCACTGTAGATTGTCATCTCAAAGTTGTCATCAACACACAAGTATAAAATGAATAGTAAAATAGTGTTTTAGTTGTTGAATTTAAAACTAACTATAATGATCTTTTTAAGAATAGAAATATAACCCCGAGTTCATAACAGAACAAACTTTGTCACTCACCATTGAGAAAGTAAATTAAATTAAAATGCTCATTTGGAGATATAATTTGGACTTAACTTTCCAAAGCCACTTAATGCACGTTTTCCATTCGTGTTATTTACATCCCAATGTCACTCTAATCTGTTGTTTAATATTTTGACACACGTATTAAGAAACTCATTTGATAACATTAATCATTGGATACAATTCATTAAGATTACCCTTTTTTACTTCCTCAAATAATAAAAATTAATTACTATACGCATTTTTGGAGTAGAAAAGATGGAATTGAAAGCAACAAAATTAGTGCCACCTTTGTTTTGTAAGTAACATTTTTTTTTTTTTTGAGTTGTTCCCCTGTCCACACAAAAGGATAGTGTGATGTATGATTGCTAAAGCATTATGTTGTGTTAGGTGATTTTTCTCATCTATTCAAATCTCGGGGAAAAATTTATCCGGTATTTATATTGGCGAGACATAGCTGATACTTTATAAAATTAATCGAAGTATGCAAGCTGATATCGGACACCATAATTATCAAAATAATAAAAGAATTATGTTGTCCTCTTTATTCTTGTAATGGTTGGTGTTGTCCAACTCTCTTTGTTTTCCGTAGCTCAATAGTTAATATAGAGCCCGTTTGGATTGGCTTATAAGTTGATTATAAGCTGTTTTCGACTTTTTTGAGTGTTTGACTGGCCAGCTTAAAGTCATTTTGTGTTTAAAATAAGCTCAAAAAAATAATTGGGCCCATTTGACTTAGCTTATCTAAAGCATCTTATAAGCTGAAAACAACTTATAAACCAAAAAAAATAAGTTAGACTACCCCAAATTTTTTTTTTTTTAACTTATAAGCTATTTGCAGCTTATAGACATAAGCTCATCCAAACAGGCTCATAATCCAGATTTACATTCATGGCGAGCTAATATATCCATGTTTGGAGACTATAAATTTACTCTACTATTCATCTAAATTTTTGAGAGATTCAAAAATATCAATTCTTTCATCAAAGCAAACAAGCAAATCCATCATTTGTAGAAAGCAAACAAGCAAATTTGCACAATTAGGTCAATTAAAAGGTAATTGTTAAGTGAATTTTACCCCGCTCGTCCATAGAACTTACACTCATCATTAAATTGTTGTCGAATACTGATATGTCAAGGAAAAATTATGATCGATAAGGCCAAAACGGAGCTCCTAAGAGAGAATATTAAAAGGTTTTGCTATACAAAAACATACAAGATATATTGACTACAAAATGACCTTTAATACAAGCACCACATTTTTGGACAAGAGATGTGGCAAACTGTAATACTTGGACAGATTCCATATCAAAATACAAGTGAACTGCTCTTTACAGCTTTCTCTTTTCGTGTTTTTTTATACTACTTGTTGCACCTGTAGATTCTGAACATATCGGTAGTGAACGGAGACGAACTCAAAAGCGGCTAGTTGAGATTCAACGTTTGGGCTCAATCAACGTCTTACCCTCGAAGAATTCACCGAGCATACGTTCAAGATCTTCAGCTGAATATCTGATGTACTTTTGGGCGTTTTTACCATTCTCGACCAAGGGCCTGTCATGCATGAAAATAAGGCATTTTACATCATCTCAAATTTCCTATGGGAAGTACTTCTAATGTTTCATTTTATCTAATAACTATTTCGGGAGTCAAACAGTTTAATCAGTTTAAACGATTTCTTCAACCAATGTTTATACATTTTCTGATATATATTACTCCATGTACCTTCTATGTAAATTCTATTCTGGAATGAGTGATTTTATACCGGAAATTAGAGGGTTATATTCTTCTACTAATGCAACTTATTTGAAGAATGAAACAAACAAACTGTCGCTGCTTCACATATTTGAAGAATGTCAAGCGACCAAACAACTTTCTAGCTACACCGTGTTGGAGTTTTCAAAAAAAAAAAAAAAAAAAAATCATGCAAGAGAGAAATGGTAGCAAAATCAATTTAAACATACCCAAAGCGTTTAAGGAAAGATCTGTATGCAGGTAGCAAAATTTCGGCGACTGCAAGCTTCAATGACTCTCGCAACTCAGTATCTGGAACAGTCCATTGAGTTTGCCTTTGATGAAGCTCTTCAAACTGCCCATTGAATATCTTCAACCTGATGAAGAGTAACAAGAAGTTTTCACACCAGAACCAAGGTAGTTAATAAAATAAGAAATCTGAGAACATACCTGTCTCTTACAGTCGATCTTGAAACTCCACTACTATTTTGTCCATCTGCACTGCCAGAGTTACTGCCTCCAGATGATGTTAGCCCTTGAATCGATAGGGATTGAAGGATCTACTTAAGAATAAAGCAAGGTATTCATTAGGACAATTGTATGCGAATTCCATTTTTTTGGTAAACTTCTATATGTTCAATGCACCACGTAAATTCCACCATCCGGAAAAATTAGACAGTTCAAAAAGAGCAGGAATTTGCACGAAAGATAGTTTAAAGCGGGGGAAACTTTAATTTCTTTTACAAGGAAAAGCAAGGCAATTATCTTTTCAGGTACCCAATGGTATTCATAATGTTTTACTGATCTAGAGATGATTTACCGAGAAAGTCACTGACTAACTTGAATTAGCATTCTCAGATACTTTAACAAACTGTACACACCTACTTTGGTTGTGAGTACCTAAGCTCTTCCTTACTGGAGATATTGTTGGCAACAACCGGTTGATATGATGATGGAATTGGTACCAAGGGACTTATAAAAATTTCTCTGAGTTGGTACGAATAAGGAAGTTGATGAGATATATAAAGGTTAGTAACCAACCAAAAAAAGAAGGGGAGATCCTGCTCTATGCACTCACAAGAGCTCCGGATATGGGGTAGAAAAAAGAAGCTCATCAGGTGTGGACAAATAATTCAAATGGCAGATCAATCAGCATAATCATACATGAGACACTGCTGCAAATTAGAGCTAAATCAGTAAAAGCTCATCAGGTGACAGCAAATTGATTCAAGCCACAGCACTCTAACTGAGACCATAGCCATAGACAAGAAATAAAGCAGTGAAAAACAGCAAAATCAGAAAGATTAATGCCCATTCAGATTATCACTAGAAAAAGATCCTTTAAGGTACTGCAAGTTAACTTGACCTTGACTTGGAGAAGCGCTAATATGGTTAGCTTAGTTCAAATGTTCAGATTTGAATTGATCCCCTCCCCCCTATTTTTTCTCATTTTCTTGAGGCAGAGAATCGGAAGGAGGAAAAAGCTAGATGAGCAATACCTTCGCCCAAGCAATTCTTTTATATTGATTTGCATGTTGCTGTACAACTCTCCGGTGTCTTTGTACCCAGTCATCCCCTAATAAATCTTTGGCTTCGGACCTAGAACCAACAAGGGATAAGCAACTAACCATAAAGCAATCAAACAACCTTTGAGGTTGTCATCAGCATTCCAATGTATAGTCAATTTAACAAACCTGCGCACAGATCTGACCATATAGTGAATATTGTTCATAAGAAACAAGTGAGTCAGAGCAGTATCCTTGTACTGCTTAGATTTCCCATCCAAATTGGTTTGAAGAGCCTCCATTATACGCATTGTAACAGCAGCTAGCTGAGAATCTCCTCCATTTTCAAATTCTTGGAACAGTTGTTTCAACGTTGATTGATAACTGAAACAAAATTATGCAACTCGTCAAGGCAGTTATTTCAACAAAGACTCACAGCTAATCTACAGGGTGTTCATTTCCATAAAAAGAAAATATAGAGGATTCAAATAGTTGATTCCAACTGATTTGGAAGAGGCGTAGTTGATTAAAGAAACAATTTCAACATAAATCAATTTATCCACACTAACATGTATATCAGGTGGGCAGCAAAGTGTAAAAAATGGAAGATAATAATGTGTGATCCTATGTTCTCTCTAAGCTTAAATTTGAGGCATCAGAAAACTCTGACCAAATAAAGCAAAAACATTCAGCAACCTTGCAGTCAAGCAAAATTTGGTTAAGGTCTTTCCTAAATAATATGCTAATCCAGTTGGTATGTGAATCCTCAAAACCTTAAAGACTCTTCACATTAACCCCTTTGCCCAAATCTGTGGTTAGTGGTTTACAATTCTCAAAATTTGAATCTTGAGGCCCAACATATAGCTGCTGCAGTTCTTAGTCTAAAAATTTGCAATAAACCAGTTTCTTTGTTTGATTCTATATCGTAACATGAATATGATAAAAAAAAAAAAAAACATGAATATGATGAAACTTATTTATCCAACCTCGAAGCTGAAAACCCCAACGAAATCCAGAGCTTATCCAGAAACTGTGGCAATTAGAGCAAGATTTATCTACTGTGCCTCTAGCACAAATGCTCATATTAACGGCACATTAAGGAGTCCCTGGGACATCCGCTTGGAAGGTACTCATACAATTTAGTGAGGAAGACGTGATAAACCAGTAATATCCCCTTGGAAGAAGGAAGCTGTTATTTGACTTTTCTTTCATGAATACAAGTAAAAAGAAAGAACACGTTATGTAGTTGAGTAACTTACTCAAACAGGAACTTCACATAATTAATCACATAGCTGGTTAAGGGATGGACAGTTCCATCTGAGACAGCAGTTTTAGTTGCGTCTTTCTCAACTGCTTCTTCAAAATCACTAAAGGTTTCTTGGGCTGTCTGGGCAAGTTGCTTTGTCAAACCAAAGGCAGATTCCCGAATTTCATTGCAAGCTTTACCTCTGAAAAGTGATTCAATCTGCAGAAGACGCAATATCTTCATCTTATATGCACAATAGGCAGACCAGAAGACTAGAGAAAGATTCTAAAGCCAACAACGAAGGAGTGCAGTCGTGAAAATTGGAGGATGGTCTAATATATAGAAGGCCATTTGGATGGAAAAAAAGAATGCGGTGGGGTGGACTGACATAGGAGGCTATCTATGTAAACATTTAAAACTTAGTTTTGAAACTTATTTATTTTACTCAATCAAAAAATTATGAGTTATGACAGATTGTTAACGATTTGTTGGTTGTATAACAGATAAGGGTCTAGCATAACTCACCAAGTTAGCATGTCAAAGAACAAGAACAAGTAGCAAAGAAAGGCTGCATGGATTCTGTATCTAGTAAAACCATATGCATGTTAAGATTCTAAAATATGTACCTATTTTCTTCTTTTGATTGACTAGGATATGAAATCCATATATTTATATTTCTAAACGTATACATCTCCTTGTTAACTAAAAACAAATTTTCTTTAATAGGTACTGAGAACCCTCACAAGAGTAAAGTGTTAAAGCCTGCTTCCGTCTATGGAGAAGAAGTCCACCATATCATCTAACTCTTACAATTTTCAGTTTACAGTAGAAAGCTATCATGTCATCACCATGAGTAACACATGAAGATGAGGTCAAAACTATGTCTGTGATGATATTATTCTTCTGATGTCTATTTGATAATCGGGGTCTTTCAGTATAAGCAAGCCTAACTTGAGATTCGTAGATTACACATGAACCAGCTTGCTAAATGGCAGCTTTTTAAGTCAGTGGAAATAATTAGTCAAACTTGGATGATGATTTTAAGATAGCACAAAAGCTTATTAGTAGCTGATAAAGAACCAGATCAATTTTGGCATATCTATGTCAAAAGACTTCGCAATATGATATACAACATAATTGATCCTCAGTTAACAAGCATCATCCAGGATCTACAAAGTCGTAGTTTTTATTCCATGTAGGTATAATATAATGAATCAAATGTGTGTTTGCTAGTATGTCTCATACCTCTGAACGAAGTTCCCGCATTATTTCATACATATCCAGAAGCACAAATAACTTCTCAGGTGATCTTTTGCTTTTTGCAATTGCATCACCAAAACTAAGCAACATCGCAACACTCGCAGTTGTAACTTCAGCAAAACATTGGTCATTGAGTGAATCAAATCCTTCAAGAATTTGATCACACACCTTACGTTCCCCAGCAAATAACAGTTTGACCTGTTCAAATAACCATAAGAAAGTCAAAGGCAAGCTTTTATCGACTTCCAGGGGAATTAGAGATAACTTACAGCAATTCGCATAAAATGAATCCAATTTCCAATTTTAGCTTCCAAAACTTCCCATTGCATCTTCTGAACATCATCTTTGCTAAGTTTTTCTACTCCCAAATTGTGAAGACTTTCTTCCAGTACGGGAGAACGTGTTTCCCTATTGAGACATTTATAAACCAAAAAAATAAGAAAAGGAGTGAAATGAAGAAAGGAATCTATGCGACTTACTTCAAAAAATATTGTTGCAATGTTTGTGTAAAAATTACCGAGAAACTACTACTTATGTTCAACAATAAGAGCACAACTTTCAACTCCTAGCCAAGAAAATTGTCCTGAAGCCACAACTTTCAACTCCTCTTCTCTCTATATGTAACACTATTATTTAGCATCCCCAATACAACTGGTACCCTATAAAATAGCAAAAGTCGGCTCATAAAAGAGTACATTGAATGAAAAGGTACTTAAACCAAACTACTTATTTCCTTCTACTCTTCTATTTTCAGGTGGGTTTTGGTATGAACAAAGTTGAGGCAACTAAAAGGTCTCCCGTCTATCGAGAAAAGGGCATTATAGTATTTCACCTCTGAACTACACAGATTTAAGAACTGGACTATTGGAGGTTTTGAGCAAGAATGAAGATTAGGGTTCTCTCTCTCTGACACACACACACACAACGGTTTCCAGTCAGCTTTTCTCCATTTATTCCGGTCCTCATCATAAACCAAAAATGAACTTTCTGGAGACTTCACCACCTCCAATGTATCCACTATCTAGTTTGCTTTCTGTTGAGTGCTATAGAGTATTTAGATATCCATAAATAATTGAATCTTCAACCAATTGCAAATAGTTTTCATTTCAGACCTAAAAGTTCAAGGCGTGAATTCAGCAGTTTCTAGCTAGGCCGAGGATTACTTGGCTTTGACAAGATAGTGCACAGCCCTAAGATATCCCGAATAGGAATGAAAATGAAAAGCAGTTTATATATACATGGTATTGTATTCTACATATAATGAGAAAAAGAGCATCTCTACTGCTCTTGTTCTTGTTACTCTGACATAAGAATATTGAAAGCCATAATAACCACTTTGATGTGCAACCCATATTTACTGTATTGGACATTTAAACTTATGCAGCAAGCAGAAACTGTGTCAACTGTTTATGGGTTCAAGTTCAGACATTGACAAAGCATGTAAGGCAGTTATCTCATCTTAAGCTTCACCTATTTCTCTGAACGAACTGCTTAATAGAGAGAAATACTTCAGCTTGTAGGCCAGTAGATCTTTTCTCCAGGATATTATACGATAAGAAACATTGGAAGTACATGACCACATAGTTCATGGTTAAAAATAGATATTTACCTGTATATTTTTACAAATTGCTGTTGATGACCAGCTTGAACCATCTGTTGCGCTAAATCATGCAGTAAAGGCAGGATTCTTGGAGGTATAAGAGTTGGGGGTGTGTAGACAGCATTTTCGGCACCATTTTGTTCAGCATTACTGTGACGACTCTTACCATTAGGTTCCTGGTGTCCAGGTGATGACGAAGGTCGCATTGAATTTGGGAGACACTCGAACAGCCGATCAGGTTCAACGGGTTTACTGAAAATGTCAAATTCAGATTTAGTCAAAAAGCTCCATTGGAAGGTCAAGTAGCAGAATTTGGGTGCATTTCTACTTCAATTTTGAAGCCTCCTTTAGAGTATTAAAGGTTAAGAACATAGGCAAGACATAGGATTTTAGAACTGATAGCAACGCGAGGACATTCATCACAAAATGCCTCGAATCCCGAACAAAAATAGTTCTAGGGCATAATCACAACGTTAAAGCATACTGATACAACCATTTTAACTTCCTTAAATACTTCACTAATCTTTACATGAAAGATATGAGAAAACTACAATTCATATCAATATATATACTTGAATCTCAGATTAATCATAAGTCTACAAATAGGTTTCATGGAACTAACAATTTACATGCAAAGTATCTAGAAAACAAGATCAGCATGAAGTGTAGGACAAGGTTTCAAGTCTACAGATAGAATATGTTGAAAACAGTAAAAATGTAAGCAAACCTATAAGATAACAAGAGCTGCTTAAACTCCTCTTCGAGCTTTGAAATAGCCTTGGACAGCAAACTATTAGCATGATTGAGCACTCCATCGCTACTCTTGAAGCTTTTGTTGTTGCTGAAGAAGCGAATATTGTTTCTCAGTTGTTCAATTGCTTGAAGATAACTTTCTATGTCCTCATGTGGCCCTTTAAGTATTTTAACTTCCGCCTAATATGAAGGTACCGTTAATTAAGAAGTTCTAATTTAAAAAGGTGCATTTAAAAAGGATCATTTCATCTGATAAAATTATCACAAAGAAAAAACGGATTCACAAACATTAGAGACAACAAACCTGACGAGAAATATCAAATTGGGACAGTATAACCTCAGCAGCCTTTAAAGTCTTATCAATGTTTCCATGAGCTATCCTAATAGCATGAGTCCTTATCTACAAAGAGCAGATTGAGCACCAGTCAAGAAATGAACCAAAACTGAAATGATCAAAAATGTAAATGCAATAAATTAGAAAGTACTGACCAAAATTGGATCAGGAAAAAGAACTACTATTGAAAAGGAAAAACAGTTCGCCTAAAATGGAAACGAGAAATTAAACAAATCCAGGAATGGAATCACTTCAACATTCAGATCCGCACAAACAAAAATTACTTAGTGCCTATTTCACTCTAGGGGGTTGGTTCAGAAGTACAACCTTTATAATCTCTCTAAAACAGTACAACAGACGGCGCAGCACTGCCTACGTGCTAATTAGCTTCTGATGTATTCTCTGATGTACTCCTTTTTTCAAGATTCAACCAAATCTATGTCCAAACGCTATCAATCATCATTTTCTAACTTTGCTACAACTATTCTAGTAAAATGCATGTACAAACACATCTTCAACTACCAAAATCTATTCTTCAACACAACTTCAAAAACTTTTTTGTTCAAGATTCAACCAAGTCTACGTCCAAACGCTATCAATCATCATTTTCTAACTTTGCTACAACTATTCTAGTAAAATGCATGTACAAACACAACTTCAACTTCCAAAAACTATTTTTCAACATAACTTCAAAAACTCTTTTTTTTTCAAGTTTCAATCAAACCTATGTCCAAACACTAGCTTAAATTAGACCCAAACTTCAGAACTTGGACTATCCAAGTTTTTTTTCAAGTAAAATGTATGAACAAACACAACTTCAACTACCAAAATCTATTTTTCAACACAACTTCAAAAACTCTTTTTTTCAAGATTCAACCAAATCTATGTCCAAACACTAGCTAGCTTATATTAAACCCAAATTTCAGAACTTGGGGTTATCCAATTGAAACAAAATCAATCAATAAATGCATGTACAAACACAACATCAACTTCCAAAAACTATTTCTCAACACAACTTCAAAAACTCTTGTTTTCAAGATTCAACCAAAATTTTCAGAACCTGGACTATCCAAGTTTTTTTCAAGTAAAGTGTATGTACAAACACAACTTCAACTACAACAACAACAACAACCCAGTGAAATCCCACATCGTAGGGTCTGGGGAGGGTAGAGTGTACGCAGACCTGACTCCTACCAAGGTAGGACGGCTGTTTCCGAAAGACCCCCGGCTCAATAAAAGCATAAAAAGAAGTCAGATACGGTTAGATAAGGTTAAGAGATTCGGATAAGAGGATAATACAGGATAATCAGAGCACAGAAAATAACCGATAATAGCAGAAATCAGAGCAGATGACACAGGATAACCAAAGCACATGAAATAACACATAATAACAGATAATAGCAGAAATCGGAGCACAAGAAATTATATTGCAATAATGCGACTACTAATAAGAACGGATAACGAGACTATCTACTAGCCTTCTACCCTAATTTGGGTCCTCCAAACCCTCCTATCTAAGGTTATGTCCTCGGTAAGCTGTAATTGCGCCATGTCGTGTCTAATTACCTCTCCCCAATACTTCTTCGGCCTACCCCTACCTCGTTTGAAACCATCCATGGCCAACCTCCGCACTGGGGCATCTGTATCTCTCCTCTTCACATGCCCAAACCATCTCAATCTCGCTTCTCGCATCTTGTCTTCCACCGAGGCCACCCCCACCTTATCCCGAATATCCTCATTCCTAATCCTGTCACTCCTGGTGCGGCAACTATTTTTCTTTTGTTCAAGATTCAACCAAATCTATGTCCAAACGCTATCAATCCTCATTTTCTAACTTTGCTACAACTATTCTAGTAAAATGATGTACAAACACAACATCAACTTCCAAAAACTATTTTTCAAACACAACTTCAAGAACTCTTTTTTTTCAAGATTCAACCAAATCTATGTCCAAACACTAGCTTAAATTAGACCCAAACTTCAGAACTTGGGCTATCCAAGTTTTTTTCAAGTAAAATGTATGTACAAACACAACTTCAACTACCAAAATCTATTTTTCAAACACAACTTCAAGAACTCTTTTTTTTCAAGATTCAACCAAATCTATGTCCAAACACTAGCTTAAATTAAACCCAAACTTCAGAACTTGGACTATCCAAAATTTTTTCAAGTAAAATGTATGTACAAACACAACTTCAACTACCAAAAACTATTTTTCTTTTGTTCAAGATTCAACCAAATCTATGTCCAATTATAACAAAACCAATCAATTCATCATTTTCTAACTTAGCAACAACTATTTATAGTAAAAATTCAAGATTAGGGACACCTGTGTGGGACGCATAGCAGTTTCCAGAGCAGATAAACGATGATCAAATGAACCTAAAATATTAACAACATTGTCTGTAATTGACTGACTTTTTTGCAATGAATCTCTCATTATTTTTGCTCTTTCACTTAACATATCTACTCCAACACCATTTCTTGGTATACCCATTTTCAAGAATTGAGTTATGCTTAGTTTGTTGTAATTTTTGAAAGATTTTAAGAAGAGAAATTTGATAAAGGAAACTGGGAATAAAAGCAATAATGAATGAAAGAGAAAAATAAGGGGGGTTTGATGATGTTGAAAGGTGGTCCAATATTAGTTGACAGATGTTTTTGTTTTTACTCAAAGTGTATCTTTTGGTACTAGGCTTTAGATCTTCTATTTTTATCTTTCTTTATATGGTAGTAGTACAATAAGTTATTTATATCTTCTTTTCTTTGGTTTTCTAAAGTAGACAATTTGGAGAGAAAAAAAAAAAAAAATGTATATAGGGGAATGTTTCTCTATTTTTTTAATCGGCTTACAACAATAATATGTAATGTAATCTTAGTGGTTTGGGAGGGTGGGATTTACGAGATCTTACTAATTATCTCTACCTTTCCCTTGATATATAATTAAAGGAAAAGGTGTAAATATATTTTCGTTAAAAAATGATGTATATATACCTTTGCTGTTACAAAATGGTGCAAAACCCCTGTCCTTACACAAATAGTGTAAATATACCCTTTTCGCTAACGGGATTTTTAAAAAAAATATTTAGCTTATTTTTTAATGAAAAAAAAATATCACGTGGCTTTTTAAAAAGTCTACTCATTTTTTTTGTAGACATATTTTTCTAACACCACATGGTAAATTTTTCTCTGGTAGTTCAGGTTTGGTTCGTTTTAAAAAAAATGGGTAGTTTCTTTTTTTTTTAAAGCCACAGAGATATTTTTTATAGCCATATTTGTTTAAAATTATTATATGGCTTTAGAAAAAATGTCTACTCAAATTTTTTTTTAAAGCCACGTGATTTTTTTTAATTAAAAAATAAACTAAACGATTTTTAAAAAATTTCGTCAGCAAAAAGGGTATATTTGCATCATTTTGTAACGATAGAGGTATTTTTACATCATTTTTATAATCGAGGGGAGGGGGGAGGGGGGTATATCTGCTCTAAATCGCAAAGTTGAGGGGTATATTTGCACTTTTTTTCTTTTTTTAAATGAACCAAACCCGACCCACTAGGAAAAAATTACCATGTGACGTTAGAAAAATATGTCTACTCAAAAAAATGAGTAGATTTTTTTTTTTAAAGCCACATGGCATTTTTATTAATTAAAAAATAAGCTAAATGATTTTAAAAAGAAAGTTCTGTTAGCAAAAAGGGTATATTTGCACTATTTGTGTAAGGGTGGAGTATATTTGCACCATTTTGTAATGGCAAGGGTATATATACACCACTTTTCTAACGGCGGTATATTTGCTCTAAATCGCAAAGTTGAGGAATATATTTGCACATTTGCCCTTAATTCAATTTATATAGAAATTCCTTTGACGCATTTAATTTTTACCACATTCATACTATAAATCGTATCTTGTTCGAGAAGTAGCAATTATATATATTTTGAGTTAGTTAGCCTGTCTGAGTATGCAAACTATTTGGTGGATATAATAACAAATAAGCCTTCTACATCAATCAATTCTTTCATTGATGAGGGACTTCCATGAAGCAACATATCTAACACTCATGTGTGTACACAAAAAAGACGAATGAAGAATAAAAAAAATGGGGAAATTTCTTAAACTTGCTCACTTATATTACAAAAAAATAGCCTAAAACTTACATTGCAAAGCTTTAACCCAAAAACACTTTTATACAATACAATACACTTTAACCATGATCCTAGACTTATAAATCAGATAAAGAATGTGGGAATTAGAATTTCCCTGTTCCGTTGTAGGATGGGAGTTTACGCCCATGAACAGTGACCGTATTTCAGTTTACGGCCCGTAAATCAAATCGTAAACTGGTACCAAGGATTTCTGAGCATTCTGGAATTTGGCAATTTGATGTCAAATGGTTAAATACGGACTGTATTTCAAAATACGGCTCGTATTTCAAAACTTATTTGGAATTTGGGAAAACTTCCTTCATGAAAGTTGTAGAGCTTTGAACTACCTTTCCAACGGTATATTATGAGAGTCAAACGAACATCTGTGCAAAGAGTTATGGCCATTTTACTGAAGAGAGGCAGTGCTGTCCGTATTTCAAAATACGGCCAGTATTTAACCGGACCGAAAAATTAATTTTTCCAGAACAATATATATTCGTGCATATCAGTTCAAATCATTATTTTTCATTCCTTCAAGCCCTAGAACGACTTTCTACCCTCTTCCATCATCAAGAACATCAATGTAAGCCTACTTTAATTATTCCAACTCAATTGTAACACCTATCCTTGTAATCTAAACAAGAAATTATCATTCTAAAACTAGGGTTTTCAAGAAAGCCCATCTCAAGGTTCAAGAATTCAAGATTTTGGAAATCTTCTTCAAAGCTCAAGTCTTTAATTCAAGTTTTGGAGTGACTAAGGTATATAGAGTTACTATCTACGTGTGGAAACATCATTGTTCTTTCCCACGCCTCATAATCCATAAATTATGATTCTCTACTAAAACTAGGGTTTCTATACCATGCTCATGATAACCCTAAGTCCATGTCCATGATTATATTATGTATGAATTATTATAATTCCATCATTGAATTCTTAATATTTCTTTATGATTATTGAGAATCCGTTCGTAATCCATGAAAACCCATGTCTCGTATTCCATGGGTTCTTGCATGCATGTTTTTAAATAAAAATGATTATTTCATGAATATCCTACATGTCTACAAGTTTTCATGCAACTATATTATATAATTACTTTCATGCTATGATACAAGATACATACATACTAAATACAAGTTATTTCATGAAACCATATTTACAAGTTATTTCATGAAACCATGTTTACAAGTTATTTCGTGAAATCATGATTTCAAGACAAGTACAAGTTAATTCACGAAAATCATGGGCTTCTTAGCCAACTATATTATGTTCATGTTTTTGGGAGTTGCACGAATTACCGAGAAGGCTCAGATAGCCTGAAACTACGTAGCCACCGTAGGACAAGGATCGCTCCGTCCAGATAGGACGATACCTGAATTTTACACTGAATGGATCCATCAGGCACGTTACCACCTTATACCCTGGCAAGGTATGAGGGCTCTGCTGGTCCGGCGAGGTACCAGACTCCACGTACCCACGTGGTGATATCACATGTCGGTTTGTGAAATGCTCTCCTTACTTATCATGTTTTACTTATGTTATTTATATATATATATATATATATATATATATATATATATATATATATATATATATATATATATATATATATATATATATGTACTCATGCTCATGTTCATGTCCAGGTTTTCAGTTTCAGTTCTTATCATGTTATTCCATGTCCCATGTTATTTCTCTCAGTTGCTTTACATACCAGTACATTCAATGTGCTGACGTCCCCTTTTATTGCCCGGGGGCCTGCATTTCACGATGCAGGTACGGATTTACAGGACGACGCTTCTGCTCATTAGGATTTGCACGTACCAGCTTTTTGGTGAGCCCCATCTCATTCGGGGTTTAGGCATTATCTTTCTTTATCTAGTTTTGCATCTAAAGGTATGCTGGGGGCCTTGTCCCAGCAAGTATGTTACATGTTTTTCAGACTCATGTTAGAGGTTTCATAGACAAGACAAGTGTCATGTTAGACTTCCATATATGTTAGCCGGTTTGGCTCATTTATGATATTGTCCGCATTCATGACTTGATCAAGTATTTATGTTTAATATTATGACTTACTATGTCTTATAAAAGCTCATCATGCACTTCACGTTATATTTCCGCTCATGTATGCCTCATGATGGTTCAGCAAGCCATGTGGTTCGCTCGGTCACATGCAGTCAAGTACCGAGTGCCGTGTTACGCCCAGGCCATGGTTCGGGGCATGACACATATACCCATATAAAATACTATAACCCATATACAAAGAAAAGATTTATAAAACAAGTAGATTCAACAAAAAAAATGTGTGTGTATCATTTGAGTAACTCTTACATGTTCTTATTTTAGTCACTTTTTTTAAAAAAAATTCTTATCTTTATTTATCTTCATATTGTAAATCTCACTTTTCAAAAGTCATAGAGAAAAATAGTCAATAAACTCTACGAATCACCTACCTTAGGTCTTCTTTGTCGTCATCACATATATAATGTGCTAATAACTATAAGTTTGTGTTGCCATATTGATGTTGGTTATAACAGATCAATGATTATTCGTATTTCAAGTTTACTTTATTGAATCGAGCTATACTATATAAATAAAAAAGAAAATATAATGTTCTGAGAGAAAAAAAATCATTGGTAGAAACAACAAGAACTGAAATTAAAGAAAGGAAAAGATTTATAAAACAATGCATTAGCAGAGAGCGCTAGAGAGAGAGTAAAGAGAGAGGAGGCTAGGTCATTTTTTGTAAAGTTTAAAAATATGGGTCAATTGTGATAGCATTGTTACCCTAATTGATACGTAGTATAATGTATCACTACGCGACCATAACCCTCTTCCACTACCGCAATGCCACCTTCTTCCACTATTACACCACTGTACCACTTTCTAACAAATTTCAACAATATATACTGATTTTATTGCGAAGAAAATAGGATGAGATGAAAGTGAAGGAGATAAAGCATAGGGAATTTTGAATGAATCAAATGCGTTTGTTGTAGAGAGAGTTTGGCAATAAGATTATGATTATAATTTTAAATAACTTTTTTTTTAAACTAATGACAATAATGACATATACTTATGATAAATAGTGTAAATATGTAGTAAAATAATATTTTGTAAATCTTCTATTTTAGGTTAGTATAGTTTGTATCCTAATAGGACATTGTAACTATGGTATATTTACCAACTCAATCAATGAGAATAATCACGGAATTAATCTATTTCATGGTATCAGATACTAGGGTTTCTTTTCCTTCTCTTCCGCTGCCCTAATTCTCCGACGTCCTCTACCTACTTTTCCGACGTCTTCTTCTTCTTCTTCGATTTCCGTCCATTTTTCTTGCCTTCCATCAATGGCAGACACCAAGTTCCATCCTGCTTTGGCTGTCTCCAACATCAAGAATCACATCCCAATCATTCTTGAGATGGAAACGGATCATTATTCGGCTTGGGCCGAATTATTCAAACTTCATGCTCGGTCTCACCGTGTCCTTTCCCACATTCTGCCAACCGGAAAGGAGAAGGCTCCTACCACCGACGACGAAAAGGAGTTGTGGTCCACTTTGGATGCCACGGTACTTCAATGGGTATATGCAACCATCTCCACGGACTTATTGCATACAATCATCGAAGAAGACCTATCGGCAAAGGAGGCCTGGGATCGCCTCCGTAATCTTTTTCAAGACAACAAAAACTCCCGTGCCATTGTTTTGGAACATGATTTCTCTCATGTCAAGATGCGGGATTTTCCAAACGCTTCGGCGTATTGCCAACGTCTCAAGACCTTGGCCGATCAACTTAAGAGTGTGGGGGCTCCGGTGACCGACAATCGCCTCGTTCTCTAACTGGTGGCTGGACTCCCAGAGGCATACAAGAATTTGGGTACCTACATCCGCCAAAGTAAGCCTCTTCCACCATTCTCCGAAGCTCGGTCAAGTTTGTGCCTTGAGGAAAAGGCGTTGGCTGAAATGCACGATGACTCGCCCGCGGCTATGGTGGCTAATTCCAAACGTGATTTTGATGACTCTTCTCATCTGGAAAATTCTGGTCGTTCTCACCATCATCGGGGCAAAAATAACAACAAAAACCGCGGCTCTAGCGGCGGGAATAATAACGGCGGTGGCTGTGGTTCGAGCGGCGACAGTGGCAGCCGACGCCGTGGAGGACGCCTCTCAGGTGACCAGCAGCAGTGGCAACAACCCTCCTCACCGTGGCAGTGGGGTTGGATGCCTCAGTGGGCTCCCCCTTGCCCGTATCCTACCACGCAGTGGGCTCCGCCACAGCAGCAATGGCAGCCGCCATCTTCTTCGTCTGGCCCGAGGTCGCTGGCCCAGCCTGGCATTTTGGGCTCGCGGCCACAGCAGCAGGCATATGCAGCCGCGGGCCCCCCGACGCAATGGAATCCGACGGATATTGAATCGGCTATGCACACGATGACGTTGAACCAACCCGATTCGAATTGGTATATGGATACCGGCGCCACGTCCCATATGACATCCACAAAAGGTACTCTCTCGTCTTATTTTAATTTGAGCAATCGTAATACTGGCATTGTTGTTGGTAATGGTAATTCAATTCCAATTCGAGGTTGTGGTCATGCTAAATTGCCTCCCCCGAACCCTCCTTTATTGTTAAACAATGTCCTTCATGCGCCAAAACTCATAAAGAATTTGATATCGGTTCTTAAATTTACTACTGATAACTATGTGAGTGTTGAATTTGATCCTTATGGGTTTTCTGTGAAGGATTTCCGGACGGGGATGGCTCTCATGAGATGTAATAGTAGGGGTGCTCTCTATCCATTGTCCACCTTCAAATTTTCCACCAATTCACCGTCGAATTTTGCTGTCTTGTCTTCTACCCGTTGGCATGATCGTTTGGGCCACCCGGGAGCTTCTATTTTGAATTTTCTTAGGCGTAATAAAAGCATTGAATGTAATAGTTCTAGTTCATCTAGTATTTGTCATTCTTGCGTTCTTGGTAAACATGTTAAGTTGCCATTTGCTAGTTCTATTTCCGAAACTTTGTTTCCATTTGACATTATTCATAGTGATTTGTGGACTTCTCCAATTTTGAGTTCTATGGGCCATCGTTATTATGTTATGTTTTTGGATGATTTTACCAACTATTTGTGGACTTTCCCTTTGGCTAGAAAATCTGATGTTTACTCAAAATTCATGGATTTTAAGACCCATATTCTTACTCAATTTGAACGTCCTATCAAGAATGTCCAATGTGATAATGGGAGGGAATATACTAATAGTCAATTCGGAAAATTTTGTGCATCCAATGGGATGTCTTTCCGTCTTTCGTGTCCTCATACATCCTCTCAAAATAGGAAAGCAGAAAGAAAAATTCGTTCACTAAATAATGTCATCCGGACTCTTCTTGCTCATGCCTCCATTCCTCCGTCTTTTTGGCATCATGCATTGCAAATGGCGACGTATCTCATTAATATTTTACCAAGTAAGCTATTGGGTCACAAATCACCTTTAGAGGTCCTTTACCAACGGAAACCATCTTATTCTCATCTCCGAGTCTTTGGGTGTTTATGTTATCCCTTTTTTCCGTCTACTACTATTCACAAGTTGCACCCTCGGTCACCTCCATGTGTCTTTTTGGGATATCCACCAAACCATCGTGGCTACAAATGTTTTGATTTATCCTCAAATAAAATCATTATTTGTCGTCACGTTTTATTTGATGAGACTCAATTTCCGTTTTCCAAAATCCATACTCCGGCTCCCACCTCTTATGACTTCCTTGATGATGACCTCTCTCCTTACTTGATCCATCATATAGCCGCCAGCCCTCCACCGCTGCCCTGTCCCCCTCCGTCGCTGCCCGTGACTCAGGACCACGCCGACCCTGAAATAGATTAATTCCGTGATTATTCTCATTGATTGAGTTGGTAAATATACCATAGTTACAATGTCCTATTAGGATACAAACTATACTAACCTAAAATAGAAGATTTACAAAATATTCTTTTACTACATATTTACACTATTTATCAACTTATTAAGAAAAAAATGATCGAACACCAAAGAGGTGTGTAAATACTACGTTTCGAATAAGTTTTAATGTGAAGTAGGAATTTCTAAAAATGAATTGTGTCATAAGAATCGAAAATGAAGTGTGTCATAAGAATCGATGCAAGTTGGGAAAGTAGGAATTTATTTGCTTCCGCAATCAAATTGGAATTGATCAAAACTCTAGAAATAGAAAAATAAATAAATTAGACAACTTTCTTAGATCATTCTTAGTTTGCTTTATTCGATGTTATGCCCCTTAACTAAGTCAAGTACTTAATTAATTTGATGTTCCTCAATTGCATGATTATTTAGGCTACTTAATTAAATTATCCTCCATATCTTTCTTCTCAACTTAGAATTATTTTACTTTAATTTTCCATTTACCTGAGATTTCCTAAATCCTTTTTGATTTTTCAATTTTGCCTCTTTGTCTAGTATAAATTCTTCAATATTTATGTTAAATGAGTTTTTTTCTACTTTATAAAGTCTAGGTAAAGTTCACAAATAACTACTTTTAGCCTCTTTAACTGAAAAATAACAACTCTCATGAAGTTTCAAATTCAGATGTGAAATTTAAGGACATTTTCACGGAAATACAACAAAGCAAAATTTATTCACTTAAAGAGCAATTATCTTTGTTTCGGTTCAATTTTTTATACCAAGCTTAACTAAAAACTTTTACATTTCTAAACTTAACACAAAACTTAACCAAATTACAAAAACGCATCAACTTTTAAGTCGACCTAAAACAATTTTTCATTTCAAACATTGAACATGACAATTATGAGCATGAAGTATGAAATGAATGCATCTAGTGATAAAAAAAACTAAAAGAAAGTAAGGTAATTTTCGTTGCACTAAATAAAAATTAAAAATAAAATTAACACATGAGCGACAAAATCATCTGGTGAGAAAAAAAAACTAAAATAAAATAAGATAATTTCATTGCACCAAATGGGAAAACAAAGAATAATATTGACACATGAGGAGCAAAATCTTCTACTTCTACATTACAATATTAATCCCGTTACACAAATATAAAAGGAGAGGTTTTAATAGTATATAAAATTATAAGCGATATATGATTTGTTACAAGTCTCGAAACCTCAAAGAAAGAGTATGTGTAAAAGGAAAGGCGAACAAAGAAATAAGCTTTGTTTTGCTACATTTCGCTTATCCTTTGCACCAAATCCTTTCTCTAACTGCATTCTAAGCCCATAATAAGCACCAATTTTGTGATCACCACACCATTTTTTTCTCACTTTGTAAACACAACCAGCAAGAAAGCCAAAGGTAGTTCTCTAATTTATGTACAAGAGAAACTACCAAATAGCAGCAACATTTGTTTATTTTGAGAGGGCTATTGGCATGGGCCTCAGCCTCTTCCTGCTTCAGCCTTCAAAGTTTTTAGTTCCTACAATAACCTAAAAACAACATTTCAAACTCGCCTGCAGAGCAAAATAAATAAGACGTCAGATGGGATCATAAAATACTAATAGATCAATATTAGGAAAAAACAAACCCGATCATAAGAAAATTTACTTCCCAAAACAATCATGTAATACTAGGTCATTCAGTGGAGGATCCAGAATTTTTCAGATCGTGAGTGTTCAACTGCATTTAATCTGGCGTTACCATTGAGATTGGAAGCTCTATCAATTTATTTGTATGCATTATTACTCGTTTCCACATAAGTAAATAACACTTGGGTCCCGATATTAGGGTGCTTAGCATCCAACAAAGTAAATGTAATAAAAATTTATGTGCACTCTATGATCACACCAAACCAATGATAGCACAACATAAGTCTTCTGCATACTCTTTTATCACCTAACCATGGTTAATCATTTCGCATGTTTACCTCATTTATTACTTAACCAAGTGAAGTAGATTGTTTGGTTAAACATTGGGTGCAAGTATTTAATTTCTATTTTAACACTTGGTTTCTAATTGAAAACTCTTCCACAAATACATTTTCAAAACTTTCTTCAAAAACCAGTGCCAAAAGGTTTTCTTCATTACCAACAATAGATAATTTACACCTTTCAGTTATACCAGAAAAAAGTGGGAAGGGTTGTGAATGGTAATTTGGGGGATCCATAAGACCATAACAAATTAGAAGAAAGAGATACAATGAACACAAAAATGATAAATCAATAAAGATATTGATAAAGTGAATATTTCGCATGTTGATCTATACATGATCATCCACAAATGATAAATCAATTAAAATATTATCTTTTTGGTGTTTTATTCTCTTGAGGATACTCATTGTACAAGCTATCCCACATTAGATCTAGCATACAATATTGCATGTAAAATAACATTGATATTGCTTATATAGAAAGAGAAATGCCAATTAAGCACTTACTATTGATTTTTCATCAAACAACACGTTAATATTTTTTTGCAATTCTAAGACAATTTATTTTTTAAAAATAACATACCCGATTTAATCCCGGAAAATGACCTTGTCTGCAATATCCATCAATGGCTTTAGACAATCCGGTGAGAATTTTCTTGCAAACATATGAGAATACGTTGAATTTGATTCCCTGAGCTTATAAATAAGCTCTGGTGAAATCTCTGCAGGAAAATAAGTACGAGGATGTCCATCGACACTCTCTGTCCAATTGACACGTGTTAGAGTATATTGTGTGCACCCTTCAGGATCTTCCATTGACAAAAGTGTAGGAAAATAATGTTCCTCAGGATAACATGAATCCTCGTTCAAACAAGGCATTCTAAATTTCCTCCATAATCTCCTATCCCTAATAACTACCAATGCATGTCTACGTGTAAGGACAAAGAATTGTGACCCGAACCGGAACCGATCGAACGGTACCTCGGGTAGCATTGCACTCTCGCCACGTGCAGTGTAACGGTCCCACATGTACGACTCGTTTGATAATATTTGGATGAAGCTTCGATATTCAGGAAATTGAGATCCAAAGAGAGAATTGTAAATGAATTTGAACGAATGCAAAGGGATGCAATGTTGCGACACAAGGGCAAAATAGGAATTTAACGGGTCATCTAAGAGGGCGGTCGCCATAAGGCGTCGAGCCGCGGATATTAGGGTAGGGGACGCACGTTGGGTTCTCTTGGCCGCTATGAAGCGGCCCTTGAAAACCCGTCCGCCATTTGGCGAAATCTTGGATGAGGGATCTGCATGGATGTAAATGTTGAAAAGGCCATCATGGTTGGCAAAGAACCGGTCCCAGAGCGGCGCGAAATGAAGATCAGTGTTGGTGAGGAAGAGGAACGCGATCTTCATACGGGGATTGGTGGTGCCAAGTCGTGAGATGGCACCACCGCCCCCGTCGATGGAAGCTAAGGTTGCGCGACGGAACAAAGCAAGATCATCAAGTTCGTCAGGGATTGAGATCTCGACGTGTTTGGGAGGAAAGATTTGTGGCGCGAAGAGGAAAAGGAGAGGGAATGATAACAACAGTGCAAAGGATATAACAAAGGGCGTGTTAAACATAGCCACCCTCAATGTAAAACATATAAACTAAAGAAGAAAAACAACAAAAAGAGAAATATAGAAATGACAAGATAATTAATTCAAATGTTTATTACAATGTGATGAAGGATTTGGTCACAAGGAGGGATTGGAGTGTTATTCCCAAATTCTGAAGGGGAAAGAAAGGAGGAAAGAAGAAGCAAAAAGTTTGGAATTTTATGGATAGTGATAATGAAGAAGAAAATTAGAGAATGGTGCCATGATAATTCACAAAAAGGAAAGGTGATGGTCTTATCAAGGTTGTTGGGATCATGTTTCAGTTTCCTAAGCTTTCGGTGGACATGGTAGGATGTGAGTTATTTTAGGAATTACTATATACGTCTGTACATATATCTTATCTACACAAACAAACAAACACATTCGAGAAAAATTTACTAGAGTCAAAATTTAGATCCAACAAATAACAACTCTAAATATATATTTACTCTTAAAGCTTTAGACATACTTCATTCAGCATGATAAGAGTTTCTTTTTTTTTCTTCTTACGAGGTGTCCGATATTCATTTTGAGGCTCATTAATTCGACGAAAAAAGGCAACTAACTACTTTCTGAATCGTTAATTAAGTTTTAGCCAGTATTTCTAAACTAATTAATTTTAATCACTTTTTTAATACGAAAATATCATCTGGATGATCATACCCCCTAGAATTAAAAAAAATGTTTATAATTATAGGGACTTTAGGAAATATTTCTAACATTAGTTCTAGCACTGTTCAAACACTAGAAAAAAAAAATCATGGAGTTTCAACTTGTAGAAGTTGAAATTCTAATACATTGTCTTGAGTTCAAAAGAGGTATCATGAGTAAAATAATTCTTTTCACATTACTTCGGTACGGTTCAGTTAATTTTTAGTTTCTTTTTAAACGTCATGTAAAAGTCACAAGTAGAATTTGGAGTACGATATCATGTATACTTCCATAAGACATTAGCATAAACTCTCTAGATTTTGTTAATATTTAAAAGGTGATGAACCAGGAGAACACAAAAGACCGCAAGAATGGATATTCATCCCACTATTTTATAGTAGTATAAAACAAAGTTAAGCAAAGACAAAAATTTAGTTCTCACAAGTGAAAAGAAATTAATCAAGATGAGACCGTGGACATTAAAATTTTGTGGGACTCTACAAGATGAGCCAATATCTGTTAGGGTTTCTTGGAGGCTACTCTACCTTAAACCCTAGCTTGCCCTATATAAGGGGGCACATATTCACTTAAGAAATGCATCTCGAATATCTCATAAACTACTGGGTATTCACAAAGAGATCAAAACACATATCGAATATCCCATAAATTCTTGGGTATTCACAAAGGCATCAAGACATATCTCGAATATTCCATAAACTCAAATCCAAAATATTCCATAAACTCAAATCTCAAATATTCCATAAACTCTTGGGATATTCACAAAGGGATCACGACATCAAATAATGTCTTTTTCAAAGCTGATGGGTATTCAAAAAGAGGTCAATATGTGACCATAAATTCAAACAAGAAGCTGGAGGGAGCTCGTGGATCAAATACTACAAGTTTTCTACAACCAAATACTTCAAGAAGATAATCAATATCCTCCTACGTTCGAGAAATAAGCTACTAACGGCCCTCAAATTACGGAGAAAATTAGGAGAGAAGAATCAAGGGAATAAACAGAATTGTACCCGCATTCCTTATCAATAAAATCTCTATTTCAACGAATTTGTTTGTGATATGCATTTTATTTCTATCACTTAAAATTTGTTGCAAATAAATTTTGGCACGCCCAGTGGGACCAAATCTGCCCTTCATCTCTTCTCTCGCAAATCAAATCTGCAAAATCTGGAGTCACAAAACCACCAGGATGGAAGCTCCATAATATGGGTACTTCAAGTCTTGTCTTTGAGTTTCGACAAACTTACTCCGACAAACCTTGAAGTAGGGGGGCCTTTGTAGACATTAAAATATCCCATAAACTCTTGGGTATTTACAAAGAGATCAATATCTCAGATATCCCACAAACTCATGGGTATTCAAGAAGAGGTCAATATATGGCCGGATATTTCTTGACAACCAAATACTTCAAGAAGATCCACAATATCCTTTCATGGAGATCAAATACATCCCTAGAAAGTCCACATATATCCAAATTCAAATCATCCTACGTTCGAGAAATATGCTACTAATGGCTCTCGAATCACGGAGAAAATTAGGAGAGAAGAATCAAGAGAGTAAACAGATCTTGTACCCGCAATATTCATTAATAAAATCTCTGTTTCTTCATATTTTGTTTGTGGTTGTAATTTATTTCCGCATATTAAAATTTGTTGCAAACAGAGACTCAAGAACTGAGTCTACTCAGAAAAATATAAATCATACAAGCGGAAGCGGAAAGATATCTAATACTAGGGATGTACATGCACCGAGTTGGTTCAGATTTTTTAAATTCCAAATCAAACCAACTATGTCAGGGTTTTAAATCGATAAATCAAACCAAACCAATAAAAATCAGGTTTTTCGACTTTGGATTTTTTAGGTTGCTCGATTTTCTCGGATTTTTTTTGGACAAATCTTCATGCAAAATATAACTTTTACTTCAAATATTTCTTTAGTCCTAGTAAGATACAAATATACAATTAAGGTATTTCTTAAGAAAATAACAAAAATGTGAAATGAGAGATGATTGTAATAAACTATTCAACAAAAAAGATAATTAAATAGCATAAAATAAATATTTCTAATTAATAAGGCATTATGAAAATGATCATCATCTAAAAAATATTAAGTCGTGCAAAGTTAAGTACTAAAACATACTAAGTCATGCAAAGTTAAGTACTGCTAATAAGTATTAATTACCTGACAAAGGAAAAAAATTAAGTTATGTATTTTTATTGTCTAAATTAACAATGCAAAACTATACAACAAATCTCTAACATTATTGCCATACTGGAGTTAGGATTGAAAAATACATAAAACAAACTCCCCCAACGTATAGCCAGATTAATTATGACACACCCAACATTTGCGGGCGACCTATTACCCCTCAGTCTTAGTTTTTCCGTATTTTAGTACCATTTTTGACTGACGTGGCCAAAAAAAAAAATGGCGAGTGAAAGCAGTAAAAATATTTTTTATATTTTAATAAAAATTTATTTATATTTTATCCTCTCACCCACCCCCACCCTCCCTCTCTTCCACATTTCAATTGTTAAATGCAATTTATTTTTCTCTTTCTTCTTCTTTCTCCTTTTTCTCTTTCTTCTTCTTTCTCCTCAACCACCGCCGCCGCCACCACACTGCCGCCGCCGCCGCCACACCACCGCCGCCGCAGCAGCTATGCAGCAACAACACCAATATGAAAATGGGTTGAAGAAATGGGTTGAATGTTTCTTGAAAATAAGCTCTTTATGATTAATGATTAAATTGAATGTGTGTGTTAATGGAGGAAGAAAATGGGTTGAATGTGTGTGTGTTAATGGGTTGAAGAAAATGGTTTGAATGTGTGTTGTTAATGGAGGAAGAAAATGGGTTGAATGTGTGTGTGTGTTAATGGAGGAAGAAAATAGGTTGAATGTGTGTGTGCTAATGAAGGAAGAAAATGGGTTGATGGATTTCTTGAAATGAAGAAGAAGAAGGGTTTAGTGATGAAGAAGAAGAGTTTAGTGATGAAGAAGACAAAATTAATGGTTTAATGGTTAATTAGAGGTTAATTAGTGTAAATATAATTAATAAAAGAAAAATCAAATGAAAAAAAGGAAAAGTGGCAGTGACATGGCAACAGCGTGGCACCAATGTGGCGGAGAGTGTGCAACACTCTCCACTGTGCAACTGGGCTTCAATTTTATTTTTTTTGCCATGTCAGTCAAAAAATGGTACAAAAATATAGAAAAATTAAGACTGGGGGGGGGGGGGGTAATAGGTCGCTCGCAAAGGTTAGGTGCATCATAATTAATTTGGCTATACGTGGGGGGGGGGGGGGGGGGGAGGGGTTTATGTATTTTCCCAATTACTTTTGTTATAAGCATTAGGTATTGGTTTGGTTTTGATTTGAACTTTCTTTGAGTATTTTTTTTTTTTTGTTAAAAACTTTATTTGAGTTGCTAACATCTGTGAGCTATAAAAGTTATTGGAACATTCAAAATTCTAATCTAAGCTTGAAATAATATGTTAAAAGACAAAAACTATAAAAAAAAAAAAACTTAAGAATATTTATAAATTACATTATAAGTAAATCTTTCATGTATGAAATATGTTAGGATACATTTAATGTCGGGTTGATTTTGGTTTGATTTGACTTTTTTTTTAGTTAAAACCAAACCAAACTAATTATGGTCGATTTTTATTTTCAATACCAAACCAAGTCAAACCAAACCACTAGTCGGGTTTTTTTTCTCGGTTTGATTCGAACTTTCAGTTTGTCGGTTTTTTTTGTACACTCCTATCTAATACACACCTTGTAGCGTGCTACTCAAGATCGTTGGAATACCTTGTAGCTTCCTACTCAAAATGTTAGAACTAATTTAGTTTCAATAGGTGCGGCATAGTAAGTTTCGGACTTTGAGTGTTAATTACTGGTTGAATTGTAGTCATTTCCATCATCCCAGAGCCAAGGAAAAAAACTTAGATGTTTCATTATTTGTAAACTTAATATATAATATATCTTACCAACATAGAAATTTATTCGGTACAATTTGATTCTTTCTCGGTTTATTTATATAAAATAAAAACATACTTAATTATTTGGTACGATTATAGATTTATATAAAATCTACAGTTTTATTATTAAAAGAAACTTAAAAATCAGGTTGGTACGATACACTTCGGTTGATTAAATCTGTTTTTAACAAAATCATTGACACCCCTAATCACGGTCAAGGGCTTGCCTTTGCAGCTAGCTTTCAGTCCTAACCTATCAAGATTTCTCATTTTATCTTTAATAAAATGATTTACAATCTCATAAGTACCTCAAATTTATTTTAAAGGAAAAAGGGTAAAAAAATATTCCTAAACTATTTGAAATAGGTCAAATTTAACTTTTGTTACGTTTTTTACTCTAAAATACCCTTATCATTACGTTTTTGGCTAAAAAATATCCTTCAACTATTTAAATAGTTCGAAAATACTCTTTTTATTAACCATTATTCCAAAACAAAGAAAGATGAGTCAATTTCCTCCTCATTGCTAAACTTTATACCAATCAAATAATGGGAACATAGGAGTTCAATTTTGACCAACGAGGCATAGCTATGACCACACGAAGTTGAAATTCTAGAACCTTCTATTAGTCCAATCGCTATTAACGCCCCAACAACTAATCTCAGCCGTCCAATTCACTTCTTTCAATAAAAAGAAGAAATTGCACCGTTTACCCTTCAAATGAGCTGGTTTTTTAAATTTCGTCCTTCAAATGTGTTGGTCTTTATTTTTTAGCTCTTTAAAATGAACTTAGTTGGACATAAGTGTTTTAATGGCGTAAGACATAAATTGTGAGATATTATGATGTGAAAATATAAATTTATGCGCAATAAGGTTACTCCATCTATCCCAATTTATATGACAGCCTTCCCTTTTTAGTTTGTCACAGAAAGAATGTCATTTCTTTATTATTAGAAACAATTTAACTTCAAAATTCCCCTTTTACCTTAATAAATGATTTAGTCACATGAAAGTTTTTTTTTTTTTTTTTAAATCACAAAATTCAAAAATCTTCTTTTATTTCTTAATTTGTGTCAGGTTAAATGGTGTCACAAAAACTAGGACGGAAAAAAAATAGTATTTTGCCAAAGAGTTAGATTTGCCCCTCTCCTCTAAAAAATAAGTTATATTTACTTTTCGTTATACCTCTTTGATATATTTACCCCTACCAGCTACCAATCATTCTATATGATCATATCTGCCTCACTCATTAAATCCACATGTCCACCTTTATTTTCCTATATGACGCCTACATGAATTTCTTTTTCTCCTAATTTAAATCCCCCTCCCCCCCCCCCCCCCCCCAACCCAATTAAACCCGACCCACTAACCAAAATAAATCCAAATTCTAATTGCCAAACCCCAACTCGTGTATAACTTATTTTTTCAAAGTAGAGGGCCAAAAATTATAGACCAACACAAAATAGGGGAGAAAAAGTGCAAAAGCCCCTTCAATAAAACCACGGATCCCACACTAACCTTCTCCTCCTCCTTTTCCGTCTTCCTTCCCAAACACACCTTAAGACCTAATCTTCTCCACCAAGATTCCATCGGTACGAATCAAAATAGTGATTTGTTTCAACTTTTAAGGTTTGAATTAGATTTGTAATCTGCAGGTGAAATTTAGTAATTAAGCGATTCAAAGTGGTCTAAAGTCAATTTTTAATAAGAGGGCTCTATTTTTGTTTCATACTTTTTGTTTATAGTGTATTATTACAATATACAAAAATCTTATTGATTTGATTCGTTTTAAGGTTTCATAATTAGATTTGTAATTTGCAGGTGAAAATTAGTAATTAAGCGATTGTAAGTGGTCTAAAGTCAATTTATAATTAGATTTGGAATTTGCAGGTGAATTTGAGTAGTTGTTAAGATGTTTGGGAGAGCAGCAAAGAAGAGTGATAACACGAAGTACTATGAGATGTTGGGAGTTGCCAATAGTGCTTCACAAGATGAGCTAAAGAAAGCTTACCGTAAAGCCGCCATTAAAAACCATCCTGATAAGGGTGGCGATCCTGAAAAAGTATTAACTTTTTTACTGTTTTTATCTTGTTTATGGATTTGCTAATTTTGTAACCCTCCTGTTATCTTTGTATATATACTGATCAGTTTTTTGTAGTTTTTGTTGTGTATCTAAGATCCCTCTTAGTTTCCGTTATGGGTTTTGTTTTAGAGCTTAGAAAATTAATTATAGTAGGATTTGAAGTTGATGAGTTCGGGATTTCAGTCCTTTTGAGCTGAGTTCTAAATTAATAATTTGTACATATTGAATAATTTATTAGAAACAAATATAGGGTTAGAACCAAAGCTACAGGGTTCGTCTAGCTCCCGCCCATGTAACTAGGGCTCAAATCCTAGCAGATACCTGTGTTGGTGGACAGGGGAAGAGTTAATGAGAGGAAAGAGGTTCAATTATGCTGTGCAAATTGGGTAAGGAAAATTCTGATGTAGTGGTAACTGGTAAGAGGGATTTAACAGCTGTTTATAGTCCCAAGCTTTAATCCCAACTGTGCCATTTTAGTATCTTTTGAATCTCCTTAATTAAATTGGAGGAACGAGTAAGTTGGCAGCAGTGGCGGAGGCAGGAGTTTTGTCAAGGGGATTAAAAAATTAAAGAAGGTTAGAAACTGTGGCCAGCGAGAATGAACCTGCATCATCTTAGAGGCATTGAACCTCCTTTACTGCTGAGCTAAGCTTTTTTTTTTTATATCAAGGGGATTCGACACTTAATATGTATACATAAAACAAAAATTTGACCCTATACACACAGTAATTTTCCGGTGATGAACCCCCTTGATCCACCTAGATGGGCCGATGGTTGGCGCAGACACAAATATTATCAACAGGTTACCCTAAACTCAGGTCTTGCAGTCATTCAATAGGAGTTTTAATCTGCTCCCTTCTAGGGTTGACTTAGTTTGTGAGATACCATTTCTTCTGTATGGTATGTTGGAAGTTCAAGTCATAAATGGGATTAAAAGGGAGCCATTGTTGAGATCCCTCCAGGAGTGGAGTGGGTAAAAAAAGAATTTGATCTTGGAAGGAAAGAAAGTTTTTTTGGTTCTTATTTTTCTGCTTAACTGAAGTAGAAGTAGTTAAATGTCTTGGTGTTGCACAACGGTATCTTTAGTTTCACCTCAACTTTTGAGATGTTAGGTATTACGTATTAGGCACTAAAATGCAGCTTACGGGAAATTGCACAGCTATCTTGGAATGCTGCACAAAACTTCTGGCTCTTGTAACTCATGAATCATGATTAGCTGGCCCGTTTACATTTTTAATCATTAGTGATGTGTATCTTAGTGTCTCAATATTAGCTATAATTTCCGTGTTTGATGTTGGTTATGTTCCTTGTTGAGCGGTAGTCGTGATGCTTGTGGTGCAGTAGTTAAGTTATTGTATTTTAAATTTTATATTTCAGTTTAAAGAGATTGCTCAAGCCTATGAGGTTTTGAGTGACCCAGAGAAGCGTGAGATTTATGATCAGTACGGCGAAGATGCTATTAAGGAAGGAATGGGTGGTGGAGGTGGTGGACACGACCCATTTGACATATTCCAGTCATTCTTTGGTGGAGGCGGCTTTGGTGGTATGTTTCCTAAGTGTGTTTGTAATTGAAGTTACTGATTTCTTTCATGCATCTGTGATTTCTCATGGATGCGGATTATTTTGATGTGCAGGTGGTGGAAGTAGCAGAGGAAGAAGGCAAAGGAGAGGGGAGGATGTTGTCCATCCTCTCAAGGTTTCTTTGGAGGATCTTTACAATGGGACATCAAAGAAGCTATCACTATCTCGCAATGTGTTGTGCAAAAAGTGCAAAGGGTGAGTATGCAATGTGGTTACTTATATATGGCATAATCTACTTATGTTTTATGACGTTCTGCTGAAATGGTGCTACATATGTATTTCCAGAGTTGGGTCTAAATCAGGTGCTTCAATGAAATGTTCGGGATGTCAAGGGTCCGGAATGAAAGTTTCTATCAGACAACTTGGGCCCATGATCCAGCAGATGCAGCACCCTTGTAATGATTGTAAGGGTACTGGTGAGAAAATCAATGAGAAAGATAGGTGCCCACAGTGTAAGGGTGAGAAAGTTGTGCAGGAGAAGAAGGTGTTGGAAGTTAACGTGGATAAGGGTATGCAGAATGGACAAAAGATAACATTCCCAGGAGAGGCTGACGAAGCTGTAAGATATGCAACAAACTGTTTGAAATACTTCGTTTCTTAATGATCAAAACTTTGTTGATCTTTAACATAGTTTCTGTTCTATTGCAGCCTGATACTATCACTGGAGACATAGTTTTTATCTTGCAACAGAAGGAACATCCCAAGTTTAAGCGAAAGGGAGATGATCTCTTTGTAGAACACACCTTGACCTTGGTTGAGGCTCTATGTGGTTTCCAGTTCGTCTTGACTCACCTAGACAATAGACAGCTGCTAATTAAGACCCAACCTGGAGAAGTTGTCAAGCCTGGTAAGCCAAAGAAACTCAATAATGGGCTTTTGATTCTTATATTTGTACAAGTATCATTTTCAATGTATAAGGCTTTTTTGTCATGGCAGGTTCTTTCAGTATTAACTTAATTTCCGTGATGTGAATACTGATAGATTTCCTTGCATTTGTATCCTTTTATTTGAGCCTGCAAACTGGTAACTAGACAGTTGTCATGTTTTTCCTCTGTTCTTATTGTTCGTGTTGCTTTTATTTCCTCTGTTTTTCCCCCCTTCCCTTTTTTAAAAACCAAACGTGCATACTGAGTCTACTTTTGTTGTCTTATTCTGTTTCTCACCCGCTCCTTATCTATATGGTGACCATGCTTTGACAAGCATACATGTCCACAAGACTGTCTCTTGCTCATGGTTACACGATCTTCTTGCTGATTTACTTCTATTGTGAAAAACATATCAGGGGTGGGGGCTATTCTGTGGTTGGTGTTTCTCTACAAGTTTTATGTAAATATCCTTGTGTTTTTACTGATCATGTAATTGCTTCTTTTTCTTTTGCACCCTAGATCAATTTAAGGGCATAAATGACGAAGGAATGCCAATGTACCAAAGGCCATTCATGAGAGGGAAGCTATACATTCACTTCACCGTGGATTTCCCAGACACATTAACTCCAGAACTGTGCAAGAATCTTGAAGCAGTGCTGCCCCCAAAGCCTAAAACTCAAGAGTCTGATATGGAACTGGACGACTGCGAGGAGACAACTTTGCATGATGTGAGCATCGAAGAGGAGATGCGTAGGAAGCAGCAGCGGCGGGCCCAAGAGGCATACGATGAAGATGACGACGACGATATGCATGGTGGTGCGCAGAGAGTGCAGTGCGCACAACAGTAATTTGATACTCTGTCAGGAGTTAATTCAATCAAGGGGAAGTATCAAGCCCCGGTCTTGGGTTTTGATAATAGGGCTGATAAGAAGTGACAGTCAGGAACAACATTGCTTCTAGTAGGAGATAAGATTATGACTTTGGAATATTATTTATGCAGAATTGATATTGTAAGCAAAATTTTGTGATTGACAAATTGTAAGAGTGCCGAGAGATATTTGCAATTTGTTTTGATTCACAGCTTTATTCAATTATTTGAGTATCTCGTCCAGACTGATGATATAAAGGGTCATACCTTTGATTATTTTTCAATATATCCACCTTCACTCCCTTATAATGCCTTCCCAACTGGCTTTGGTTAATGTTTTATTTTAGGGCGTGAAAGAAAAATTAGTATAACAATTTAATTGACCTCTTATACTGAAGACAATAGTAGTGAAGCCCAATCAATAATATGAGTTGGATGCTTCTGCAACATGAAAGGAACTGAGACTCGAGGGCCTCTGCCCTTTGAATCTAGCTATTTTTCTGTTCTTTAAAGATCTGGGATTTGGGTCAATATTTGCTCTCAAAAAGAGTGTTCGAAGGGATTCGATGGGACACAAACGATGGCTAGTGGTTTTGAGTAGTGCAAATTGAATCTTTGTATTGTGAGTAGGCTGTGGATAAAGGGAACTCATCCGAATTGTGAGAATAGCTTGTTTGGATGGTTGTTACCTATTGTATTATACAGTCAAGTCAAACCTCTCTGTAATTGCCATTCGTGATAACAACATTTCACCATAACAGCCTGATTTTTTCCGAAACCGATTTTTCATGTTATATTTTACTTTCTCTATAACAACATTCTACCTATAGCAGCGCTGACATTCATTATAGCGGTACACTCTTTGTAAAATTACCTCTCTATATCAGCCATATCTAAATATTGTGTAATAATATTTTGTAATAATGTATAAAAATAAAAAGCTATCGTTAAGAGTCAGTTGTTGCTTGGACTCGGATAGAAGAGTCAATTGTTAAGCTTTTAGACAGTCAAGGGAAAGTTATTGAATTCTCTTTTGTTAAAAGTTTGAACAAAATTCTTTGTCAATTCAAGTGTTATATTATCACTAAGAGACCGAAATTTACGAAACAACCTACGATTGTAGAATTCTTACGTCAAATTTGAAATATTTAAATTGTCAATTAAGTTTAAATGCATATGTTCCTTAGATTTTAATTCTTTATTGGTATTGGTACAACAACTTATGGATTTATTAGTAATTTATTAGTCTTTTTTATTTTTAATTAATGAGCTATGAAAATCAATTGAGATTTTAAATTACAAGTATATTGTTTTCATTTATATGCAACATAAAAAGACTGAAAATATAATTGTTTGCGTAATTTTGTTTATAGCAGCTAAGTGAGATCTAAACATCAAATGTCAGTAAATATACATAACAACACATCACTATAGCAACCATGAAATATTCAGACAAACGCTGCCATTATAGAGAGGTTTGACGGTATATGTTGTTAGTTTAAATACAATGTTTGTTCTGGTTGTTACTTAAATTTTATTTTATTGTATCATATCGTTAAGTTCATCGTTAGTAACAACGAAAAGTCCTGTTTTATATAACGATCAATTTGGTGTTATCGCGTCGTTAGCTTATTTATTTTTTCACATTTTGTCTTTACTTATTATCTAATAATTATATTTTATCTTTTATCCTACCTTTTTATGATTGGTCTACACCGTACCCTACTTTTCTTGTAAGTTTATCCTTCAAATTATTGATGTCTAACATTATGTAACGACATGAAACGATACGGTCTATTCAAACGTTGCATTCATCAAAACTATACAGTACAAAAGTGTAACTAGTATTTACCGGTAAATACTACATCAACTTTTGCGGGAAGTTGTGACCAACTCCAACAAGGAATGGGGAGTTGTAGTTGTAGTTGTAGGGAACTGGCTGAATATATAAACCTTGTGGTTCCTGTAAGATCGTAGTGGAAAGGGGCCGCTTACACTTGAGAATTGAAACGTTCCGCCTCAGACAGCTTCATCCTCGGGAATTGCCTTGTCATAGTCATGTGGATCGTTGGTTGGAATTGGCGATTAAACTCAATGTCAGATTTCTAGAAATTGATGCAGCTTGGTATGGTTCATAGCACCACCAACAAATTGCAAGGTTTAATTAGTAAAAGTTCGTTAATCAGGGACTTAAAATCAAGTCGTTGCATGGGGTTCAAGAATTTGCATGTTTCGGGCCTAGTAAATCTGGAGAACTTGGAGATAACGAGGTGTGAAAAACTCGAGAAGGTAGAAATCTGGGCTCTTTGGTGTGCCTTTGGAAGAATACCCGACGACACTTGAACCAGAATTGTTGCCATGCACAATCGATATTTTAGATGGTCATAAAATTTTCGAATATCTCCACTTGGAAGCTGCCACCATGACGGACCAGCAAGTTCGAATATCAGTTATCCATGTTTCCATCCCTTGAAGTTTTAGAACTCCAAGGATACCATGTAATGAAAAATATAAAACTTGTGAGTGAAAAACTTAAGAGATTCAGATTGTGGCATTGGCAGAATCTGAAGCAAGTGAACATACTGGCTCCAAATCTAATGGCATTCTGTTTTGAGGGTTACAAAATGCCATTCTCAATCTCAACTATGGATCTTTCTAAACTGGAACGAGGCAGACTCGATATTTATCTGCATTCATCTGATTCTTACAACTTTGGAGATGTGGACACAGGTTGGTACAAGAATCTTCTATGCTTCGTTCGAGAGTTCAACTATTCTAATGGCCTGAAATTAGTATTTCATTGCGAGGAGAGTATTCTTATTTATGAAGCTCCACGAGCAATTCTGCTTCCACGTACTCGAAAACTGGATCTATACCTTGAGAGTCCTACGACGCGTCTTAAGTCATTTGTCAATGAAATGATGTTTGCTCAGCCCAAGATAGTATCTATAGTGCATGGCATTGACAGCAAACTTGTCCAGGTTTTCCATGAGACGACAACAGCATAAACGAAGAAGCAAAACAGAAGGCTAAAAGAAGTCACTACTCACAAAGGCGCAGCTGAGGATGGTGGCGCGTCTCGTTTGTGTACTTGGCTGAAATCCAAGTCTCTAATTGAACAGATTACCACTTTTAATTTTAAATGGGAATAACCTCCTTTCCTCTAGATCTCTTCATCGATCTTTTACATAATATTGCTTGCTTTTTGAGTTTATGGAATGAATGCCCTGCATGCCCCTATTTGGCCTTAAAATAAAAAAATCTATGAGACGGTTTGAAGTTTGAACCAGTTCTCAGATCTTCTACTATACAGACTGTCATTTTCATCTAAGATTGACAAATCTAACTATTTTTTGTTGATAAGAGATCTTGGATCAATGGATATCAACCGACAGTAATTTGTTGGTCCATTTAATTAATGTATCCTCTTCCACCATATATAAGATCATACTGAACAACTACTTTGAGGAAGATACCACTGCTTCATACTATTACATATTTATAGTGATAAATCTCATGCCAACGAGTATTAGTTTTTTGTTGAGTGAGCTCGAACAGGAACCAACACAAGATTAAAGCATGTTTAGCTAGCTCAATAGTGTATAACCTACTAGAATGAAGCATAGCGAGAATTAAAGCATTTCGTTGAGTTTCTCTAGCAAGTACCCTTTTAGAAGCTCAATTTGTAGGACTAGCAAGAACACTTGAAGGTGTGCATGCATTTTGAAAGAGTGCTAAACTCTTACTTGAACAAGTGCCAGTCAAACAAAAAGAGTTAACCTAAAGTGGTGGTTTAGTCAATTAGAGAACGTGCAACAACTGAATTCAACATGCTCTTAATTAGAATAGTTACTCCAATCCGAACGGCTATCTCAACAAAGAGAGTCATATTCACTTTCCTCAGGTAAAACCTTAAAGTAGTTGGACCTCCATATTGTCAAAACTCAGCCTATTCGTAGATATTTTGGAATTGGAAGTCACCTTTCTTTTCAGGAAAACATATATTTTCAACCGATTTTATTGACTTGAGAGATGAATTATGAGAAAGTCTCCACTAGATCAATTATTCAATTGGCAACTAAAAGGATTATTGAAATCAATTCAAATGGAAGAAAAAAATTGGTTGATAAATGAATTCCAATTTGTTGACTATTACTTAGAAAATCTTGCTCTAGAATCTGGTTTGATCTTGTAGTCCAAATAATCCGGTCCCCGTACGTAATTGCCTTGGCTTTTTAACGCAGCTTTGCTGAAAACTAAAGTTGTTATATTGGATGAGAAATATATCACAAGTGTCGCATAGAAATTTACTCCCTCCATTTCAATTTGTGTGATATTAGTTTCTTATTAGTTCATTCAAAAGATAATGACATGTTTTTATATTTGGAACATTTAACTATAAATTTCTTATTTTGTCCTTAATGGGAAGCATTTTTAGCGCGTAAATGTTGTATCTTCTTTAAAAATACAAGTTTTAAAAGTCACATTTTTTTAGTTAAATTTTTGTCGGATCAAACTATATTACATAAATTGAGATAACAAAAGTACAAAATTTATTCCAGTTTTTACACTGGAGAATGAATGTTTAAGTGATCTGTCACCTATAATTACAGGGGTTGAAAAGTGATTACTCTTGAATTTTGCCCGAATTTATACCGCATAAGTTTTCCTCATATAAATTCCTTAGTCTCCACCAGTTGGTTAAAGTCAACAAGGATAAAGAATGAGTTTCTACTATCTATCAGTTTCTAGTTGACTTCAACAAGGCTAGCACGAGTGCTAACTAGCCAAGTTGCAATCTTAGGAAAATACATGACTTGTCACTGGGGTAATGACCTCAACTTGTCCCACCAACTACGCATAAATATAAAACAAATAATTTAAATTATATACCCTGATATTATAATAATTTTTTACACTGATCGATATCTTTGGACCTATTATAGCATATTACTTATCATTTTTATCAAGTTATCAATAAATACTCACCACAGAAATTTACTTACAATTACCACTATCTTATACTTCTTCCGTCCCAATTTATGTAATACAGTTTGACTAGACATAAAGTTTAAGAAAGAAAGAAAGATTTTTGAAACTAGTGATCTAAAACACGTCATAGATATTTGTGTGACTGTAAATCATTTCATTAAGGGTAAAAGAGAAAATTTCAAGTTAAATTATTTTTAAATATAAAAATATATCGTTCTTTTTGAGACAAATTAATAAAAAGAACAGTTAAGTGGAAAAAGCATATCCCCTTCAGCTTCTTTTCTTGATCAACCCTCTTTAGATTGATTGAGTCCTTCATATGACATCATGTCTCTCACTAACACACGCACACACACATATAAAGCCTAGCTACTTAAATAATTAAATGCATCTCCCTTTTCTTTCAATCTCTCAAATTCTTCTCCCTTAAGCCTCAAAAAGTCCAAAGCCTCCATGTTTTTCTTCTTCACCATGAACAACACAATTGTAGAAGATACTGAAGGTCCTCATGATATTGAGTTAAGTGAAGAAGCCTTTGGGAAGAATTATGCCTATGGAATTGGATTTTCACTTGGACTCCTAATAATATTTTCAGTCATGGCCTATGCTTCTTACTTATGTATCCAATCGCGATTGCGCAACAATCCTAACGTGCCTAATAATTCACCTTCTTCTCATGGTAGCTCCAATATGACCACTAGTACCATTGATAATGAATTGGTTTTTATTCAACAAGGAATTGATGAAGAAATTTTAAGAAATTATCCAAAGTTATTGTATTCTCAGGCAAAAGTTCATTATCACAAAGAGGATATTGATGATGATATTGCCTCTGGATGCTCAATTTGCTTGGCTGATTATAAAGACAATGATATGCTAAGGATATTGTCTAATTGTGGTCATATTTATCATGTCAATTGTATTGACCCTTGGCTAAGGCTTCATCCAACTTGCCCTATTTGTAGAAATTCTCCACTTCCAACTCCATTACCTACTCCGTTGGCAATGAGGTAAAGTTGAGTCCATCACTCATCAACTATTTCATCCTAATCATTCAGTATTCGAAATTCATTAGTCTGATATATTTGAATTTGCATCGCGCAAGATTCACCGAAGGGAAGCTCTATTTAAGAATTTTTTCCGTCCTCATGGCTCGGGGGCATCACTCTTAATTAAGAGTAAAGTAATCTCATCTATTCCACCATACTCCATCCGTGAGGATCACCCCTCATCAACAAGCTTGTTCAAGAGGATATTTGGTTTCCTTCCTTTTTTTTTTTTTTTTTTTTTGGTTGATGCTCTCTCTCTCGCTCTTTTTTTTCTTTTCTAAAAGTCTGTATAAAATCTAAGTGACCACACTCTTTAGCTTATTTAGATGTAAAGATGAAGTAAATACTACCAAATTAGGGAATTTTTGCAAAGTGCCGTTCTTTTCAATTTGTTTTCTTGTCCACATGTGTTTGTATTTTTTATTTCAAACATGTATAAATAATACTGTCTTTTGGTATCTTTTAAAGGTTTTGTACTCTTCTTAACAAATACATTTAATTATTTTTATTATCTCTCATTTAAACGTTTCACTTAATTAACATTCTATTGACTGAACCAATAAGCTAGTTTTGAAAAAAGGAGGAGGTAAGAAATGACTTTTCATTAGGACGCACAGTCAGACACTTGGGGCATAAGTCTCACAGAACAAAGCTCACACTTGAGTCTCGCGAAGAAAACCTTTTAAAAAGGGTGTAGATCATAAACACCACAAGTAAATAAATTATAAAATGCCAATTTATAAGGAATAACGCAAATCATGCATATGGTCAATCATATGGATGGATTTTGAGCTGGCCAAAAAAGAAAGAGAGATGCATCATACTTCGATGAATTCTAATATGTTTCCACTTTATAGGAATTGTATGTATCATATATACATTCTATTACATTAATATTTAAGATATAAAGTTTAAATTATCATCTTCTTTAATTTTTTGATAATGATAATTAATTTCCATGTGAAGATATGGATCTAAAAAGATTTCGTAGTAGTATTTAAGAATTATAAGAAATATGTTTATTATGGGTCTGTTCAAATACAATGATCAGTAAGGCAGTCAGAAATGAATTTGTTGCATTTTGGATCTCGTAGCCACTTATATAATAAAACATAATCTGTCAATTGATTTAAAAAAATTATAAAGAAGTTAACACAATTGATTGAGAAAATCAATCAAACTTTTAGAAAATAGAATAGATATTTGTGTGTTACGTTGCGAAATATGAGGACAAAAAAGCCATCTTACAATATCCTTTACTATTTAAAGACTCTCATGGAGAACGAAGACGAATTAGGTGAGTACTCTGCAAATTCATTAATTAATCAGCAAATTATAATAAATTTGTCTTTACTATCAAAGGATATGAAATGAATAGGATTCCTTCAATCTTAATCCGAAGTCTTGTTTGAACTTTGAAAATAGAAAAAATCTTAATTGAGAGCGTTTCTTCCTTTAGTAAATCTTACGCAATGCGAATTCAAGTTAATTGGCGTCCTAAAACAAATACCAGACACGAGATAGAAACAAAAAAAGTAAGAAAAATAAATTTTGTCAATGATAGACGATTAGAGTAACAAGTTTGGTTGGAGGTATGGCAGCGAAATTAATAGGTGGATGATTGTGGATAGTTTATCACCAACCTCCCCCATACCAATATACACATTCTTCCAAGGTGGGACCCAAAAAACCCAGCTCACCTCCATTCAAGGGTGTGGCCGAAGTAGTTAATGAAATAGAAGAAGAATTATGAGCTCACGTTCAAATTTCAGTTTAGGCAAAAAAAATAGGTGATTTTTTTAATCTATTTAAGTCATGGCAGACAAAGTATGCGTTAATTTTATTAATTTGAAGAGTCATTTCATTTTCACTTATATGTTTCGATTAAATTTTGATGAACTTTTTTTCACTTTCAGCAATTCATGGAAGAATGAATCGGTAAAAAACTTATTACTGCACCAACTACAAGAAAAGACCTCATGATAGTCAATATGGGGCCTCAGCACCCATCAATGCACGGTGTTCTTCGACTCATCGTTACTCTAGATGATGAAGATGTTGTCGACTGCGAACCAATATTGTGTTATTTACATAGAGGGATGGAGAAAATTGCGGAAAATCGAACAATTATACAATATTTGTCTTATGTAACACGTTGGGATTATTTAGCTACTATATTCACAGAAGCAATAACCATATATGGACCCGAACAATTAGGCGATATTCAAGTACCTAAAAGGGCTAGCTATATCAGAGTCATTATGTTTGAATTGAGTCGATATATATATGTGGGAGATAACAAGTACCTGATAAAACAATTGAAGTGCACACATACTCTCACTCTATAAAATAAGAACAAAAAGCAGGTGACACGCGCTTAATGACTATATTTACCCAAGACATATGGTCGAAGCGTGCGTAAGTTGACTTTTTATCATAGTCCATTTTGTTAGGTTTCCTGAATCATCATATAATACTAAAAGTGAGAAGTTCCCAAGTTTAAAGTTGAGAGACCATTTTACCCTTCACTTAAACACGATTTATGATAAAGAAACATAAAATTAAATAAAAATAAATAGCATCAGGCAAAATAAAAGATAGTGCATCTTCAATAGGAAATCAATAGCAAATTTACTTCCAGTCAAAACACTTGTGGATAAGTAACGTTCAGAAATCATATTGTTTACATTGTATTTTGTAGAAGTAACAGTCACGTCAGCCATTAATTAGATTTAATAGGATTCCAAATTAATAGCCAACTTAATTCTTTGTGCATTTATCTTGCCAAAATGAAATGATCAATGACCATATTTGTTGTGGAGACAAAACTTGATATCTGAAGGCCAAGAATAACGACCTGAAGGTGAAAAGTTATTACATTTAAATAGCAGTCTGATAAGTATTTATTAGGCAATTATTGTTATTTATCAAGAGTAAGAAACTATAGAAATTGAAGAGTCATCAACCAAATAAATATAGGCTTATTCAATTAATAAATATGTGAAAGGAAAATTCAAAGAACATTAATCAATAAACAACTATATAAAGGCAAGAAATGGTATACATTTTCCTCAAAGGTGCTTTTCGGTTTAGCAGATTTTGTTAAAATTTTCATTTTTATTTTTTTTCCTCGCCTTTTTTCCCCTTAAAGAAACATTTACAGAAAATATGAGAAATGGAGAGAAGATATGAAGAATTAATGAATGATGGATGCCGGAATCAACTCCCATCACCTTCATATTTCACAAATGATGAAGACCACCATCTCCGTCTGTGGAACTAGCAAAGATTCGTGAGCTATGGAAGGGAGGGGGTTGGTTTATCTGAAAGTGTGATTTTAGAATTGCCACTATCTGATTGATTGATTGATTTTTTACTTTTTAAATATTCATCTGAGTTCTTAGATATTACTTTGTAATTTTCTATTGTCTTTTCACCCTCTCTTTTGGTGCTTCCTTTAATTTCTTCTTCTTTTCTTCCATATTTAGAGATATATATTTTGGACAACTAATTTAAATTTTTATTCATAATATTTTGCAGGCAAAGTGGATCTCACACAGTATTTTCAGAATTAGTTTATAAAAGATAAGTTCTAACAATTATTTACAGTCATGTTTTCTTCATTGTTGGAAAATTATTTACTTCAAGAAAATTATTGTCCTTCTGCCTTATTTTTCTGTTGTCTTAATATTAAAAAGTCTGAAATTCTTTGAGAGGTACAGCATTGGTGGACAAAAAAATATTATAAGAATATATTGGAGATTAAAAGTTGTGGTGAATTTTGTAGTATTAGAAGTTTTATTGAATTCCTTCTTATATAAATTCTTTAATAGAGTTTAAGAAATATAATGTATCCTTATTGAAAGTACAAGGTATTTTCATTTTTAAGTGGCAATAAATATTAAGAGAGTGGGCTCACTATTCATCGGTTTGAGCTTAAATTTTTACCCTTTAAATTTCGTGTAATGCATCGCATATTCTAAAATTATTTACATCGTTTAAAAATGTTTTGTATTGACTAGAGCATGGGATACACATGCAACGTACGTGTTCGAAAACTAGTATAAAAAACACTCCTGACCCCTTTGAACTTATTTTCACTGGTTAGAAGGTAAGGTAGCCATGTATAGCAAGTTTGTATTTTTAGTGTCAATCATGTGCATTGTAGTGGCGTGTGTCACGGGTCAGACACCTGTGGGTGCTAAGGGTAGTACTCCACCAACTGCTTCCCCCACTGAGCCCAAAAATCCTTTCCCTGCTAAGGCACCAGCCACGGCTCCCACTACCCCTGTTGTTACTGCACCAATATCAGCAACACTAGCTAAAGCACCAACCAGTTCTCCACTAGCGGGAGTGCTTTGTTTGGAAAGGGTGTTTCCGGTGAATCACATGGTTGAGTTGGAGGAGCTCATAGCTAGTGACCGAGCTAGGCACGCTCGAATTTTGCAGAGTTTCTCTAGTGGAATCGTTAATTTTACACTTATCGGTTCCTCCGACCCTTTTCTTCTCGGTTATCTTTCTTACTACGATGGCTTGAAAAGATTAACTAGCTCATTTTGTTCTATTATTGTCTTTGTTTAATATTTCTACACTACCAATATTATTGACCGTCGTCGTTCTCTGATTTCTATGCTTAGCTATAATTTTTGCATTTATTATACAAAAGTAAAACTGGGATCTCCACCAAGAGAATACAATTACAAATTGATACTGAAAGTGATATCTCGTGGGTTACATGTAGTTCCTGTAACGATTGTCCTCAAATAAGTGGATTCGGGGTAAAACTTCTTTTCCTTTATACTATTGTTAGTTCTTCAGTTTCTAAATTATGATATAACTACCAAATTATTCTTTCAGAATCTCTTAACACTATTATGTACTTGTAGGTTGAGCTGAACTTCCATGACACTGCCAGCTCATCAACTGCATCTCTCATCTCTTGTTCAGACCAAATGTGTGCTTCGGCTCAGTGCTCTAGTGAGACAAATCAGTGTGCTTACACCTTGCGTTATGCAAATTTGAGTGGCACAATCGGCTATTATGTGTTTAATAGGGAAGGTGCTCCTCATACACATGTTTAACAATAATATATATGTGAGATTAATATATTTTTACAAAATTGACATGGAATGCACGTGCGACGCACAAGATACACGTGCGGCACACGAGATGCACGTGCGTCGCACGAGATGCACGTGTGTCGCACGAGATGCACGTGTTTCGCACGAGATGCACGTGTGTCGCACGAGATGCACTTGGTATATACTGTAAATGTTATTGACCATCGTCTTTCTCTGAGACATAAAGACATAAGAATTTATCAATATATTTCAAGTTTTTACTAATCAAGTTTTTGATTTAGTAGCAAACCACACTTCACCTAAACAGCTAGTTGAATCATTTGAATCAACGGAAATGCAAACTCACATGGACAAAGTGGCTTTGTTGAAAAGCAACTAGTCTTTTGGAAGTTCAATACCTCCCAAATATACACAATGACTTCATATCAATATATTTTTCAGAAACATGCTTAGTAGCAAATAAATAATATTTACCCATTTTCTAATCTATCACGTTATCCCATATGAAAGTCTAAAAGGAATAGTTTTAGAGGGTTTTAGTAAAGGCCAAAGTCATAGATGAACCCCTGAAATTGTCCTGATTTTTTATTTAGGCCCCTCAACTGAAATGTTGACCATCTGGACCCTCGAACATAAGATAAAATGTGTCATTTGAACCCCTCGTGCCAGCTGGGCACACGCGTGTAGTCCACTTGCAGTGACATGGAAAAATAGACCAGTGACATGGAATATTTGACCAATAAAAATAAGTCATGTCAACAAAAAAATTAATTTAAGAAAAATTAATAAAAATCTGAAAAACCCAACCCATCCTCTCCGATAGCCCACTTCACCGCTGCCACTGCCGCCGCCGCCCCACCACCGCCGCTTCAAAATTTATTTAAGTAATTAAAAAAATGGTGCTGTTTTTTGTCGGAGATTTATTTAAATAGATTTTGAAGCGGCGGCGGTGGTGATGGGGGCGGGGAGGCAGTAGTGGCAACGGCGGTGGTGAAGTGGGCTATCGGAGAGGATGGGTTAGGTTTTTCAATTTTTTTAAATTATTTAAATAGATTTTAAAATAGAGTTTTTGTTAAAATTTTAATTTTAATGATTAAAAATTTTTAAAAAGGAAAAAATTTGGTAACTCACGCTCTGTTTTAAGCGGTGCAGTTCACGCGTGTGCCCAACTGGCACGAGGGGTTCAAATGGCACATTGTATCTTATGTTCGAGGGTCTAGATGATCAACATTTCAGTTAAGGGGTCTAAATGAAAAATCAGGATAAGTTCAAGGGTCCATCTATGACTTTCGCCTAAATTTTATCTAGAAACTAACTAGTCCCAAATTGATTATTCCAAAAAAATTGCAAAACCATATTCTACCAAAACATATTCAATATTCACATATATTTTTTCAAAACTAAAACAAGAACCAATTGTCCCAAAACCAAACCATTTGTAAATCCAAATGCTCAATTCTCTTTAACTATTTTCTTCTATGCCAACTCTGGAGTCACCCTATCAGCTGCTTTCTTTGCCTACAAAGAGGACAAAGGAGACTTACATTATTTATAAGAAAGTAGAACTGACAAATGGGTGGGGTGGGTCAAATTTGTATTGGTTGCATTTTGACCCATAATCCAACCCGTTTAAATTCAGGCGGGTTTGACACGTGATTAAAAATGGGTTGATTTTGCTGCCTCTATAAAAACCTTAAGTAGGAAGGGACACCCTAGAGTCTAGAGGGTCATTCAACAAAAGTCGAAAATCAAATTTGATGAACAATTGAAATTGAAATGAGCTTTAGAAGGAGGAACAAAAATAGATTTACCTCTATGTCCCAATTTGTCCTCAGAGTAACCACTAAATAAATCAGGGCTTGAGCAAGAAGTGATAGAGTGAGCCCCAACCAAAGTCCCTTTTAACAACATCAGAAAAGTATAAATATCATCAGTTTTGTCATAATACATTAAAAAATTATGTTTCACAGACTCTCCAGAAATACTCTCACGCCCGTGTCAGATCCTCAAAAGATGCACTATTTTTGGATGATCCGAGAGGCACCATGTGACATTTTTGGTGAGTCTGTTGTCATAATACATTAAATGTACGGACTCTCCATAAATGCTCCCACGCCCATGTCGGATCCTCAAAAGATGCACTACTTCTGATAAATCCGACACGTACCATGCGGCATTTGGAGAGTTCGAGCAAAGTAGTTAAAGAATTAAACAAAATGCAAATAAAAGGAAATGCATGAAGTACCTTTCCTCCAAAATGGGAGAAAAAAGCTAATACAATACCAGCAGGTATTCCCCATAGGTAATAAGCTCCCAAATTAACAATTGCACCTATTTTTTGCCAACCAACCCCTCTAGCAATACCTAAGATTTTGCATATAAAGACTTGCATTATTGGAAATATAAGATATTTGCAAAAAAGGCTAAAGAAAATGTCTTTTTTGAGGATTTAAACAAACCTGAAAGTACAGATTGATTTGCATCTATGAAGTGCGATCCTGCTATAAACATTAACATTTCCCCTACATATGTTACTACTTCTTCCTCATTGCTATAACAATATGCCCACAATTTACGAACCGAAATAATGAAAATTGCTACTATAATTCCTTCTGCGGTAGCTAAGAATAATGCAGTATACGTTGCTATACGAGCTGCTTTTGGTCGTCCAGCGCCTAATTCATTCGAAACTCTTATGCTGATGAGGAAAAAAGACAAAATGTGAGAAATAGTTATAAGGTAGTGTTGAAAGAAGCTTGAAAAGGAAAATGTGCAAGTATGAAACTCACCTTGTGGCACCACTTAGTCCAAAAGGCAACATGTATATCATTGTAGATATATTCAAGCTGGAAAAATGCATATAACAGTAAGTTAACATGCGCGAAATATGATAGAAACATGATGTTGAATGTAATACTGCCAATGTGTTCAAGAACTAACCTGATGGAAAGAACCGAGGTTTCTAGTTTTGGATTTGGAAGAAGACCGGATAACAAAACCATCATTTCAAACGACCAACACTCCAAGCTGAATCCATAGAAATAAAAAAAAAGAAACTAACATAAATTGTCGCCCATCAAAATAATAGCCAGAAAATGTATATTTGTTCTAAATTGATGTATAATATACATAAAATATACATTTTTGATACAAAATAGTGTATATTTGGCTAGCGAATGTAATTACTTTTGGCAAACCGGCCAAATGTGTAACTTGTCCATAAGAAAAAGGCGTATTCGTTTATTCGATTGAATTATATGTCTATGCATTCTTTAGTAGAAGTGACAGAGGATTACCAAACCATTACGGCTGAAGGAATAGCTAGTCTAAGATATCTCGGGATATCATATAACGCTGCAACTGAAAATCCGGTCCAAGTAACTTTGCAAGAAGGAGATATCCTAATATATGCAGCTAGCAGAAACACGTTAATCCAGTAAGATGTAGCGTTAGCCAGAGCTGCCCCTTTGTTGCCAAGGCCGGTTTTGAGCACGAGAATCCAACAAGTGAATAAATGCAACAAAGTAGTGGCTCCTGCGGTAAGCATCATAGGGAGGACGTTGTTTTGCGCTTGTAGGAACCTAATTTGACATTGTAATAGTCCATAGGCAAAGACGCTCGGGATCATGAATCGTGCATAATTTCCTGCTTCGGCTGCTATTTCCGGATTTTGTCCCAAGATTACAAGAATGTGTCCTGCATTTGCCCAAATATAGGCTAAGGGAATGCTAACTAAAAGAAGAACTATCATGGCCCTTTGCATATGAATACCAAGCATATGATATTGCTTTGCACCATATGATTGACCACATATTGTGTCCAATGCACTCCCCATTCCTGCCTGATCAAGAAAAACAAAATAAAAAATGCGATGTTCAATAAGTAGATTTTAAACTAATGAGCAAATTAAAGAAGCAACCAGCTAAATATAACCTCTACCAAATTCCTTTACTACTCGTCGACTCTCTTACCTTATTAGCCTGTATAAAAAAAAACGACAGCTTTCTGTATTTTGGAAACAATTCGCGTCTACTCTTAATGGCATTATTTTGTAGCCCAGAAATGTCATGTTAAGTTCCAAAGGTCTTTCTTGCTTTCTTTCATAAATTTTGTGTCTAGTCAAATGTGTGCCACATAAATTGAGACAGAGGGATAGCATATAAACTTAATTTTCATGCTTGTTAGTTTCAATACAAGTGCTTTTAGCTAATCTGGCAGAGTAATGTAAATCCTATAGAACAGTTCATGAACTCCCTTTGAAACATTTGAAGTCTTATACAGTGTTATCAAGGGCAAAAAATGCAAAAAGCTTTAAGGTCCATTGGGCTTTAAGCGTACAACGCAAATAAAGTGTGAGCTTTATTGAAGAAAATGGAGAAAAAAAAATATAAATATGTGTAGTCCAAGATTAATAATTATCAGTATGAATAAAAAATATATGGACAAAGAAACTGAAATAGAAATACAATAAAGTGAAGTATCATTGTTTAGTGTCGCCTCTTCCTGATTACGCTCATTGGCAAGAAAAAGTACACCTTAGAACCTTAATGACGACACTAAAGCGCCTGTCAAACGAGGCGAAGCGCTCTTTTGCAGCTCACTTCAGTACTTAAGCACGCTTTAAGCGCGCCTTTGACAACACTCTCGTCTACATGTAAAAAAGGATAGAAAAGATGTGAAACACATCATGAAGCAGAAAATGAAGTTGAAAAAAGACTTACCAACAAGCTGAAACCCGTGACAGTGGCAAAGGAAGTAGCCATTGAAGCACCAGAAAGAGCTAACTCTCCAAGATGACCAACAAACATCACAGAAATCACCTGTAATAAGTAGGGGTTACAAAATTAGCCCATGAAAGGATAATCCTTCCAACCCCTTAAGTTTGGGCAGGTTATTTTGACTCGTCAATTTATTAACTTAGCTCGTTTAATCTGTTCAAATTCAGCGTAACACGCTCATCTGACACCCCTACCTGTAAACAATATAGCAGAAGATTGACTGACATTAAAGGCCCTGCTAATGCCAAAATCTTCTTCGCTTCTTCAAGAAAATCATCACATTTTCTCTTATTCTTGGATTCCTCATTTCTTGAATTTGATACTAATAGTGGACACTCAAGGTCTATTTCCCTTCCTTGAATATCCATTTTTTCCTTCCTCAAATTTATCTTCACAATACACAAAATGGCTTTAAGTTTGGAGCTTAAAAAGGTCATAATAAAAGATTCAAGTTCTAATAGCTTTAGCCTAAATTTGAAAAGAAGAAAACAGGATATGTATAAAGGAACAGATATTTTGCATATAGTAATCTTTATTATAAAACATTTGGGATATATCAATAAGGACAAATTTAATTTCTTTTCTTAACTGGGGACAGACATAAAATAGGAATAGGACTTTTTGTCTAACTTGTAATGTTCCAAAACAAGATGGTACAAAACATCTTTTGAGGCCCTATAATCCAATGAATGTGGATAAAATATGGATGATTTTTATAGTCTGCTTGGCAAGTTTTTGGTAAGCCAATTTTTATTTTTATTTTTTAAACTGCTTATTTTAGATAGTTCAAGTGTTTGACAAAAATTTAAAAAAACGAAAGATAAGTATTTTTGAATGGTTTGAAAGGAGAAGTGTTATAAGCATTGAATGGAAGCCCGGGTAAATAGCACAATAACTTTAACTTGTAAATAGCACGATAACTTTAACTTACTTAAGATAGTGAAATTTCTTGTTGCATAAATAGCAACCGCAAAAGCTGAAAAAAGTAGCTTCTCCAGCACTTCTAAATTGCTGATATGATATTGATACAAGTGATTTTTAAATCGATTAGCCAAACAAATAACTACTCTCTAAAAGTACTTTTTCGGAAAACACTTTTTAAAATAGATTGATTTGAAAGAAAATAGGCAAAGCTTGACTAATTATTACAAGAAAGTCACTTTTCTTTATTTTGTGATAGAATGTCATTCTATTCTTTGTCATTTCACAAACACTCACTTATTCCACTCAAGCGATAATTCCTGCCACTTAACTGACATTACAATATTCTACCCTTGGCAAAATCACAAACATTAAAAAATAATTACCAATTATAACCTGTATGAGGATATCCGGTTCACTGACGTTATCCAATAATCAAAGTGGTATACCAAGCGTTTTTGGTATACAGGCCAAAGCGGACAATACCTCACAAGTGTAGAAAAGGATATGGCTAAAGAAAAGGTATACAAAGCCTTTGAAAATTTTCTTTGGAAAGTGTCTTTTGTTCTTGTTTGAAAGAATTGCAGTTCTTTCTTTGGTTGATTCAAAAGCTGGTAATGCAACTTTGGAGAGTTGCTTTTCTTCAGTGGAGAAACTTCTAGTTCATGTCTTTGTGAAGATGAGGGAGAATTCAAAAAGAAAATCATAAAAAGCACCAACTCGTACAAAGCATCCGCGTTCAAACAGGGTCCTGGGAAGGACCGCAACCTAAGGAATTAATAAGCGGTAATCAAGAGCAGTATAGAACTAATACATTCATTCATGTCAACCTCCCTCTTTGAGAGAAGAAAAAGAGAGTACTCTTGAGCAGTTCCATAGTCATTTACATATAATTCCTCGTGCTGTCGTGCCCGAGGAAGATAAGACAAAGGGGAAACTGAGCCAGTTACAGTCATCATATACTAAAGCAAACAAAGAAGAGACCAGGGAACACTAAACAGCAATTAGCTTTTCAAAATTCCTAAATTATATGTAGAACAAAAGGATTAGCATTATGTATATACTCGTAAAACTTTATTACTCGTTGCTTACTCTGCTGCTGCCGATGGTAGTATTGTCAAACTGTTAGCGGTTAGTTCTTCTGATGACGACTCAAACTTAGGATCAAAGCTCATTGTATAATGGAATTCAATTTGTAGCCGCTGATGAAGAGGTGTCGATGCCATCAATCCCTTCTTCACATCAACTTGTAACTCCCTAATAGGGATTGCCGCCAAAAAACCCTTAATATACTCTTTGCACGCGTCTTTACCTCTATAAATGATGTTGTTTTCAGGTACCATGTCTTCCAGCATTTTATCGGTGCCATTGGTGTTAATGACAATTTTTCCCTCATCAACAGCCTCTTTCACATCAGTTTTCTCTTTCAATATCGTTGTATCTTTGTCGAATTTGAGGATATAAGCCTGATTACAACCCTCATAAAGCCTCTCGCCCAGTGTGTCAATGATATAGTACGCGTCTTTTTCAACTTTGAGGATAAAGAAGTGGTCATTCCAACTCACTATGTAACAGGGAGTTTCTTGAGCGGATTTAGAAATCTCGTCCCAAATGTTGTCGAAAGACATGGCACCGTGAAGGAAGTCGAATCCTTCCACTTCTTCGATTCCTTCGGGATGAAAGAACCCAATGAATGATTTTTCTGAAGCTACTGAGAGTGGAAGGACTTTAGCTTCGAGGACCGTGTCGAGGTCGAAATGCTTATCTGGGAAACGTTCTCTGTAGGTCTTGTTTTCACAAAGATCCCTCCACTGAAGCGAGCCTTCGCGGATAAGACAATCAAGTTGGGACTTGATAGGCATATCTTTAGGATTTTGGTGGAACCAATCAGCAATCACGGCAACTAAGGCTGTACAAGCGCCTTCACCTGCAGCTCGTTCACTTCGTTGATCAATCGAAGCAAAGAAGATCTGAGTTTCCAGCTTCATTTGACCATCACGGCTTATTATCTCTTTTTGTTCCCAATTACCCACAGCAAAACTGTCATCTCCAAACTCAGAGACTGCAAATCGGTTTGCAGAACCTTCCTCGGATTTGCACCACTGCAAGAATTACATACATTGGTAAGAGGACTAGTTATGACTTAATACAACTATACAAGTACAAATAGCTACTAGGGAAAGTTATCAAGCTCTGTCATCTTCAATACGAGGGGTACATTGGTGTACAAGTAATAGCAGATTGATCAGAGCACGAAATAAAGATAATAAATGAGACTACGCAAATTCCATTTAGATACTGGGATAATCAAGGGGATTTTTTCATTTTTGGCCCGTCGGCCGAAATTAATTACTGGCGCTAAGCCAAAACATACAAACTAATACACTAATTATGTATATTTTATGTATACCATACAGATATTATATGTATATTTATACTTGATATGCAAAACCTATACCGTTGCTGTCCATTATTCTTCTAAGCGGTCCAAAAATGTAATGATCCCATAATCAAACGTGACAAAGAAAAGAACGAAAAGTGGACACATACCCCTGAAGAAGATTCATCAGAGCAAAGCTGTCGGCGATCAAAGTCTATATCGTCCCCACCATCCTCTCCATAATGTTTCTTCAACAACGGCTCCCCCTTGCTTTTTTTAGAAGATCTGAAACTCAACTTCCTCTTCCTCCAGGGAAGAATGCTGCGTTTTGAACTCTGCTCTGTAGATTGATTTGGTAGTGCTGCAGTTTTATACGCTGGTACATCTGAAATATGAGGGCTATAGTGGACTAAGTCCTCGTCTTCGCTGCCACTTGTGTTCGAGTAAAATGATCCACCAGCATGGTTCGCATGGACAAGTGATTCATAACTAAATGACTTCTGAACACTTGTATCCTCTTTTCCTTCCTCTGATTCTCCTTCTTCGGAATCATCATCAAGTGAATCTGTATCCACTCGGTAAACATAATCGGGATCCTCACTTCTCACTGAGTTCCTTCCATCACTGCTGCCTTCCTCTTCATGATATGCCTTCTTCTGTCGCCTAACAGATAATCCTTTGAAAAATTTAACTTTCCGGAGACCTGCTTTAAAAGAAGAACCCTCATTTCTGTCTGTCAACAAAACATTTCCAGGGTTTGGAGATACTGGAGCAGACATGGTAAACTTTGGAATGGTCTCTGAAGCTTCACGTGTGTCCCTCAATTCCACAAGGTTGAGTGATAGCTGTCAAACATGAACATGTCTTCAGGAAACAGTCGCAGATATATAAATGAAGGCATTTTCATTTTTGGCCCCTCACCAAAATTAATTACGGGCGCTAGCCAAAATATACAAAACATATACAATGCTTATGTATATTATATGTATATTTATGTATATTACAAGTATAGTTATACTTAATAGACAAAACCTATAAATTTGCTGGCTAGTAATTTTTTGGGGAGGTCCAAAAATATAATCACATGGCTGAAGGAATACGGGAGAGCAAGCAAAAAATGTGCTTTATTTTCTCTTACACAAAGTGAGAGGGAACTCTTGAAGCTGCCAATAGAGGCTTCCAAAGGAATGAAAATTTCAATGCTGTCTTCTTTTTCTCCAGCTACTGAAGCAAAGTCCGCAAGGTTCAATGTCGCAGCAGCAAGTATGGGTACCTTCTGATCTGGTCCTTTGTTTGTACACTGATTCAGTATAAGTATGAATAAGTACGGTAACCAACAGTTCACAGAGAACCACAAGGAAGGGAGTAGATGAAAATGAAATTGAACACAAAGATAAGGTGTTCAATTCAGAAATTAGTGCAGATGAAAGCTAAACTGAAAATAAAGGATTAGCAATAGGAACTAAAACACCGATTGCATTGAAAGACAAGCGATTATCATGAACGACAAGATAGGTTGAGACTTGAGCCTATAGGAGAACAAAAAACTATGCGTCAGTCCCAAACAAGTTGGGATCAGCTATAAAGAATTCACTATTCCATTAAGTTCAACTCATGTCATCATCATATTAAAAAAAGTTAGAAGAGAAAATACACCGATTGGATTGAAAGACACGCGATTAGACAAGATAGGTTGAGACTTTGAGCCTATGGAAGAACAAAAAACTACGCATCAATCCCAAACAAGTTGGGATCAGCTATAAGAATTCACTATTCCATTTAAGTTCAACTCATGGCATCATCATACCAAATAAAAGTTAGAAGAGAAAATAAGTTACATATATCTAACTAAATATAATAATAACAATAATAATGATAAAAATAATAATATTAGAAGTCTCTAACAAGACCAAAATATATTCCCAACTAGTAGATATGACCTATGTGAAAAAATAATAATATTAGAAGTCTCTAACAAGACCAAAATATATTCCCAACTAGTAGATATGACCTATGTGAAAGAATTAGCCATAAGAGAATTCTTACCATTCACCATTAACACCTTCCCCGGATGCACGGAGCTTAGTACACCGGGCTGCCCCCCCCCCCCCACCTTTTTCTTTAATAACCATTAACACCTCCTCTTATTGTTTCTTCCCTTTAAAAAAAAAAAAGTTGTTGGATGCATAAGGCAAACAACTACGGAAAGGCATATTCTCCAAGGTGCTTAATCAAATGCTACAATTTTTAATTTAATCATAGACTATGGTAGTACTGTTTTATTTTTTCTTTCCAAAAAGCACAGCTGTATATGTCTAGGAGAAAAATATGAATGACCATACAAGGTGTCTCACCATCCACCATATAACATCAAAATAAATGACCTCCACAAGCTCAAAAGGTAGATCCATTAAAAGGCAATCATTACATTCCTGAAGGCTTTAAAAAAAAAGCTTTTGACTCCCAGTGCATGTCAGGAATAATATCTCCATTGTTCAAAATTTTAGACAGCAATATAACAAAAGTTGAACCTCACTTTTAAGACAGTGACGTGTCTGGAAAATTATACTATGTATATAAAAAAATTATACACTTTATATTGAACAGTTTTAGCGAAATTTCTCACTTTGCCACTGTTAAACCCCCTAAGTTGTAATAAAACTCAGTAAAAACCATATTGATGATGAAGAGGCTCATACAGATGCTTTTGCAATATACTGAATTACCATGATCAAATAATCAAACCAAGCCTAAATTTAACTAATAAAAGAAAAAATAAAGTGTCATAATATAATTTTAGGAAATTCAAGAAATATTCATCCCAAAAAAGTTGTATGACATGATCAGGATTCATAACACAGTGCAACTATCAAGAAAGGCTTACCCCCTCTTAATTCTCTACCCAATTTAAGACAACAAAGGCACCAGCACTAATAGTCAAGATATCTGATCCAATTCAGTAATTTTCTGATAACATACAGTCCTAAATAACTACTTCCTCCCATCCAAAATAATTGATATTTTAGGCTTGGGCACATCGATTAAAAAAATTCATTTACTCCTAAAAATTAAGAGGATTTTGAAAATATCCTTAATTATGATTTTCTTTTCTTTTTAGGTTGACATAGTTATCATTTAATTTGTATTTTGAATTAGGAATGTCTCAAGGGCAAATTTGGGAAAAAATAATTAAATACCTTCTTGATTTTGTGAAAGATCAATTACTACGGGAGTCAGTATACAACAACTACTACGCCTCAATCTCAACCAAGTTATATAAAAAAAAAAAAGTTTAAGTCAGAAAAAAAAACAAAAGGATCAGAGGTAAAAAAGTAAATAAATCCAAAGTTAAATTTTTTGTTTTTTCTGTTTCACTTAACAGACAGAAACCCAAAAAAAAAAAAACTAATAGGAGCATAGGTAAAAAAAAATAAAAAAATCAAGAACTCACATTGAAGACAGTAAAGGCAACTTCCCAAGGATGAAAAACAGCATCTTTACAACCAGTAAAATTACAAACACTTTGAAATTCTTCATTCCATTCAACAACACCATCATCTCCATTTAAACACTCTTCCTTTGTATAATTCTTCTTAACATTTCTCCTTGTAAATGAACTCAAATTCAAAGAATTACCCTTTGATGAACCTTTCCACTTAATTTCAACTCTTAATTTATCAAAATCTTGAAACCCCACTTGCTTATTTAACAAAAAGTTTAAACCTTTAAGACAATTAACACTAATTTTTGCCTCAAATTTTTTTGATAATGATATTGGTGGCCATGGTCTCCACTTCATCATCTTCACAACCATTTTTTATTTTTTTTTGCTTTTCAAGAACCAAAAAATATTAAAAAGATCAGTTTTTTGTACTTAGTATAACCCCAAATCAAGAAAATACAATAAGGATCACTCTTTTGTGTTTTTTTAGAGGGAAAAAAAGTGAACTTTCTTGGATAAAATGGGATTTAAAGAGGTGTTATCTTCACAACCATCTTATATTTATTATTTTTGCCTTTCAATCAACAAGAAAATACTCAAAAAGATCAATTTTTTGTACTTAGTATAACCCCAAAACAAGAAAATACAATAAAGATCACTCTTTTGTTGGATAATTGTGAGATCAAGAGTGGATAAAATGAGATTTTGGAGGAGATTAGGTGTTATGTTAAGAGGGATTATGGTAGTTAGTTTGGAATCAAATGGTAGAGAGAAATAAAAGGGAGAGAAATTGTAGGTAGTGGAAAAAATAAACACAAGTAATGTCTCTATTTGTAGTACTAGGAGAGTTGTTGTAGACACTATTTGTATAGCACTAGTTTTTTTTTTTTTTTTTTTGGGTGGGGGCGTGGGGGGGGGGAGGGGGGAGGGGTTTTTTTTTTTTTTTTTTTTTACCATTTTGGTGGATTAGTTTATATTTAAGGAAAAAAATCCAATGCTACATTTAAGATTACTAAGATTTGTGAAAGATAAGGTTATATCCTTCTAAAATAAAGATAAAGATATAACTCGTTCATCTTTAATTAGAGGTTTTGAATTTGAGCTACGGATATAGAATTTTCTTTATTAGAGAGCTCTCCGGAAAGTGAATTTTTTTTAGTAGAGAGTAGGGGTGCACATGAACCGGGTTGATTCGGATTTTTTAAATACCAAATCAAACCAAGTGCGTTGAGTTTTTAAATTTATACACCAAACCAAACCAATAAAATTCGAGTTTTTCAACCTCGGGTATTCTCGGGTTATTCGGTTTTCTCCGATTTTTTGGGGTTTTTTTCCGGAAAAGTCTTCATACAAAACATATAACTTTTACTTCAACTATTTTTTTAGTCCTAGTAAGATACAATTATATAATTAAGATGTTTCTTAAGAAAATAACACAAAATGTGAGATGAGTGATGACATTGTATTAAAATATTCAATAAAAAAGATAATAAAATCAGTTAAAATAAATATTGTTAATTAATAAGTCATAAAGAAAATGGCCATAATCTAAAAGTACTAAGTCACGCTAAAATAAGTACGGCTAATAATTATTAATTATATGACCAAGAAAAAAATTAAGTTATGTATTTTCATTCTGTAAACCAATTATGCAAATCTAAAGAATAGATATCCAACATCATTATCATTCCTAGTGGTAGAATTGAATTTCTTTTGTTAGCATTAGTGTTGAGTTGGTTTCGGTTTGGACTTTATTTGAGTTACTAATATCCGTGGGATATAAAATTTATTGACATTCAAAATTCTAAGGTCAAGCTTGAAATATAATAAAATAAAATACAAAAAACTACGAAAAAATTTAAGAAATATGTATAAATTACATTACAAATAAATATTTTTATGTATAAAATATTTTAAAAAATGAATGCATGTAGTGTTGGGTTGGTTTGGTTTGGTTTGACTTTTTTTAGCTAAAACCAAACCAAACCAAACTAATTATGATTGATTTTTTTTCCAATACCAAATCAAGTCAAACCAAACCACTGTTCGGGTTTTTTTCTCGGTTTGATTAGATTTATCGATTTGGTTCGGTTTGTCGGTTTACTCTGTACACCCCTAAGACAGCGCTCCACAAAATAAAATTCTCCATTGAAAATTTATAGTATTAGTTGAATCCTGAAGTAGGTAGGGGCACCCAAAATAAAAGGAATTATTTTTGTAAAGTGGTTATTTTTCTTTCTTTTTTTTCCTTTTTTGTTTTGGTGAATAATTTAACATTTAAGGAAAAAATCAAATGTTACATTCAAGATTAATAAAATTTGTGAAAGATAAGATCTTATCTTTTTAATCTAAGAATTGTTAATACAATATAACTTGTTTATTCTTAATCAGACTCTCGATTTTATGTTCCAGAAATAGGATCTCCTATAGTAGGGAAAGCTTTACCCTCAAAGTCTAATTTTCCAACTTGAACCACATTAATTAGGAGCCAAAGTGGGACCGGACACTGGACGGGAAAAAAATAATTTTTTATTTTTATTTTGGTGAATTAATTTACCTTTAAGGGGGAATAAATCCATCTGCATTCAAGATTACTAAAAGTTGTTCAAGATTAGATCTTATCCTTCTAAATTAAAAATTGTCAATAAAATATAACTCTATTCTAATCGGAGGTTTTAATATCGAGTTAAAAAATAGAGTCTCCTTAGCTTTGACAAGGAACATTTTATACCAAAAGCGGGACTTTGCAACGTAAATTCGCATTGGTTGGGCACCAAAGCAAGGATCAGAAACCAGGCGAGAAACATAAACAAATATATTATTTTTTTGTATAGTTCTTTTTCTTTTTCTTTTTTGGTTGTGGAAGGAGGGAGGGGGTTATTCTGTTTTGGTGAATTTTCATTCAAGGAAGAAAAAATCAAATGTTTTATTGCAAAATCCAAATTAATAAAGCATGTTAAAGATCAGATCTTATCCTTCTAAGATAAGAATCGTTCTTTCCCGTGTCTTTTGGGTCTTTGTAAAAATTTAGAGTAATTTTTAGATAATCTTTTACGTTTTAGAGTTGGGAAATAACGTATTCTGGTACGATAACAATAACATATCCAGTATAATCACATCAGGTGGGATCTAAGGAGGGTAGACCTTGCCCCCACCTTTTGATGGAAAATAATGTGTTCTGGTAATTTCAAATATTATAGAACTTCATAATAGTTTTTCTATTGTAATTTTTTTATTTGTAAAGAATTTGTAGGTGTGAGTTTTTAAATAGTAGAATAATAATGTGAGAAAGACAAAACGCTAGAAAATGTACGTGACACACAATTGTTTTTAGCAAAAACTGAAAAAATACAAGCTAAGCAACACCTCAAACGGGGAAATTTTAGTCGTAATCAAGATTTTGTAATGAAAAGGAAAACATTTATAAAGAAAATGTGATTAAAAGTTTCCAACAGAAAGCTAAAAGTAGCATTGAAGCAAAACTAAAGAACTTTTTTTAATCCCTTTTAAGTGTATTTCAGAGTTTTTGAGAATTTCGACAATACGTATCTTTTAGTGCTTCTTGACATTTAGGTTTGGTAGTTTATTTTCCATTCAGAAACGTAAAAGGGAGTGAAAGGATTAGCTAGAAACTAGAATTACTTAATTAATTTTTGGGTGAGATCATTTTGACCCCTAATTTTGTTTTAAAATTTAAACTCACCGCTCAACTATGAATAATAGTCCTTCTCTCTTCTTTCTCCTATGTCATTTTTATTTTACCCTTGACATTTTCACTCCTCCATCTATGTAATATTTTTTTATATTATATAGAATTTATTATTTTAACGTAGGTATGTATAGTTCTTTTTTATTTATTGAAATTCATATTATAAGTAGAATAATCCTTTTAATATTACATGGATTAAGTAAATATTATGTATGTACATGCATATGCGCGCACACACACATATTACCTATTATTTTTACATATATATGTATATGTATATTTAAGTTTCACTTCTCTCTTATTCTCTACTGTCAATATATAAACGAGTTTTGGTTTTTAATAATGGAATATTTTAAATTATAATTTAAAATTCATTTATAATATAAATAGATAATCTTTTAGGAATTTGTTATAGAATATACCTCCATTTTTATCAATTATTTTGTATTACTGCATTGTAATATATTTATTAAAGTTATTATTACATATTATTTATACTTGTATAAATAGATATTAGAATTTTGATTATGATTAATAAAAAAATTCTTATTCTTCTCATTTATTTCATTATAGAATGACATTAAATTATATACTTAACTAGTATATCTCACTTTTTTTCTATCTCGAAAATAATATTTAATTTCTTAAAGAAAATTTGTTACATAGATTAAAGAGATTAAAGAAAATCATGATTTTAAAGAAGTAAAAGAGATAAAAAAAAAAAAAAAAAAAAAAAAAAAGACAAGTTGATAATTTAAGGGTAGAATAGGAATTTAAGAAAGTCAATTAGGGTAAAGGTGGGAGAATGACTATTGTTCAAAGTTGAGGGAGGAGTTTGATTTTTAAAGCAAAGTTGGAGGGTGAAAATGATTCTCATCCATTAATTTTTAGATAAAACATCTTGCAGGCGGTTAATAGGAGATTTATAGACCTTATAATAAAATGACTCACCTTTTTCTTAGGAATTTTACGTTCTTAACATGAATTAAGCTGTAAATTTTGGGAATTTCAAACCTTTTTATGTTAATCCTTAATTGCAAAATTTACAATTAAGGGCTCATTCCGTTGTGGTATAAGAAAAATTAATCCCAACACAAAATCTCGCATAAGATAATACAGTATTTGATTGACGACATATAAGAAAAATACGAAAGGCAGCATATATAACTAACACAGAGTTTAGTTGACGATATTATATAAATGAAATCAATAATCATAGGAGTATTAAGTTATGCAGAAATTTATGTATTATTTTTGCGGAATGGAACTTGGAATAAGAGTATATGTATTAGCAATGCAGGAATTAACTATTTAAAGATAAAAATACTCTTTTAAAGTAAGTAATTCATGGATAACAATTCATTCATTGTTAATCTCCGGATAATAGTTTATTTATTATCAATCACTGCATATATAATTGATGCATTATAACCCTGCATAACTTATAAGTGAATGTAATGACCCTTTTTTTGTAAGAAATAAAAAAAAAAAAAATTAGGCAAATCTTATGTTGCAAGACATCTCTATGAAGGTTGGCAAAACTATTCTTAATATAGTTTCATAAAATTATAGCATTAAAGGATTTTATCGTAATAAAATATTAACATGTTCATACTTATATAAATTATTACTGGACTTTGTAAATTCTAATTCTACTCGACTTATTTGTTTTAGGAGTCAACGATCTCCAATTCCAGCAAAAGACAGAAAGGCAACAGAATAAAAACCTGCCGAAAATTAAGTATGCTAATTCTGTCTTACATATTTGGTCTGAAAAGTCGAATTAAAACTTCCCCAAAAATAAAAGTCAAAACCAGTTGGACTAAAATAAATTAATTTGGTTTATGCAAGTTAAACCAAAATGCTTTTAGAAACCAAAAGCAACTCAAAAGTTAAGTTTTCACGAAAAGTCTAACGCAAATATTTCTACAAAAGCTCATTAAAAAAACTATTCAAATCACACGACTTTTCTAACAATATACTAGCAAAACTAATTTTCCAAAAATAAAGAAAACAATACAAAACTCAAAACGCAATGTAAAATTTTGATGGTGATTTTGGTAAGTCCGGCACTTAATCCAAATAATGTCTGTACTCAAAACAAAGTGTTAATCGTATGGACATTAACTGGCACCTTAGCCTATATTTAATAAATAAGAAAATATACCGTCAAGGAATGTGGTGGAATAGTTGAAATTCCTCATATTTTAACCAGACGTCTAGGATTTAAACTATAAGAATGAAAAAGTAGCTTCTTGGTAGCTAGGGGACGGTATACCCTCTTAATGGGCTTATCGGGCACATATCTAAATTAGTCGAGCCAGTAAATTTTAGATACAATATGATTAAGCAAAAAAAGATTACCGTATTGAATATGTCAAACGAATGTCATCTTTCAGCTTAGAGAAGCCAAGGATGTAGTTGTACATACGAATAAGAAATTATCGAAATTTAGGTTATTCAGTATTTTACATGTCTAAAATAGGCTAAACAGCTGGAATTTGTCGTGGAACAATGTTTAAATATTTCTGGATATAGTTTTTAATGAGTCTGCACCTTTCTTTTCGGCAGTGTCATTAGTATGCACTTGTGTTTTTGCTTTCTCTTTTGTTTGCTTCTGTTAAATTACGTCATTTATGGATACTACCGAGATAGTGGCGGATAGATAGAATATCTCTACCCTTAATCAAAAGTTTCAGGTTTGAGCTTTGTTAATGAAAAAACTCCGGTAGGGAGCTAACGGTTTCGTGAAACTTTCACTGATTAACCCTTTTTGAGATTTCTCTTATAACTTATGGATCTTTTAGACCATCGTTTAAAAAAAAGGACAGTCCGGTGCACTAAACTCCCGCTACGTACGGGGTCTGGGAAAGGACCGGACTATAAAGGTCTATTGTACGTAGCCTTACCCCATGGTCTAAAGTTCCATTTTGAATAAACCGATCTTATGAGAAATGCTAGACCATGGTCTAAATTTTTGTAAACTATATCAAATGTTAGATGACAGTCTAATGTTTTATCTTTAAGGTTGAGCAATATATGAGCAAACATTAAGAATCTAACGTTGTCTGAAAGATAATTTTCCAAGGGTTATAGTTGTACAACTTTTAAAAATAGGGACAAGATGTAAATTACGGCTGAAAAAGGGGCACTTGTGTAAATTAGCCAACGCTTTTCTCTTTAATTGGACTTATATATGCACAAGAATTCAAATTAATCGGGTCTTCAAAGTAGATACCAAACACCGCGTCAGAAACCAGAAAAATATGATTTATTGACAAATCTACACGCACTTTCAGTGGTGGTTTGATTTGATGTCAACAATATGTATCAACAGAAACGCTAGTTTAATTTGAGCCGTAGAGACCACACGATTAAAGTTGTGGCCTCTAGGGCGGGGCTATTTATGACTAGAAAAATTGATCATAATGTTGAATTAATTGTCCCCCATTAGATTATAGGAAGCCAAATTTTACTTTATTTTCGATCATATTTAGAATTTTATTCATCATTTTTATACCTTACAGAGAAAATTTCACTGTAGATCCGTAAAGCTTGGGTTTTTTATTCCGATTAAAGCTTGATAATTTGTCACCAATTGGATTAGCGACGAACTTTTTATATTTAAGACATACAATTCAGTTATTAATTCCTTTTCTTGATTGTATTATTGCACACCTTTTAAAAAATACATTAATAGTCTCAATCACAAGAATATTTCATTAATTGAACAGTAAGGGAGATTTGAAAGAAATAAGATAACTTCTTCTTTTTCCAAATTGTTAATTATTTTATACTAAATTCAATTTAACAAAACAACTGCTCAATATTTAGGATAGGAGGTATGTCTTTCGCAATAAGACTTACACATCCCTGAATTGAAATAAAAAATAAATACTCAATTGAGAATTGTAATTCATATTATTAATATGTTATTATTAAAAGTTCTAAATGTGATTGTCACTAACAAAAACTAAACTTGTTCTATCTCCAACTCAAGTGCAATATTCAACTACCACGGGTCGTGATATTTAAGTAGAGGTCTCGAATACGAATTCTGAAAATAAATTTAAAAAATCACTTTTTTCTTCTACTCTTATATTCTTGGGTTACAGAAAAAAAAATGGAGAAAAGAAAGGAACCATGCTGTAATGGACCATCTATAATGCAAAATGTTACACTTGCCGTGAGGTGCAAGATCGAAATTTAACTTTCAATTCTCTTTTTCCTTCCACTACTTTATAATTGGGTCCAGAAACAAAACAAACCAAAAGAAAAAAGCAATATAATGATTGGATTATCTGATGACAAGGCAATATGTGAAACTTGCCAAGAATATGTGGACATTAATTTGTAGCATGCATGTTAGTACTTTGTTGAATACTACCTCCGTCCATATTTTACTTGTTTTGTATGGACTTGGTGCACTCCTTAAGAAATCATAAATGGAATAATAATTATATTATATCACCTATAATTATTATTAAATTATTTAATGATTGAAATTAATTAAACATAATTTAATAGTTTTGCAGTCACTAATAATTTAAAGTTTTCAACTCAACAATCAGTAATAAGGGTAAAAAAGGTATGAAATGATATATTATCTCTTAATTTTCTATACTGGATAAGTAAAAATGAACATCTATTTTTAGTGTACTGGACAATTAAATATGGACGGAGGGAGTAGTTAATTTAGAAGACATCTTACGGTTGACAATAATTCAATTTTAAAATTTAAAATTAGCCTTAATAATAAACATAACAATTTTTAAAAAGTAATGCTTGAATACTAAATTAAGGTACTCCCTTCGTCCCATATTACTTGGCCACATTACTAAAATTATATGTCCCGATTTACTTGTTTATTTACAAAAATGAAGATAAAATTAATTAAATTTTTCCATCTTATCATTAGTATTAAATGTTCTTGAAGATAGTCAATGTTGAATAGAATGTATTTATTGGAGAGAGAGAGAGGGTAAGCTAGTAAAATATATCTTTGTTTATGATTTCTTAAGGGACGCGTATAAGAGAAAGTGGTTAAGTAATATGAGTCGGAGGAAGTATTTAATAAATTAATAGTTCCAATTTCCACATCTGCACATTGAATTTATCTTCTTGGAATACACAAATAATGTGACATTCCAACTTATCCAAATTCAAAGCAGCTGTATCCTCTCCAGCACAGACATCACACAGCTTTGCATTTATCTACTTTCGCTTTAATTGATTTAGCTTTATTTTTTTACTATTATTTGTCTTCTCAATTAGCGCAACCTATAATAAGGTCAATATTTCATGAGATATTTAGGTGATAAATATTTAAGTAAAACTCACACCACATGTCGAATTGTTTATTTTGATTTCTTAAAACTTATGAAAAAAAAATAGATCATTAATATCATATGTTACATTCTCATTTTGCACATATATCAAAAAGTAAATTAGGTCGAATTTTCGAAGTAAAGAGTTAATCTGTGGTAGTGAACAAACGCAACGACTCCTTTGTCCAAATTTGTTTTGCTTTTTTGTGTTTCGAATAAAGAATAATATGATCAATTTTAAGACCAAATTGGCAAAATTAATTCATATTCTGAAATTAACATCTAATTTTTGGAAATTAAACCAAAAGTACTTATAACAAAATATATGGTTAAAACACAAATTCAATGTTCGATCGATATGCATATATGCCCAAAAGATGACAAATGTGGTCTAGATATAATCCGCATTTAGGGTCAGATATGCTATTGTCGTTTCAAGTCTGGGACTCATGCATATGTCATAATTTACCTGTGGAGCATCAATTAGATCTAATTAGCATCTAAATACTATGATTAGTATCGGGACATGCAACATGCCCCCTTACATTGCCATTTATTAACGAAGGACGTATCCAAACCATTTTACAAAGTTTATAGACAATTTAGACATTCACTCACTGTCCTCCATAATCCTAACAAAAAACAGCACCTCATACAATCATTTTCTTAGTCAAAACGCTTCTCCACATCAAAACAAACCCCAAATTAAAAAAGGAGCTTTATTGGCTTCAAAACAATATGTGCATCAATCAAATGAAAGAAAATGACGTTAATCACGTTTGATTGCAACTGGTGGAGGTTATTCTTTAGTCTTTTAATTAGACTTTACTATCCTAGACGTTAAAGAAAAACGTCCTTTTCTATTTAGAATTTTTTTTTTTCACCTTGTTATTTGGTGCTTTTTATACTTTTTGGGTCAAAGGAAATTCCACACGGCGGTAATGACTTCGCTTTTATCATCCTTTTGTTTTCCCACCTAATAATTAATGTACTTGCTTTGAAAGTTTAATTAATTTAAATTCGCATCATGTAAGTCATAATAAAGAAAGAAGCACTTTTCATAAGAATTTTTTTCATTTAAAGCTCAAATATGAAACCTTTAATAAACGATGAACGGATTCTATTCATTTCTATTCACTTTTTCATTTCAGACATAAGGAGTAGTTGAAAAACTACCCATAGCGACAGCCTTTAAAAATAAAAATCTACAAGACATGGAAACAGAGAAAATACTGTATTATATAGCCGACATTTTATTTTTAGAGAAAGTTTCGTAACTACATAATTAGGATTTAGGACTCTTCGACCTAATTCTCAAATTTAAAAAGAAAAGGAAGTACCATTAACATGACTATCTAACCCAAAGCCACGACATGTGTCCAAGCATTAAGAAAATAGGGCCAATAGATAATTAGTAAAATAGAAATAAAGTATACACCATTAATTATTCTTCATTATAAATTTAAAATTCTAGCCATGACAGTATCTATTGCCGTAACCAGAAATTCAAATAAAGAGATAAAGTAAAATTAGGCCTTCTTATACATACATGAACATGTAATCTAAAATAACTTTTAAAACTTCTTGATATACTTAATTCTTATGTCAAACGAATTTAATATATATATATATATATATATTTGAGCAGTATAATTTTTCATGAAGAAATTTTTATTGGACCCCGCCCTACCCTTTAGATCTGGCCCCGCATGGCATGTGTAATATCCCTCATAAAATATGTTGAAGCTCACATTCGCATAATATGATCATAGATATTATTAGAAAATAAAATAATTAGGCTGTTAGGCGCTGTCTTATAGTGGGCATAGTGTTGTGTCTTAAACTTTTAAGTCTACAAAATATAGTGATGCCTAAATCCATTTATGATGAGTCTCCCAAGCTCCTATGTGAACACATGTGGTACGTTTCTTGATTTTGTTCATTAGATAAAATGGTACACTATAAAAATCAAACCGACCATATTTTATTTTTTAGGACGTAGACCTAAGAAAACCTAATTACATATAATTATATAAAAAACAGCCTTCATTATAGACTGTTTGTTTCCAAGTGGTAATTCGGCTCGTTTCAGATTTTTTTTATTATGTACCAACTGAAATTTAAATGAGTTTTGACATCTTAGGAAGTTCAAATTACTTTTACTGGTGGACGATTATCAAAGCCAATCTTAAGCTAAATGTGAATATATGGCTTATGGGGTTTAGTATCACTACAAAAAAGGGGGTAATTTGTGGAGGTTGAAAGTTGCAATTCGCTGGGGTTTTGGCCTCCTCGAGCAATTAACGGAGGCCAAAATCCCCGCGAATTGCAACTTTCAACCTCCGCAAATTACCTTTTTTTTTATAGTGTATATTTTTAAAAATATAATCGTTGCATGATGAAACTCTTCTTTAGTTTCTTTTTTTAAGCAGTAGCTAATCACAGATCATTGCTCAGTTTGATCACCGAAATATGAAAATTATGAGCACCATCATGTATATTGTTGTTCAAATGGTAGGTTGTTAAATTGAGATACCAATCGATTACTTTTTTTTTTTTCGGTTTCCCATCTGATGTCCGGATCGTCCATTGCAGCAGGGCCTATTTTGGTGACAACGCTTCCAATAGGATTTTTTTCATTCCCAGAGCTCGCACCAGAGACCCCTGATTAAGGGTGGAGGGACCCCAACCATCCTACCACAACTCATGTTTGTATTTGGATATTCCTAAGTGACTGGATGGTAAATATTATTCAACGGATTTAAGTCCATCTATGAAATACTTACATGAAATCGTTGGAAAATAGCACATATTTTCATAATTTGTTTTATTAGATGCACCTTCTCCCTATATTTTTTTTTAACATTTCACTATCTTTTTGTTAAATAAACAGAAAGAAAAACAAATACTTCTAAATCGATGTGTATAATGGTCACAACTGATCACTAAGCCCCCCCCCCCCCCCCCCCCCAACCAAAAAGAAAAAAAAACATAATAGGACGTGAGAATCAAACTAATGGGTGGGATCAAAGTTTATGTCATTTTGAGGTGGTGGTTGTTAAAATGGAGCATTCACAGAGCCACTTTTATTTTCTCCCACCCATGTCTCTTGTAAATATTCCAATATCACCTATGCCTTTTAAATGTTAAATGGTTGGTACAGCTTTATTCATTTATTTATTCGTTGACAGTAAATATTATTATTTTTTAAATTTGAACGGTACGGAAACTCCAACTTTTTTTCAAAGCTTCTAATACTCGAATATTAAGTGGTAGGTTAGTAGTAAAATTTCATTTTTAATATTGTATCAAGTATACGATATCCATTGATAATCAAATTCATAATGCGAAGTACTCATTCAAAGGGTGAAGCGCTTCCTTTCAGAAATTTCTCCATTCTCAGGATTCATACTCAAAATCTCTACAGTTCAATTTGTTTCTGATTGGTTTTATGTACCATTTGAAATTTAAATATTAATTTTGACATATTTGGAAATCCAAATTACTTTTACAAGTACTAGACAATTAGAAGAGTTAATCTTTAGCTAATGTGAATAGAGCTTATGGGATCTAGTATATATATCTTTTAAAAAATAATCGTTGCATGATGAAACTCATATTTAATTTCTTACTTTAGCAATATATTAATCATAGATCATAGCTAAGTTTGATCACCAAATTAAACATGAAAATTATGAGCAGCATCTGTATATTGTTGTTCAAATAGTAGGTTGGTAAATATAATTGAGTTACCAATCTATTACCAACTAATTTTAGTTTTTCTAAGTATTTTCCTCTAAAACTTACAAGTCCACCTGACTAAATAGGTATCGATAGTTATAATTTTAGCTAAAACGATTATGAAGGTTAATCTGGTAAAGTGAGATAATTTTTAGAAGATAAGAAAATAGATAAATGGCTTTATTGGTCAATGTCAATTATATATTATATTTTGAGTGACTATGATGACACATTTACGTTCTACCACACATTTTCTCTCGTAAACTTTCCAACATCACCCATGCCTTTTAAATGTTAAATGGTTGGTACATACAAGCTTCATTTATTTATTTGCTTATTTATTCTTTGATTAGGTAATCATCATCATTTTCTTAATAAAAGTCTTGTTAGAATATTAATCACTAATCAGCTTCGCCTTATTATATATGATTTGCAGTCATGGTTAGTTGAAACAAATAGAAAAATGGATGGCCAAGCGAAAAACTATTCAAAGTCACAGTATAGCATGAACAGAGTTGCAATCTATGATAAAATTGAATTATATTGTTATTAGCAATGATCCAAGAGAGGACTATTAGCGTCTAATAATTAAGTAATACCATCTAAGCATTAAAAAAAGAAAGAAAGTTGGTTTTGTTTAATCTGTCACTCAATTGGAAAAAGATTTTAATATGAGTGTGTTTGGAAGGGAGGAAAATGTTTTTCAATTTTTCTATGTTTGATTGGTCAAAATATTTTGAAAAATATTTTTTTCTAGGAAAACAAGTTCTATAAGTGATGACATTATACGCCGATTGCCTCCTTCCCACTCCAACACCCCATCACCCCCAACCCTTTCACCTCACCCCAATAATGTTTGTTTATATTATATAAGATGTTTTTGAGATAATATTTTTTGTTTATCGAAATCATAAAATAAATAAAAACACCACTTATTTTTCAAAAAATCGTTACTAGGAAAACTCTTTCCTTCATACCAAACACACCCTTATATCTTTCAAAGGTTGTTAATTTTGTGGAATCTAGCATGTGGTTCGTTTACAATTGAACATAACCACAAGCAAAAAGTAAATCGAAATTCCACATATATATGATGGCATGCACGTCTTGTTACATAAGAACCACAAGCTAGCAAAGTTAAATTGATTGTTCACTAATATCTTCTTTGATCCTTCCTTCTTTGGACTCGTGTTAAAGAGTCCCGAAATATTATAAAAGTATATATATATAACTACAAGAGAACATGAAATTAGCTACGGTATTTGTCAATAATCCCTAGCTAATCCGTCGCTAAATAGCTCCTCGCTAATTAGATTTTCTTTTAATCCATCGCTAATCCGTAGCTAAATGATATTAGCATAGGATTTTGCTATTTAGCTACGAAATTTTGTCCATCGCTAATTCCATGTTTTCTTGTAGTATTGTAGTGGGATGGTAAATATTTTTTTGGGAAAAGAACACTGTGTGTCCACTCAGCCAAACTAATCCCACATTTAACCACTGTTTGGGCTTAATCCCACTAGGTGTCCGTTCAGCCCAAAATAATGCCAAAAAATGGCCGGTCGGCCCAAAATAATGCCAAGGCTGGCCGGCCCAACAGCCCAGCGCTTAAAAAAAAAAAACTTTTTGTGGCGACTAAATCGCCACAAATAGTCGCCACAAAAACGTCGCCACTAAAGGGCTGCTACAGCATATATACATATGTTGGAATTATATATACATTTTATATACAAGAATTATACATTTTATATGCATATGCTGGAATTAATCTTACATTTATTATACATAAATTATGCGTTAATTATACATTTATTATACACATATTATACAATAATGATACGATATTTATTTTTAACATATACAATAGTGATACATATTATATACCACAATGATACGATTTCTATGATACATTTTTTATACGTATGATGCACTTTCTATACAAGACTGATATAGTTTATATACACATGCTGGAATTATATATACACTTTCAATACAAAAATGATACAATTTTCTATTATATAACACACATTATATACACATGCTGGAATTATATATACACTTTCAATACAAAAATGATACAATTTTCTATTCTATAACACACATTATATACACAAATGATAAATATTATATACAAAAATGATACATACTTAGTGATTCATATTTTATACAATTTCTATACATTATAGATAGGTACTGATACATATTTTTACACACAAACGATACATATTATATACAAAAATCGCCTCAGAGTTTTTTGGGATATTTCTTATTAAATATACACATATTATACATGGTTTGGGATATTTAACCTTTAGTGGCGACTATTTTAATTGCCACTAAAAAGCCTGATTTTTATGTAATAGCTCTAAAAGTCGCCACAAAAAGTCTGACTTTTTTTTAAAAAAAAAAAAAAGCGATGGGGCTGTTGGACCACCCAGCCTTTAGTGGCGACTTTTTAAATTTTTGTGGCGATTAAAAGTCACCACAAAAGGCTTGCTACAGATTGGGATACCAGATGGGAATAGTTTATGGGCTAATTTTTGGGTTTGGCAATAGATGGGCCAGCGCATGGGATTATTTATGTCCCAACGACCATTTGTGTCATTTTCCCTATTTTTTTTTTTCTGTAATTAGATATTTCAAGTTCGAGTTCTAAAATGAAGTCGCCTTCGATGAAAAATATTTTACCCCAATATGAGATTTTTCAACACTAATTCAAATTAGTCGAGCCCAAGAAAATACCAATCACCGAGCGACAACACACACAAAAAATATAAGTCCCCAAAACTTCTAATCTTTCATGTAAAGCTACTTCACTTCTTTTGAAGACCCGTCACAATGCCACAGGTTAACATAAAAGAGGCCCATCAACGTAACATTCGATTGATCATATCATAGTCCAGTACAAACGCACTAGGGAAATAATTTATCTGCATTCAAAGTTTGTACATATAAAATTAATAAATGCAATATATGTGTATTTTGTACATAATTAAATTTTATATATATTTAATTTAATTTATAATTGTCAATTTTAAAGTGTTTGATTTACGGTAGACAACTAAGAGTAAGTTTTTTTTTGTTTTTTTGGGCAGTAGAGCTTGTGACATCAAAAACTGACCAATTCGTATTAGCAAAGCTTTCTTTTCATAAAAAATCTCTTTTCATCAAAATTGTGTGGGTTGACATCATGCTAATGACTTATTTCTTTTTCTTGCTTCTTTCTTTTCTTTTTCTAGTTAGATGAATAGATCAACCCTTCATGCAAAGCTTTTTCTCGTATATGATGTACCACTCACAACGCAAATGACAAATTGACACAAATAATTTGCCCATTCAAAAAAAAAAAAAAAAACGGCATATGTATAATTATACATATATTATGTATGTTTTGATATTCTAATACATGTAAATATCTTTGTCGAACTGTCAAATTTGTAACTTTCTATATGCTTTTGTGAGGGGTTGACGTTGGAGGTGGGCTTATTTCAGTTTTCAGGATGAGACTTTAACATTATTAGTTAGCCGACTAAGAAAATATCACTCGCTTAACCATAATAGTTTGTAGCAGTTTTAAGCGTATACTCAATATATAAACAATTGTATAATCAATGTCATGTAAATTATACTATTAAAATCATTGATTATACATTTCATACTAATTAAATTTGTAAAAAATAAAAATAAAATTATTTTTTTATTGTGATTTTATTGGATTGTCGTGTACTATAAAAATCCCTTTCAGAGTAGAGGGGCAAAGAAATGAATTACAAGCGTGGGATACAGTTATGACCCATTGTTCCCCATTGCTTTACTGAATTTGAAACATTTACTAAACATACCTGAATTATATGGTTCACCACATCTAACATTTATTTATTATTACTCTTTTTATAGATAAAATTAATATCATTCTAGAAGATGTTTCAACATTTATAACAGAACCCTGACTAATACCATCTTACATAAAGAACCAAATTTACCTTCAAATTCAAAGATATGTCAAGTCTTAAACCCTTTAAATAAAATTAAATAGGGGCAACACTCATATAGAGCACAAGACAAAAGCGACCCAATTTAATTATTTCATTTTCTTAGAGGCAAATCACCAATCAGCTATTTTATTATGCTTTGTTGTCATGATCATCAGTTGAAATAAAGAGAAAAATGGCTGGCTATGCACGCAAAGATGACTAATTCAAAAGATTAAAAAAAAAAAGAATTTGGGGTAGGGTTGGGGGAAGGGGTTGGAGAGGCGAGGTTTGAAAAAACTTTCCCACACCCGATGTTTACGGGACAATGGGTGGCACAATCAGTTTGGTGTCCAACCCAATTGGTCTAACAATAACTACTTCACCTATTATTTTAGTATTAACTGTCTATCTCGAAATAGAATGTGATAGAATAGAAAACCATGTTGCGCTAGCACTACATGGTCGTGTTTTTTTAAGATAGGCTTGTGAAGAAGTAAGTTTATTCCCACCCCGATAACAACTGCTAGTTTTCCCCATCTCTTATAAAATTTCTCCAATCTTCAACCCCAATTATATGAGGCACAAACTTACCAAATTATATCAATTTACTATATTTAAGTGATAAAACTAGGTGAGTATATATATATATATATATATATATATAAATTAATCATGATTAAATAAAAGAGTTTATGTATAAGCACATGTCATGCATCTATTAATTTGATACACTCAATGTGGCTAATTTTTTATCCAAAGGATAGGGGTAGTATGTATGTGATTATGTTACAAACAAAAAAATGAGCTGTATTATGTTACCATCTCAAAACAATCTAAGCTAAAAATTATTAGCTCTACTCCATCAGTGGCGGATGTAGCATTCTATACGGGGGTTCAATTGAATCCCTAACTTTCGATGCGAAGTATAAATTTATGTGTAAAAAATTATTAAAATTGTAATAAATAATAGACATGAACCCAAAACTTTTAAAACATAATGGATTCAAGCTAAATCTTAAAAGATTGAACGCATAGAGTTTAAATCCTAAATCCGCCTCTGTAATCCATCGTATACTTTGTAAACCTTAAAGAACCAAACACGGAACTTTACATGAATAATAAATTTTTCCACGGAAAACAAATCAAATCCATGCCTACCTAAAAAAGAAAAAAAATTTTAAAAAAAAAAACTAAGTGTCATTTTTTGAGTTTCTAGCTAGCATGCCGTTCATTTGTGATTGAACATACACAAGTCATGATGGCACAGCTTGATCCACAAGAACCACAAAGAAAGTGAAATGGACATGCCACTATCTATTTCGATCCATCATTCTGTTGATTGTGTGTCTAAAATCCCACAACACGCCTTTTGTTTTTTTGGTTCAATTGACATTATCATATATCTTAAATTTTTACTAGTTTGATTAATTCGAATTGGGTCCAATTGGAAACAACCTTTCTATCCCACACCTTCGTGATACGATCTGCGTACATCTTACCTTCCCATATTCCACTTGTTGAATTACACTGAGTATGTTGTTGTAATTGGTCTAAGAAGGAAAGAAAAAGTACTGAGACGTTCTACACTTTTAAACTTCTCAAACCTGAAACTTTTAATTAAAAGCGGAGAGATTCCAACCATCCTGCTACCACACTCCTTTCTTGTAAAACCACTTTACTTTGTTTGATGGTTTGTTTGATGACAAAAGCGAAGAGATTCCAACCATCCTGCTACCACACTCCTTTCTTATAAAACCACTTTACTTTGTTTGATGCTTTGTTTGATGACCCTTGTAAAACCACTTTACTTTGTTTGATGCTTTGTTTGATGACCCTCGACAACCTAGAGCTAAGTCAATAGCATAGGGGACATTATAGGGACGCCATTAGACTAATGTAGTAGAGCTTGTGAGACATAAAACACTGACCAATTAATCCATATGACCAAACTTTTGATCCTTTCCACAAGCTCTCTCTTTTCATCAATCCCACTATGTGGGGTGGACATCACGCTAATAACAATTTTTGCTTCTTCCATCTTTTGCTGACAAGGCGGATGTACGATTTGAACTTTATAAATTTCTATTGCAATTCTAAGTAAACACTATACTAATAACTGAATTTATACTCAAATATTTATAGATGATTAATAAATTTCTTAATATATATATTAAGTCGGAGTAAAAATTATTAGGTTCACGTAAACCCATAGCCAACCGTCTAGATCCGCCCTTACCTTTTTCACTTCTTATTTCATATTTTTTGCGCGGATTGCCCTTCTTTTGGGGTGATCTTTAAATTTTGGCCCTCATATTTGTGGTCTTTAAATTTTACCCCTCATATTTGTGATCTTTAAGTTTTGCCCTTCACTTGAAAAGGTGGGTGAATACCTGAGGTTTTGGGTTCGAACCTCCGCTCAGGCATAAAATAAAAAAAAAATTCGCAAGGTAGGGCTGGGTGGAGTGCGGATCCGGCATACAATCCTTAAGGAAAAACTAAAGTTATGCCGGATCTGGCATAACTAAAAGTTTGCCCCATAAGGCAAAACGTTTTCTTAAGGCATAGTTTAGTTATACCTTATGGGGCAAACTTTTTGTTAAGATATAACCAAAAGTAAGGCTATAAGACAGAACTTTTCCTTAAAGCATAGACTTTGCCTTAAAGGCATAACTAAAGTTTGCCTTATAAGGCAAAGTCTATGCCTTAAGGAAAAGTTCCGCCTTATCGGACATACTTTTAGTTATGTCTTATAGAGCATACTTTTAGTTATGTCTTATGGGGCACACTTTTAATTAAGGCATAATTAAAAGTTTGCCTTGAAAAGTTAAAAAAAAAAAAAAAAAAAAAAAAAGATACATGCCTCAAGGCAGAGTCTGCCGGAGGGGGCATAGCGAAATCCAAACTCTACCTTGCGAATTTTTTTAAATTTTTGATTGAGCAGGGGTTTGAACCCGGAATCCATGAGTTTTAGGCGAAGGGCAAAATTTAAAGACCACCCAAAAGAAAGACAATTCTGGGAATTGCCCTTCTTATTTTGTAGAGGTTTGGGTGGGGGTTGTATTCAAATTTGCTAGAGAGGAAGGCAAAGAAAATGATTTAGGAGTTGGACTATTGATCATGGGAACACTCATGGCCCATTATTCCCCACTCTTTGCTAGATTTGAAACTTGTAATTAGACACATATTACATGGTTCACTTCACACCATGTATTTACTACTAATGATTATCTTTTTTGTAGCTTAATTGTACCATTTTCCAACATTTTAAAACATTCATTATATAATTGCCTAGTTGCTGCCACTTGACACATGAGTCCTATAAGTGAATCTGAGGCTCTATATGTATAGGAAATAAGACGATAAATTTTCAACTTTTTCATGTCCACTCGACCAACATTCAAAATAACATGATAGTTTCAAATATAGCAGATTAAACACACCTGTAGCACAATGATACAATCCTTGATCACCATATAATCTTAATCGTGATCTAAAATAAGTGACTTAAAGACAAGAATTGAGTTGTCGCTCATTGATACATCTTATACTTAACATTCTAGGGGTGCAAAGCTTGAATGATGCGAAATTATGCGATGCAAGTTTCTTGTCATGCAACATATTGACAGTACCAGTAAACACTAGCATCACAGAAGCAAATGAACTCTTTATCCAGCAAAATTGAGCTAAACAAGATTACCAAAAGGTGGTTTAATCTCCTTACCTCCAGAGATATACTCGGTTACAGTGAGTTCACTGCCAGAGTTGGGGAGAAAAAAAAAAGATGAAAATGTTGCAAAACTGGAAAAAATAGTGAAGTGCATAGGAAAAGCAAGGTTGTTGCTTGGCAAGCACTTGTTTCTACTATACAATCCTAAAACAAAAAAACTTTCCACAAGGGAAATGAAGAAAACGAAAAATAAATATTCTCGAAATGCAAAGGCTCTAGAGTCTTAGAGCGTCTCTAAATCCAGTGCTGAAACTGTGCTCTAGACCTTTCTTGCCACCGCCACTCACCGGATGTCCCTTTTGCATCATAGCGACAAACTCATTGTAATCAATGCGCCCATCCTGAAAATTTTAAAAAGAGAACTCTGAATATTGCCATGAATGAAATTACACACTCAAGAAGCTTGTCATGCTGCTCCTATAGACTTCATCATTTTATGGTAGGAGATAGGTAATATTATTATTATTATTATTAATCAACCAAGAAGCCATTGCTGCATATCCTTCAAAATTAAGTGACGATTTCGATTAAGTCCCTGACAAATGTAAACCAATACTACCTTTTAACAACTTTTAGTAGGTCTGGTACCAAAAGAGATAAGGAAGTAGTAATATGAACGACTCTCTTTGTCCCAATTTATATGACTCTATCCTTTTTAGCCAGTCCTAATTAAACACTATCACATAAATTGTGATGGAGGGAATATGAAGTATCTAGAAGAAACAAAGAATCTTAGATTCTTGAAATAAACTAGCTGAACTTTTAGAAAAGGAAGTCTTTTTTAATCCATTTAAAGAGCCTTCTCAGAGGATCAAACTGTAGCAAGGCAAACTGATCATCAGCCCTTATGCAGTCGCTTGTTAAACTCCCTCGTCAGTCCCGTTTCAAAGATTAAAATAAAGGAGTGTAAAAATAAAACTTACATTGTCCTGATCAGCGTCTCTTATCATATCTTCCAGATGGACGTCCCCAATGCCAAACTCCTCACAAGCTTGTTGAAGCTCGTCTGCAGTGATGTAACCACTGCCATCTTTATCAAAGTAAGAGAAAGCAGCAAATAGATGATCTTCTCTTTCAATTTTGTTAAAATGTAATGTTGCAGCTATAAATTCCCCATAATCAATTGTGCCGCTGTTATCAACATCCGCCTGCAATTTCAGCCAATATGGGTAGTTATTTGAGGTTGCTACTAGATCGCATGTAAGCTCACGAGCACAATTTTTAATTCCAATTTACTAAAATTAGCTTCATACAGGCCCTTCACTATTTGGCAATCAAACTACAGTCAAACTTCCAATTCTTCCTGTGAGGTGAAACTTCACCTTTTATCATTTACTTTTACATAATTGACCTTTGGCCTTCTCTATCTTTTGATTAAGGTTTTAGGCGTTTGTTTTATTTAAGACATGGCCTTAATAGTTTAGTCGGTTATGTCAGACAAGAGTTAGTCACATTAGTCACGCGTGCATGTGTATTAGACCCCACATTTGATAAAATCATTATATTGTTTTTAGATACCTGCAAGATTAGATGATTCTACCCATGAAGATTCTTATCTTGACATAGACTGAAATAACCGGTAATAAGAGCATGTCTATTTGGAGGGGAATGGGGCAGGGAGCTTAAAGGAAGAAAAGATGATAAAAGATTACGCAAATTTATCAGTTAAATTAGTGCATTAATGCACCAATAAAAAATCACATACATCTTCGCAGAACAATATTTCAGTACAGTCGAAATTTATTTCTGAAACAAGTGAATAAGAAGTTCATGAATCAGACTTGATGCTTGAATTAGATCAAAAAAAAAAAAAAAGAGCTGAATTAAGAATTGTTTCTGATACTTACTGCCTGCATAAGATCATAGATCTCGGACTCCTTGAGATTAGCGCCGACTCTTTTCAATCCAACTTTGAGCTCCTCGAAAGTTATTTGACCACTATTATCTGTATCTATCATCTTGAACATTTCTTTCAGACCAGCAATTTCTTCTTCAGATAGGCTTTCAGCAATGACCTGCAAGAGACGTGTAACTCATGATTAGTGTACTAGTTCCGACCCACAGTTTGTATGATACTTGGACGAGCTTGTGAATCTATAGACTCACTCTCAAAGCCATCTTCTTGAGCTTGTTCATTGCTGAAAATTGTTTCATTCGACTCAGAACTGCAGAATCAAGAGGCTTATCTGGAGCCACACCATCAACTTGAACCCAACGATGGCCTGTGGGGGAATCAAAATCACTCACAACTTTCATACAAATTCGTCATCTTGAAGAGATGTAAAACCATTTCCCACTACTAAAATTTGATCCACTATCATTTGTACAGGTGGACATGTTAAACTCAAATATCAGATAAGACAAACTGTTGAGAATACTTACATAAGACTTCATGAGCAGTTAAACGTTTTCTGGGATCTCGAACAAGCATTCTCCTGACCAAATCTTTTGCGTCTTCTGAAATACTAGGCCATGGATCTGATGAGAAGTCGAGATCACCATGCAGGACTTGTTCAAATATTCCTTGCTCATTTTCTGTATGATAGTAAATATTAGTAAAGAGAAATCATACAAAAAGATAAGCATAATAGGAAGAGCAGCAGTATTTGGTTTCTAAAAAACTTTTCCATTTGCCTTTTTCACTTGACTTTCTTTGCTGACAAAACTGGTTAAGTCTATGAAAAGTAGATCTTATTATGAACATGCACACGTTCTCTTTTCTTTTAAGTGTATGCAGATAAAGGAAGTTCCCAATTTTCTGGCGATTGCCCTTGACTCCTTAAGGGGAAGCAGCAGAAGTCGACACAAACCAAGGCGAAAGAACTGTGGGAATTTCAGCTGATCTTGCGTAAACTCTGGGAAAAGAGATTGAGACGTAGTAATGGATGAGCGAAAAGACGATGGATAAGAGGAGTGCGAGAGAGACGCTGTGTGTTGGGTGTGTGAACAAAGTGCCACATTGATAGTTAAAAAGACTGGGAAGCTACATATAAGGTGTAGGGATACTCTTAATGGAGTGAGGCCTTTTCGGGAAAACCGTGCAGGCTTGGCCCAATAGGGACAAAATCACACAGTGTTAAAGAGTATCATTGGGCTGGCTTAGCCAGACAACCCGTATAAGAGCCAATCATTTGACGAGACGAGTATGGAGATGGCAGCGTGATAGTGTGGGGCTCGGCTTACTACCTTTACCATGCCAAAGATATTTTGAAGAAGCATACGCACAAGAAGAATCTGGCTTTGGGCTTTGGTGACCTTAAATGCTCGGTCATGTGGGTGGCACATAGTGAATCTCGAAAATTGACTCGTGGATCTTGGTAATGGGCCCATAAAACTAAGTTCAAGGGGGAGACCCGTGGATCGCGGTAATGAGCCACGTGATTGAGTTGGAGGAAGAGATTGTCAGGTGCGCGAACAAAGTCCCACATTAGTAGTTGAAAAGATTGGGAAGCTACATATAAGATGTAGGGACGCTCTTAACGGAGTCAGGCTTTCTAGAAAAAAAAACGTACGAATTTGGCCTAAAGCAGACAATGTTACACCATGTTAAGAGTATCATTGGGTTGGCTTAGCCCAATACTATGCAAGAAGAGAATCACATGAATCCTCTTCATAGTCCTATTGACTAAATGGTACTCCCTCTGTTTCAATTTATGTGAAACTATTACTATCTGGGGAGTCTACAAGGTGCTTCTTTGACCACATTTTTCTTACATTTTTTCTAAGTTATTTGAATTATGAATTCCCATGACTTATAGTACTTTTAATGTAGTTTCTAAGTATATAAATTTTATTTTTATAAACTTGAAAATCTACGTCAAAATTATTATCAAAGTTATAAAGTTTGACCCTCGTACTCCGAAAAGGCTCACATAAATTGAAACGGAGGGAGTATATATTAGCACTGATTTTCCTCTAGGACATTAAAGTGGAAAAGTAAAGAACTTTGCAAAACTGAACAGAGCGAAGTGCAGAATAAAGTATAGAAAAATATCCTCAATTTTAATGACTATGGAATCTTACCAGCCCAGAAAGGAGGTACTCCACTTAATAAAATGTACACAATCACACCAGCACTCCAGACATCAGCTTCAGGACCATACCGTTTTTTGAGAACTTCAGGTGCAACATAATAAGGACTGCCAACAACATCATTAAATCTCTCATCTGACAAAGGATACCTCAATTAATAGTCTGTTTTCAAGAGCTTAAACATACCACTAATGAACAACATAGCATAGAGGAGAAAGAGATTCAAATTGCATCAAATAGCTATACAGGAAGTTTATCAAGATAGTTCAATACAATAAGAATGCCAGTGAATAGGAACAGAATTCATCTAATCAAGATAAAGTCTTGGACAGAGTTCAATAGAATCTGCATCATGAATACCTAGAACTAACATGCAAAATTCATGAATAATACATGTCAATTCTCATTGGTCATCTTTTCTATATGGGCAAAGGGTCAAATTTGCCCCTAAACTATGCGAAATAGAACATATTTGTCCTCCGTTAATAGTTGGGGTCAAAAATGCCCTCGGCGTTAGTAAAATAGGCTAAATTTGCTCTTATTTTCAAACAGCGGAAGCTTAGCACCCGGTGATGCCACATGTCCTGCAATTAAGGATTAATATTTCTAAACAAAGGGCAATTTGAACCTTTCATATAGTTAAGAGGCAAATTTGGCCTATTTTAGTAACAACAAGGGCATATAGATTCCATGCTTATTGCAAAATAATGGAGAAGGAATCTTAAAGTAGCTTAAACCAAAGTAACTTACAAACTCATCAAATTAGGTACCTGGTTTGAAGAAAACTGACAATCCAAAATCAATAGTTTTGAGAAGTGAATCCTCCTTCTGATTAACAAAAAGAAAATTTTCAGGCTTAAGATCACGATGCATGACGCCCAAAGAATGACAAGCCTCTACAACTCCAAAAATAGTCCTCGTAAGCTCAGCTGCTTTTCTTTCTGTATAATGCCCTCGCTGAATGATCCTATCAAAAAGTTCCCCTCCGGCACAGAGTTCCATAACTACATGAACAGCTACAGCATCCTCATAAGCCCCTTTTATCGATATAACGTTTGGATGCCCCGCCAAGTGGTGCATTATCTGAATTTCCCTTCTAACATCTTCCACATCATCATCCGTTAACAACTTCCTCTTAGCAATCGATTTGCACGCGTACTCTTTTCCCGTCCCTTTTTCGATACATTTAAACGTAATTCCGAATTGTCCTTGTCCTAATTTCTTTCTTATATGGAAAAACTCCTTTAAGTTTCCAGTTTTCTTTTGTAATACTGAATCAGTCCTAAGTCCAGCACTACCTACCCTCTTCATCTCTAACGGCTTCTTGGACTTCGCGGGCCCCACTTCCTTCTTTGCCGGTTCCTCTTCCTTCTGTTCTTCAGACTTAGGCATTGTCATTTGTTCAGGTGCCCTACTTTGGACAGGCAAATCAGGGTCTTTTTCTTCTTTCCCGGATTCTGCTGTTTTGCCTCGGGCACTATCATCATTAGTGGTGGTGGAAGCAGACTCATCCGGTACCCGACCCGGCCACATTGCAGCTGAAATTGACTGCACAAATCTATTTCTAGTAATGCTTGGTCCAACACAAGTATTCCCCATTTTTTCCTAAATTCACTCCTTCAGTTCCTCAACATTAAGATCTTATACTTGTAAAATAGCTCTATTATGCCACTCAAAATCCAATCTTGATTACTTTCCTCAACATTAAGATCTTATATTTGTAAAATAGCTCTACAATGCCACCCAAAATCCAATCTTGATTACTTCCCTCAACATTAAAATCTTATTTCTAAAAATAGCTCTATAATGCCCCTCAAAATCCAACCTTGAATACTATAACCAAATAATCCAACCAACCCAAAAAAGTCAACCCTCTTAAACCAAACTCAAAAGTAGTCAACAAAAAGGACTAAAATCAAGAAACTTGTTCAACTTCAAGATTAGCAAATCAAGATACAATATGAACCCAAAATATTACTATCTAAGTAGCCCCAAACTACTAAAATTGAAATAAATTCTATGTAACAACACATCAAATGTTACCTTCAAGAAGCACTGAGTAGCCATGGATAAAAGATTTGAACAGCCACACAAAGTAGATAATTAAACCAAGAAAAAGACAAAGCAAAAACCAAAGTTTTCAACTTTGGATAAAAAAAAAAAATTGGCTATGCCATTGAGAAGGTCAAAGAACAGCTTAGTGATTAAGTTAAGATCTTGATTATAACATAGTAACAAGTTAGAGTACTATAGCAAATGAGAATTGGTATGCTAACCCTTAATGTGGTTTACATTTGTTTAGTGAAAAAAAATCTAGTATGCATTATAATATATATTTACATGCATTTTTCCATACATATATGTTCAGTTGCCATAATTCGGACAGGCCCACAAGAAAAACGCGTTTTGGTCGGATATTCCAACCTGCCTAAGTTTTTTCATGGGATTATGGTTCTTGTCCTTTTAATTGGACAAGTTAAATATTTGGCCGGTCAACTAAAAATAATTATATTCGTAAGTTAAATATATAAAAAAAAAATTAAGTGTTTTAATTTGACTGAGCATGAAGTTTAAAGAATAAAAAGAGACTATTGAATCTTTTGGTTCTCAATTAAAGATGTGTAATGTATTAAAATGTCATTTGAATATTGTGGTTTAAACTTGCCATATAAGATGTTTGAATTCTCAACTTACTAAATATAGAAAGAAACGCTCTTTTCGAAACAGATCAGAAAAAAAAAATGAGACACTTAAATTGGGACGGATGGAGTTATATTATATTAATATACAAAAAATATGTATTTGATGCCTATTATTTGGTGAAAGGCTATTTATATCAATTAGTCTTTTTGATTGGTAATAATTGGGTGGAGTAGTCACTCAAAGTCTAACTATTGTTTGAAGTGCGATTAAAAAATAAAATATAATATAAACAAATTAGTCTTAGCTAAAGTACGAAAACATTTAGAAAATTTTACTATCAGTTGAAAGTTCGTATCTTTTTCAATTCAAACTCCATGAAAAAATATTGAAATCTGAGTTGTGGCAACTCAAAACTCATTAAAAAAAAAAAAGAAGTTCTTTAGTGTTTTAGCTAGAAGAAGTCTTTTTTTTTTTTTTTTTCATTATACGACTAAACTTTTAAAATAATGATCAAATGTTAATTAGGGGTCCAAAAGTGGGTATTTGTCCATGTCTTTGCGTATTGGTTGGTTTGGACCAGCTTTACTTTAGTTGTAATCTTCCATTTGTTTGCCAAACTATTTTCATCTGTATTAAGGTAATAGCTGAAAATTAATACGTCGTAATACTCAAAATTGAAGCGAGTTCTTTAAATTTTTGTCTCTCGGTCTATAATTTTTGCTCTTACTTCTCATTGAATGAAAATTTGTGGGCCAAAATATCCTTATCTATGACCTAATTTCACAAGGCATAAGTCTGTAAAACTTTTATCTTGTCCGGCATAAAAATTATAGGGATTATAGATTTATTAATACATAAAAAATATGTATTTGATGAGCGGCTATTTATATCATTTAGTCTTTTTAAGTTGTAATAATTGGGTGGAGTACTCACTCAAAGTCTAACTGTTGTTGTTTGAAGTGTGGTTTAAAAAAAAAAGTATTTTTGATGTAAAAATAAATATAAACAAAACACTCCTAGCTAAAGTGCTAACAAATTTAGAAAATTTTACTATCAGTTGAAAATTTGTATCTTTATCAGTTCAAATTCCATGAAAAATATTGAAAACTGAGTTGTGGCAACTCAAAACTCATAATAAAAAAATAAAAATAAAAATTGAAGTTCGTTAGTGTTTTAGCTAGAAGAAGTCTTATTTATTTTTTTTTCATTAAAATACGACTAAACTTTTAAAATAATGATCAAATGTTAATTAGTGGTCCAAAGGTGGGTATTTGTCCATGTCTTTGCGTATTAGTTGGTTTGGACCAGCTTTACTTTAGTTGTAATCTTCCATTTGTTTGCCAGACTATTTTCATACGTATTAATGTAATAGCTGAAAATTAATACATCGTAATACTCAACATTGAAGCGAAATTATGAAGATTAGTACACAATCAATTAAGTACTCTGTTTACCCCGAATTGGCATAATCAATTAATTTTGTTGGTGAGGTATAGGATATGTGATTTTATCTTGAGTTTATGTGATGGAGAAAAGAAATATGTGACTATGCTACGAAGAGCAATTGATGACCAATGATTTGTTCTAAACTCGTGTATCAACTAGCAAATAAGTGTTATTTGATTCAAGAAACGTAAGAGATAAAGCACAACAAATATGGGCCGAAATCTGATACGAGAGAGATTCTTATATATAGTTTGCTATTACAAAGAGTTTTTTTATATGAGGAGTCAACCCCCTAAAAGGAGGACAATGCCCCTTATTTATAGTGTTGCCCCATGGGCTTCATACAACATAAAAAATAATAGAATAAAGAAAAAGTTCTGAGTTGGATTAGGTTGGCCGTACGATCTGACACCCATACGGTTAGCAGTTGAGCATGACAGGACGTTATCGACGCGTGGCAGACGCGCAACGGATCTCCCGGACCAACGGCCTCAATCATCCGGACTAACGGCCACGTCCAACCCGGCCATGGAGAAAACCGGACCAAATGGTGCCCTGCCTTGGTTTCGGTCTAGGCGTTCCTCCGGTTCAAAACGAAAGTCTCCGTGCACGTTCCTGTGCCTCTCTCCCCTCGGTTCCTCGTCTCACCGGTTTAACGCTTATCCGGTTTTTACCGTATAAATACTCACCTTATTTTCATCACTTAAATTTGCGCAAAGTTTGTTGTATTCAATCTTTGTTGTACTGTAGTCTTATGATGTTGAAAAGATAAAAATATCGAGAAACTATGACAGTAGGTTAAGATAACAAATAATCTCCTTGGTTGAATCATTTGATATCTGAAACCATTCTAACTAATTTAGATAACAAAATGCATTTTGGTCGGATATTCCAACCGGCCTAAATTTTTTCATAGGATCATGTTCTTTTTTTTTCCCGCGGATTGTCCCTATTTTGGGGTGGTCTTTAAATTTTTGTCTCTCGGTCTATAATTTTTGCCCTTACTTCTCATTTAATGAAAGTTTGTGGGCCAAAATACCCTTGTTTATGATCTAATTTCACAAGGCATAAGTCTGTAAAACTTTTATCTTGTCCGGCATAAAAAATTTATTTGGCGTCCTGTGTGTCCTAGCAATTTAGATAACAAACTTCTCTATATCAAAATTGTTGAAAATTTTCATAGTGTCTAGTTAAATGTTTTGTCTTTGTTTAATTATGTCCTAATTAACTTTGCCTATGCAAGTCTTGAACACCATCGATGGTTTAAAGCCTGAATGAAAAAATGAATTTTGCAGTATGATGAAGACTAGCATAAGTATAAATATCATATCCGAAATCTGAATTCATTTTGGAGTGTTCATGACTTGAACCCGATTAGAAAAGAAAGGATACAAAAACTTATATAAGCGAGCCCAACTAATTTAGAGTTGAGACATAGATGTATAATTGATTAGAGGCATATTATATAAACAATCACTCAAACTGGCTTCAGCTGGCAAGTAAGCACCACTTCAACTTTGGGAGTGCACATAGGCACCTCAACTTGTTCTTACTGTGTTAGTTGAACACTCTAACTTATAAAATGACCATCTAGACACATCCATAATTTATGTGTCACGCCAGTATCGAGTGTCCATGAGACACAGCGGGAACAAGTTAAGGTGTCTATATGTGCACTTCAAAGTTGGAGTGCTTATTTGACAGCTGAAGCTGAGTGCATATTGATGTATTATGTCTTAATTAAATCATATCATATTTTCCTAGTTAATCAAGCCGAACTGAGGGTAGACGTATGGATAGAAGACCCTCTAGGTACGCAAGAGTTCAACAGACCCTTTAGGTACGCAAGAGTTTAACTTTTATATATGTAGACACATGTTAAAAATAATAGATTATGCATAACTTAAATCAGTAGTGATTTTACAAGGTCAATTTCTAATGGTTTCAACTTGTTCAACTACTCGTTTAGTCGTATTCATCACGCATGAGCTCGTTTACCATGATTTTCCAACCTACTTCAAGTCATTATTTATTCTGGTCATGCTAGTTGGCACTTCTATAAAATAAACTAATGCTGCAAAGAACAAACTCTTAAAACCACCTAATATAAGATAAAAGAAAAAAGAACTTAAAAACAAAAACAAAAAGAGATAATGGTCAAAAACACACCCGAACTATCATTTTTTCGCGAGTTTTACACCTTGACTATCAGTTGTTCCCTTTTCACACCCCAATTATCACCATCTATGTATTAAAACACACTTCAACTATCAGCGAGTTTCACACCATAGTTCAAGTAGAAATAGGGAATAGGTGATCGCTAGGGGTGGGCGTTCGGCCCATCAGATTGGATATGAAATTTTCGGTTTGGATTTTCAGTTTTCGGATTGAAGAAATTAGAATCCAAATCCAATCCAAATAAGTTCGGATTGGACTGGATTTTTTAAGTTCGCTTTCGAATTAATCGGTTTGAATATTTCGGATTTTCAGATTTAACTCTTAAGCCTTAAGGCAAGCTTATTAGGAACGAAATTCATATGTGACTGTGTGAGTTCCACAGGGGAAAATCTGAATCTTAATTGCTCTGTAATAGTAAGAACAAGGGAAAGAAAATAATAACTTGGCTAGTTCGATCACCTGACACTTGCTGCCTAAAACATTCTAGGCAATGCAAGACATTATAAGATTGTTATCCAAATTGGACTTAATATTTTAATTTAAGTTTGTATATTTAGTAGTACTAAAGTTTAGACTGTTTTAGTCCGAAGGATATTAGAAATTCGGCATTTTATTAGTTTATATTTAAACTAAAATAAATTATTATTATTAGATATATAAATTGTATATGTAATTACTATTTCAACACGGTATTCGTCATTTTGATTTTTCTTAATAAATATCGAATTCGTAATGAATCCCCCAAAAGAATTAAAATGCAAAATACCGAAATACAGATATTTTCAATTTCGACACAGTAATTCGATAATTTACTAAGTATGCACACCCCTAATTTACTTCTAACATAATAATAATAATTTGAATATAAAATTGACAATTCAAACATCCCTTTTCTTCTTTTGGGAAAAAAATACAGGAAAAATCTATTTTGGAGTAAATAGAACTTTGAATCTGTTCGAATCGGATTGATAAAAGAGATTCTTATTTCATAATTAAATATTTTGAGAAATCAAGAGCTAGCTTAAATTTTATGTTTGGGACATTCTACTTAGTCAAGGCAATTATATTGGGAGTCTATAATCATTCAAATTTTTGTAAATCAAAGCTATTTTCAATGTACATAAGTTGTTATCCATAAGCTAGAATAATGCTTGTTTGACAACTGCAAAGTGACATTTTCATACTTTGGTACTAAATCATTATAATCATAGTAAAAAAGAAAATTGAAAGTCTTCAATTGTTTTTTGAAGTGCTAATCTCAGATTGAATAGCTGTGTCGACAACTTGGAACTTATGGACGGCTGAATGTGTTCACAACATACTAGGAGAGCTTTGACGAATCTGAATTAGTTGAGCCAATGAAATTGGTCTGACAAACAAAACACAACATAATGGGGACGAAAATTGTTAGGGAGTGTTTTCCCCTTTAATGAATCCTAGAATTAGTCGAGCCAATGAGTACCAGTATGATGGTTTGACAAACAAAACACACACAAAATAGGGACAAGAATTGTGATTAACCTATAATTCGAAAACCAAAGAAGAACAAGTAGATCATTTATATAAACAATACCCTCTAATATTGCACTTCTAGACCAAACTATGCATAGAATAAGCAGACAAAAGAGTACATAAAACCTGAGCAGCTGTGACCAATCAATGTGCCACTCCATTAAGAATATATCGCTGGAAAAGAAAGCAATGAATACATTAAAATGGGCTCTTGTAAGGACAACTATGCGATCAAAAATACCATTACAACAATATAGTACACCTCGATAGCCAACGATATATTACATTTCAATTAATAATAAGGACAACACTCGAATATACAACAACACGACCCCAACATCAGTTAATGATGCTATCCACTCCTAATAACGCATTACTACTTCTGTGTTCTCACTTTATTTTATAGTGAACAGCCTGTTTTGGTGTGTGTGGCAATTTTAAGTGTGGACATAACATTCATTACTGATGAACAGGCATTTCTTCCATCACATCTCAATGTCTTCCAGTTCCGGCAAAGGAAAACGAAGGATTGCAGCAATGCCAGTTAGCTGTGCCAGTTCTGTGCACCCAACCAAAAGTTAATTTAATCAGCTGACCCAAATATTATGCAGTAAAGAACGCGTGAAAAGGAAATTAACAGAAAGTAAATATATACTCACGTTCTCCTGAAACATGCATTGAAGAGAAAATGAGAGCAGTGCCACCTGAACCCTTGACTGAATCAACCAGATTAGCATACTTTTTCCTCGACGCTACATCAGAACTCCTGTCAACAGATCAAAAGAAGTTAGATATATACCTCATGTACAATCAACCAACTTTATACACGGAACGAGTGAAATGACCCATATATAATTGTTAGAGATATGAAGATAAAAAGTTACAGATGTTCAACTATGACAACAACAGTGAAATTGACAAATCCTATGCCGCCAAAGATGTCATTTTTTAAAGCTAAGGACGTAAAAAGAGATACTTATGAACTAGAAATATGCCACGAGTTGCAAATTTATTATCAAGCTATATCTGGAGCCCTACAACAATACAGTTTCATTTTTATCGCTCGTATCGCACATCAGTTCAACCTGGGACCCATAAGATACTCACCTAAAGAGATCGTCAGTAATAAGAAGTGTCTGGACAGCCATTCGCTCGTGAGCAACTTCAACGTGCTTTGGTCCATAGCATGCACGATCAGGATCCTATAAAAGTCCCGATAAAGTAACTTAAGCTTTCCAAAAGTTTCGGGCAAAGAAACACATTACAATTTACAGGGATCTTTCTATTGACAAGTGGAAGTAAACTTAACTTCATATATGGGGAAGCTCGTTCATATAAATGTTATAGATTCAGTAAAGAGGACATGCCATACATTTATTGCAAGTTCTTAAAAGAGAGGGAAGAAAACTTTTAAACAAAGGTTTTTATCGTTCTTAGTTACTTCGGAAAGCATGAAAAGCGGCATCTTATATATCCCATGAATATCATAATTCATGAAATATTTCAGATTAGTCCACCTTGATCTCCTTAAACAAGGATATCAGTCATGCATAGTGAAACAAAAAGGTAAGCAATGTAAATTCAAAGCCAAACAAGCTGCTTGTACTCCTAGGATATGAAGGATAACAATCTGAAATACCCCAAAGTTATTAAGAAACATACAAATAAAACATAGAGATCAAGGATAGAAACTAACATTTGAAAGCATGTTGAAAAATTCCTTTAGGGCTTGAACCTGATTAAGATTGGAAGAGAAGAAGAAACTGTTATTCCCAGTGTAACAAAAAGACTTTTAACAAACATAAGTATAAAGAATAAAGATCATATTAAGTTGAGCAAGGTTCATAAGGTACCTCTTTGGCTGCTTTTGTATCTTTTATCATATTCATTACATTTGGGGCATCCATAACCTCTTTCAAACTATGTCTGTGAAACAGAAAAGAAAAACTCTTGGGCATAAACAACCGTGCTTGACAATCATTGTACATCATAAGTCATAACATATCAACTACAAATAGACAACAACAACAACAACAACAACAACAGCCCAGTGAAATCCCACATCTTGGGGTCTGGGGAGGGTATAATGTACGCAGACCTTACTCCTACCAAGGTAGGATGGCTGTTTCCGAGAGACCCTCGGCTCAATAGAAGCATAAAAAGGGGGTCAGATAAGGTTAAAAGATTTAAAACGATATTGCAATGAAATAATGCAAGCGACACAGTAAAACAGGATAATCAAGGAATTCAAAGCGATATGGAAATGCAAATCACGAAAGCGGCACAGATAAAATAGAGTAATCAAAGTACAGAAAGTAGCAAATAATAACATAAATCAAAGCACAAGAAATTATAATGCGCTAATGCGCCTACTAATAAGGAAAGATAACGAGACTTATATACTAGCCTTCTACCCTAATGTGGGTCCTCCACACCTTCCTATCTAAGGTCATGTCCTCGGTAAGCTGTAACTGCGTCATGTCCTGTCTAATCAACTACAAATAGACAAATAAAGAAATTGATTTGTACTAAAATAGCAGTACTGAGGAGAGAATCGTGCTCACAAAAAGCTAATTGCAACCTATTAGACAGTTCTAGACTTGCAAGCGCGTCTAACATCCTATGATTTGCAAATAAATGTATTGATAAAGTATCATTTTAAGATGTTAGATGAGGGGATGAGGGGCAAAGAGAGAAAAAGACAGATGGGCATACTTGTATCCCGAGGTTGTATGGACAAGAAGTATGCGTGACTTATTTTCTATTATAGGTCTTAGCTGCTTCCTCTCGGCTTCCAACAACAGGTGACGATGAAACTGATCCTGCACATTGAACACGCCAAAAAAAAAAAAAAAGGAGTTGAATCACACAATAACATATGCATAGTAGAGACATACTTAGATATGCATGTCTTTCCGTTGTAACATAGCATAAAAGTATGACTAGCCAAGAAGTTTAACTTTACGAAAAAGAAACCAAAAACAAAAAAATACCTTGGTGAATCCTGGACTTGCAATCACAGCACAGCGAACTACTTTGAAATCAACATGCTTGACAAAGGCCTGCAACAGAAATAAGAGCCTGTCACATATGGAGGACATTAAGCACCATCAAGAAAGTTAGCAAAGTCTACCTGTAGAACATTGTCAAAGAACTTATTTAACGCCTGCAAATCAAAGTTAAGAACTCAATTTCATTGAGATGTCATGTTCAAAATAATTAAATAATACAAAACCTAAACTAAAAGGAGACATACCTTATCATAACCTGCAATAGCTGGTCCATGCTTGCGTGGTATAGAAGTCTCTATACGAGAACGAGTAATAGTCACGCTGTTAACACAACATTAACAAGTATATAAGGCCAAATTATGCCAGAGAATCTAGTTAACTCAGCCTTAACCTTTCATATAAGTCCGCAATAGAAATTCTGACATCCTCATTCACCTTTAAAATTATTACATCTTGTTTAAATAAAAGAAAAGGAGATATTTAAAATCTGTTTAAACTTGTTTTCAAAAGGATTATCAGATTGTCAAGCTTACCTTTTGCCAATAAGAAGTATGTGTGCCAATCCTTCTTGCATCAGAACCACAGCCAGATCAGCGCTTGCAGAAGGATCTGAATCATCGAAATGGAAAACCGTGTTAATGGTAATGGAAGCACTTGAACAAACAAAAATTTAACTTTGTTAAAGTGCACTGTGATAAATACCAGAAGCTTGACGAAGAACCTCCCTTGCCAGTGAGTCCCAGACCACCTAGATTAGAAAATCCAAGTCAGAACTAATATATGTGTGACCTTTCGTATAAATCAAACTCTGTTCAGGTAAAGACTAAGATTGAAAAATCAGCACATGCTCATAAATCTAGCTTTGGAAATGCAGATAATATACCTCAAAAAAATTAAAAGAAAACACAGAGTGATAGGTGCAAAAAATCAAAAGGTAGCATTGTACCTTTCTTAGCACAAAAGGTCTGTGTAGCTCAATTTCCAGAGTGTGAAAGGCCCCTATCTGCAATAAATAATTAGAGATTTTTGCTGCAGCATCAAAGCACGGAGAATTTATTCAAAAGGATTAAGTTGAAGAATACACACCTTTACATGTTCATTCTCCAGGATATTCTTCCCACGAATACGCAAGGCAGAACCTTCTTTGTCATACTCGACATTCTAAAACACCAAATTAATTATATTATACAACATTGGAATGGAATACGCCTCAAATGAAAACCCTAGAAAGAGCACTATGTATTTCCTACATTCTGGTCACCTTACAATTATTATCATTACAATGGTAACAAAATTATCAACATCGCATTTATTGTGATTCGTAGGAAAAGGAGCATTATTATGTGGCAATCCATCATGTATATTTCATACACAGGTTGTATTGATATCCTCAAAATTCATCAAACTACCCAAAAATCCTTCATCTCGACCACATTGGAAAAGGAAGACAAAGAAAAGTCTCCTCTCCATTCTTTAGTAAATTCTTCTCTATAGTTAATTGATTTCAAATTTTATCTTTCAATTTCTCTTAAAATACCTTAACTGGAAGCTAAGACCAAGCTCTATCCCAGTTCTATCCCAGGCCCACACCCGATCACCATGCAGTTAAAACTTAAAAGGTCATGAGAAGATGATTTCTTCAAACCAGTGTTATCAAAGGCGCGCTTAAGCCCTGAAACGAGACTCAAAACATGTTGAGCGCTTCGCCTCACTTTATGTGCGCTTCAGTGTCGTCGTCAAGGCTCTAAGACATACTTTGCCTTGCCAATGAGCCTCTCTTGAGGAGGTGACACTAGATGATTGATATTTCACTTTATCTTAATATTTTTACGATTTCTTTGTCCATATATTTGTTATTCATGCTTATTATTATTAATCTTGGACTAAACATATATATATTTGTATTTTTGCACCATTGCGCTTTTTTTCATTAAAGCCCACGCTTTATATGCGCTTCGCGCTTAAAGCCACAGCTGACCTTAGAGCTTTTTTCGCGCTTTTCGCTTTTGATAACACTGCTTCAAACCTGTCGTATTTGCACTTCGCATTTGTCCAACTCTAGGCATCTTTTATTCTACTCATTTGTAATCATATTCCAGACATCCATCACTTTAGAAACTCCTAATACCGGAAATGTTCACTTGATTGATTAGAATCGCGCTTGTGGTCTCTGAATACACTCAACAACAAGCACACGGAAGCGCTTAATCCGCAAACTAATGGTTTATAAATAGCTTCAAATTGTTCATTGAACCCCTAGGTGATAAGACGTACTCGCAGAGCCAACACTTGAGAAACCAAGGGGCCAGCTGGCTACACCTTCACCAAATCCCCATCTCCACAACTGTAGAAGCGGTGTTAGTGCCCCACATTGGTGTGGGATGCGCTTATTTATATCGTCTTGGCCTCTTGGGAAATCCTCACCTCATTAGTCATCCCAATTCTCAGTTTACCCGATGTTGGATCCCAATATTACATTGTCCACACTCCAGTTGGCAGTCTTAAGCATGCAGGGGGGGTGTTAGACTCCCACAACGGTACTGGATGGGGGACCTGGTCTCCTTTATGTGGTTTTGGACAATCCTCACCTCATAAGCTAGCTTTTTGAGCTTCTTTTTTTTTTTCTAAATCGAAAAGTATAGCCCTTTGCCGGTAGCACCTAGGTGGTTTTGTTTTGGAGCTTTTGGAGTTGAGTTAAGCCCGAATCCATTTTTATCATGGTATCAGAGTCAAGCCCATTATAATTCTTGGTTTTACTCGATGTTGGGCCCTAAGTTATATTGTCTAAGTTTCAGGTGTCCAGCCTTTAGGCGGGGGGGAGGGGGATGGATGGACTTCCTTATATGGTCTTGGGCAATCCTCATCGCATGAGCACATTTTAGGATTGAGTAGGTCTAAGGTTCAGTTTTGCATCAAATTATCCTCTCCCAACTTTGGGACAGATGGACTCTGCTAATTAGTTTACCCGCACAAAATTAACACTATAAGAAGAATTAAAGAGTAAGAATGTTCAGTTAAACTTCCCCGTCACAGATGAATGATGCTGGATGTCTAAATATTTCCTTACCTCGACTTTAATTTCCAATTTCAGTTTCACTCGTTCAGCATCTCTTCCTCCAGAAGCAGCTTCCCTTAAGACCTTCCTACAAGATATCACAAGCAATAATCAATCAGCTTCCAGTAGGTTGTGTTGTAATAAGCAAAACCGTGTTCACAGTCGATGAGCCACACAGCATAATTTGCAAAACATAGTTGCTCACTTGCTCTCAATATTAAAAAATGAGTCTTCATCGTAAGCTTCAAGCAACAAAAACAACTATACTATTATCAACCTGAGCAATCAGTAAAAACCCACAATATCACCAAAATCCATTTTCATTCTAAATACATTGTCATTCGCAATTTCAACATACAACAATAACAACAACACTCCATCCTAAACAAGTTGGGAGGCTATATGAATCCTCACTGACCATGTTACTCCATTTAAACTCATCTCATACCAATTTAGACAAATTTAACTAGAATATAGTAAAACTCATATTAGAGTCTAATTATCTATATGTTACTTTGGCAAATCACAGAACACTGCATTTTCAAGATAAGATAACGCTATTTAAGAAGTTAGCTAATTAACAAATAAAACAACAAAATTGATGTAAAAATTACACATTTGGAAAACGAGAGCAACTAATATGTTTATAAAAAAAAAATATGATTCTTTTAATCAACTCAGCAGGACGAGAAACATGCATCACATTAACAAGTGTGTGTGTGTGTGTGGAGAGAATCGACAATGTATTTGAAAACAAGGTGAGAAGCTCCAAGTTTTCGAATGAACTGAATTTGGACCTAATTAGCAAGAGAGACCAGTATTCAGGAGTTCCTTCCACATAAAGATTCCATCTTTCATCAGAGGCGGGACTAGGATTTTGAGTTTATGGGTTCTAGATTCTAAAAAAAGAAAGTTATTGGGTTCTTGATAAACTATTTACACATATTAAGTAATTTTTTTAACACAAATACAAGATCTGCACCAAAGCTACAGGTTATGCCGAACCTGTAGCCAGAAAGCTTGTTCTACCTGTCTTTCATGATCAAATTATAAAAGGGCAAGAGACTAGAATTTTTAGTAAATTTTTGTAGCACCTATGAGATACCATTTAGTATATAGAACTCGGTGCTTCTTATAGGAAAACCACGTTTTTATACAAATTCTCTACCTTTTGCATACATCTTGTATTCGTCAAATTTCTCGTTCACACGAACAAAAATTACTTATTTTGTCCCCCAAAACACTAAGACCACCTCACAGTAACAGGGTAATACCTCAATTCAGCAAAATAGTACTATTGAAATTGAGCAAAACTGTAATACCTGACAGTAACAGCTAAGACAGTATCACCTTCAGCTATCAGATTATAAGCAACCCATAAATCATCAGCTTCTTCTGGAATTATCTATATAATGCAAAAAAAAAAATCTTTAAAAAATATATATATATACTCAATCAATTCGATCGTTTTCTTCTTCTGGGGTATCAAAATATCACTCGAATTTACTGTTATACAAAACAATTAAAACAAAAAGAATATATACTCCCTATGTTTCAATTTATTTGTCTTACTTCCCATTTTAGTCCTCTTCAAAAAAAAATATCTCTTTTCTTTTTTTGACAAGTCTTTAATTCTAAATTTCCACGTGACATGTTACCACAAGATAAACGGACATTTTGGTACACTCTACATATCCTTAATTTAAAGACCACACCATTCAAAATTCTTCTTTATTTTCTTAAACTCCGTTTCAAGTAAAAATCAGACAAACAAATTGAAACGGAGGGAATATATACTCAAATCAATTTGATCGTTTTCTTCTTGTGGGGTGTCAAAATATCACTAAAATTTAATGAAAGAAAGAGCAATTAAAGCTAAATTGAGAGGAAATAAAATTACCTTGACACTACCAGGGCCATCAGGAACAAGGTCTCTACGAACAATCTTCATATTTCAATGAAGAAAAATTATAAGCAAATTGGAGATTCAATAATTATGCATGTGTGTGTGAAAGAGATGAATTAAAACTATGTAAGAGATTTGCAGGTTTTAACGGTTTGTGTCCTTGTGTGTTTAGGTTTTTTTCTTTTTTTAGCTCGCTAAAGACTTACATGAGTTTTTCTTTTTTCTACTTTTTCTTTTCCTTTTTTTTTTTGGGGGTGTGAATATTATATGAATTCAATCATAAAGTCAAGATCGAATTGAGAATCTTATTTTTTTTTGGGGCAAGTTACATATTTGATCGGTCGGTTAAAAATAAGTATATTCGCTAGTCAAATATACACTACTACGGATCAAAGATGTCCATTTTGTATATATTATACATCAATATAGAAAAAATATACGATTAATATTGTGATGGGTAGCTATTTATGTTTTTAGAAAAAAAAAATTATTTGACTTTTAATGAACTATTGGAAAAGGGTCAAAAATGCCCTCAGTGAGATCTCTTTATCATTGGTGGTTAAGAGTGATTGGGGACCATTATTTTTCCGTAAGACTTTTTTTCCACTTGGATTTCCAACTCAGCTAAACAAATATTATTTCATATGAGCTTATTTATGAGGTGTAATCTGTTAGTGGGGAAGGGCAAAAGTGAACCAATTTGATGACGGTAGGGGCACTTTTGCATGGACGGCATTTTTGACCCTTTTCTCGAATTTTTAGTTTCAAGATATGGACTAAATCCCTCTTGGCTATGATCATGATATGTATCCTGCAATGGCGATCCAACTAGATTGTGTTTGATTTTGTTGTTAGTAAAATTATTGATACGAGTGAATTATTTTTACTTTAAAAAATTATGTTCGTCTCATTAGTTTCATTATTGAATGTTATTAACTTTGATCATCACTTTAAATTTCTCTCTATCTCGAAAACAATATTAATTTGAATTGTAGTTAAGTCTATCCAAGATTTTAAGAAAACATGATATCAAATAGGTAAAAGCAAAACAAAGGTTAATAATCTAGAGGGTAAAATAGTATTTAAAAAAAGTTAACTAAAATATTGGGGAAAGAATGTCTATTGATCAAAATTGGAAGAAGAATTTAATTTTAAGAACAAAATTGGGGTGTAACTAATTTTCACACAACTTTTTTGTGCTGGGGAGCTTTGAACCACGATTAAAATCGCGCAATTTGCACGAACGCCCCTATCTTGCGTGGTCTTTAATGTTTGCCCCTCAAATCACAGGTCTTTAATTTTTGTCCTACGACACTTTAAGTAATTAAAAAGTTGCCGAAAATACCTTTGACGTCGAAAAAACAAAAAATAAATTTGAATATATGATCTAATTTCGGAAACAGCCATCCTACCTTGGTAGGAGTAAGGTCTGCGTACATTCTACCCTCCCCAGACCCCAAGATGTGGGATTTCACTGGGTTGTTGTTGTTGTTGTTGATCTAATTTCGCAAAGCAAGATTTCATAAAAATTATGTCTATTCGAACAAAGTTACATAGAAATTATGCCTTGTCTGGCATAGTTCTGTAGGATAACTTAATTTCTACAGAACTATGCCGGACATGTGATAGTTTCTATATAACTTTGCTTAAATAGACATAGTTTCTATAAACTTATACCGGACGAATTAGATACTACACGACTTATGCCGGATAACTTAATCTCTACAGAACTGTGTCGGACAAGGCATAGTTTCTATGTAACTTTGCCCAAATAGGCATAGTTTCTATGAAACCTTGTCTTGCGAAATTATTATGTACTTACTCTGTTGTGGATCGAACCCAGAATCTCTGATTTTGTAGATCAGCAAATAAGGGTACTTTGGCCCACAGATTTTTATTAAATGAGAAGCACGGACAAAACTTAAAGACCAGCGCATATGAAGGACAATTTGCTCAAAAAATTGATTAAACCCATCTAACACATGATGACTTCCATCTTTCAAAATTTAACCCATTTCCCTATTTATGCAGGCTAGTTTTAAAATATGGGTTGAGATATCCTCCTATAACCTTTCCTCCATTTTTGCCAAGCACTACATTTGATTGTTGACATGTATCACATAGCATTAGCGTAAATGTTCAATGTTTCGATTTTTTGCAAGTGTTTGTTTAGAAGTATTTTGGTTCAAATATTATTAGTACACATTGGCCAAGTTTTAATTTTTTTTTTTAAAACTGGTATGTCTTAAAGTCCCCTCAAAATAGGCTATTTGTGCACTTCTAGTATAAACCTATAGGTTTTCTTTGGTTTTGCTCCATGTCGGACTAGGAGAAGCCATTTGAAGGCCAACCATATTGGGCCTATCATAAGAGATCATTTTTCCACTAAAATGAAAGGTTCATCATTTAGAATACTTCACATAATTCCTTTTTTGCTTATTGAGTTCGGAATACATTATTTACATATTAACTGAATTTTTAATATAGGATTTGAGCCAAAGTAACTGAATTTTGCCCATAACTTCAATATACGAATATATTGGATCCTACACACAATTGCTATCCAACTTTTCCCTCATCTAAAGAGTTGCTTACCGTAAAATGTTGGGATTTATCTAATTGTACCTCAATTCATGCAGTGGATCTTTTGATCTACATTATTGTACTTTTTAGGGCTAAAAAAATAATGTATGCTGTTTTGACAGTTAGAAATTCATAAAAGGACTTCTTTTTTAAGAATTTTACAAAAAAAAATTGAAAGGTAGATGATCAGTTGATAATGCGAACATCAAGGTAGAAAAAAAGGAGAATTTTTATAAAAACCGGACATGTGATGTATCTTGACCACCGAGAAGTATGTTAGGATGGTTGAAATCCTTCAAATCTAAATTAAGGTTTCGGGTTTGAACCGTGAAACGGATAACATCATGATACAGTGTTTTATCCTCTTTGTGAACTTACCCAACATGAATCTGAATTAGTCAAACCGATATATCTTGAATATTGAATAATCAAGAGAGAGAAAAAAAAAACGATCTAATAAGGAGCACCTAATTTTTTTATTCTTTTAGGGGTCGTTTGGTTATTGGTATAAGGATAATTATTCCGGTATAAGATGCGGGATTATTTTATTCCGCGTTTGATAATGGATATTAATTAACCTCAGGATTATTTTATCCCACCATTTGTACTAAAATGATAGGATTACATCCATATAGAAAGTGGGATAAAATAATTTCATTGGATATCTCAACCCAATATGAAATATCCTTGCTTATTCCATCCCGCATACCAAACGACCCCTTATTTCCGGCAATAGCGCAGCCCATGGTACAACTATGATAGCTTCAATCAGATAGTTCAGTATTTTCCTCAAGAAACTCATTGACGTAAAAAAGATATATTGTTGTTCCAACTTCCAATTATTGTCATTGAGGTATCTTGGATTTTTTTTTTATAGTCCTATAGATTAGTGTTCTGATAAATATGTATGGTCACGGCATGCGGTGGTCGGTGGAGTGATCAATATTCCTCTATCAATAATTATTGATTTTAGGTTCGAGCGAGTCATCTTTAATAAGGAGCATTTATCCTTTAAAGTGGGATTTCTAACGTGAATCATGATTAGTCAGGTTTCAAAACGAATACTGACTATTGAGTGAGAAATCAAAAATATTTATGATGACAACTAAACATTGTGATTGAGTGATAAGTACTCCTCCATCATTAACTATAGGTCTTTGAGCAAACCGTCGTTGGTAGACAGCGTTATATCCTCCAAAGTGGGACTTTTTGGCGCAAAATATTGAGTAGTTGGGTGCCAAAGAGAATATCAAATACCGTATGGGGAACACAAAAATGTTTATGATCATAACTAAAGATTGTGATGGAGTAATAAGTATTCCTTCATCATTACCTATACGTTTCGGGTTCAAGCGCGAGCCACCTTTGGTAAGGAGTGTTTTATCCTTCAAGGTAGGATTTTCTAGCACCAATCATGATTAGTCGAGCCCCAAAATGAATATAGAACACCGAGTGGAAAACAAAAAATTACTTATGATTACGATCAAAGATTGTAGTTGAGTAATAAGGACCCCTCTTCATTAACCATAAGTCTCAAGATCAAGCTAGTTGCTTTTGGTAGAGAGTATTATATCTTTCACAGTAAAATTTTCTAATGCGAGTCCCGATTAATCGGCCCTAAACCAAATACCGAATACTGAATGGATAGCCCAAATAAATAAGTAAATATTTATGGTCATTGTACTTCAACTTTGAAAGTCTATTCTGCAAGGAAGTGTACTACATTGAAATGACTCTTGTTTTAACAAGTCACATGGCAAATGCAGAGGGAGAACAAAAGAACCAAGAAAAGTACACAACACAGTTTTGCCGATAACAAGGCAGGCTGAAAGGGCAAAATGCCACATGGGTCTTATACATGAAAATGGAAAGTCACTTTGACACTACTACTCAATACTCATCACTCTTATTAAAAGGAACATGTGAAGTTTGTCATGTTCCTCCCCTCCAAAATTCATCAATTTCTTCTCTTAGCTGTCACAAGTGTCAATTCAGTTCGAGCTTTGCAAATTGTGAACGTCTAACTCCTCTTTTCTTTCAATTTTTGCCATTTAATTGGCACCCACTTCAATGAGGTACGACCCCTATGTTTGGACCCATATTCATAGTAATTTTGTGGGAAAAAAGTATTTGCCTCCGGTGGTAAAGAGGTGGATTCAGAAATTAAAAGTTAAGTTTCACATTGAGCTTAAGTCAATTAGTATATTAAGCACGATGATATATATATATATATATATATATATATATAAGTAAGAGTTATTGAATTTACGTGAACCCCTAACTATTATTGTAGTTCATTCTTGCCAGTGATCCTATTCAATAACATTATACATGTTCTTTACATAGATCTATGTCACTTGAGATTTCATTTGTATAATTTTATCTTAGCACTGTTTGATTAGACAAGAGTTCAACAAACGATTGACTAGGTACCGAAATAGAGAGAATATAGACTCAACAAGTTAAAGGATGTGCCTATGATTTCCTTATACGTTAACTACTAAGATGTTTCAGTTAAATTTGAAAAATCCAAAGAGTTCAGATTAGCCACAAAGTGTGGATACAATTTCCTGATTGTAAATTTATGGATCACGAAGGGCATCTTGCCATGACCTTTCCCCTCTTAAACGTCCTTCCTTCTCAATATCCTAGTATCCTGAACAAAACTAGCGGCTTGATGAGGTGAAGAGAAAATAGAATTTAGCTATAAGGGCAGAAAAATGATTGAAAATTGACTTACGAGGGAAAAGAACGAGCTTGTCAATTTGGTTTTAATAAACTTGTTAGCAAATCCAAAGATCTAATAAAAAAAAAATAAGATAAGGAAGGGACTGGAGTATGAATTTTTATAAGGCCAAACCCATCGACAGACACCTGTAGTTGTCCACTTCTTTCATTTGAACACCTCAAGTATCCCTTGTTCCATTTAGACACTCGAGGTAGGGTTAGACTGTGTCATTTAGATACTTTTTGTACAATCAGTCAAATATATAGAGTGAGTGTAACACACTCGCCGATGATGTATCAAAACGGCGAATAAAATGAAGACATGTTGCATATATACCAAAAATAATTATTAAAAATAAACTATGAGTAGAAAAATCATTTTAAAACTATTTAGTTATAAAAAAAAGCAGAAAAGAAATGGTGGGAGTAAATGGCGAGATTGGTGAAAAGTTGGCCACCCACCCACCCTCCTCCTCCTCTTCTTCGTAATAAATTCCCACCCCAGCCCCTTCGACTCTTCCTCATCTCCATTGTCGAATCGAATTTGGCTAATTTGTTCTCCATCTCCTTCCTTAAATAATTTTTTTCCTCAAAATGGTGGGACTAAATGGCGAGATTGGTGAAAAGTTGGCCAAAATTAGTAAATGTACACAAGAATTTTTTGTTCTTTGTTCTTCAGAGATTCAAGTAAAGGGGAAAAGTTGGGAGAAGGGCGAGACAAAGCGGGTCCCAAGGAACTAAAAAAATAGTGGTCGTTTGGTACCTAGACAAAATTCTCCCAAAATTATAATCTTGGGACTAATTTATCCCATCTAAGAGAGGTTACAAGGTATAAATTTATCTTGAGATAAATTTATACTTTCTACCAAACAAGGTACAAAATTAATCTCACAATTAATGTTGGGATATCCCAGCTAATAGCGTGTACCAAACAACTCCTATTACAGGATCAAAGAATCTTATGTTCTTCTTTTTCTTGTTAATGGAGATTTCTTCTAGAAGGTGATGGTTTAAGGTGGATGAAAGGTTGGAATGAGAGAGAAGGAAGAAGAAAAGATTAAAAAAATAAAAAAATTGTAAAATTTAAAGTCTCTACGGGCTTGTTTGCTGTGCAATTCACCCAAGTTGCCAGGTGTACAAAAAGTGTCTACATGACACAGTCTAGCCCTACCTCAGGTGTCTAAATGGAACAAGGAGCACTTGAGCTGTTCAAGTGAAAAAAGTAGATTACTATAGGTGTCTGTTGATGTGTTTGGCCTTTTTATAAATCTTCTGAATGACTTTATACACCTGATGCAGGAGACATTACATTTTTCTAACGGTGGCAGAAGGGAAAAAGGCCATTCTAAGTAGAGCCAAACACGCCAGCTTCATTTGTATTCAGTATTTTCAACGTGAAAAATGAATTTATGCAATTACAGTAAATAACATTTATGAACCAATAATTTTGAAAAAATACTAGGTACAACGCTAAGAATCTTAAAAAATTGAATCAACAAAATTTAAATTTCGAATCTATCTTTAATTCTGCAACTATTACTTGAATATTTTCTTGGGCAAATGTGTTAATATATCCCTCAATTTTGCGATTAGAGCAGATATACCTCTCGTTATAAAAGTGGTATATATAATCCTGCCGTTACAAAATTGTGTAAATATACCCCTGCCGTTATAAAATGGTACAAATATACCCTTTTCGATGACCAGATTAAAAAAAAATCATTTAGGTTATTTTTTAATTAAAAAAATGTCACATGACTTTAAAAAAATCTACTCATTTTTTTTAGTAGACATATTTTTCTAAAGCTACATAGTAATTTTTTTCTGGTGGATTTTCCGGTTTGATTAGTTTAAAAAAAATTATCTCTGTGACTTTAAAAAAATAGGTCTACCCATTTTTCTAAACGAACCAAATCCGAAAATCACCAGGAAAAAAAATTACTATGTGGCTTTAGAAAAATATGTCTATTAAAAAATAATTGGTAGATTTTTTTTTAAAGTCACGCTGTAATTTTTTAACTAAAAAATAACCTATATGATTTTTTTAAAAAAAATTCTATCAGGGAAAAAAATAATATTTGCACTATTTTATAATATCAGGGATATATTTATACTAATGGTAGGAATATATATATCACTTTTATAATGAGAAATATATCTATTTTACATTACAAAATTAAGAAATATATTTGCACCTTTGCCCTATTTTCTTTTAGAACATGAGTTGCGCTTCAAGTCATTCATTGAAAGAGAAAAATAGAGACGGATCTTCTCTTGGTCAAAGAACTTTTTATTTTCGATCAGTTGTTGTCACACTCTAACGAAAGGGATTACTTTCTGAACATAAAAAAAAAAGGGCCAAGTGGGAAACTGGCATATTCTTGCAACAGGGAACGAAACAGTGAGCAACAGTATTCATACCGAAAGAGTAATGATGAAGAAATAAATGAAGGGGGAAAGGACATAAATTAATAATACTCCTATAGATCTCTTGAAATACTTCGAGTCCGCAACTTAAATGACCCAAAAAATAATTGGAGATACCAAAATAATTCATTAAAAAAAGTTACCAAATTATAAATTTATAGTTAAGTGCTATTGCGCACTAAATTAGTACGTAATAGGTCTTTAATAAAAGTCCTCAACCCTTAGTTCATTAGCCAAAAGTTTTGAAATTCATGTTTTTTTTCGTATTTTGATCAAAGATTAGTCATGTTTTTAAAATACCGGAATATCAATATTTTATATAGAACCTGATATCTTTTTCTGCGAATAATAATGTAGGCACAACACATCAAGTATACCTATAAATTTGGATCGTCGTTTTAGGGGTTGTAAAGTGTCCCGAAGTAAGTTTTGTTTGTTTGAAAACTTGTTATCTTTAGGTTTAACTATTTTATTTTATAGGGTTTTAATTAATTTAGTACGCCACACGAGTTATTATTAAACGACAATAAAAACTAAGATAATTAATTATCATTAAGAAAATAATACCAAAAAATATAATATTTACATAAAATGTATATTTTATTTATAAATACACAATCTCCATCCCCCCTAGGTCCCTCATGTGGGAGCCTTTAGAATAACCCTAGGCCTAAGGTGAACCCCACCACCCTCATCATCATCTCCATCTCCTTTCTTCTTCTTAATCCGTACATGCTCTATGGCATGATCATCATGCCTCCCCTTTCTTGGGGGCTTGTTCAAAATATACTTCATATGGGAGATGACGGTGGACGAAATGTCATCAGCTTCAGGAGATGACTCAATCTCCGCATGAGTCGGGTCCACAGGCGCAGAAGAATGAACCTAAAATAACATATAAATAATTTCGAAACTAAACATGAAATAACATATAAACAATTAATTAATACATTATTTTATTGTAAAAAATCAAACCTGTGTGTCGACGGGCTCCTGAGATGACTGGTGAGAGGGCTCCTCAGAGGGCTCATGAGCTCGCTCCTCATAGCCGGAGATGTAGATGGTGCCGGAGCTGGAGCTGAAAACTAAGTAATGAAAAATTATATAATAATTAGCATAAATATTTTAATTTGTTAAAATAATTATTTTAAACACTTACATCTTGGCTCTCAAACATGTCGAAGTCCTCGAATAAGGAGTCGATGTTCAGCTCTGTGCCACCCTGTAGATCACGAACTGGCCGCTCACCCTGTGGATGACGAACTGGCAGCTGTGCAGACGATGGCCAGAACATATGATCTGAAAATAAATCTGACATATATAAAGGTGTGACAGTTGCCTTGAAGTTGGCGGATGCTCTGAAGTCGACGGGATCTCTGAAGTCGACGGAGGCTGTTGGGCTAGAGCTGGAACTGGAGCATGCTCGTCAGGCTCATCTACTAGACCACCAGCCCCTCTGGCCCCACCCCTTCAGTGACCAGCCTCTCTGTCCCTACCACCTCGGCCACCAGCCAGTCTGCCCCTACCTTCTCCGGCCACTGCCCCCTCTGTCACTCCTCCTTTTCTGCCACCACCACCTCTGGTATGACCTCGACCACCCGTTGTCTGATACGGGACCTCTGGAACATGCTCGTCGAGACGTCCGAGCTCTTGTGCCTGTAGCATACCACCCTCGGCTAGTTGAACTATCCGTGCTGCATATCCCGCTTTCTCGAGGGCCTTCATATGGTCCAAGCTCTCACAACACATACTTTGTACGGTCCGTATGCATTTGTTTACAAATATTAATGATTGAATAAATTTTTAACGTAATACATAAGACGATTAATTAAGTTTAAGACTAATAAAACTTACCGTCGCCTCATACTGTCTTGCGAGTGCTGCATATACTAGGCCATCTGTACGAGGCCTGCGGTGTTGCTAATCAAGCTGCGAGTGATTCACGTGTACCACTCCATGTACCTCTGGACAGGAGTCATATGTCCGACCACCACTAGCGTCCCCATCCTCTGATCCCAACACTGGACTTGGAGCTACATAAAGGCCCGCCATGCATCAGTGACGACCGCACGTTTGTCCTGCAACTAATGGTCGTGCTCCTAAGTAACCGCACATGGACGAACTGTCGTAAAACGTGGTTGGGCGTGTGATCCTCAACGATATTCATATGTATCAATGGACACACGACCTTCACTTGGGCTCACCAGCCCTACAAAACGCCGACAGTTGATCCAAAATCTGATCATACGACGTCCATATAAAAGCATGTAAAAAGAATTGATCTAGTTAAAAATAAAAGACTAAAATAGTAAAAAAAAAAATAACATACTAATGTTAAATAAAAAAATCTTACCTTGTCCACCGTCATACGATCTAGCTAATCCCTGAACGGGAGAACTCTGTGGTGCGTATCCACATCTCGGATTATGCCTCCCGTCCATCTCTGCGCGTATGACACCATATCAACAATATAGTTAAGCAGAGGGTGAGAAGCTATGGGCTTGAAAGGTCTCATTCTAGTCCACAACCATATCTGAAAGGGCCATTAAAAAAATGTTTAATTAGTCGTCATTTCAGAAAGCTATATTTAGAATAAAATTACACACTCTTAAATATATTAACTGGAGGAGCGGGCAAAATGCAGCGACATCGGTCCTCGAGTCCATAGACGCTCGACAGAATTCTCGATACATGTAAGCCAGAACAGCAGCACCCCAACTGTAACATCCTAACTCGCCCAGATGCTCCAGAAACGGCAGATACCTCAAGTTCACATGGGAACCCGATGTGTTCGGGAACAAAATGCCCCCGAATATGAAGAGAAGGTACAAACGAGCACGTCGGTCAACATCCACCCAAGGTATGTCCTCTGCAATCGGATGCTTCATGTCTATGAGGCGCAAGTGAGTAGAGAGGGAATGTATCGACACCCTACTCTGTCCCTATATATCACCCTCCTGAGACGCGAAACCATTGAGCCTAGTCAACTCCTCCCGATACGACGACATCTGCTGAGGCTCCTCAATATACAATGCGTGTCCATCTACCTGTAGACCGTAAATGACTCCACATCCTGAAGGGTGATGGTGGTCTCACCAGTGCGGAGATGAAATGTATGGGTCTCCGGTCGACATCGCTCAATCATGGCCATCACAAGAGACCTATTATGCTGTACCCGACCAGTAGCGACACAACGGTTGATACCGCCCTGATATAGTATATCTAAGACGCGACGATGTAGGGGCCAAACATCTAAAAGATCCCATGCTTGTTCCATCAACCGGGGACGGAACAAGCGGCTGGCAGCTACATCTGCATCCCATATTAGCTGGGACCTATGATGCTACTGTAGATGAAGTACCTCTGGCTCGAAGGGCCCCGGATGAAGGGGGTCGAGATCCATAGAGGTGTCGTATGTGATTTACGCATTTTTAATTAATCATTAACATATAATATTAATTATGTAATCTTTTATCGAAAAATTATACTAAGGATGTTCAATTCTAAACTAAAGATGTTCAATCCTAAACTAAGGATTTGTAAGGATGTTCAAACCTAAACTAAGGATGTTCAATCCAAAACTAAGGATGTTCAATTATACTAACTAACTAATCCTTTAATGGGAAATTATATTAACTATCTAAATTTGCGAATTAATAATTGTTAATTGATTATGCTACTAACTATAATTAACTAACTAATATTATATTAATGCTATTTTTAATCTTAAACTAAGGATGTTCAATCCTAAATTAAGGATTAACTACAATAACCAACAAATATAATATTAAGGATATTAAGGTTTAACTATTTCTAATTAACAATTGATAATTAATTAGAACACTAATTAGCACATTAACACATAATTTAGATAACTAATTAGCACATAAAATTAGATAGCTAATTAGCAAATAAAATTCGATTACCACATAAAAGTAGATAACTAATTAGCACATAATTAACATGGATTAATTTTTTTTACAATTAAATAAATTAACAAATGAATAAATTATTAGAAGATTAGTATATTTTCCTACAATCAAACAATTAACAAAAAATTAAAGATTAACATATCATTATCAAATAATTAACAAGTAGCTAATCAAACAATTAATTAATAATTAAATATTAACATATCATTAAAAAATAATTAACAATTAGCTAATCAAACAATTAACAAAAAAAAATTAAAAAGAAAAGAAAAAAGGGGCTGATCGCACACTGGACAACCCCTATTGCACTTTTTTTTTTGCGTAATTCATTTTTTTTTTCAAAACCCACATTAGTCATGCTTAGGATAATAATCAAATAATTAATCAAAAATAAAAAATAAAAAAAACAAAAAAGGGGCTGATAGCGCACTGGACATCTCCTATTGCGCTATTTTTTTTTGGCGTAATTCATTTTTTTTTCGAAACCCACATTAATCATGCTTAGGATAATAATATATTTAACAATGTAATAGAAAATTCATAGTAAAGTACCTAGATTGAAGGTTATTTTTGAGTTTTTGAAATCGAGTTCTACGCCACTTTATTCTGAAATTCAAGCTTTGAAACTTGTTCCTTGCCCTGAATATACCAAGAATATTGACTTTCTGATTAAAAAATAACATGAAAACGATTTTTTTTTAAATGTGGGGACCACTGTTTTTTGGTTGATGATCTTTTTTTTTTTTTTTTAAATGATGGAGGGACCGTCGAGGTGGAGAAGATGGAGGGACTTTTATTAAAGACCTATTGCGCACTAATTTAATACGCAATAGGACTTAATTGTAAATTTATAGTTTGGTCCTGTTGCGCACTAAATTAGTGCGCAAAGGTTAGTTTGATAACTTTCTTTTTTAAGGGGTCATTTTGGTACCTCCGATCACTTTTTGAGTCATTTAAGTTGCAGACTTGAAATACTTCTACAATGTATGCAGTAACTTCTCGATCGGACAATGAATTTCAAACATTAGTTCCCTTGATAAATTTTACGTTGATTGTCACCTTATTGGAGCCGTCCTTTTTTATCCAAGTTTGCGACCAAGCTCATATAAGCAAAATTAATTTCAAATATAAGATGATTGAAACAAAAGAGTCACGTTGGTGAAGAGAGAGGCACATCAATTACTAGTGTAATCTTGATGTTAGGAGACATGGGACTAACAAACCGAGTTTCTACATTAGTTGTCACTTGTCAGCATACCGCAATCACACTTCTTTATTTGATTTGAGACTAATAATATAAACAAGTTCATAGGCAGCGTTAATTTAGAATATCAATTGATTGAAATAAAAGTGTGCACATAGAGGAAGAGCAAGAAACCCTAACAACTATTCTAATCTTGATGTTAGGAGAGATGAGACCGATAATGTAACAAGTTTTTATGCTACTCGCCAGCTTAACACAACCTTCCTCCTTTATTTGAGATTGTGATCGACAATGTGAGCATGGTCACACTAGTGGCAGAATTGATTTTGAATATCACATGACCGTTAAAAATAAAACAGACGCAAAGCTGAAGAGAAAAGCACCTTAACTACTATTCCAATCTTGATGTTAGGAGAGATGTGACCGATAATATGAGCAAGTTTTATATTGGCAGTCAAGCTACTTTCATTCTTCTCTATTATTCGAGTTTGAAATCAACAATGTAAGCAAACAAACACGGACAAAGTTAATTTCGAATATGAGATGATTGAAATAAAAGAGTACACATAGATGATGAAGAGAAAGGCTCCCCAACCACTATGCTAATCTTGATGTTGGGAGAGATGGGAGCATCAACATTATCCCCTTTACATTCTTTGGTAATTGATTCGAATACAGTATATATAGACCCTACATAGATACCCATCACTGGCGTGGAAAACACAGAGAGATATGTTGGTAGAATGCAAACAAAGGTCCCCTCATCAAGGCAAGCCCCAATACTACCACCTAACACCCAACAAGCTCATGTATTCATCTGTTGACAGTACTACCATTCTTTTGACCAAGTGATATCATCAAGAACTCCAATATATGTAGGTTAGTAGTGGGATTTTGTTATATATTTTTTGGTACATTGGAAAAGTTAGAAAAAATTTTAAATTGTTCATAAGCTACGTTACTTAAATCTGTCTGGAGAAGAAATTTTATATTGTTGATTGTATATCTTTCAAGGTAGCCAATTTTCTTCATGTTAGAGCCTTTCGTTTGCCAGAAAGTCCACACAGTAGTTTATCTCCCTCCATGTATGTTTAATCGTAGCCTTGTTAACTTCCAACTGAAATTTGCAATCTTCAACAATTGCCCTCAAGGAATGACATTATCCTCCTCAGTGATATGTTTGATGGCAAGTGTAGGCAGTCTGTTTCTACTTCTATGTCCTTGTATCCTATTTCTTTTGCTAATGTTAACCCTTTTTTAAGCTCCGTAATTTTGTAACGAGGCTTGATGTAGGTTTTACTTTTCCTAAATATCCCAACATCAACTTGTCTTGATCATTTCTGATTTGCAGCTCGACACTATCATCAGTGTTTAGTTTATCTTTTCGAATTTTATTATATATATAATAATGTCGTCACTCACTTGACAAAATGATCTGAAGTTATAAAAGGGCAGAAAGGACTGTTTGTAAGAGTGCCAATAGTACTTGAAGAGATGAGCGTTGAGCTAGTACTCGCTCTCAATATATGTGGTGTAAGTTGACTAATTATAAGTTTAAAAAAGAAATAAATATTTTTAAAATTTGTAATTATGGTCATATACCTTTTTATAACAAATATTCTTTATAATAACATTTCATTATAATCGAGTATTGTGATTGGCGCCTGATGAGCTAACCCTGTTCAAGTGAGTCACTTATTACTTATTAGAGTGTGTGGCCTAAATAAAGAGTAGCCATCTTACTATATATACTTAAATAAGAGTACGGCACCAAAATGTCACCTTTTTGGACCTTGAAGACAAAATGGTATGTCTTTTTTTTTTTATACCAAAAGGGGCATTTCGTTGGTTATCTAACGAAATGTTAACCCCATTTAACATTTTCTGTCAAATGTAAAAAAAAATAAATTGCATATCGTTACATACCTAGCGAAATGCATTTTTTTTTTTTGTACATTTGACACCAAAATGTTAGGTGGTGTCAAATGTTAAAAAACAAAATTGCATTTCGCCAGGTATGTAACGAAATGCAATTTTTTTTTTTTTAACATTTGACACCAAAATGTTAGCTGGTGTCAAATGTACAAAAAAAAAAAAAAAGCATTTCGTTACATACCTGGCGAAATACAATTTTTTTTTTTTGTATTTCGCTAGGTTACTTGCGAAATGTAATTAATTTTTTTCCTTTTTTAAAAAAAAAATCCACTTTTTCGTGTGTTTTTTTAAGTTTCCTAAAATAAAATTATGAAAATATAAATTTTTTAGGACACAAACAAATCAATTTTCCTGATTTGTTGGTTCAAATATTTTAATTAATTAAAAAAAATTCAATTTTTCATTTCTTTTCAAAAAGCAGGTTTAAAAAATGAGATTCATTTTTTCTGATTCTAAAAAACCATTTTCCAGATTTAAAAAAAAAAATTGCCAATAATAAAATTCCGTAATTTACATTTTTTTTTTAAAAAAAAAATTGTGTGGAAACTTTAGGTTTAAGTATTTTATTTTTTAAGGTTTTGATTCAAGCGTGTTATTTTTTTAATCAAGACATAACTTTATTTTGAATATAAATCTAATTCAATTAGATAAAAACATAGTTAAAATATATAGGAGAAAGAGTAGTTGTAAATTGGTGAAAGAGTAGTTGTAAATTGGTGAAACTTTAAACAGTCATTTTTTTATTGCATTTCGCCATGTATATAACGAAATGCAATGCAATTTTTTTTTAGTTAGAAAACCTAGAGAAATACAAAAAAAAAAATTGCATTGCATTTCGTTATATACATGGCGAAATGCAATAAAAAAAATGACTGTTTAAAGTTTCACCAATTTACAACTACTCTTTCACCAATTTACAACTACTCTTTCTCCTATATCTTTTAACTATGTTTTTATCTAATTGAATTAGATTTATATTCAAAATAAAGTTATGTCTTGATTAAAAAAATAACACGCTTGAATCAAAACCTTAAAAAATAAAACACTTAAACCTAAAGTTTCCACACAATTTTTTTTTAAAAAAATATGTAAATTACTGAATTTTATTATTGGCATTTTTTTTTTAAAATCTGGAAAATGGTTTTTTTAGAATCAGAAAAAATAAATCTCATTTTTTAAACCTGCTTTTTGAAAAGAAATGAAAAATTGGATTTTTTTAATTAATTAAAATATCTGAAACAACAAATCAGGAAAATTGATTTTTTGTGTCCTAAAAAATTTATATTTTCATAATTTTATTTTAGGAAACTTAAAAAAAAAAACACGAAAAAGTGGATTTAAAAAAAAAAAGGAAAAAATTAATTACATTTCGCAAGTAACCTAGCGAAATACCAAAAAAAAAAAAATTGTATTTCGCCAGGTATGTAACGAAATGCATTTTTTTTTGTACATTTGACACCAGCTAACATTTTGGTGTCAAATGTACAAAAAAAAAAATGCATTTCGCCAGGTATGTAACGAAATGCATTTTTTTTTTTTTTTTTTTTTTACATTTGTCGGAAAATATTAAATGGGGTTAACATTTCGTTGGATAACCAACGAAATGCCCCTTTTGGTATAAAAAAAAAAGACATACCATTTTTGTCTTCAAGGTCCAAAAAGGTGCCATTTTGGCGCCGAACTCCTTAAAATAACCATACAATGTGGAATTTCACTGGGTTGTTGTTGTTGTACTCCTTAAAATAACCATACAATGCATAAGGGCGAAGGCCAGTCAACTTCATACATAATAGCGTGACAAAGCTTATGTAGGACCAAAATATGTACATAGAGCAAAATTTCCAAAACACCTGTCTTAACAGTTAACATCAACCTCTAAACAAAAATAAAACATAAAATTGGCTCCAACGGGTTTTGGGGGCTCACCAGAAGTCTGTCCTGGTCTTTCTAATTAATGTAGCTACTCAAATTTCTAGCTGATCCCAAAAAAGGAATTTTTTTTAGTGCCAATGAGAAATTAAGGAGACGAAAAAAATCCTAAGATGCTTGCCCGAGTGTGTTTGGTATGGAAGAAAAATATTTAAGAAATAACTAGTATTCAAATATATATGATTTTTAAATGTTTTTGATGTCTAGTTAGAAAATGAAAATTATTTTAAAAAAATATTTATTAAAATTGATAATATTATTATTATAAGATATCTAATTGAAAAAAATATAGAATGACAATGGGAGGATTTCCCCCCCAAATGATAGACATGGCATGGTAAGAGCCAAAAGGAGTAAAGATAGTAAGTTGATCAAAATTATGATCGGTAAAACTTCACTATTCGAAACTAAAAAATTAGGGATGTCAAAAAAATATGAAAAATCGACCGAACCTAACCATACCGAACCGATTTATAGTGTTTTTTTCAATAAAATCGTGGATTTTTATTTAAGCTTATAACCGTCCCGAATAATTAGGGTGGTCTTTTTAATTTATGCAAAAAAACAAAAAAATCCCGAATCTAACCGAATAGCCTTACGTGTATGAAATATATTTTATATATTACAAATATGTTAAATTGAATATATAAAATATATTTTATAAGTTCTGTTTCAAATATAAAAAAGAATTTGGCCACTAAATTTTGGTCCTTTAGTTGATTGGATTTAGTTTCAAAAGGATACCTCATATACATAGTCATATGGTCATAGATTTAGATGATTTAAGTAGGCATTTTTGGTTATAGTTAGCACTAACAGAAGTTTACCTCCATCTTGGTCTCCTCTACTATGTTGCTTGATGTATATGTATCAAATTCAAGCTGTGATTTCTGCGGCCTACAAGCTAATGTTTGTTTTGGTTCAATTCAACATTGTTGTTTTCGGCAAGTTATTCTTCTCCCTGGTCAATCAGTGAGGATTCACGTCGCGATGATGCCATCGTTGTTGTCTTGCTACTTGATATAACACATTTCAGTTTACATTAAATATTTCATAAGAAACAAATACAAGCTTTATTTGATGGTGTACTACAAATAGGTTTGTGGAGATCTGTGTCATTACATTTTAATGGTGGTGTATTTTAGGTGACACTTTAAAACTAAAATAACCGAAAATTAACCGAACCGTACCGATACCGAAGAAAAACTGAGATGATGGGACGGTCTCGAAAAGTCTAATTTTGGTTATACAAAATAAAATAACCGAAAAAATGGGATGGTATAATTTTTTTAAAATAACCGACCGAACCGTCCCATTGACACCCCTATAAAAAACTAACCTTTCACGGTCAAAAACAAATATTTTAAGTAATATATTCCTCCGTCAACTTTTTTATCATTATCGTTCGAATCAGTATACGCACACCTCAATTAATTTTGCGGGATACATGCCACCTCCAACATCAATTTACTTTGTTCACTTTTACTTATTTACTGTATTAAAAATAAGCTTCTGGTTGTCTACTTTAACATACTAAAAGAAAGTTATTTTCTGTTTATTTTTAACATTAACTGCTGATTCCTCAAAGTCATTTTCAAAGCTCATTAAGACTATATATTACTAATTAATAAGGATATTACAGTATAAAATGTGCTTTATTTAGTCCCTCCAATTCAAAATAAGTGTCCACTTAGTTTATTTCATATACTCCTTAAGAAAATATGATTCCTAGAAAAACAAATATATATTTTGACTAAACTATCATTAATTAATAAGTCTCTTGCTTATTTATTGTCTTGAGTAAATAGGGTCAAATCTTGAAAATAAAGTTAATTTCTTGATTTTGCAAGTTGATAGTTATTTTGAACCAAAGTAAAAAAAGTTAAGTGGACACCTATTTTAAACCGAAGGGAGTTTTATTTGTAAGGGAAGTTCAAAGGACAAGTAAACTGAACAAAAATACTACGCTCGTCTCAAATTATCTGTCGTGATTACTAAAAAGAGTTGTGTCAGATTATTTATCATTTAGAAGTTCAAGAGGCAATTGATTTTTTTCCTTCATTTTACATGGTAAAATTTTATCATTAATTAAGATAATATAGAGTAAATATTTAATGAAGAGATATTATAAGTTAGACATAAATAAAAAAGTAAAGTAATCACAAATACTCCTTCTAATTAATGTCTTTCATAAGGGGCATATAAAATAAAAAGTCAACAGTTAATTTGAGACGGAAGAAGTTATGTTATCGGTGTAAATAAATAATTTTTATATTCTTTCCGTTTCATAATATGTGTTATCTTAACCAAAAACATGCATATTAAGAAACAATGATGAAGTGTAAAGTTTACTAAATTACTCTTATGTAAAAAAAATCTTCTCGATGATTAGAGTATGCATAAGTAGTTCATCTTTTGACATTGAGAATCCAACCATCATCATTTGCCATTTTTTGTCCAAGGGCAAAAATGAAAAAAACTAGTCAATATATGTATTGATATCCTAAGATAACATTTATTATGAAATAATTTTTTTAGTTAAAGTGATACTTATTATGAAACGGAAGGAGTACCTTCAAATTTCTTATACTTGTCATTGTAGGTAACATAACTTTGGAGATTTCAAATCTCATGTCCTAAAGAAAATTACTCTTACATACTACTTGGATTATATGGACGATGTGTAAAATTTAAATTTTTATAAATCCTTTTATTTATTGTATATTGCGAGGCGAATTTCTTGAAGATTTCAAAGGGATGACGTAATGGGGGTAATAAAAGGTAAGGTGGGGAGTAACCAATGGTAGAGTTTGGACTGGAGTGCCCAAAGCCCAAGGTAGAAAGGAGGAATTGTCTGCCTGGTTAATCGTGTACAACCCCTTTTCTTTATCATCATCTGTCACGTGACCTACCTTTTGTCAAAGACTTTTTAAACCCCATGGTGGGGGGTGGCGTGGAGTGGGGTGGCTGGGGGTGGGGTGAGGTGTCTGAGGGTGGGGGTTTATATATATGACAGTGTGCCTTCAACAAGAGTAGCTTAGCTATCAAACTTGTTTTTACAGTTTTGACTACCATTAGAAAATCTATGATCGTTTGGTACTAGAGATAATGATAAATAACCTTGAGATTATATTTAGTTAAATTTATCTCATATTTGATTAAAATAAAATGGTAATATAACTAATTTTAAAATTAGTCATCGCGAAATTGTAATGTTATTTTATTCCTGCAGGATGAAATAATTAATTCTGAGATAACTAATCCAGGATAAGTTATCCTGAGATAACTTGTTTCCAACCCTTAATTGAGAGGAGATTTGAAACTATAACAAGCATTAAATTTGTTCATTCAATTAAGAATGTGTCATTTGTAAATTTGGAAAAAGAATAAAATATCATTCTTGATGGACTAAAATCTCAATTATTTTGGACCAACTTTTAAATGCTAAATCTTCAATTATCTAAGTGGCCGAGTGGACGTGATAAAATTTATAAACTTACGAGTCGTTTGGTAGTTGGTTCGAGTTATGTAACTATATAAATTAATAATACATGAATTGATTACGAGAGAATTTATCTATTATTTTATACATAATTTAATTATTCATGCAATAGTTATTTCGCTTTCAATTTTAATATAAAATAATATATAAATTCTCTCATATTTATTAATTATACGTGTTTTTAAATTACAAATCAAACGTTATATTAATTTTATATATAAATAACTAGTTCCATCAGCTGTCAAACGTACTACTACTTGCTATATTAAATTCATATCTCACAAACCAACTACTAAACGGTCCCTTAGGTGTCAAAAGTAACTTTTTCATACTATAGGTGACAGAATCACATAAAATCAAGAAAGTACTGCCGCAATAAATAAAATTAATGGTGATGAATAAGGTTAAAAAGAAATGGTCCAAACCCCAAAGCAGGTAAAACATTTTACTAGAGCCTGTTTGGATGTGTTTATGCCTGTGAGCTGTAAATAATTTATAAGTTAAAAAAATAAATTGAGATAGTCTAACTTATTTTTTTTATTTATAAGTTGCTTTAGATAAGTTAAGTCAAATGGGCTCAATTATTTTTTTGAGCTTATTTTAAACACAAAATAACTTTAAGCTGGCCAGACAAACAGTCAAAAATGCTGAAAACAGCTTATAAGTCAATCCAAACGGGCTCCTAGCCTTCCCTACAGGCTTATAATGGCTTCTTTCCCACAATAATCCAGATCCTTTTTCTCACTCTACACACAGTCAGTACAAAAACTGAGTCCTGTTTCTTTTCTTTGCTATGTACTGTCTATGTCCATTAATTGCCATTGTTGTGTTATTTATTTGAGTGTAACTATTCAAGTCAAGTGAAGTTTTGAACAGAACAATATAGAGGGTGGTCCATATAGGGTCCATTTTGACTTGATAAGATTGTAAACTTTGCATTCACAACACCTTTTAGATAAAAGGGTGTGTGTATTTGTGTGTGTTTTAGTGTGTGTTGTGTGGGGATATAAAAAGAGGTGTGAGGGGAAATATGCAGCAGCACCTGATGCAGATGCAGCCCATGATGGCAGCTTACTATCCAACAAACGTCACTACTGATCATATTCAACAGGTTCTTTCTTTTTTTTCTTACTCATCTTCTTCTTCTTCTTGTTTACCTTTCTGTGTTTCTTTGTCTTGCGTTCACTGCTTTTAGTCCTCTCTGATATCTGCCATGTTACCTGATGATGCTTTTTTTTTTTTTGTGTGTGTACAGTATACTGTCCAAAAAATGATTAAAATGTGTTCTTTATAACAGTTAAAAGTTTCTAAATGTAATGGTTACACTCAGAGCTCATTAAAACTTTCTGTGTTTTGAGTTTTACTGCCACCCATAGCATGAAAAATATATATAGTAGTGTAGTTATTTTTGAGGTGGTAACTAGCTTGGGATACTTTGGTTGCTTATGCTTGGCTTTTAGTAGTTTGTAATCTTTCTTTTTCTTCTTCTTCTTACTCTTTATCTGTTTCTTTGTTTTCTGTTCACTGCTTTTAGTCCTCTCTGATATCTGCCATGTTTACAGTTTACTGATGCTTTTTTGTGTACAGTATGCTGTTGCAGAGATGAATAAGCAAATAAAGGAATATGTTCTTTATAACTGTTAAAGCTTTCAACATAGTAACATAGTAGATAATTCTTTTTTCATGTGGTGAAAAGGATATATTAGTGTTGTCGTCTATTTGAGGTGGTAGGTAGCTAGGGATACTTTGGTTGCATGTTCTTGGCTTTTAGTAGTTTGTAATATTATTCTTTTGTTGTTTGATAAGTCCTGCTAAGAGGGTATCTATTTCTTTTATCTGCAGAGATGATTAAGTAAATAAAAATGTGTTCTTTATAACAGTTAAAGCTTCTTGATGTAATGGTTACACACAGATAAGATAAAACTTTCAGTGTTTGAGTCTCTTACTGTCACCTGTTAATTAAAAAGAATTTCATGTGGTGAGCAATGAAAATATGAAAAGGATATACTAGTGTAGTTATATCTGAGGTGGCAGTTAGCTAGGAATACTTTGGTTGCTTATTCTTGTCTTGTGTTCACTGCTTTTAGTCCTCTCTGATATCTGCCATTTTATCTGCTGATGCTTGTTTGTGTACAGTATACTGTTGCAGAGATGATCAAGCAAGTCAAAATGTGGTCTTTATAACAGTTAAAGCTCTTAGATGACTTTCTGTATTTGAAACTTTGCTGCTGATACTTTTTTGCATACAGTATACTGTCCAAGAAATGATTAAGTAAATAAAAATGTGTTCTTTATAACATTTACACACAGAAAAGATAATTTTTTCTGTATTCAAGTCTCACCATCATTTATTATTAAAAAAAATTCCAGGTGTTGAGCCATGAAAATATGAAAAAGATATAGTAGACTAGTGTAGTTATTTTTGAGGTGGTAGGTAGCTAGGGATACTTTGGATGCTTATTCTTGGCTATTAGTATATGTTGTTTGATAAGTCTTGCTAAAAGGGTATCTATCCCTATTTTGTAATCTTTTTCTTCCTCTTCTTCCCATTCTATGTTGTTTCTGTAAATATCAGATGCTTTTATGCATGCAGTATACTATTGAAGAATGATTAAGCAAATAAAGATGTGTTCTTTACAACAGTTAAACCTTTTAGATAACTTTTTGTGTTTGCAACTTTGAGTCTCTATGCCACCCTTTATCAAGAAAAGATTTCATGTGGTGAGCCATGAAAACATGAAAAAGGATATACTGGTGTAGTTATTTTTGAGGTAGTAGGTCTCTAGGGATACTTTATTCTTGGCTTTTAGTAGTTGTAATCTTCTTTTTCTTTGATGTTTAATAAGTCTTGCTAAAAGGATATCTATTTTTTTGTAATCATTTCAACAGGTCTTTCTTTTTTCTCCTCCTGCTTTCTTTGTTTCTGTTCACTGCTTTTAGTCCTCTCTGATGCCTGCCATTTATACAGTATATTGTTGCAGAAATGATTAAGCAAATAAAAATGTGTTCTCTATGACTGTTGTAATGAGTACACACAGAGTGATGAAACAAAGGAAAAAGAAAAAGAGGAAGAACAGGAAGAGGAAAGAAAGAAGACCTGTTGAATCAGTATGCAGCCTTTTTTCTTTCCTCCTCCTCCTCTTCTTCTTCTTTTTCCTCTTTTTTCTGTTTCTGTTCACTGCTTTTAGTCCTCTCTGAAATCTGCCATTTTACCTACTGATGGTTTTTTGTGTACGGTATGCCAGTCTAACAGATGAGTAAGCAAATAAAATGTGTTTTTTATAACAGTTAAAAATTTTGAACGAGTAGATAAAACTGTGTTCAAAACTTTGAGTCTCACCGCCACCCATTTTTAAAAATATTTCACATGTTGAGCTACGAAAACACATGAGATTACAGTAGCTATGTTGTGTTGAGCCATGGAAACATGAAAAAGAGTTGCTAGTGTAGTTATTTTTGAGGTGGTAGGTAGCTAGGGGTACTTTGGTTGCTTATTCTTGGCTTTTAGTAGTTTGTACTTTGTAGCCTTCTTTTTTATGCTATTTGATAAGTCCTGCCAAAAGGGTATCTATATTTTGTGATCTTTTTCTTGCTCTTCTTCCCCTTTTCTGTTGCTTTTTGTAAATGTCAGATGTTTTTATGCATACATTATATTGTGGAACAGATGATTAAGCAAATGAAAACGTGTTCTTTATAAGAGTCGGTCACTCATTTTAACGGGAGTCTTGATTTCGATTTTGTTGAAAATAATAAACTTAAATGTTTTGAATGTCTAGGTTCATACGTTTGGTGCTGTTCATAGGACGATTAGGATATGTAGGTGCATGCATGTATTTGATGTTTAATGTGGGCAAGTTCATAGTACGTGAGAATCTATTTAATAACATTGATTCTAAAACTATCATTAAGCACCTATAGCTATCCCTTTTGGGACCCTGTAAAGTAAAAGTACTGCTTTTTAATGATGAAGTGAGCTTAATGTCTATCTCTCTTGTCCTATGATATTATCAAGGGTCCACTTAATATTTCAACATAATATCACTGCCATTCATGTTGAAGAAATAATTAAGTAAATAATTATGTCATTTCTCGAATGGATATGTTGTTGTTAAACTTTTAGATGAAATTGTTACACTTTTTAGTTATTTTTGAGGTGGTAGCTTGGGGTACTTTGGTTGTTGTTCTTGGAATTTAGGAGCTTGGGGTACTTTATATTTATTTTGAGGTAGCTACTAGCTAGGGGATACATCGGCTGCTTTTTCTTAGCTTTTAGTAGTTGTAATCTTCTTTTTTGTTCCTTGTTCTTTTTTGCTGTTTAATAAATGTTTTTAGTCTTACTTTTTTCTCTTTCTTGAACTTCTGTGATACTTTTGCCTATTCAGTGGAGAGAAGAAAAATCAGAAGGTTTTGAGTTTCTTTTGTCAATGTCAGATGTAAAGTTAGTTGAATCTAACCCTTTCCTCAGAAAACTGAAGTATAAATAGCTTCCATTTCTCCTACTATCAAAATGAATAGCTTCCATTAAATTATTGCTGTTTTGGCTGTTCTTTTATGAGATTTTGGGCATTGTCTATGATATTATATTTTTTTGCTTATGCTGGCTTTCTTTTATTCTATGTTAGTATTTGGATGAGAACAAATCTCTGATTCTGAAGATTGTTGAGAGCCAGAACTCTGGGAAACTCAGCGAATGTGCAGAGTAAGTAAAATTCACTTTTTTCGTTCTTTTTGTTTCTTTGAAACCCTGGAGTAATTAAAGCTTACTTTCTCAAGACAAACTGAAGGCCACTGTCTTTTAATTAATGCTATATATAAGATTCTCCAGTCACCTAGTCATATAATAATCCTGTTTCTTTTATTGATACTATATGTAAGATTCTCCAGTCACGTAGTCATTTAATAACCCTGGATTAAGATTTTATGCTGTCATCAGTCTGGATTTTAGGTCTCATCAGTAACATGTTTGAATCTTGAACGTTGAGAAAAAAAGGGAACAAACTACACTTTTTTCAATTCATGTGAAACGAACCGAGTATTTGTTTGACATCCCTTAAATTTAAAGTTTATTTGCTTAGATATGGTAGCTATATTTGTGTTGTGGCAGGAACCAGGCTAGGCTTCAGAGGAATCTGATGTACCTTGCTGCTATTGCTGATTCTCAACCTCAACCTTCTAGCATGCATTCTCAGGTAAGATCTTCTGATTTTGTTACAGTATTGGTTGAGAGCATGCATTGTGATTTTTTTATATGGTCTTGGACGGCGCTCACCTCATCACTTATCTAGGGAGGTATCTAAATTTTATTATTTTCGCAAGAATTTAAGTTATATACACTAGTTGTATAAAACATTTTACACCATCGGTGCAATATTAACATGTTATTGCAGGTTATTTACTATTGGTTATAAATTAGTGATCAATGCTCTTATTAAATGGAGTTACTTGCAATTATGTCTTAAATAACCTAATTGTGTAAATATCGTCAGTGCGTAGAAGTTGATACATGTTCATTTTTTACATACTTTGTGCTAAGTATCACCACTTGATCCTCGATATCCTCTAATCCTTCTTTTTTGCTCGACATCCTCTGAGTTGTTGGAAACTTGGAATATAAGTTGAGCTCTTAAAAACAAGTTTCATTAGTGACATTTCACTCCTCCTCATCCCCACCTCCACCCACTCATATACTGTCTGTTTACACTATGTATAAATATACCCCTTTGGGACAATGTTTTCTGGTTACTTACCAAACAGAAAACTGCTTTCCAAAAAAACATTTTCCTTCACACCAAACATACCTTTAAATGCACTTAAGTATTAATTATAGAATATTCAGAATAATGTTTTCCCAACACATTTTAAAATGTGCTTGTGTAGTTCTCTTCCGGTGGGATGATGCAAGCAGGGACACACAATTACCTGCAGCAGCAACAAGCCCAACAAATGGCAACACAATCACTCATGGCTGCAAGATCCTCCTCAATGCTCTATGGACAACAACAATTATCACCATTTCAACAACAACAACTTGGCATGAGCTCTGGCAGTGGAAACAGTGGACTTCATCACATGCTACAAAGTGAATCATCACCTCATGGTGGTGGTGGTGGAAATGGTGGTTTCTCTCATGACTTCAGCCGTGCAAATAAGCAAGACATTGGGAGTACTATGTCTGCTGAAGGGCGCGGCGGAAGCTCAGGTGGTGATGGTGGTGAGAATCTTTATCTGAAAGCCTCTGATGATTGAAATTAAGCTTTACTAGTTTATTTAAGGTAGTAGTAATGATAGGAAGGAGGTTTTAGTTTTTTCTTGTCAACTAATTTACGAACAATATTTAGTTGGGCAAGAATTTTGATGAAAGAATTGTGTGGTTAAGTGATGGACTTGTGTAATCTGTGTGTTGTTAAACACAAAGGTGACCTTTTTTTGGTTGTATGTCTATTGTCATGTACATTTGTTAGGTCATTTTGATTTGAATTGCTTTTCCTGACGAGTTTATTAGTCTCTACGTTGTATGGATTCTCTAAAAATGTGTCGGATTTTGTAGAAGTAGTGTAATTTTAGAGGATTTGACATGTACCCGACAAAGCATTTTTGAGGATCTAACACAGTTGCGATAACATTTTTGAAAACTTCGAGAAACATAGGCTAGGGTGGTTTGCTTGCTTGAAGTAGAAGTGGATGGATGCTTTGGTGAAGGTATTGCACTAATTTGTGCTCGACCAGGAATTAAACTGATCAACACTTGGTCATAGTCTATTTACATCAAACCAAGCATCGGTGTTTATGTCAAATTAAATATTTAGTGTTTATATCAACCCATATGATTTAACATTAGCATGTAAAAATTAAAGTAAGAGTGCGTGCCACTTAAGCTTAGTTAAGTGATAAATATATGTTTATAAGACATATCTTTTATTTATTGTCTTGGTATGAATATCGGGTAAAATTAATTTTTTTATTGAAACTTATCCTTTTTTTCAACTGCTCCAAATTCAATCTCAAAAAATGAATAATATCTCGCACTACGTGGTTTCAATCATGCAATAATATTGGGTGTCTGATAATTACGTACTACTTGAAACTAGAAATATGCAATAGGGTGACGAAACCACAAAAAAAAAGAGAAAAAAGAAAAAACAATAAAGATTACTTATTATATATCCAACTTATAATATGGTTAACTGAATAGCTAATAACAAGAAATGCATACAATAAAATAATTCAAGATCATTAATTTCCTTATTATATTAACACTTTTTTTTTTTGGTAAACAGAACAAGATTATTTTAGGATTATAATCCCACATACTATATGGTAGTAGATCATACCAAGATTTTAATATAAAATGCATTCCGGTTTTAGCTAATCTATATATATAATAAAACTAGACATTGAAAATCTCGTATTTATGTTAAGTATACTATGGTAAAGAACTAAAAGTTCATTTCTTTAACGCCCATATAAATTTAAAGCACACCATGTCCCTATTAAATAAATAATAAAGTTGTCCATTATCTTTCCATAAGAAAACCCAAATAGCATCAGATTAGCAAAAACAGTGGAGTAGTCTAATTAGTTCTCATTTTTTCGCTTTTTCCTCACTTATTTTCGTTGAAGTAAATCATCTAATTAATCACTTGTGTCTTTTGGTTACCTGCCTTTATTTTTATTTTTTAAAAAACACAATAAATACTCATTATACCTTGAGACTTGAGTCTCTTCAATTACCTACCCTTATTGTATTATTTAAACCACAATAAATTCTGAAAGTACGTTTAATATAGGCAAATGGCGTACTTTTGAGTCCAATGCACTTATTTCTTCCTCCCAATTGCACACGGCAGCCTCCAAATATGTCTCTCTCTCTCTCTATTTTGTTTTTCTATTCCCGTTGAGATATATGAAGCTGACAAAAGAAAAGTTTTCAAAAGTTGCTTTTTGGTGAAACATATGTCATGTGGAGGAAAGTTGATCAATCATATATCACATTATCGAATTATTTCCTTGTGATTAAATAAAGAAACTCTTAGCAGACCATATATATATATATATATATATATATATATATATATATATATATATATATATATCTAGCTAGGTAGTATGGTTTCTCTTTTCCGTTAATAGTTATTTCCTTAAATGACTCGGTTTCTTTCAACTTTTCTTGAAAAACGAAATCCATTCTGAATGGATGGGGTGAAAAATGTTAACTAAAGCCCGCGGGATAAAGTTTGCAGACGCGATCATAAATCAAATCAGATCAAAACATTCAGCTTCTTAGTGCACAAGTAAATTTTCTACTTATGTACTTATGCAAATGCTTTGATTTTGTTTTACTATACTTCTAAAAAACCCTATATGGAAAATTTGGGTTTACAAGTTAAAAGAATAAAATAATATGCTGAATAATTTAACAGGAATGGATCAAGGTTTAGTTTACAACCATCGATTGCCCGTGGCACTATCGAACTAGATTCCTAAATAAGTTTAGGAGAAGATGCATGACTTCTTCTTCAGCCAACACGATACAAAATGCAAATTTTCTCTTTGACTCTATGAAAGTATCAGTCGCGAATTTTGATGTTTTACACTTTATACTTTATTTAGTTAATCAAAATTATCTCTAAGGAATACCTTCAAAAATTGTAGTGTTAGGAGAAGATGCATGATTAAATGTTCCTTATTTTACAGTATTAACTATGTGGAACAGAAAAAGTTCAGTAATGAAATTATTGTACGTAACAATAAAAGTTTAAAAGAACCTTATATCATGGCTTTGGCAGAGGAGCAACAGGAAAAATAGAAAAAGTAAAAGAAAATGAAGCGGAGAGAAAATTTACCATTTGGATTGGTGTTCCATCTTGAATCTCTAATGAATCCAGCAAATGGAGAGAACAGATTTAACCCCATTATGGGTGCATTTGGAGTTGTAGACGAAAATATCTTTACCATATTTTTAATAGTTTTGACTTAAAAAAAGAAAAAAGAAAGAATATTTCATAAATTAAATGATTACCAATAATTAAACCGAGAATAAATATAATTATTTCAGATTTTATCTCAAAAGTATCCTAATCCAGATAATCAGACGACTCTTTAGTATTTGGAGAAGACGTTATCATTTTGAATACGACAGTGAATCTTGATACATATCTCTATATAAATCTAGTTTTCCTGTGAAGCTTCCAAGTACTTATATTCATTTAAAGTTTAAACACGTGCTTTGACAAGAATGTAAAATGGCTGTTTCAGTCATGAATGGTGTATGAATCTTTTCTATATTTATAACCTTTTTTTAACCCCTATAAGATTTTATAACTTTTCTTTTAACCCCCCTAGAAACCTGCAACCTCTATTTTGTGAGTGCGCATTGAGTAACTTGCTCACTAATTTGTAATAGCTCGCAAACTATACGGGAAGCGTAAACCATACTAGGCAAGCTCCGGTACGGCGACGAGCTCTGACTGAGAAGGCTGCTGGTGAGGGAAATCGATCTCAGGTCTCCCATGTGGTAAATCGCTCACCCAACCAACTCATCCAACCCTTGCAGTGCACTTATATCTCTATTTAAAAGTTAAGAAAGAAATTTTTTTATTAAGATGATAGCGATTTGTCTTAAGACGATCGTTAATTAATTTAAATCTAGTGATTAGTTTAACACTATGTAGCTAGTTTGTTGTCTTGACTGTTTCGATCACGATTGATACTTTAATAATTATTCCGTCAGGTCCATCTTAAACATCGTTTAAATTTTTTGTACACTTATTAAAAAAGTTAGTACTTAATAGTGCGCATAACTATAATTTATTAGGATTATTTGACTGAATTACCTTTCATCTCTCTTCAAATAACTGTTGAGTGACTTTTTAGAAATTGTGTAGATCAATTTACTGGAGTAATATATAAAAAGATAAAAAAAAATTAAAAAAAATTGTCTCCTTGGTATCCTAAAGTGATCACATTTTTCTTCACCAAATTTGTTTGACTAAAATTACATCTAAAATAGGCCAGTAGGGGTGTACAAAGTAAACCGACAAACCGCACCAAACCGATAAACCGAGTCAAACCGAGAAAAAAACCCGACTAGTGGTTTGGTTTGACTTGGTTTGGTGTTGAAAAAAAAAACCCGACCATAATTGGTTTGGTTTGGTTTTAACTAAAAAAAGTTAAACCGAACCAAACCAACCCGACATTACATGTATTCAATTTTTAAAATATTTTATACATAAAAATATTTATTTGTAATGTAATTTATAAATATTTTTTAAATTTTTTCGTAAATTTTTATCTATTATCATATTATTCAAGTTTGAACTTAGAATTTTGAACGTCAATAAGTTTTATATCCTATGGATGTTAGTAACTCAAATAAAGTCCAAACCAAAACCAACTCAACACTAATGCTAACAAAAGAAATTCAATTTACCATTAGGAATAACAATAATGTTGTATATCTATTCTTTAGTTTTGCATAATTGATTTAGAGAGTGAAAATACATAACTTAAGTTTTTTTCTCTGTCATGTAATTAATACTTATTTGTCGTACTTATTTTAGCATGACTTAATATTTTTAGATTATGGTCATTTTTTTTATGGCTTGTTAATTAGCAATATTTATTTTAACCGATTTTATTAGCTTTTGTTAAATATTTTAATACAATGTCATCACTCTTCTCACATTTTGTGTTATTTTCTTAAGAAACACCTTAATTATATAGTTGTACCTTACTAGGACTAAAGAAATAGTTGAAGTAAAAGTTATATGTTTTGTATCAAGACTATTCCGAAAAAAACCCGAAAAACCCGAAAAAACCGAAAAAACCGAATAACCCGAGAAAACCCGAGGTTGAAAAACCCGAATTTTATTGGTTTGGTTTGGTGTATAAATTTAAAAACCCGACTCAATTGGTTTGATTTGGTGTTTAAAAAATCCGAACCAACCCGGTCCATGTACAGGTGAGAATTGTGTTTAATCTTTTTCATAATTTATACAAGTTTTTTTAGAAACAAAGTTTAAGTATTTACACGTACAATGTAATTTGATAGACTCTAACTTGTTTATCATGAAGTTGTTTAGATTATTAATCCATACTTAGCAGAACACGTTCATACAACCTAGTTGCGCACAACTTTTAAAGTAATTTTGATCTAACATAAATTGCAAATTAATTAGTAACAAACTTAAGAGGAGAAATAATTTTTAGTTTGTCACAATTGAGTAACCTGTAGATCACCAAACATATTTTCATCTAATCAATGATATAAGGTTAATCTTTATCTTTTCCATATTTTCAAGTTTGACAAAGATAGCAATCAGTTGGATGATTTTCAAGAAGTCTAAGCCGCCTAATTAATTGCAAAAGGTTTCAGAATTTTCCTCGCACTTTCTCAGCACCACAGTTTTGACATTTTTTATTTGGTTACAATTGTAATTGAAAGAGGCATTTAGTTTAGTACTTATAATAAAAGAACTCCAAGTTTAAAATTTAGTTGTATAACAGTCCGGATGTTACACATTAGATCAGTTGGACCTTTGATTAATTAACATTAGTACATCTTAAGTTAAAAAATAAAAAATTGAAAGCAACAGGTTTCTCATTCAAAAATTGATCTTATTTCCCACTCGATCCACGGTATTCGCTTTTGTCCCTCACTAATTGAGATTCACTAGGCGTAAGACCCATTAAAAAGAGATTTGATCCCATCAGTACTTTTTCAATTCCCACGATTCGAATCTGATACCTCAAGTTGAGAGCGGAGGCGATCATATTCATTCCACCATAATTTTTGATGGTAAAAAATTAGTCTAAACAAGTTTTAACTAACTAATGTTGAAATGGTGATAGATATAAGGACTCTGATGAGCTGTCTAAGAAAGGACAACCCACTTCACAGAGCATCCGCATCAGATACTCACAAATTTGGTGTCGACAAAAATCAAGAAACTGTTCCTTTAGTCATAGTCTTACGGAGCATATAATCAAGACAAAAGCTAGCATCTTGGTCTTATCTCTCCTAACTCTAGCTACACTTATACTTGCAAATTGCAATATACAGATGATAACTTATACACTGAAACTTCTAGTGTGTATGTGTGAATGAAGGAAGGGATCACGAGCCCAATTTACAATGTCAAATGTCTTCCCTGCCCATTGATAAAATATTTGGCTCTTTGTGTTCCTCTATTAAGAATATTCATAATCCCATTATAATCACTTCATGTACATTAATTCGGGTTAACTTTATGCCTTGGGATTTATCAAGATTGAACAAAATAAAATTCAGGATATAACTGTTGGGATCGAAATAATCAGAGCGTCATGCGGAAACTAATAATTTGCAAACCTTAGAACAACCATAAATTGGACAACAAAGAAAATATACTAAAAAGCATAATAATATAATATATGGTTTGGTCAAGTGACCTACATATTAAAAAACCTAATTTAAAAGAGAGCATTAAAAACTATGGAGAGAATAATCTCTCCATAAACAAGACTCTTTAGTGGCTACATTGTGGATGCTATTGTGTTTTTTGTGTCATTGTTGTATGAGATGGATTCTTCAATATATAGAGGTCCAAAACCTTTTCCTCCAAGAAAAGGACTAGCCAAATATGGAAGAGAATTATAATTTCCTTTTCAGGAAAACTAAAGCAATTATGCTTATACTTTGATTTTCCTCCAAGAGAAAAGTAAAACTCAAATATGGTAAGAAAATCAGGAAAAAAAACCCTAACAATAATGTCCTACATAATGGATCATAAGAACGAGATGCTAATAAAGGAGTGAGTAAGATCAGATGATATTTCTGGAGGTTGTATTTAGACATAAGATGTATGTTACAATCAGTGGTAGAACCAGAATTTTAATTCACTAAAAAAGTTCAAATTATAAAGAAGTAAATTCACGAAGAAGCCAAGAGATTCAACATCTACTATATACACATCAAATATTATGTAATTTCGATGAATTTGTTCCACCCCTAGCTCGGTCCCCGGTAAAGATACCGTACTGATTTGGTGTCTTAAAGAAGACTAGTAATCTAGGTATTGATATATAGATATGCCTTGTGAAAGTTCTTTCCAGAGTAACTCATCCACATTATTGTTATCATGAATCTCATGATCATCCAAAGCTGCTTTGACGCTTGAACACTCAACTGTGCCACTGGCTATTTTTTGAGTACTTTGAGGGCTTTTTCCAGTGAGTTCTTGAACAATGGCACGAAACTCAGTTGCATTTTTGGCATTTACCAACACTGGGCTGTCTATGTACTTCACCTTTATGGCTTCTCTTCTTCTAGTGTTTTGCTTTTGCCTATCCATCACAATGCATGTAATATACACACGCATGTAAATGTTGGAGGATTTTGGATATATATGTGTACTTAATTTAATCTCAGTGAATCTTGAAAGCCTGCTATTTATAAATCTTGAAAGGCAATATTCTTACCAGCATTGAAGAAATTTCTAGGAAATAAAGAGGTAGGAAATAAATTGACAGGATCACCTTCCAGATGAAAAGACACGTTTGAAAGATTTAAAAAAATGGTAGCTAGTCAAGGAAAGATTGTGACATAACCATGCAGAGAAAATAGACATCTGAATCACTAAAATAAATAAAAATTAGCAATGTATACAATTTTTGTGGCTAAACAACAAAACTCGACCACTAATTTTATTTAACAAGGGATAACTGACTGATTATAAAAAATCTTGTTAGCTATGGGCTATTTGGTGGCAGATTAGTGAAGAATTTCGTTGCTAATTCTTTTTTATTTTGTTTGGATAATACTCATATGTTATGTGATACATTTTCTTTTACATGATATAAAAAAATGACACATATATTTAGAAATAATTTAAATTTAAAATTTTCATTTACCCTTCGTGAGATAAGTTATAGCCACATAAATATTTGTATATTTTCAAAAGTCTTTCTATTTTAAATTTCATCTCATTCACACAAGATAACCTAAAATGAGACGAGGAGGTATGGCTTATCAAGGTGTTACCAACTAAAATTCCTGTAATAACCCGGAGTCTGGCGTCATTGATTGCTTACATAGTTGAATATTTTATGCAAGCATTAGTTAGAAGCTTCATTTGATAGTCCATCTATTAAATTCAATATATATATACGTATCAGGAAACAAAGTATAATTGGCGTGACTTCTAATGCTTATAAATAATGTACGTACGTGAACCAATTGGTCAATAAGTTTTTTTTTTTTTTAAAAAAAAAAAATCCTTGGTCAAGAAGAAGGTATAGATGTAGTATATTATATTAGACTCTACTAGAATGTGAAGTCTCCAAAGTTGGTGTAATTTTAATGGTCAATATTGAGTTTCCATTAAATTTCCAAATCCCTTTATAAGAATATATATATATATATATATATATATATATATATATATATATATATATATATATATATAGTAAAGTAAAGAAGTAGCACACTCTCATGAGTCAAGCTTATAAATTCTTAAATGTTTGATCGGTCAGTTACAATTTCAAATATATCTAGAACTGATGCTATCATCATTCATGATGAAATTATAAGCAATATTCTGATATATTTAAATACTGAGTAAACTTTGAACTGGATACAGGTGACAAAATTCGCAGCCTTCAAATAAATTTATGGTTTACCTTACATATATCAATTCAAAAGTCCATAATTTTAATTTGACTGGCTGACTATCCAAAATTCTGTTGAAAAAAAAAAATATCCAAAATTATATTATTCCTATGCTCAGCTGAAAAAAATAATTCTTTGGCATGTCGACATATTCTTAGCTTTTGGATTCAACGACACATATACATTTTACTTTCGTTTTAGTATAAGTATTCAATTTCATTATTCTCATTTTACCATTAATAACATTTCTTGTATAAGAATGACATGGTATATTTAATATTTATTTCAATTCCTTTGGCATAATTTAAGAGTGGAGCTGGGATTTGAACTTTAGGAGACCTAAAATCTAGGATAGCGACAACAAGTAGTAACTGAGTTTTGAATTTAATTTTTGTACTGTATATATATAGTAGATTTATTAATACAAGTACAAGGTTTGAGCTAAACCTATTGGGTTCAACCAAACCGTAGGCGGCCTTCTAGCTCCGCCCCAACATATTTTTACTCAACACCAAGTTTAATAAAGATTTTTAAAATTTGTGGTCACATGTGACAATTGTGTGACTATAATCACGAATTAGAAACTTGTGATCTTAAACATATCAGTTTAACATTTGTGAGGCTAAAAACAATTTTCATTAAGAAAATACAGAAACATGTCATTCTTTTCAGAATTGACTAATAAGAAAATAGAGTTATTCAAAGTAGAACGGGAAGTAATACAAGATTCAAATGACAGTTTTGGTATGTTATACACCCCTTTAATTTAAGACCACAATATGTTAAAAATAATTCACATTTTTAAGTTTCCAACCTATTAAAATAAAATACATAAAATGAAAAGGAGAAAACAATATTTCTCATATCCAACCACATAGCTCAAATAATATTAAGCACGTAGGAAGTTTACATTTAAAAATTGATAATATACGTACATCATGAATGATGTCAGCTTGTGAAGATGACAGAAATAAGTACTTATCCCTTAATCTTGACAAAGGAATGGGAACTCTATAATTTGGCAAGTCCAATTCTTCGTGGTCTATGACTCGTGAAAAGAAGAGTCAAAATATTATCATGGATATATTTATACTAGCAAAACATGCCCGGGCGATGCACGGGGCCCAACCTGATTAATTTGGTTACTTATTTTAGTTAGTCTTTATCGTTTTTATATTTTGCAAAGGATACAGTGATTCTCCTTAGTGAGTCTCCATATTTTGTTTCTTTTCCTTTTATTTTTCCCCTTAATTTCTCAATTGTTATTAAAATTTGTCTTATTTTGGTTATGTCCGTCTCTTTTTATATTTAGTAAGTTGAAAAATTCAAGTATCATACATGTCAAGTTTATAGAATATTTTATTATATTATACACATTTGTAATTTAAAACCACAAGATTCAAAAGTCTATATTTCTTTTATTTCTTAAACTCTGTCACTTTAATTAGCCATTTTTTAAGGTTTTTATTTTGTAAATAGCTTTTAAAAACATTCTAATTGTTATTATATATAGCAACATATACAAAATGTATTTTATGTACCCTCACTTTAGTTATAATAAATATTCAGTATCATGACATATGTCCACGTGGGATAAAAAAGTAGTTTAATAATGTGGCCAAGTAATATGGGACGGAGGGAGTACTTCATTTATTAATTCTTAAAGAACGTGAAAAGTCAAAAGTGAACAAGTAAAAGTACATGGAGGAAATAAATGTGTCGAAAAATTAAAATTGAAGTGCATACGTGTATACATGAGAAGAGAATAAATATTAAGTAGGCAAGTAATATGGGACGGAGAGGGTAAGATGAGAAAGATTTAACTAATTTTATCTTGGTTTTGTAAATGAACAAGTAATTTGGACATATATTTTTAGTAATGTGGCAAAGTAATATGGGACTGAGGGAGTACTTCATTTATTAATTCTTAAAGAACGTGAACAAGTAAAAGTGCACAGAGAAAATAAATGTGTCGGAGAATTAAAATTGAAATGCATACGTGTATACTCCCTCCGTTCACTTTTACTTGTCCAGTATTTCAAAAATAAATTTTCATTTTTACTTGTCACTTTTAGCATATCAAGATAAGACAATTTATTTTTTCCTGTTTTACCCATAGTATTAATTACTCACTTCAAATCATTTTTCAAATCTAATAAAAATATGCACTAATTAATATGGGTACATTGGTAAATTATGCACTTTATTTATTATTTCTTAAACAGCGTGAAAAGTCCAAAGTTGACAAGTAAAAGTGAACGGAGGGAGTACATGAGAAGAGAATAAATATTCAGTACTATGACATAAGTCCACGTGGGATAAAGAAGTAGTTGGTTAAAGTATACAATTTATATAACTTTTGGTACAAGTAGTCATTGTTGTGTCAAAGTGTGCAATTTATATAGCTTCCAGTACAAGTATTCAATGTTGTGTTAGTCCTCTTAAGGCACTTATTTGTTATTTCTTAAACAGCGTGAAAAGTCCAAAGTGGACAAGTAAAAGTGAACGGAGGGAGTACATGAGAAGAGAATAAATATTCAGTACTATGACATAAGTCCACGTGGGTTAATGAAGTAGTTGGTTAAAGCGTACAATTTATATAACTTTTGGTACAAGTATTCATTGTTGTTTTAAAGTGTACAATTTATATAGCTTCTAGTACAAGTATTCAATGTTGTGTTAGTTCTCTTAAGACACTAATTTATTATTGGAAATAACGTGAAAGTCCAAAATGGACAAGTAAAAGTGAACGGAGGGAGTACATGGGAAGAGAATAAATATTCTATGACATAAATCTACGTGGGATAAAGAAGTAATTGGTTAAAGTGTACAATTTATATAACTTTTGGTATAAGTATTCATTGTTGTGTTAAAGTGTACAATTTCTATAGCTTCTAGTACAAATATTCAATGTTGTGTTAGTCCTCTTAAGACATTTATATATAATAGAAATTATGTCCCTTTTTTGACATATTTAGAAAATATGTTGTAGTGAAAATATAAAAATGTCGTGACAAGTTACAAATATATTTTTATTATGTGTCAAATAACAAATGTTTCTTTTCTTAAATTTGCACAAGGGGAACACTGCCATGAAAGTTTATACAAGAGTAACGTAGGCATAAATTATGCTCCACACTACTAAAGAACTTATGCCTGACCATTAGGCATAAATTTGATTGCTAAAGGATAAAAATTAAAGACCAGCCCATTTGAAGGGAAATTCGTGCAATTTCTTCGAAGCGTTACCTGTCGTGGTTTCGGGGAGAAATAGGCAAATAGCCACTTTTTGGGCTGCTAATTAGTATTTAAGTAATATTTTAAATCTATTTAACTTTTAGCCGATCTTTAACGTGGAAGTAAGATTAGGTCAAACATATCCTAGCTATATAAAACACTAAAAGCTTACACAAAAAGCTTCATAAAAATTCAGAAACTTTCTTGAAGTTTGACATGATTTGGGAATTTGAACTGCACGTTTGAAACTCCAAGAATTCTCGGCTCGAGTCTCACTTGTCAAAGTTTCAAAGTGCTTCAGATGTTCCATGTTTCACTAGGCTTATTTGAACTTCATGATGCAATATTCTTGGAGTTTCACTTATATGTTTATAGGAATTTCTCATTTTCACGATTTAAACTTGAGGCCTCTGATTAAGATTTTAGAGGGATCTCATCCGTCTCACTCCACTCCTTCGCTGCTTAAAATATATGTTAATTCTTAGGTTGAAAACCAGGTGATGTATCACTTATATATTGAATTCTATGTTGGAAAGACCACTTCGTGTAATGTCAATGAGAAGCGTCAGTCAAGAGCAACTATTAAGTTTGTCCCGGTATTAGCCCCCATGCAATTGCTTACTGTCTAATCCAAACTCAACTCTTTAACACAATAGAACTGATACTAAGAATTAGCTCGGATGGCTAGTTCTAGACTGCTTGTTAATTAATGTTTAGAATTATGATTTAAGAGTATCCATTAACTATAGTCCAAAAGATATAGACCATCAATCAGTTGAATCGTTCTATTAACTATTTGGACAAAATATTTCTAGCTTAACACGGAGCAAGTGAATCTCTAATATGGTGTATAAAAATTTGTTGGAGTTTCAAATTTCATGAACAATTCAGGGTGTTAGACTTTAGATCTTTATCAGTACTTCAAACTCCAGGAACGATCCGTAAAATTCGAATCTTATAATTTACTAATATCAATTGATTAATGGAGTTCAAACTTTTATCAGTTCAAACATCACGAACGATTCGTGGAGTTCAAACCGTAAATATTCAAACTCCATCAAAAGTTTCCTGGGATATTTTTATCAAAAAATTATTTCGCCATTAAAAATGACTAAACGCTAATAATCTTGAAACACCGACTAAAACTTAATTAGCTGTCCAAAGAATGACTATTTGTCAATTTCTTTCTAACTTAAAAGACCTTACATCAAGGTACGCATTAATGCCATTTGCCCCTAAATTTTCAACAATGCCGTGCAGCCAGCTAAGTAATGTGTTGGGAAGAAACAAGCAATAACCAAATTGCACGACGAGGTAACAGCGGAAGAAATACCAAGTTAAAACTTCTCACACTATTTGAACCAAGAGAAGACAATAAACACTAGCATAAATGGAAAATGCAGGCAATAGCTATACCAACTATAAAATAGCAAAGCAAGCAAAAATAAATTGAATGGAAGATACACCAAATTTACGTGGTAAAACCCCTTCAAGGTGAAGAGAAAACATTCACGAGACCTCCGGCCCACAAAAGCTCCACTATAATCAACAAGAGTTACAACAATGTTCTCCAAATGGCTACAACAACAAATCCAAGCACGGAGCAACAATACATAAAAGATAGCACCAAAACTAGCGAAGAAAGGAGAGAAATCACCCCAAAAAACGAGCTATTGTTCGTACTCGAAAACTGGAGCTACAGACCACAAAATCCGTTCTCCACTGTTGAAATCGAAGAACCAGATGTTGAGAACCCCCAGTTCAAATTTCAACACGATCCGACGGTTAACGAATCGGGAAACGCAATTTAAAGTGGACTGCTGTAGCAGAAAATTTCTGGACGAAAATCTGCTTTCTCTCTCACGTTTTTCTCTCTATATGGTTGCTATGAATTCACTCTTGTGTTCTGAAAATAAGACCTAAATTGATCCTATATATAGAGGAAATTTTGGGCAAAATTGGCCTAGTTCAAATTTGATTGGGTTTTATTAATCCAATTCCACATAGGAAGGGAAAACCCAAAAACCTAACATAATGTACAATAATGACCTTGAACCGGATATATTATATATAGCATAGGCAGAAAATTAATACTCCTACCGTCTCAAATTATCTGTCATGGTTACTAAAAATAGCTACCTCAAATTATTTATCGTTTTAGATGTTCAAGACACAATTAATTATTTTCCCTCATTTATCTTTGTTAGTTATTTGTCATTAACGGAGATGACACATAAATAGAGTTAACATTTAATGGAGAGCGATTATAATTTAGACATAAATAAAGTTAAAGTTGAGTTCAAGGCATTTTGCACCCTTAATGTATGCATTTTTTTTTTAATTTGCACCCTATTCTCTGATTTTTTATAAATTACACCCTAACCTATTCATTTCTTGGGTAACCACAAAAAAGTTCATTCTATGACGGACAAGATAGAAAATATATAATTTAAGAGAGAGTGGAGAGGGGACTGGATTCATTTGAGCCATATGGGGGGCTGCTAATATCTCTATAGCCGAGAGAACTAACGATGGAGGTTAGATTAGATAATAACAAGTGTGGTTGCATTTTAGGATGGCTTGTACAGGATGTAAATTGGTGAAGATACGTCATTTCAAATAAAAATAAGTAGAAGGCAAAAGGTTAATGTTTAATATATTAGAGAAAGGAGCGAGAATGAGTTTCAGTGACGAACCATATGTTTCTTATGTCAGCGCCAGCGAATGATAATTGAGAAACTTAAACAACAAACAAGATTGTGAAGATTGTATTAGGTTGCTTTATATTAGAATTGATTCTTTGTTTGGCTGCTTCACCCAGAATGTGATCCGAGAAATCTTGTTTATTTCATCTTTTCTTTGACAATTTTTTCTACTTCAAAATGTCTTTGATCAGTTTCATGACACTTTACCTTCCTGAAGAATTGCATAGCTACGCACAATGTTCATGTTTATATTTACGGAAAAGGGTCAAATATACCCCTGTACTATGAGAAAAGGGCTAAATATATCCCTCGTTATATTTTGGGGTCAAATATACCATTGTCGTTATACTTTGGGGCCAAATATACCCCTCATCAGTTAAAGTTGTCCGAGGTGGACATTTGATCCTACGCGGCTACCACACATTTGATGAAGTGGATGCCACGTGACATGCCACTTCAATACCCCTAACTCATTTTACCCCTCCCTTCTATTTGTTCTTCCACCGCTAAAATTTTCTTCCCCTCCACCTCCATTGCCGCCATTACCACCACCATGACCAACTCTATATCTAATGGGGGTTTGCACATGATCATGGTTTATTTGTCCGTTTTTGTTTCCTCTTCTTCTGAAAAAAACATATCTCCCATATAATCATTCCATATCTCCTCCGTTAGGTGTAATTGTTGACTGCGTCTGCGTGTATATTCTAATACTAAAATCTGGACTTCATTTCAATATCAATGTGTACATTAAAGTATGATTTTCATATCTGTCAAATGAATTTGAACCAATATATCTTAATCAGGAGCGGAGCTACAGTGCTCCAAGGGTGTTTAGATGAAGATCCTTAATCGGAAAATAATATTGCGTATATAGATAGAATGCTACGGTATATCGTGATATATTATGTTCTGAACACCCTTCATACAACTTGGCGAGGTAGCTTAGCGGCGGAAGGGTTCAGCTAATAGCTTAGCAGCAACTGCGCCTGGGTTGATTCTCAGCAATTGCCATTTTTGTTAACATTTTGTAGGTTTGATTCTCGGTAGATAATACACATTGACTATATCGACTTATAGCCTTATGAGCTATGTGGCCCTAGTTTACATTTTTAAAAAAGTAACATTAGTATCAAGTACAAACCCCATATCCAGCTTTTTCCTTTTAAAAAACTAAAATACCGGTTTCCAAGTGGATTCCAGATGTCTTTGACTTTCTTTTTCTTTCATCAACTTTCTTAAACAAAACTTAAAAGTAATTGTTTAATTAAAGAGTTACATAATAAGTAAATTGTAAAATCTCTCTACAGCTTTTGTGGAAATCGAAAGCAAAAACGGCTCCACAAAGAAAGTTAAAAAGAACCCTCTTTTTGTTTTGCTCTCTATTCACCATGTCTTGTTGCCATCGCAAGAGCTTGAAGCTAATTAAAAATGATTTGAATCTAGACTCAATTATCTTATCTCTTTTATTGCTTAGTCAGTTCAAATCATGTTAAATAAAATATGAATAAATTTTTGGTCATTTTTAATGCTCATTAAACTAAATATTGCATAGTTTTAATTTTAAAATTTTTGGTGCACCTATTCATTTAATTTTTTTTTTTTTTTTTTTACTATATTATGTAGTGTGTTTTTTTTTTTTTTTTTGCACCCACTCACAAAAAAAGTTTACTTATCTAAAATTTAAACACCCTTCACGACATTCCTGGCTCTGCCACTAATCTTAATGGGGCATTATCAAATTATTAGTGAACTTATTTCACATCCCTAGCACAATCTGCGTCATTAACGATATCGTTCTATTAATCCACGAAAAGAATGCAGTATAAATTTACTAGTAATTTTTTCTTTTTTGCACTTATGAATTTACTATTTCTCATCCCAATTTTCATTTACATTAGAGCCCACCTTGAGAATTGATTTCAATGGCTTTAACTCTTCTTTTACTTGCTCTTTGATGGAAGGCACTTTCTCTGTTAGATTTCTTTTTCTTCTTCTTCTTACTGAAATAAATCTCCTCTACATTATCATTTATGCTAACCATCTTCTTTGGAGTTTTATTTTGAGTTTTCATTGATGGTCCAGGGGCTTCTTCCTCAACAATCTTGTCACCTTCATTCTCTTCACTAGTTATCTGAGAAAGCTCACTTTCTCCATTTTTAAGGACTGAATTATCTTCAACTACAGCTTCTTTCAACTTGGGAACTACAGTTGGTCGTGGTGGTGGTAATGACAGTAATGTTGGGGGAGGGAAAGAAAATTTTAGCGGTAGAAAAACAAATAAAGGGGAGGGGAAAATGGGTTAGGAGTGTTGAAGTGGCATGCCACGTGACTTCCACCTCATCAAAGGTGTGGCAGCCACGTAGGATCAGATGTCCTCCTTGGACAACTTTAACGATGAGGGGTATATTTGGCCCCAAAGCATAACGGCAAGGTATATTTGGCCCTTTGCTTATAGTACAGGGGTATATTTGACCCTTTTCCGTTATATTTATTCCTAAAAGTGAGAAAGAGAACAAACTTAATGGAGGTTTGCATAACATGATTAAGAGCAGAATAACTTTCACAATTTCAGCGTCATTCCAACCCATTCCCATCCCGCCTCTCCCCACCCTCTCTTGAATTACATATTTCCTATTTTGTGCCTCATAGAATGAACTTTTTACGAATTGGTCAAGAAATGAATAGGTTAGGGTGTAAATTATAAAAAATTAGAGGATAGGGTAGAAATTAAAAAAAGGTGCATACATTAAGGGTGCAAAATGCCAAAAACTCGGTTAAAGTCGGTCAAATACTCCTCCTAATTAATATTTCTTAAGGACATGTAAAACCAAAAAGAAAAAAAGATAATTTGAGAGGGGGAGTACATACGATAAGCAAATTTTGGGTCCTTTAGTAGTTAGTACCCATGTGATACCAACAAAAATAGCCATTCAAACGACTCGTTAACATTAAAATCATACAGATGGAAATATGAAAATATACTAGCTATTATACTATACTATGTAAATCTTTTGACAAGCAAATAACTTTATTGCTAGAATGCACCTGATGAATTTGTTTCATCACCCTGATTCTGCAATATACACATAAAAGCAAAAGAAAAAGAAAAAGGAAGAGCCATAAAATGAAAAGACTAGTAACTAATCTAGGTAGTTATATATGGATATGCCCTCTGAAAGTTCCTTCCACAGTAACTCATCCACATTACTTGAACACTCAACTGTGCCATTGGCCCTTTTTTGAGGAGTTTTTCCAGTGAGTTGTTGAACAATGGCACGAAATTCAGTTGCATTTTTGGCATTTACCAACACTGGGCTGTCTATATACTTCACCTTTATGGCTTCTCTTCTTTGCTTTTGGCCATCCATGAGTTGAAATATACACACATGCACTTATATCTTGGAGGGGCTTTGGATGTATATATTTGCACTTAGTGTCAAGTGAATTTTGACACCTCTCTATTTATACATAGGAGAGGGTAAAGGAATATTATTAATATAGAAATTTCCGAGCAACAAGCAGGTAGGAAATTAGCAGACACAAGCAACTTCCAGATGAAAGATATGTTTGAATTGAATGAAGCAGCTAGTTAGTCAAGGAAAGATTGTGACATGACCATGCAGAGAAAATAGAGAGGTCTTTGTATTATTCCATCGTCGGTATATGCATTAACGGTCCCGATTAATTTGGATTCACGCCATGTAATACCAATTAAAGAAGGAAGCGCTTTCTATTAGAATATCAATTTTTTTCATACCCAAGGCTCAAATTCAAAACTTATGGTCAAGGGGGAAAATATCATACCCATTCGGACCATTCTATCACAACTTTTGATGATAAATAGAGAGGTCGTAATATCACTTATGAATGTGTTACCAAATAAAATTCTTACAGTAATCAGATGGCTGGCGTCATTGATTGCTTACATAGTTGAATATTTATCCAAGCTTTAGTTAGAAGCTTCAACTGATAGTCCATCAAATTTAAGAAAATTTAACCAACAATTAATAATAAGGAAATAAAGGATAACGTGGCTTCTGATACTATTATAAAATCTATGTGCCGAGGCAGAGCGAGAGCTAGAGCTAGAGTATAGCTTAAGAACCCAATAATTTAAAACAATTAGAATCCAACTAATTTAAAATAACTAGAATCTTGAACCCACAAATTTTAAATTGTGGCTTCTCCTCTATCTATGTGCATAAAGATATATATGACATTTAGACTTAACTCAACTCCAAATTAAAGTTAATTCATAAGGTGAAAATTGCTCAAAATCATATAATGGAATCCAAATATTTCACATCTCACGGATGTGAGACAATATTGAAGATATAATTAAGCAAATAAGAATATATACTTTCTTTAATAATTTAAGCTTTTAAATGAACTAATTATACGATTCAACAAACATGACTAGTCTAGGAGACATGCATGTGGTCTATGAGGAATGTTGCCACTGAAATTGTGATAATTTAATCTGCAAAAGATATAATCCACACATTCGTAAATATCTTTTCTCTGAGTAGACTTTCAAGTGCAGACAAGTGAAAAATTCCGCAGCCTTCAAATATGCGGTTGAATTACATGTCAATTCAAAAGTCCATAATTTTGACTGACTGCCATAAATTTAAATTTAAAAATGAAGTATCCATTTATAGGAAAGCAGAAGGAAGTAGCTCTAAAAAAAAAACTAAAAAGCTATGATAGTTAGTTACTTTACGATGAGTATAGAAAAATTCAAAAATTGAAGTTTTATGAAATTTTATTGGGATTTCAAATTAATACAGAATTATAATTACTGAATTTACACCAAAATATATATATATATATATATATATATATATATATATATATATATATATATATATATATATAATTGTAGGACATAAGCCCGCTGACGTGGCAGCCTAAAAATTAAGCATTTGCATTTATCTTTATTCTCAATTTTTTGCCTTTATTGTATTAATTAATTAAGTAGGAAAAAAAGGGCCATATCCTTTATGAATAGTTCTGTCCATTTTCTAAACGTCGTCTCCCAAAATTAATTCCCATCTCTTCCTACGCCATATTCCCACGTCTCTTTCCTCCATTCAATCCCATTTCTTTTTAACTTTCATATCAATCCATTTTAAATATCGATTACTTATGCTATTGTGTAATTTCTTTGCCTATACGCTGCCATTTCCGTTGTTGTTTACTAAGAATCAATATAGAATTTTTTTTGCTTATTTATATTTATATTCATATTCATCCATTTCTAATGCCGATGACTCCTAATGTTGTAGAGTTCCTTTGCCTATACACTGCTATTTCCTTTGTCATTTACTGAGAATCAATATATAATTTCTTGCTGTTTATTTAACCTAATTATTAATTTTTTTAATAGTACTTTCAATTTAAATTGGTATTACTATGTTGTTGTTTCAGACATGCTTTTGGAGAAGTAGTAGGTTTTTTAACGTGCTTAGAATTCCAATAATACAGGTAACAAAGTTGATGAATTACATTCGTAGTTTAATTCTCTCCTTTGCGGTCATTGACACTATTGTTTACATAATTTATTTCGTGCATGTATTCTTATATTTCAATTGTTAACGGTTTCATTTTTGGGTATGATTCTGTTTTTTTCACTATGTTGTTGTTTTAGACATGCTTTTGGGGAAGCAATAGATTTTTTAACGTGCTTAGTATTCCAATAATAAAGGTAACAAAGTTGATGAATTACATTCGTAGTTTAATTCTCTCCTTTTGCGGTCATTGACACTATTTTTTACATATTTTTTTTCGTACATGTATTCTTATATTTCGATTTTTAACGGTTTCATTTTGGGTATGATTCTACTCTTTTCACTATGTTGTTGTTTCAAACATGCTTTTGGAGAAGCAATAGGTTTTTGAACGTGCTTAGAATTTCGAATAAAAAAGGTAACAAAGTTGATGAATTACATTTGTAGTTTAATTCTCTCCTTTGAGGTTATTGACACTATTGTTTACATAATGTTCTTTTTGTACATGTATTTTTATGTTTCGATTTTTAACGCTTTCATTTTTTGGTATGATTCTGCTTTTTTTTGTAAGGAAATGTTTTTCCTCTGGTGTACATGTATAGTGTCGCTCCAATATTTTATTTTTCTCTTCATTTTATTTTATTATTTATAGGAATGATAAAAGGAACTAATGAAGGAAAATAACATATATTTTTTTAATTTCTTGAATTTGCAGAAGCATGAGAATTTTGCAAAAGAAATTAAGAAGGAAAACTCAAAATTTGATTGGTGTGGAGAGGAGAGTTAGGTAAAGTGGAGAGTTGTTGTTGTTTTTTTTTTTTTTTTAAGTTTGAAATTTTGATAAAGAGAAAAAGGCATGTTGTATAGGGAGATAAAAAAAAATTATCTGATACTTTGATAAACATTTGAAGAAATGCACTTACGTTTTTACATGTACCTTTGCAAGGTCTATTAATTTTGAACATATATTTTTCAATGTGTTTATGAAGACACAAGGGTGCCAGAGTTAGAATAAAATTCAACGAATTGTGTAACATTGACAATATTTATTAAAAGAAGACTTGACGCTATCTTCTTAATGACCTTAAGAAGTTTGTTGTGCATAATACAAGTGAGCTTGATTGATATTTATAATAATTTTAATAAATGACCGTCACATATTCGCTCCTTAAGGATGCCGCCATTGAGTAACTACAAAAATAATGCCTTAATCCATATTTGGTATTCTGTCTTAATCATTTTTTTCTTATAATTTATTTTAAGATTTTTTTATGTATAACTTGTATATTTTTATTTTTTGTTATGTTTTTCATATTTATGATAATTTAATCTCTTATGTGTCTACTAAATTTACAAAAGACCATTTCATAAATTTGTTGAAGGTGTATAGTACGCTGCAAAGTGGAAGAATTCATATCCGGCACAGATTCTACAATCAGAGAACATATAGAAGATAAAAAAAAAGATTAAAGAGTAATATTTTATATCATTCATTATCTTTCGATTTAAATTGAAATATCCTCAACATTTATAATTTTTACGAGAATCTTCCTTTTGTTACTTTTAAAGTATTAACTTAAATTTGAAGTATTCTAAATATTTCTAATTTTTACAACAATATGCCGTTTATTATTTTTAATATTCAAATATTGGAGAAAGATTTTTCGCAAGTTCAATAAAGTTATTCATGAATTTACTAGTATTTATATATATTTAGTCATTTTTCTAACGGAAAAGGGCCTAAAATACCCTCGAACTATTGAAAATGAAGCAAAAATACCCTCCATCCACCTTTCAGCCCCCAAATACCCTTATCATCCACCTATTGGGTCTAAAATACCCTTATCACCACCTATTGGGTCTAAAATACCCTTATCACTAACAGAATCTTTTCATTAAACACGTGTCATTTTTCTATTGGTTGGATTATAAAATTAATTAAACTAATTAACTTTTGTAATATTGACCAGATAGTGCCCCCCACCCCCCGACCCGACCCCCCCCCCCCCCCGTGAATTTTTTTTTTTTTTTTTTGAAAAAAAAGTTGACATTTTTTTTGCACCCCACCCCGCACCCTACCCCTCCCCCGCACCCCTATCCCCCCCCCCCCTCGACGCAAAAAAAATTAATATTTTTGAAAAAAAAGTTTTTGACGTTTTTTTTGGGTTTTTTTAGCTGGGAGGGGAGGGGGGCGTAGGGTGCGGGGTTTGGGGGGTGGGGGGAGGGGGAGGGTGCGGGGTGGAAAAAAAAGTCAACTTTTTTTTTTCAGCTGGGAGGGGGGGGGGGGAGGTGTAGGGTGCGGGGTGGGGTGCAAAAAAAATATTGTTACGCTTCTCAACTTCCTAGTAAAAAGCACAAGTACTGTGAAATGTCTTGATAAATTAAAATGTCTAATGTAATTGAGTTACCAAAAAAAAAAATATATATCTCACCCTAAAAAACATGGTATATTTTCAACCAAAAATCTAAAAGGCACAAGTGTAGACTACAATATTTTTTTTGCACCCCACCCCGCACCCTACACCTCCCCCGCACCCCCCCCACCCCGCACCCTACACCTCCCCCACCCCCCAAAAATCTAAAAGGCACAAGTTGGCTTTTTTCCACCCCGCACCCTCCCCCTACGCCCCCCTCCCCTCCCAGCTAAAAAAACGTCAAAACTTTTTTTTTCAAAAATATTAATTTTTTTTGCGTCGGGGGGGGGGGGGGGGGGGGGGTAGGGGTGCGGGGTGGGGTGCAAAAAAAATGTCAACTTTTTTTTCAAAAAAAAAAAAAAATTCACGGGGGGAGGGGGGGGGTAGGGGGGGGGCACTTGGGTTATCTGGTCAATTAGTTTAATTAATTTTATAAGCCAACCAATAAAAAAATGTCACGTGTTTGACCAGAATATTCTGTTAGCAATAGGGGTATTTTAGACCCAATAGGTGGATGGTAAGGGTATTTGGGAGCTGAAAGGTGGATGGAAGGTATTTTTGCTCCATTTTCAATAGTTCGAGGGTATTTTAGGCCCTTTTCCATTTTTCTAATCTTAACTAATATGTGTGTGTGGAAAATATTAAATCCATGTGAATCTATAACTTCTAAGCTAGGTCGCCCTGGACAATGAGAACATAAATGATATCAGCATCAAATACCACTATCAAAATGATTGAATTAGTATATATTTGTATGTGTGTGTGAAAAATCTTAAATTCACGTGAACCTATAATTTCTAAGCTAGGTCCGCCCTGAACGATGAGAACATCAATGATGTCAGCATTAAATAACACTATCAAGATGATTGAATTAGTACTTTATCACATGTGGACACGTATGGCCTTAATATATTGACCAAAAAGTTAAAAATTAGAAGAATCATATATCGTGGATTTCTTTACCTTTATTTGTTGTTGATGTTGACATTTGTAGAATTTGTATCGGAGTACGAAGCAGTAACTGATCAGCTTTGTCTGTGCAGTAAATTGGAGTCCGGCGCAAAAATGGCACGTTTTTGGGTTTTGAAGACAAAAATGGTATGTCTTTTTTTTTTTTTATACCAAAAGGGGCTTTTCGTTGGTTATCCAACAAAATGTTAACCCCATTTAACATTTCCGTCAAATGTAAAAAAAAAAAAAATATATATATATATATATTTCGTTACATACCTGGCAAAATATAATTTTTTTTTGTATTTCGCTAGGTTACTAGCGAAATGTAATTCATTTTTTTCCTTTTTTTTTATTTTTAAAATCCACTTTTTCGTGTGTTTTTTTTTTAAGTTTCCTAAAATAAAATTATGAAAATATAAATTTTTTAGGACACAAAAAAATCAATTTTCCTGATTTATTGTTTCAGATATTTTAATTAATTAAAAAAATCTAATTTTTCATTTCTTTTCAAAAAGCAGGTTTAAAAAATGAGATTCATTTTTCCTGATTCTAAAAAAACCATTTTCCAGATTTAAAAAAAAAAAAAATTTGCCAGTAATAAAATTCCATAATTTACATATTTAAAAAAAAAATAGTATTGACCGTTAGTCAAAGGGCATAAATGAGCCAAAAAGTTGAATTGAGGGGTATTCGTAGCAAAATAGATGAATGAAGGGTATTTTTAGACCTTTTCTAATAGTTCAGGAGCATTTTTGTCATTTTCTATTAAATTTTTAACAAAATATTTGGGAGTTGACTAAAAGCACACCACTTATGCAAACATAATGCTCCATGTAAGAGAACGTACATAGCTTTAGGTCCAAACCTAAAGGTAATATACTATTTTGATCCTTTTCTCGAGTCGCAAATTAGGATATTCGATCAATATTAAAACCTCTTTTTTCCATCCAATTTGAATTTTTCCCTAAATTGTTGCACAATTTTCATTCATCTTTAGTAAAAATCTAGTGATAAAAAATATATCTCAAGATGGTAATCCGGTTGTACTGATGTTTTGAATGTCAATTTCAAGGCTTGAAATTCAATTTATGAAAACAAGTTAGATGGCATTAGTGAACTTTATAAATAATAAAAAATTTCCACATTGTCACTTTCACAAACTTGGCTTGGCAGTTTAGCCTTTCTTTTTTATCCCAACCACCATGGATCAAACCTATGTGGGTGCATGATTTAGTAAATATTAAGTATATTTTTTTGTGTATAATAAATCTTATTTTTAAAAGATCGCAACATATTCGAAATAAAGTCACACATTAAAAAATAACACACTTAAGGAACACTTAGTATTTTTTTTTCCATAAAAAGATCGCAACATCTTATTTTAATAAAAGAAATTTTTGGCAACTCTTAGTGTTTTTTTTTTTCATACTTTGACCAACGATTAGTCATGTGTCAAGATTCCGAAATGTCAATATTTTATATAGAACCTGATTTTTTTTTCTGCGTACAATAATGTAAGCTCAATACATCAAGGATACATAGATGTTCAGATCGTCGTTTTAGGGGTTGAAAAGGTGCCCGAAGTAAGTTTTGTTTGGAAACTTTAGGTTTAAGTGTTTTATTTTTTAAGGTTTTGATTCAAGCATGTTATTTTTTAATCAAGACATAACTTTATTTTGAATATAAATCTAATTCAATTAGATAAAAACATAGTTAAAAAATATAGGAGAAAGAGTAGTTGTAAATCGGTGAAAGAGTAGTTGTAAATTGGTGAAACTTTAAACAGTCATAACTTTGCGCTCGGATATCCGATTTATGTAAAAAAAAAAAAAAAATTGCATTTTTTCCCGAGATCTAGCAGCGCAATCTGCCGTAAGGCGGTTTGGTCGGGCCGATTTTCTAGAAAACCTCTTTTTTCCCTTCCAATTTTAATTTCCCCCCAAATTGGCGGGAAATTTTCAGTTTTCTTTACTTATAATATGATGATGCGCAATAGATTTCAACATAAAAATTTCGGAGTAATATAGCTGTGAATGTCAATTTCACTTATGTGGTTTCAATTTTTTAAAATAAAGCTGACTAATTTTCTCGACATATAAAGTTCTAAAATAACCTTACAAAAATATAACACTTAAACCTAAAGTTTCCAAAACTACTGCAGTAAAATACTGCTTTACAAAAAATAATCTTTAACGTAGTATTTTATTGTATTAATGGACTTAACTGCGCCGTTACAGTTTAGTTTTCGAGAAAAGGATCAAAATAGTATATTACCTTTAGGTTTGGACCTAAAACTATATATGTTCTCTTACATAGAGCATTATGTTTGCATAAGTGGTGTGCTTTTAGTCAACTTCCAAATATTTTGTTAAAAATTTAACAGAAAATGGCAAAAATGCTCCTGAACTATTAGAAAAGGTCTAAAAATACCCTTCATTCATCTATTTTGCTACGAATACCCCTCAATTCAACTTTTTGGCTCATTTATGCCCTTTGACTAACGGTCAATACTATTTTCTTTTTTTTTTTTTTTAAAAAAGGAAATTATGGCATTTTATTACTGGCAATTTTTTTTATTTTTTTTTAAATCTGGAAAATGGTTTTTTTAGAATCAGGAAAAATGAATCTCATTTTTTAAACCTGCTTTTTGAAAACAAATGAAAAATTGGATTTTTTTTAATTAATTAAAATATCTGAAACAATAAATCAGGAAAATTGATTTTTTTGTGTCCTAAAAAATTTATATTTTCATAATTTTATTTTAGGAAACTTAAAAAAAAAAAACACGAAAAAGTGGATTTAAAAAAAAAAAAAGAAAAAAAATGAATTACATTTCGCTAGTAACCTAGCGAAATACAAAAAAAATGTATTTCGCCAGGTATGTAACGAAATACAATTTTTTTTTTTTTTTTACATTTGACGGAAATGTTAAATGGGGTTAACATTTCGTTGGATAACTAACGAAAAGCCCCTTTTGGTATTAAAAAAAAAAGAAGACATACCATTTTTGTCTTCAAGGTCCAAAAACGTGCCATTTTGGCGCGGACTCCAGTAAATTGACCTTTTGTTGAAGAAAAGTCCAATTTGATTCCCTATCTCTGTTTTCTAAATATTTTTAGCCCCAAATTAAGATGGTTTTTGAGAAGATCTCACAGTAAAATAATAGGTAGGTCTCTATACTAGAACGAGTACTTCATTTGTTTCATGAAAAAAAACTGAACGATTAGGAATATTTTTTGTTAGGTTACATACTTTTTTGAAAACTAATAAACCTCAATTGAACTCTAAGAGCCATTTATATGGAGACGCAGAAATTTCAAAGACTACTAAAAATACTGCCTTGTGTATTACTATTTTTTGTTGCACTTGTCTTGTACTAATATGTTATTTTGCTGTTTTGTTTTTCTTACAATCCTGCGTTCGATAATTTTCTTTTGAGCCAATGGTCTATCGGAAAAAACCTTTCTACCCTACAAAGGTAGGGATAAAATCTGCATACATCCTACCCTTCTCAAGCTCCACTTGTGAAATTACACTGGGTTTGTTGTTGCTGTTGAACTAAAGATATCGCCTCCGCCCCATTTTATGTGTCGATATTTGACTGGACATAAAGTTTAAAATCTTTTAAAAAATTGATAAATAAGCTTAATGTATTAAAACTAGAACCATCTTAAATGAGTGATACGCGGAAGTTCCACTTGCCTTTTTATTTTAAAATGTGATGGTGAGGGTCCAATCATGTCATTAGGGGCAAAATGCGGATGTTTGAGATAAATAACATGATTCTATAACCACATGAATATGTGTAAGACCACATAATGATAGGTGAAAGTTCCACTTGCCTTTTTATCTCAAAATATGATGGTGACAGGTGAGGGTCCAATCATGTCATTAGCGGTAAAATGCAAGATAAATAACACGATTCTATAGCCACATAAATATGTCTAAGACCACAAGTTCCCAAAAGAATCTTTTTTTTCTTAAATTATGTACTAAACACCTTACATCTTCACGTAAAATGAGACAGAGTAAGCCCTACCTTGGTATAGGGCTAGGTTCAGATGGGTTACATGCGAGGTGCTCCATTTTTCATATAAAGGTCATTCAAATTTCTTGAGTGATTTTACAAGCTAATCTATCAAAACAAGCTACCTCTGCATTTCTACAAACTTAGACTAGAAATAAAGACAATTAGAGTGTACATAGTATCTATTCTGAATCTACAGAAATGATGTCATCAGCAGGAAACTTGCGGAAACGAGCAAATGCTCGTGAATATGGCGTTTGTCTACTATTTTGAATTGTTGACCTCTTTCGTCTCAAGGTAAATCCTTGCCCAGAAATCGCCTGAGACAACTCATCATTATGCTTTTCCTCCCGAGCCCTGCTACTTTCATCAGCAAATCTGTAAGATGAGAAATAGTAATTTTATGAATGACATGAACGATTTTTATAAAGTAAGGCAAGCGAAATATGCATGTAGTACTTAAAAGGAATTGAACCTTCGCAAAGACAGAGCGCAAAACAAGCATTTTTTCATAACTTAGGCATCTTCTAATTTTACGCAGAAACCAAGAGTGAGAAGTATAGGGAAGAAAGAGTAAAACTGTGACCGCTTTTATCAATGGCAGAACTTATGGACTAATAGTTCATTCTCCGGCCATCGTGTATATATAGTCCCTTTCTCCTTAAAAATCACAGTTCGATCAAAACTACAGAAATATCTTAATCTGAAAGTAAAGTAGAAGTCAATGCCATAGGAAGAGGAAAATTAAGGAGTGCAGCAAGTATCATAGCCTTCCACCTTTTTCTCTGTTTACTTTCATTGCAAACACCACCTTATATCTTTTCTTTATTTTAATTTTTTCAATTCCAAAAGCATGGAGTAAAGAAGCCAAAAACATTGTTCATGTAATGCAAGAAAATTCATAGAACTAATATGATAGCATTTCTCTTCCGAGATTTGCATCTCCCCCTAAATAATCTTGCTAGAAAAGTCAATTCTATAGTAAAAGCCAAATCATAAGAAGTTGCACTTCGTACAGCAAGTATGAAAATCGCTCCGACTTAACTCCTAACTACAATCATAACAGATCATACCAAGAACAATTGAAATAATAGGACAAGATTTTTCATTCATCATTATTCATCACTCAATATTAAGTTAAATGAATCCTTACCGTTGACGAATGATCTTAAATGCTTCTTTAGTTGCATATGGAAGCCCAGTCTTCGGGTCACGATACCTAAATATCATCAATGATAAAAACAACACTTAATCAATAGTACAATAGACATCCAGATTAAAACTGTTACACAAAGAAAGATGTGCCAGAGAGAGATGACAATACATCTACTAGAGCATGACGAACAGCATGTCGTGTACACATCTGTAATCTCTCTACAGTTTTAAGCAATAAAATAAGGGAAGCTTACAGAAACACAGAAAATTATCCAAGGGAACAAAGTATAAAGCTCCAATATTAGATTGTGTGAGAGAGGGGTGAGAGAGAGAGAGAGAGAGAGAGAGAGAGAGAGAGAGAGAGAGAGAGAGAGAGAGAGAGAGAGAGAGAGAGAGAGTCAAGCTAAGAAACAAGGAAGCTGAGAAAAAACACCACACATTGTTTGAGCGATCTAAAATGGAGGTGTGCCCCGACCCGTGTCTGTACCAATGCAAGAGAGACGACAGATTGGGAGAAAACAAAAGGAATCAAGCCAGAACAAGCTAGACTACAAGTTTTTCCCTGGAGACCTTACAGTAGTAGAGTATGAAGACTAACATACGTGTATACTTCAAATATTTTTGGTTAAAAAATGGGATATTAGTTGATAGAGAAAGATTTGTTTGTACACTTGTAGAAATTAATTTTTACTCTATATATAGTCAAAATGGTAAAGAAAGATCTGGTTTGCTTCCAAGTTGAAGAAGACACAGAGATATTCATCTGGACTGAAAAGGGGAGAACCTTTCTAAGCAAGACAGAAATTGAAGGGAAATCGTAGTTATGAGTTTGCAACACTATGAAAGAAGTGCCTGAGGTTGCAGAGCACAAATGAAACAGGGAGGATGGTCAGACATTGCATGTAAAATCCAGAGGTACATATAGAAAAGCATCAGCTATCCACCATCACCTTCTCAGACATTTAGATCGAAGAGTTACACTGAGTTCGTGGCGCCAACTGAATGGCCAACATCACAGATTTGAATACAAGAAATGGAAATTGACAGGACCAGATTCTTCATGAGGAGTCAGCAGAATAAACACTAACATTCTGGAGAGATGTTTGGTTGAAAGGTTCTCTGATAAACTTCAAAGCATCCTAGAAACCAATGAGATAAGTTGATGTGCAAGCACATATCTGGGAGATGGTGAAATAAATGTCAAATAAATTGAGGATAAAATGAAGCTCAAGATGATCAGTTGGAATGTACGAGGGCTCAATAAAAAACAGAAGCGCAAAGTTGTCAAATGCTGATGCTGTGACAGAGAGCTGACATATATTGCCTATAAGATGCAAAAGAAGTGTCTTGGGATCCTTCTGGAATTAGGAAAATGGACTAATAGATGGGCTGACAACACTTTTAAACAGGCTGAAGGAAGAAAAATGGGCATTGTTTTTATCTGGGACAAGAGGTGCTGGAAATAAAAATTTCCATTCATGTTCTCCATTTCAGCTTACCGAGGACATGACCTTAGATAGGAGGTTGTGGAGGACTCAGATTAGGATAGAAGGCTAGGTTGCTTATCCTTTCACCATAGTAGTTGTAGTTTTGCTCATTCGTTTATTGCCATTTGATTTCTGCATTTGATTTCTGCTTATATTTGTTGAGCCTTTGTACTTTGATTATCTTATTTATCTATGGTAGTTAATGTTCCTTTCTACCATGACTTCTCGCTTTTGTTATTCCTCGTTTTCATATTGTTTTTGATATGCTTGGCCCTATCTGACCTTTTGTCTTGTTTTCCTCTCTTGAGCTGAGGGTGTTTCGGAAACAGCCGCCCTACCTTTCAAGGTGGGGGTTAGGTCTGCGTACACTCTACCCTCCCCAGATCCCACATGGTGGGATTCTACTGGGTTTGTTGTTGTTGTTGTTGTTGTTGTTCTCCATTTCTCCTAAGAAGCACCATCAATGGTTTTACATGGATCTTCTCGGGGGTCTATAGCTCTATCAAAAGGAGCCAAAGAAGAGACCTGTGGTTTGAATTGTCTGCTGCTAGAGGTTACTGGGATTTTCCTTGGGTATCGGGTGGAGATTTTAAACTGCCAATTTAAGAGAAGAGAGGCGTAACCAGGGCAGACATTCAGCTGCAATTAGAGACCTCTCTCAAATGACTAGCTCTGATGGATACTCCCGTGCTCAGGAATACCTCGAGAACTAACAGATTCTCATTTCAAAGGAGTTAAACCTTTTGTATTGTAAATATTGAGCACCTGCTGGATGCCTTCTACTGGATGAATCTTTACTTATAAAAAAAAAAGGCTAGACCTACAAGTTATAGTGAGCATGATTGCTAGAGTTCATACACTTGGTAAAAGTAAACACTAAGAGAATGTGGAAGATCATGTTACCGTGCAGGCAACCCAGTAACCGCACACACTGCCTTCTGGGGGTCTGTAAAGATGAAACCAGTCAATAATCATAAGCTGGTTGGAACATTTTGAAAGAACTAAGCTGCAAAAATGATAAGACTTCTACAGCCTTAGAAGCTCATATTAGTTGCTCGAAAAAAGAAACAGAAGTCGTGTACAGTATGTGCCAGAAAGCTAGTGTACAATAAGCAATGTAAGCACCATTTCCTCTTTCAATAAGGCTTTGTTTCTCATGAATAGAGTACAGATTTCTGATGGGAAATTACAAAGCTAATGTCCAGGAAGCTTGGCAAATAGAGCAAACAAGCTGAACTTCACCTATAACGGATAAGTGCCCGAATTTGAATCTCTTACCCAGAAACATTCATATGTTTCTTTTAGTTTAGACGACAACAAAGACTTCAGATAGTTCTTAGTTCATATGGTTTTGAGTAAAGAGAAAAATAAGAACAGTTTCATTAGAGAAGTTAGAGCTAGGAAAGTTTCTACTCTGAAAACTTAGATGTTGAACTAATGACTCCTCCGCCTTCATAAAGCTTCATACAGCAAACGCATCTTCCTAATTCCAATCAGAGAGACCTCATGTGACCATAGTAGTGTTTTATAGGAAAAGAAAGCTAGAAATAAAATAAATGTGAAGGCTGAAGGAATGTTTATACAAATCGGAGACCGTCCGAAATTCCGATGATAATTAATTGCTCATTTAGAAGGTTCAGGACAGCATGATATATTTGTTGATCTATACGAACAATACGCTTTATGTGTATTCTGAAGGATTATATGTTTCAATAAATTCCATAAACACAGGGCAATTAGACCCTTACAATTAATTCCACTCGGGCAAGCACTTAGGTAGACATTATTAAGAACCAGGTAATCACAAAGAAAACAAAAAGCCGTTACTGAATATTCACCTAAGAGAATCAGATTTAATAATAACTGAATAAATTGTGATAAATAACATCTGAAAAACTTTAGCAATGTGGAATCACCCATGCCTATGATGCTGATTGTTAGGGCAATGTAAACTGAGAGAGGAACGGGATATATCAAGACTTGTAATTACATGGAGGGGATGTTGTTGAGATCTGTTTACTGAAAGATGCTCCATTGACAAACTCTAGATAGGTAGAACCTGCAAGGAGCAAGACACCCTTAACATGCATGGTTTGGAATGATAGCAAACAACTAAGTTTTCACAAGAGTATCCAACAAAAAAGCATTTCAAGTGGAAGCAGCTGTAGTATATGAAATGTTTTATGATATAGATAAAGAGTGTAAAGTTTTAGGAGTCCCAAATTATGGTAAGGAACTTGCCATTTGTGGATATGTATCGAATCTGAGGGCCAGTATAAACAGCTTTATGCACGATGGCCTTTTTCTTGACTTCTTCTTCCCTTGCTAAAACCCGCTCTAAATTCCTCAGATTCATGACCTCTGCCATTTTTGTGAAAGACAGGTATGTTAGTGGAAAATGCACGGATAAGAACTGAAAGCAATTTTATAGAGTAAAGAAATGAACCCATACCTGTTTGAGCTGCTTCGAGAAGCATCTCTTCTTGAGTCATCTTCTTTTCCTCACCTTCCTTTTTTCTTTTTATGGGCTGAAGAAATAGAAGCATAATCAGAAGATAGTGATACAAACCCAAATTTTGGTAGAAAGTAAAAACAAACTCTAATTTCAGTGTCCAAGTAATGTTTTCTGAAATCAAGAAAAACCAGCATATGGCACAGGATTACAAACTAAATAAACAAACAAGAATAAAAGCTTTCAGTAAAAATTATAGTTAGTATTATCATGACAAATAGCACTGTAGTGCAAGCACCAAACCTTCTTTGTTGCCTGCATGGCTGCACAAATGGCTTCCCTTTCAGCTTGCTTTACAATGACAGCTGTTCTTGTTGATTTCCTAATTGTTCTTTCTGCTTCAGTATCATCATGAGCATCATGATGTTCAGAAGGGGTGGACTGATCTGGAGCTTCTTCATTTTCTTGGGGTTCCTTTTCTGACTTGGTAAGGTTTTTCTTTTTCTTTTTCTTCTTTGCAGATGGTCTTCCTGGAGGGATCAATCGCTTTTTGGTCCGTTCCCTGCCATAGAAAAGAGAAGAGTATAATCTAAAGACTATCCATATGAAACTAAAAAAGATACTTCCCATCAACTTAAATGGGTCAAACCTCTCATCTGGTTCCTTTTCTCCTTCATCATCAGGCTCGGGTTCCTGATAACAACAATAGGTCAGTCATTTTCAACATACGTCACACGAGAACAGATTTATCCAGATAAACATACCCTTCTAAGCTACAACTGCCAGTACAACTAACCAAACAATCACTAAAATCTGTGAAATGAGAAGTTCAGTGATGAGAAACGGAACACTTAGGACTTACATCTTCATCAAAGTCACTGTCGAAAACATCAACAGCTTCCCCTTCCTCTTCATATTCAATGTCATTCTCTTCCTGGGATGGATCCAAGCAAAAGCTCATTTAATTCAATTAGCAAATTGGCCAAACAAGGACAAACCAAGTATTTTACGGAAGCTTAATGGCTCTGGATTGCCAAACCAATTAAAAATTAAAACTTCCAGGCCTGATTACATCCATTCATTCGAGAAGTCAAGACCTATGATTTGGGTAAAAGATTGCATTCCAACTACTACTGCCGGGCATAATGGAGGCTGCATTATAATGATTATCATAATTATTGTTGGTAAGTAAAGTAAAGAGGCAGCAGTTATTTCAGAGAACAAACTTTCCCCAGTTTTCATCATTCTTTTTTGTGCTCCTTTATCAAAAACGGAATATCATTCTTTGTGTGCTAATGCTATTTTTAGACTTGCCAGAGAAAGCAAAGACACGAGAATCTCTAAAAGCCAGTAGGCATCAATAATCCCCACTAAGCACACATCGGATACTAAAGCTTCTGGTTTATTGGTTCGCAAACTTTCCAACCCAGAATCCATTTTGTTGTTTCACATTAAATAACAAGCTAACGAACCCCTTCTTGTTTCCATTGAACATGCCTATCCAACTCGCTGTAAGGCCCCCACCCCTCAAGGAAAAACCTCCAGCATAGTAAAAAAATGATCTTTTTCTACAAATTTAAAATAAAGGGTGTGTTCGGTATGGAGGAAACTGTTTTCTAGTTTTTCTATGCTCGGTAGGCCAAATTTTTGGAACACATATTCTATAGAAAAACAAGTCCCTAGTGGAATTAGGGAAAGCAAGTTCCACAGCCCTCCCCACCCTCCAACACACCTCATCTTCACCCCCACCCCCACCCCCACCCCATTTCCACCACCCCACACCCCCACCCCCACTCCTACCTCCCATAGTATTCGTCTAGATTAACTACAAATGCTTTTAGGATTATATTGTTTTACTTACGTACCGAACACAAGAAAATAAGTCCAGAAAACATTTTCCACCGTTCCGAACACACCCAAAAAATCCTTAACATACAGACATTAAACATAAGCTTCTACCTACTGGCTGCACTTGCAAGAGACACAAAGAAATGTATTCCTCCCTCCGATTTCAATTTGTTTGCCTGATTTTGACTTGACACGGAATTTAAGAAAGTAAAAAGACCTTTGAATCTTACGGTCCTAAACTAAAGATACGTAAAATGTCTTAAATACATCACGTGGAAAGTTGGAATTAAAGATTTAGCCAAAAAAGGAAAGTAACATAAATAAATTGAAAGAACATACATCTTTAAGAGCTTCTTGATTCCAGAAAAGTTCATCCTCTTCTAATTCATCATCCAACAATCTGGTCATCCTGTCATATCAAAAATTCCATATTGAACACGCAAAAAAAAAAAAAAAAAAAAAAAATTAACCTACCACACAATTATATAGACACAACAAATAATCCCAAAACAAATTCTTGATTGTACCGTTTGCCTCTGGTAGCACGAGAAGTACGATCAAGAAAAGCAACATTTTCCTCTTTACTATTCTCCATATCTCTAATTTTGCTAATGGGATTTGAGAATCTTGATTTTGGTTATGAACAGTCAGACAATTGGTGTTCAGTATCAATGTAGTAGAGAAAACACAACTTTCCCTCTCTTCCCTTTTGTTTATTTGTTCCTCAAAAGAATTGTTCCAAACTGAAATGCCACTAGGCTTCGGCTTTTGGAGGGTAAATAGTTTAGAGAAAATTACCCTGAATGTTAATTGGGTAATGGTATCAAAATTGGCCTTTTTTTAATTCTTATAAAAAATAACTCAATTTTTTTTCTCTCTCTATGCTTTTTTTATATGTTTGTATATATTGGTATAAGTATTTATATATTTTGGGCTAGTTTTTATAATGTAAGTTTTGGGCTAGTTTTTTGCAATGTGTGTGACAATTTTTGAAAATTTCCCAATAGTTTATTATGGAAAAAATACCATTAAATCAACCTCTTAAATCGAATTAAATCATATAGGATGTAATGGAAGTAACAAAAATGGGATGAATTGGATAAATATACAGACCCCCTTCTGTTATGTATATAATCCTTTCCTGACATACTTGAAAGTTCCTATAATAAATTGATAGCTTTTGGAAAAGGATTAAAAATAGTTTCTTTTCATGTTTGTCAAACTCGTCAATTTCCTATGTCATAAAATATATACCGGAAAAGGGTTAAAATGTCCTTAAATAATGCGAAATCGGATATAAATATTCTTTGCTAATGGTTTGGTCTAAAAATTCCTTGCCTTTAATAACTTGGTCCAAAAATGTCCATATTATTACTTAATTGGATAAAAATGTTGTTTTCATAATAAACATATTATTTATTTTCTTTTTAAACACATTCTTTTCGTAATAAAAATATTATTTTTAAAGAACTCTTTTCTTGTTTATTTTCTATTAAAAAGGAAAACAACATCAGAGGCATAATTAGTGTTTTTTGTTTCTTTTACCAAACTATTAACAAAAGATATCGTGTTCAATTTCGCATAGTTCAAGAGTATTTTCGACTGTTTTCCAGATATATATATATATATATTTTACTTTAATGAAATATATATATTTAGACCAATTGACTTGTCGTTTAAATTAAAAATTAATAAAAATAAGAGAATTTAATAGTGAATTTTTTCCTTAGATGTATTAAAGTCTTTATTGAAATACTTTCAGTGTTTTTTTAAAATCAGAGAGTCCAAACATAAAATTGGTTTTAGGGGTACTCACTACGTTACCACTAGTACATGTACCATACTATCATATAACTCTGTCCACCTAGCAGGGGCGGATTTAAGTGGAGGTGAGGGTGTTACCCGAACACTCTCGACAAAAAATTATAGTATATATATAGGGTAGATTTTCTATATTTATGTACATATATTAATTTTTGAACACCCTGAACATATGCAAAAGGTTAGCTCAAGTGGTCTAGTGTGTTCAAAATTGTCTCTAGCATCCGAGGTTTGATTCTCATTAACAATATTATTTTTTATATTTAGCTTTTATTATTTTTTTCAAATCCCTGAGTGAAAATCCTGAATCCGCCGCTGTCACCTCGATTTAAACAAATGAAAAAAATTACCTAGTATTTTTTTTTCCTCATTGAAACTCTTATAAGCAAAATATATATCTAAGAATCATAATCAGTACTCAACAATAATGTAAAATTGTAACATATGTTTGTTATATTGCTAGTTGAGTAGAAGTCCTATATTTTGTAAATTCATATTCAGAACTTTTCTGAATCCGCGACTTAAGTAGCTCAAAAAAAAAAGTTGAATCAAACTAGTACAAAAAAAAGACACATTAATAGATTTTCGTGCGTGAAAGGACCAAACTGCAAAAATGCACTTTGGGCCTTTCACACACGAAATTCGTGCGTGAAGCAGCTCCTCTGTTTTTTTTTTTTTTTTGGTGTTACCTTTCAAACCACATTTTTTTTCATACTTTGGGCAAAGATTAGTCATGTTTCAAAACCCCAAAATATCAATATTTTATATAAAACTTAATATCTTTTTTTTGCGTACAATAATGTCGGCTCATTACATTAAGTCCACCTAAACGTTTGGATCGTCGTTTTAGGGATTCTAAAGTGCCCCGAAGTAAGTTTTGAAACTTGTCATATTTATAGGGTTTTGATTTAAGTGTTTTATTATATTTGAATGTACAAATATAAATATTTGATTTAATAATAATTCATCAAATACGAGAGGTTTATACTAATTAAAAAATAATTCATTCCATCTAATTACAATACTAATTCAAAGCAATACAATAATAAATTACAATAATAATACAATCTTCAAGTTCTAGAGGCTCTATTACTTCGAGACGTGCTTGTACTACCACGGCCTTGTTGCCCACGCGAACGCTTGTCATGGCCATATTGTTTATATGTAGAGCACTTGCGAGAATAAGTTCTTTCACTAACATCCATTTGATTGGGTCTACGACTCCGTGAGTTAATGCCCAATTTCCTGATGTAATCCTTGTTAGCAACGATCGAAAATGGCTCGTTTGGCCAATAAGCTTCATTACCAAGTGGGTGGAATTGGCCGGAATATGCTCTAAAGTAACTGTGGACCTTGTATTCCCCCGCCACATAACTTGTTACCGTTTTTCTCATTCTCTCGAAGCACTTGACAACATGAGAACACGACATGTGGTACGTTTGCCACTTACCACAAGTGCATGTTCTTATTGCCTCATAAACGGTATGCACGTTTCCACCCTTACCGTTGTGATAACCCGTCATAACTTCATACACATGTTGAATTGGGTCATACTCGGTCATTTGGTGATGCTCACATTTTTTTCTATAATGCTCCATATTTTTGAAGGGCTTTGGCATCCATGTCCCGCCGTCGGCTAATATCGCTCTAACCTGCCTTGTCCTAACAACAAATCGCTCCACAACTTGCTTAAAAGTCATTCTCACCATTGAGGTGACAGGTAGTCCTCGAGCAGATTTCAGCAAGCCATTGAAAGACTCTGAGCTGTTTGTTGTGAGCATGCCCTATCTTTTGCCTCCATCAGCATGAAGCGTCCATTTTTCAACTTCAAGCTTCATCAACCAAACATATGCGGGTTCACTCACTGTCCTGATCAGATCCATTTTTGCAGCCCATTTTCGTTGTTGATGCTCCATCGCAGCCCCCCACATCAATTTGTTTAGAGTGTCATTGTGAAACGTTGATTGCAAATTTGCCTTCAAGTGCCTTAAACAATAGCGATGGTAAACAAAGGGAGGCTGCCACCCCGGTAAATTAGCCATATTGTGCAATATGCCTTTATGACGATCAGACAACACGCATATGCCGGTACGATCCTTAATAACATGAGTTTTCAAATGGGTTAAAAAGATCCCCCACGTGTCGTTGCTCTCGTTAGCGGCAATTGCGAAAGCAAGAGGAAATATTGACCCATTGGCATCCATTCCTATTGCAATGCTTGATGTCGTAGGCACCATATACATGCGTACCATCTATGGATATCACTAGTCAGCAGTGAACAAAACCATCAATGCATGGTTTGAATGTCCAAAATACGAAGTTGAAGATTTTACTCTTTATAAGCCGCCACTCTAGAACAGTACCATTATTAAAATGTTGTACAACTGCCATATACCTTGGCAGCGATTGAAAAAAAGTATGCCAATTTCCAAAGACCATCTCAAAAGCGCGTCTACGCACGAGAAATTCCTTTCTGTTGCTTATAGTTTTACTAGATACGGTTTGAACGTTTCGAATACAATCTTTGATGGGGATCCTGCACAAGTTTAAACAAACAACATTTAGTAATGGTCTTTTAATCGATATAAGACATATAATGTATTAGGTAGGATAAGTTACCTTGGCGTTTCAGCAACGTCTTTAAGTAATACTTGAGCAATCATGTTTGTATCTAAATTATAATGATCTGCTCGATTTTCTTCCATATCACAAGTGTGTCTTTCGCGGAATTTTGTGATAGCCCACATACCATCAGGCTTAACAATTCCCCGAAGCAACCACTCACAACCTTGATACCGTCATTTACAAACTAGTCTCCATATCTTTGTGTTTGACTCATCAACCTTAAACTCCCTCAGGTCCTTAAAACAATAAATTTTGACAGCCCGTTGCAACGCCTTTTTGGATGCGAACAACATTCCCTTTGCAAGGTAGCATCGATCTTTGTTGAGATCCTTTGGTTCAATCCAGGTTTTTTGGCGACTATCATCATCTTCTCTTGTGAAGACAAATGCATCATCACGACCCTGCAGGTTGTCAAGATAAGGGATATTGTTAGAATGCCACTGAATTGGGCTTTCAGAAGTTGGGTTTTCAGCCATCGGTGGTGGTACGTGGTGGTGCATTGGTTCTTGTTGGTTTTGGCTTTGAGGAATAGTGTTGGTCATACCAACTTGAACATCATCATCATCTTCATCATCGGTTACCTCTGCATTATTAGCTATTTCATCGTCATCACTTGATGATGACTCATAATAATTAGGAAAATCTTCATTATCAAGTGCATTCATCCTCCTACACGAAAAGTAACATATTTTAAATACCAACATCACACACACACACACACACACATATATATATATATATATATATATATATGTGTGTGTGTACAGATAATTTAATATCAAGGTGATGAACTTACTGTCGTTCATAAGCACTGTCATGGTGTGAAGAATGATCAACTCCACTGAACTGAGAGGATTGACCAACATCCATATTTGGTACCACTGGCGAGTTTTGAGAATATTTCCTATAAAGATTTGAAAACTGGTTATTTACCAATTCATACAATAAACACGTGCTATAATATGAAAAATCCATATTTACCAATTTTCATTGTAAGCTTGATTAAATTGCTGGCTTAGATTTTCCAGCAGCACTTGACCACTCAAAATGTCTCCATAAGAACTAAAGTCCCCATAAGTGTTACCATGAATAGGCTGGACTTGAGGGACTTCTTCTCAAGGTATCTTTTCAACATACATCTCAAGAACATTAATGAATACTAAATCACGATATTCTTCCGGCGATCCCAAATAATCACTCAAAGATTCATCATCATTGATATTGTGCATGCCATAACGCACTACACCGTTTGATATTGTTTGTGGATATCTGCCAGTTATTGAGATTCCAAACTCAGTGGGTGTAGTTTTCATTCTTTTGTGCATGTAACTGACTAGTGTTTCATAATTTAAAGTTGTTGGAAATTTAACATGGGCTTTTGGTTTGATACTATAACGAATGGAGTAATTGTCCTCGACGATATCTCCATCCCAAAATAGTGAAACCTTAACAGTTGAAGCATTTTGAGACATTTGTTCTATGAAGTTTGATTTTTTTTGAATGACTTGTAAGACTTAGACTTATGAAGTTGATGAGTTTTTCACTCGTCAAACCTTCAAGTTAAATAGACCACTCAAAATTGTAATGTGTGGTGTGTTGTCAAATCAACACTTAGATTGCACATTAAAATGGTGCGCAATACAAGTCGTGTTAAAACGGTCAAATAATGCAGCAATGTATTGTCAAATCAAGGTTTTATGTGTCATAGATTCCTGAAATTGTCATGTGTGGTGTTACATTGCGTATTAAAATGGTGCGCAATACAAGTCGTGTTAAAATGGTCAAATAATGCAGCAACGTATTGTCAAATCAAGGCTTTAAGTGTCATAGATTCCTGAAATTGTTATGCGTGGTGTTACATTGCGCATTAAAATGGTGTGCAATACAAGTCGTGTTAAAATGGTCAAATAATGCAGCAACGTATTGTCAAATCAAGGCTTTATGTGTCATAGATTCCTGAAATTGTCATGCGTGGTGTGTTGTCAAATCAATACTTACAGTGCCCATTAAAATGGTGCACAATACAAGTCGTGTTAAAACGGTCAAATAATGCAGCAACATATTGTCAAATCAAGGCTTTATGTGTCATAGATTCCTGAAATTGTCATGTGTGGTGTTACATTGCGCATTAAAATGGTGCGCAATACAAGTCGTATTAAAACAGTCAAATAATGCATTGTCAAATCAAGGTGCTGGGGGGGGGGGAGGCCTTTTCACGCACGAAATTAGTGCGTGAAAGGATAAAAGCCTTTCGCGCACAGTTTCTGTGCGTGAAAGGTTAATTTTCCTAACACTTTAAGTTTTTTCACTTTCACTTTCACGCACAAATTTAATAGGTTACTTTTTTTTAACCTACTAAAATCACGTTTTTTTCAATCCGTCGCACGAGTTATTATTAAGATAACTAATTATCATTAAGAAAATAATAACATAAAATGTACACTTTATTTACAGCATTCACAATCTCAGGTACCACAAGTGGGAGCCTTTAGAGTTCGGCTAGGCCTAAGGCTAACCCCACCACCACCACCATCATCTCCATCCCCCTTCCTCCTCTTAATTTGTACATGCTCTATGACATGATCATCCTTGCTTCCTTTCCTTCCCTTCTTTCGACCCGGACCCCGGTTCATAACATGCTTTCTATGGGAAATGACGGTGCGCGGTGGGGCCGGTTCATAACATGGCTCCTCGTTAATCTCATCAGGAGATGGGTCCACAAGCGCAGAGGAATGAACCTGAAATAACATATAAACAATTTAATTTAGATTTATTCTAAAATGAACCTGAAATAAATAAATAATTAATAAATTATTTTATTTTAGTGTAAAAATCAAACCTGTGTGTCGACGGCCTCCTGAGATGCCTGGTGAGAGGTCTCCTGAGCTAGCTCCTCAACGGTCTTTTGAGTGGGGCCCGGTGTAGGAGATGGGTCCACAGGCGCAGTGGAATGAACCTGAAATAATATATAAACAATTTAGATTAGATTTAACCTGAAATAAACAAATAATTAATAAATTATTTTACTTTTTTGTAAAAGTCAAACCTGTGTGTCGACAGCCTCCTGAGATGCCTGGTGAGAGGGCTCCTGAGCGGCCTCCGGTGCAAGAGATGCAGATGGTGCCGTATCAAACACGAAGTCCTCAAACATGGAGTCGTCGAAGTGCAGATGCAGGCCACCTTGTAGATCACGAACCGGCCGCTCATCTTGTGGATCACGAACTACTGGATGTGGAAATGAAGTCCAGGTCACATAATCTGAAAAGGGGTCCGGCGTATACAGAGGCGTCTGTGAAATCGACGGCCTGGAATGAGAAGTCGATAGGATATCTGTAGTCGCCAGCTGGTAAGAACTCGGCGGGATCTCTGAAGTCGACGGAGCCTCGTCACCTTTGCCAGCCCTACCACCTCAATCATCCGTGCTGCATACTCCGCCGTCTCGGGGGCCTCCTGCGAGAGCTACATATCCCAGGCCATCTGGACGACGCCTAGAGGGGTTGCTAATAATGATGTGAGTGATCCGCATGTACCACTCCATGTACACATGGATCAGAGTGTCATGTCCGCCCACCGCTAGGCTCGTCATCCTCACATCCCAACTCTGGACCTGCTGCTGCATATAGAGTCACCATGCATCATCGACTCCCACACGCTCGTCCCTCGCATAGTGGTCATGCTCCCAAACCGTAGCCACAGGTATATTCTGTACATACCCAAACTGCCGTAACACGCGGTCGGGCGCGTGATACTCAACGATATCCATATGTATCAATGGACACCGCGACATCCACATGTGCTGACCAGCCCTACAAAATGCCAGCAGCTCATCCAAAATATGATCATATGGCGTCCATATAAAAGCCTGTAAAAAGAATTGAACTAGTTAACAATAAAAGACTAAAATAGTAGCTATGTGGTCTAGCGTGTAGATCCAAAATATGAACATGCTGTCTGCGCTGTCATGCGGTCTAGCTGATCCCTAAACGGGAGAAGGCTGTGATGCGTCTCCGCACGTCGGCGGACGCCTCGCGACCATCTCCGCGCGTATGGCATCGACACAGTAAGATAGTCAGCGGGAGGGTGAGCTGGTATGGGCTGAAAAGGTCTCAATCTAGTCCACACCCATATCTGATATAGTCATTTAAAAAACATTTTATCAGTCGCCGTTTTAAAAAAATATACTTTGTGTTTAATTACACACACTTAAATATTACTTGAAGGAGCGAGCAAAATACAGGACCTCTACCCTCATGCCATAGAACATCGGCATAATCCTCGATACATGTAGCCCAGCACAGCAGCGCCCCAACTATAACATCCTATCTCGGCGAGATCGTCGATATACCGAAGAGACCTCAAGCTTAAATGCGAACCCGAAGTGTTCGGGAACAGGATGGCCCCGAATATGATGAGTAGGTATAGACGCGCGCGTCGGTCAACATCAGCCTGAGGCGTGTCCTCTCCAATCGGATGCTGCATGTCTGTGAGGCGCAAGTGAGCGTAAAGGGCCGATAACAAAAGCCGACTCTGGCCGGAAATGTGACCATCCAGAGCCGCGAAACCGGTGAGCCTAGTCAACTCATCCCGGTAAGGCAGCAGCACAGGAGGCTCCTCAATGTACAATGGGCGTCCATCAACATGTAGCCCGTAAATGACCTTCATATCCTGAAGGGTAATGGTAGCCTCACCGGTGCGGAGATGAAATGTGTGCGTCTCCGGTCGCCACCTCTCAATCAATGCCGTCACTAGTGACCTATCGTGCTGTACCCGACCAACTTCGACGCACCGGTAGATACCGCCCCGATGTAGTATATCCAGGACACGAGGATGTGGGGGACGAGCAGCTAAGATCTCCCATGCTGAGTCCCTTAACCGGGTACGGACCTGAGACTCAGGCTGCAGGTCGGATGTCCATATATGTTGCGACCTATGCTCGGGCTGAAGATACAGTAACTCTCTGTCGAAGGGCCCCGGATCAAGAGGGTGGTGATACATCTGTTTTACGCATTTTAAATCAATCATTAACAAGTAGTATTAGTTATGTAATTTATCAAAAATTTTATTAAGGATTGTGGTGACCCATCTGTTTTACGTATTTTAAATCAATCATTAACAAGTAATATTAGTTATGTAATCTTTTATGAAATTTTTTATTAAGGATTGTGGTGACCCATCTATTTTACGTATTTTAAATAAATCATTAACAAGTAATATTAGTTATGTAATCTTTTATCGAAAATTATATTAAGGGTTTTCAATCCTAAGCCACGGGTTATGAATCCTAAACTAAGGGTTTTAAATCCTAAAATATAAAGATTAAAAATTAATAAGTCAAATAATTAACAATTAGTTAGCATACAATTAGTATAAATAATTAATAAATAAACAATTAACTAAATAATCAAATAATTAACAAGTTATTATCATATATTTAATAAATAAACAATTAAGTAACTAATCAAAAAATTAATAAATTATTATCATATATTTAACAAATAAACAATTAATTAACTAATGAAACAATTAAGAAATTATTAACAAATAAATAATTGCCTTAGCAAAAACTAAATAAATAATTAGCCAGTCTAACAATTGAAATATCTAGTCTAACAATTAATAAATACTTAAGTCGCTAATCGAACAATTAACAAATACTAAATAAACAAGCAATAAATAATTAACTAATTAATAATAGATAAACAAATTAAAAAAATAAAAAATTTAAAGGGGGCAGTTCGCACCCACTGGGCATTCCCCGCGCCCACTGCCCAACAACGCGCAAAAAAAATGCGCAATCCACCACAGATCCGTCCTAAGGTAATAATATATTTAGCAATGTAATAAAAAATTCGTAGTAAAATACTTAGAATGAAGTTGTTTTTGAGTTTTCAAAATGAGCTTTGCACCGCTATATTCCAAAATCTAACCTTAGAAACTTGTTCCTACACTTCAATATACCAAGAATATTGAGTTTTGGATTGAAAAACAGCAACAAAATAGCGTTTTGGGGGTTGGGGACCACCTGAAATGGTCGTTGATGGCGGGGGTGTGGTGGGGGTGAACGGTCGGGATCTATGGTGGGGAAGGAGGGGTCAGTTTTATGGTCACCTGCTTCACGCATGAATTTCGTGCGTGAAAGGCTCAAAGTGCAATTCGTGCGTGAAACTTATTAATGTGTCTTTTTTTTTTGTACTAATTTGGTTCAACTTTTTTTTTTTGCTACTTAAGTCGCCGATTCGAACTTTTCTATTTATGATGATGGCCCACCCTTTAAAAAAAAAAAAAAAACCCGGATCTAAACTCTGTACCAAAAAGGGGGAAAAGAATTTCACCATTGGAGTAGCTTGGAAATTGAAATCCCATTGGAAAAAAAAAAAAAAAGAGAAATGGTAAGCTTTATTTTCTTTGTAATCCCTTACATTATTGTTAATAACTTAAAATTACATCCCATTTCTGGTTCTTGGTTCAGAAAAATAGCTTCTTTTTCACTGTAATTGTCAGCTATAATGCAGTTATTTCTTTCCCTAATTGGGAAGTAAAAAAGATTCAATTTTGATAAATTGTCTGCTATATCAAGTTAATACCCATCCTAATAGTTGGTGTAATGTGCAACCATTTACTTAATTTGTGTTCCTTTTTCATGGTCAATGTTCATATTTGTACTTTAGTCTTAAACAAAGAAAATGGTAAGTTTCATTTTCTTGGTAATCCCTTACATTGTTGTTAAGAACTTAGAATTACCTTTGATCTCTGGTTCTTGGTTCAGAAAAATTGCTTCTTTTTCATAGTTATTCTCAGCTATAATGTAGTTCTTTCTTTCCTTAATTGGGAAGTAAAAAAGATTCAATTTTGACAAATCTGTATATTTATACTAAGTTTAGTACTCATCATATTAGTGTGTGTATCGGTACTGGGCACCCACTTACTTGAATTTGTGTTCTTGATCATTGTCAATGTGCATATTTGTACTCAAGACTTGAAAAAGTAAATAGTAAGCATCATTTTCTTTGCAATCCTTGACATTGTCATTAAGAACTTAGATTACCTCCCATTTCTGGTTCTTGGTTCAGGAAAATTGCTTCTTTTTCACTGTAATTGTCACCTATACTGGGCATACTGGTAGTTGTAGTATTACTCTTGTAGGCCCTTGTGTTTGATAGTAGCTTGCCATGTCTTGTTATACTGCTTTGGATTGCTTGTTCTTTTTTACTACGTCGTCCTATTATCTTGAGTTGTCATTGCTTATTATTACTGCTTATTGTTACTGATACTTTTTCATCTCTCTTTGAGCCGGGGATCTATCGGAAACAGCCTCCCTACCCGTCAAAAGGTAGGGGTAAGGTCTGCGTACACTTTACCCTCCCCAGACCCCACTTGGTGGGATTTTACTAGGTATGTTGTTGTTGTTGTTAGCTATACTGGAGTTCTTCCCTAATTAGGATTTAGGAAGTAAAAAAGGATTCAATTGTGATAAATATGTATATTTGTACAGTTAATACACGTCATAATAGTGTGTCTAATGGTCCACCAACTTAAATTTGCGTTCTTGTTCACGGTCAATGTGCATATTTGTACTCAAGAGTAAAAAAAGAAATGGTAAGCTTCATTTTCTTTGTAATCCTTTGACATTGTTGTTAAGAACATAGAATTACCTCCCATTTTGGTTCTTGGTTCAGAAAAGTTGCTTCTTTTTCATAGTAATTATCCGTTATAATGGAGTTCTTTCCCTAATGGGGAAGTAAAAAAGATTCAATTTTGATTTTAAAAAAAAAAAACTATGTATTTATACCAAGTTAAAATTCCCACTTACTTAAATTTGTGTTGTTGATCATTGTCAATGTGCATATTTGTACTCAAGACTAAAAAAGGAAAGGGGTCGGCTTCTTTTTCTTTGTAATCCTTGACATTGTTGTTAAGAACATAGAATTACGTCCCATTTCTGGTCCTTGGTTCAGAAAAATTACTTCTTTTTCACAGTAATTGTTAGCTATAATGGAGTTCTTTCCCTAAATGGGAAGTAAAAAAGATTCATTTTGATAAATCTTTGTATTTATGGCAAGTTAATACCCATTCTAATAGTTTGTATAATGGCAATTTGCACCCACTTACTAAAATTTCTGTTCTTGATTACTCGAAGACTAAAAATAGAAATGGGTAAGTTTTTGTTCCTTTGTATTCCTTGATATTATTGTTAAGAACATAGAATTGCCTCCAATTCCTGGTTCTTAGTTAAGAAAAAATGGCTTCTTTTTCACTATAAATTGTCAGCTATAATGTAGTTCTTTCCCTAATTGGGAGGTGAAAAAGATTCAATTTTGATAAATCTATGTTTTTATATCAAGTTAATACCCATCCTAATAGTTGGTGTAGTAGTACTCTGCACCCGCTAACTTAAATTTGTGTGTTTGATGGCCAATGTGCATATTTGTACTCGAGACTAAAAAAAGAGATTTGTAATTTTAAGCGAGTGTAATGGGCTTAAGGCAACAAATGGAAATGTTGCCTCAATTGGGACATATTCAAAGGAATCCTGATAAAGGGATAGAGAATGATCCAAAGATGAAATTACATCATTGTAGTCTACCTATAATTCAGAGGCGAATTCAAGATTTGAAGGGAGTGAATGCAGAACCATACCGACTACTCTTGTGACAATGGGACCAGAAGTAGTATTATTGTGTAAACTTTTGAATTGTTTAGCTATGTATATAGTTCCAGCTGCACTTATCAAACAAATATATAGTTCCAGCTGCATCTGCTGGAAAAAGGGTGGATCTGCCTATCTCAGATGGTGAATAGGACAACCAAAGGAGTTCAATGGTTATTTGCATACAAGAGTCGCTGTAACATATAACACATTGTTTCCACCTTGTTTGGTATTTCTCTGAGGTTTGATTAGTGTTTCAACACTGGTCAGCTGCTATTCTGGATTGGGGTTATTCAGTGAAGTTCGCTGCATGTCTAGTTGCAGTTCTGCACACACAACTTAAGGTCTATGATTGGATTGATAGTCCGATACCAGAACATTTGTGCTACTCAATCCATAGATGAACAAACAGGAGATAACAAAAGGTGTAGATGCGTTGTGTTGGAAGGAGGATATCCACTCTATGTATAAGAAAAACCTGTGTTTAGCTATATGCTACCCTTCATGGGTTTAGATTACTTTCTTTTCATACTCAGGGATCATCTCTGATAGGGTCAGTACATTCTAGTTAATGCATTAGTGGTTAATTGTTCAGTGAGTAGTTTCTTTTATTCATTTTGCCACGCCGGCTAACTGTTTGAGTTAAAGATAACCGACATTCATTTGCTTCACACTCCATGGAAAGGTTGTTGGTTGACTGAGTTTTCAGTTGTAAAAATCTTCTTGACTTAGTTAAAAGCAGTAACTCTTCTTCCATCTGAATCTCATCCTTTCTCTTGTGGATGGATAAAGGATTTTTCCATTTTCAAGCTGTAGTTGAGCTACTCCGACTATTACGTGGTCGATGTATTTAGGTCCATAGAGATCAGAATATTTGACAGTGACAGTCCTATCCATTGGCTAACCACCCATGTTGAACAGCCAGCAGTCCTATCCATTGGCTAACCACCTATGTTGAACAGCCAGTGTCAATATGCAAAGACCTGAGCTCAACTTCCTTCCGCTATAGCTCATAGTCCAATTTTTTGTATTAACGTCAATGAACTTGAGGGCATGCATGTGTGCTGCTTTGATTTGATTGTTGACAAAGACATGCATGTTGCCAGTTGCACTCAATCATGTTACACTAACTTGGCACTGCCGTGGTGATGATGTGGGTGAAGAAACAGTCACAGGAGACGAGACATGTTGCTGCTAGAACAATCATTAGAAACAGAAAAGAAACGTAAGATTATAAACCAAAGAAAACCTTTTGGTGAACTTGGTACGTAACACTTCCTCAGGTGGGTGAATCTATTAGGTCCCTGCTTAGATCATAGTGGCTGTATACCATGTGACAAGATAAAAGAAGAGTGAAAACTCTAACTGAAATGGTTGATCAACATGCAAGAGAACTCCTTCTGAAAACGTTTTGACCTATATGAAGTACGGACTTTTTTTGATCTTGGGTTTCCAAAAGAAAACCTTTGATGCTGTTTTCTGAGTCAAACTGGTCACAGCTAGCTTTGTAGCTTGATGATACAGCTAGATATTGTTAAAAACTGGCAAAAATGCCTTGTGTATATATGAGCTTACTAGATGAGGCGGGGAGTTTTTTTTCTTTCTGATAACTAAGAATCCGTTGTTTCTTTCTTCGTAACTCGGCAGATAATGAGCCTGTCGCTTTATCCTTCTCCACTTACATGAGATAGAGAGTTCAATTGGCTAATTCCATCATAATTTTGCTCTTTCTCTGTTATATGTTGTTTGGTTGCCAATGTAATCCTTATAAAATCTTCAAGGTGTAATGGCTTTTATTTATGGAGCTGTTCTTTTGGTACTTTTGGGAAGCCACCATCCTCCATGTAAAAGCTGAGGTGGTGTTCTTATTAATATTTGCAGAAATTTGTCTCTAGACTTATAAGCAATATTACCTAATATCTGAATGAGAACCAAACCTCAAACTAGGCCCTAGGTGTTAGGCTTGGTCTAAATCATATTGAATGTACTTTAGGAAACCTTGGCTACCACAATAGCCTATCCAACTTGTTGAGGATTTTCAAATTAAATATGCTCAGTTTGCCATTATGTAGTCCAGTACACAGTTAATTAAACATTCCTAGCATGTTTATTTTAAGTCACCTAATTTATCCATTTTGTTTAATTTGACACTCTCCCTGCCACCACCTCCCCAAATGCACAGATATGGCAGAAATATATAAAGAGGATAGGCCAATTTAGAATAATGGTGATTCAAAGAGCTTAAAGTAACAAAGCCTGTCAACTAATTTACCTTGAACTTCCGTGCTATTTGTTACCTTATCTGCTTTGTGCTGTTATTTTAGAGACGCCTCCCTTTCCTCTGTTAAATTCACTTATTTGGTGCTTTGGACAGGAAAAGGAAGCAAAGAAAGAAGGTTTCAGGAAGTATCTGGAGGCCAATGGAGTTCTTGATGCTCTAACCAAAGGTGGTCTCTTAAAACTAAGTTACTGTGGATGCTCGCCTTTGGTTTTTCTTTTTTTACTTTTAAAAGAATTCGATCTCATTTTGTATGTTTTTCCTGTCATGCTAGTTCTTGTGGCACTATACGAGCAGAATGACAAACCTTCTTCAGCGCTTGAGTAAGTATTTCTTAAAAAAGAGCCAAACTGAATCACTTTTCGCCCCATGATACAAGGTGCATGCTGTTTTTGATTTGGACTGTGTCTGTGTGAAAATTGTCTTTAAAAGTAATAGTGGATTGGCTGGAAAACTTATAATGTCATGGTTTCATCTCAAAATTACACATACATATCAATAGGCGCAAAGCTTTTGCTCAAATGTGACGGTGATTTCATGGTTGTGCTGATAATTGTTTTATTGTCTTTCTTTGTTAGAGAAATATTAAATGATCTTTTGGTTTCTGATCTCTCAGATTTGTCCAGCAAAAATTAGGCGGTCCAACGGTGTCTGAATATGAAAAGGTACAAGCTGAGTTGTCGGATCTGCAAATTAGATATGATGAACTTCGGAAAGAGCACCAAGAAAGATGCAGGGAGGTATGACCTGGTTCACTGTTATTTCTTCCGCCCTCTAGAATTGCAGATGATATTTCTTCTTGCGGTCATTTAGTTCTTTCCTTTTTCCTTTATTCTTCCGTTGCACTCTTCTTTTTTTGTTTTAGTATCCTTATGTGCACTTGGATTTGGGGTGAGGGTTGAATTTACCCTTCGTATCAATCTGTCACGCCTCCTTGTGTCTATTGTTTTGGCTATGAAGACAATAGACTTTATCGATTTGAACTCCCAATGAGTGATAATACCATGCAAAGTTTCAGTGTTTTAATTCTTCGTCATGTATCAAACTTGTATATTTTTATTGTTGTTGCAGTTGGAGGAATTGAAACACACAAAAGTAGAAGCATCAGCTAAGGAGCCTGATATGGGAAATCCACCTGATGAAGAACTCAAGAATACAGTTGTAGTAAAGAGTTAAAAATGCTTTCTTTTGAACACTGGAGCTGTTGTATCTCATTTGTTTGGGAGAAGTTTGTTCTCTAATGATGATTTCTTTGTAAATAAGGTATATCAACCCAAAAAAGATTGTCTAAACCTTTTCTTTTTCACTTTATTCTCCGAGAGTTCCTTTGTCCTTTATTTAACAGTTCTCATTTAAAACAGATGTTTTATTGCTTCACGATTGTGTCTTCACAAATATGTTTTGTTGCATATAAGAGACAGTTTAAAAGCACTTGGCTGGAAAGTAAAATAGTAACTACTCGGGGAATCTTAGTAGCTCAATTGGTTGGCTACCTGAACTTTTACCTTGTTGGGTGAAGGTTCGATTCCCCAACTTATAATCCCTCCCCCATTTTCCCCGCCCCTATTCCCAAATAATAATAATAATAATAATTGTCCAACTCCTTGGCACATACAAACTTATTGCACCAACCGTGCCTCGGGTAAGTACAATTGTCCAGGATTATAATAAAGGATTACATATTGACGAGATTATTTAGTGGATATATTTTTATGGATAGAAGTCTAATTCATTGGATTAAAAACAGAATATACAATGTTATAAAATAAAACATGTATTTGATTTAAACTGAATAACTTGGGATAAGCTTTATTTTTAATTTTAACCTTGTTTTCTTTAATAATTATGGAAAAACCTTTGGATAAGGTCAAATGTGACATTTTGTTCTTTTATCCGAAATTTAGTAATCGTGAGATTGTCGTATCACATAGTGTGATATAAAAACATAGAGAGAGGCAATGCATAATTTGAGGAAGACTGAAGGTGGTTGGGAATTGCTTGGAGTCAAATATGGGAGTTAAAATTGAGTTGAAAATTCTTTCTGCAACACATGTATATCACATGGTGATATACACAGTACGTTGTGATATACAAGAGATACACTGGGATATACAGGACATACACATCCCATCTTATCCATGTTCATCTTCTACTTTGAATTGGACCCAAATTTCAATTCAAACCACCTCAATTCTACACAAGATCGCTCCAAAATTGGGACTAGAATAATTGTAATTTTATAAGTTCTAGGGATAATTAATTCCCAAACGCTACATTGTGATTCTAGATTGTTGATATTTCGACAACGTGATCGTTGGAAACAAGTTAGCTATCGTACTGTGAGTGGTCGCTCTTCCTAGCTTGTTTTTTTCTTCTCCCAACTATAGCATGTTTTAAAAAAATATTTTCTTTCACTAAAATGCTTTTTCCCATAGGGGAAAGTAGTAATATGAGTAATATGCTAACGACTGAAGCAGTTGATAATATGAGTTGTAATGACGTCCTAATAATTATTGAATACTCACATTGTATGCATAACAAAATATAGCTAGACACGTGGCACAATGAGAATGGAACACGTGGCAGTTGAAGGCAAAACGTTGCTTAGTCGTTTCACTTAGTCGGAATGAGATAACGCGGAGCAAACCTACCAAGGCAATTGTCTCGAGTCATTAATGAAAGGTTAACATTGTGTGACCGGTCCAGATTCGAAGCAAACACTATGATTTAGAATTAAAGCAGCATTTATTGTCTATTATTACTCATTATTAGAATTTAATCACGGCTTACGTGCTGATGTATTTGTACTATAAAAGGAGCCTAAAGCCCTCAAAAAAGGATCATCAAGTAATAATTATTTACACCCATTCATACTATTCAATCTTTTGCAATTAAGCTAATTACCTTGTCATTCTTTTGTACCGGGTTAACATTAATTTTGCAAGGCCAAAGCATATAATTGTTCCACCAGAGGAAAATTCATCAAAGCATTCTCTCCAAGGATCAACAAAGCCCAGGCTTATTTATTTCATTATTGCTTTTATAATTCTTTACTGATTTATTCATTTGATTTCTCTAGTCATTATTAGCCTTTTATTCACTATTTATAACAAATCAATTCACATATCCTTTAAACCACAAATAAATTTAAGCGTACTATTTTTAGGGGTAAATAGTTTGGTGCCCACCGTGGGGCTAAGGATAATAGTGATATTGTTTTGTTGCTCTAATTACTTTACTTATCACTTTTTTTTAATGTCTGTTACTAGGTAGTTTTTAGAAATGACAAACACTGGAAATCAAGCTGATAGAGTATTGAACAATGTTGATGCACAATGTCACACCCTAATCTTGCTAGGGTGTGATGGGCACCCGACCCTTACGTAGGGCCGAGTGAACCCTCTGACTCTTATTACACACATGATCTCTTTGGACTCTTATATCAAATAAAATGAAATACATAGTAAGACTTTCAGAGACTTTCTTTTCATCGTGCTCAAATCAAACAAAATCCGTAATCATAATTTATAACAAAACACAAAATGACACATCAGCTGACGGAGCCGCTTACAAGACTGACATCCTATACCCACGACTCTGTCTGCAAAGTCTCTAACTTTGAACAAGACATCATAGCATAATACTCTGACCCGGCAACACTCCAGGGGCAAATGAAGCTTGCCAAATTCGCTGGAACATCCTCTATAATGGCTTCTATTCATCTGGGTGTACCTGCGCGGCATGAAACGCAGCCTCCGAAGAAAGGGGGTCAGTACGGAATATGTACCGAGCATGTAAGGCAAGAATCACAGTAAAAGAATCATAACTGATATAAGGGGTGCAAAAACATATACAATGTCCAGAATACCAAAACTCTTGCCTTTAAAGCATTGATCATGCATATCATTATCGCATAGCGTACCCGGCCAGTTATGGGACTCGATGGATAAAATCATGTCATCATACTTTCATATCATCATACATGCATATGCATATACATATATATATACCGTACCCGGCCCTCTAGTGAGGGACTCGGTGAATGAAATCATATCGTACCCGGCCCATTCAGGGACTCGGTGGATAAAATCATGCATGTGAACATCATATATCATATACATACTGTACCCGGCCCTCTAGTGAGGGACTCGGTGAATCAAATCATCATATGCCCTCCCGGCCGCCATAACACATCATCATCTCATCATATCATCATATACATATACCGTACCCGGCCCTCTAATGAGGGACTCGGTGAACAATGCAGTGGAGTGCGCACGATAACATACCCGGCCCGGGACTCGGTGAAAGATACATTGAGGCATGCACGAGCAGAGTAGTGAGAAACCATATGCATATAAAACAAATTTCAAGACTCGATAGATAGGTACGCAAATCGACACTTGAGGATCATAAACACGTTTCGAGTCAATCCGAGTTAGTATGAAAAAGTTATGGATGTTTTAGTACAGAACCTTCTACGAACGTTTCAGAAGCCATTTTTAGAAAATCAAAGCAACAATCATGTTAGGTACCTTTCGAATATCGTTATGGATCAAATCAAATAGAGCTTTTGGAACCATATGTACGTATCAAAGTATATCAAAGACTCAATGGAATAATCAAACGTGCTATCATTTGAAAATCAAGACATTAGTCATATCAATTATCTCTCGACTGCCATTCGGAAACATATCAAATAGATCTTCGGACATCATAGATACGCATCAAAACCATATGAAATAGCTTATGGAAGTCAAGAATATTAGCCATCCTAGTGGCTCTAAGAATAGGAATTTCTTTGAAATCATACATATACGTCATCTGCTCGTTTCATAAGGATCATGCCAAAAGAAAGAAAGGGTAAGCCTTACATACCTTGCCCGCTTCCTAAGCTAATCCGAACTTAAGTCTTTGGCTTTCGCAAGATCTACAACAATATTAATAGATACCAACATTAGCTATAGATACTTAGAAGTCCAATCCTAAACTAGCACTTCATTTACAGAAATTTCGGCAGCATTTCCCCTGTAAATACAACCAACCCCGAGAATCCAACTCAACAACCAACAATATCAACAACAATACCAATAATATTAACATCATTTCCAATACCGACGTATGCCATAAAACAGCCCGCACACTGTTTTCTAAATTTCTCAACCAACCAAATTTGCGATATAGCTATTTCATAATTTTATTTCCGCAAAGACGTCGAAGTTAATACCAATAACATCAATACTTACATCCTACAAGATAAATACATAAATATACATTTTATCCAAAATTCTCCTCACGCCTCAAACCATAATCCAACCACACCGATAAACGAATTTATCACACTATTTTCTCCGTTCTAGTTCGTTAAAACTCTAAATAAACTTGCTAGCAATGAAAAGGAACCTTAATATTACCTCAAGTGTGCAGCCACCACGTCCACCCTCTTCTTTTTGGTTGATTTTTAGTTCAAATTGAAGACAACGCGACGTACAACACTTTTCTCTTCATGAGCTTCGGGATTCGGGGCTCAGATTTCGATCAAAATTGGTTTTTCTTCTCCAAGACTCTTTTTCTCTCTCTCTCCAGAATTTTCTAGGTGTTTTGGTCTGAAAAATGAGGAGAAAGGGCTGAAATCTCATTTAAATAGGCATGGGTCATGGGCCTAACCCGGTTGGGCCCGGATTGGGCCTAGCCCACTGACCTTTCTGCCTTAAAAAGTCCATATCTCCTTATCCCGACGTCACCTGTGGACCCACGACCTATGGTTGGAAATATAATTCAATTATCTACAACTTTAATTCTGGGAGCTTTCCCAAATTCCCAAACACTGATGGGGTTATGGCCTCCCGAAGTCAGATCACCCAAAAACGTAACTTAAAAATATTTGTTTGGAGGGTTTCCACTTTGATTTGGCTCATGGGTTCTTCTTGAGTTGTGTTTAACTTCACATATGTGGTTCATATAACTTGTCACGTGTTCCAAAAAAAAAATCTCGATGTGTGGGCCCCACCTCCGCTTACGACTAATCCGACGTGCAAAAATACGAAATATAATACTATCAATGTGAGTTTAAATTATGTAGTAACAACGTGATTGTCAATGTCTGGAGAAGCACGTGTCACACTCAGGCTCTGAAATGCAGGGTATAACATCAAGAACGAGATCAGACAATAGGAGAAGTCAGGGCGAGGAATCATTAAGCCCAAATTTCCCTCCTGTGGATCCATGCATACGAGAAATGATCAAACTCCTAATGATGAACGCGAAGAAGAAGTGGCGGCTGCAAATTCAGGGTTTGCAAAGGTCCTGGACCTGCTGGAAAAGCAGCAAAAGGCTATTGCTGATTGCAAGAAGGAAGAAATAATGCTGGAACAAATTTACCCAATACGAATGCTGAGCACGGAGAAAGCAGCAGTGAAACCCAAGGTGACAAAACTACGCCGGACATCATGCAATACTTGGAATCCCTTTCCAATCGGCTAGAAAAGAATGAGAAAGAATTAAACAATCGATTGGATCGGAGCGAAAAAGAGTTTAAGGCATTCAATTCCCGAATAGACCAGATTCCAGGAGCCCCGCCGGTACTAAAGGGATCGGATTAAAAAAGATATGCGCAGTTGTCGTACCCACCAAGCGCAACGCCTAAATTAATTCCGAAGAGGTTTAAAATGCCGGATCTACCTAAATATGATGGGACCACAGATCCTTAAGAGAATGTGACTGCATACATATGTGCATTTACAGGGAATGATATGCAGCCGGACGAGATTGAATCCATTTTACTCAAGAAGTTTGGTGAAACATTGTCCAAAGGGGCAATAACTTGGTATTCATTGCTTCCGGAGCATTCGATTCATTCTTTCGAAATATTTGCAGATGCTTTTATCAAAGCACATGCTAGAGCAAAGAAGGTGTCAGCAAGGAAAACAGATATCTTCAAGATTGCTCAGGGCGATGTTGAGTTGCTATGCAAGTTTGTGATAAGGTTCCAAAAGGAACGAATGCTGTTGCCAGCTAGCTGTTCCTGATGAATGGGCAACAGAGGCATTTGCCAAGGGATTAAACCCTAGAAGTTTGAGCGCCTCATTGAAATTAAAATAAAACCTACTTGAATTTTCCGCTACAACATAGGCGGATGTTTGATATGCTCAAATTACACCTATAAGTGGCGTAAAACGGTTGTTGTCAAATATAATAACCCAAACAAGGTTGGGGTCGAATCTCACAGGGAATATGGAGAGAAAAGGGTACGAATTGTATGCGATACTAGTCTTTAAAGGCTTTAATCCTATTCCGAATAGTTTGAAATATTTGTTGTGTAAAGTAAACGAATACTTTGACTTGAATTGTAATTAATGCGAGAGAGATACTAAGGTTGTGTTCCCAGCTTTGATTAGATATTATGCTTCAGGTTTCAATGTGATATACTTCTAATGGTTGTTCTAAGAGTATGCACTCGATCTCTTAAGGACTTCCTAATGTTTCCCAACAGTTAGGCCGTATTTCCTCTTTATGATTTTTCTAAATGCGAAAGAGTTGAAATCGAAGAGTGAAAAATAATGCCAATTAGACTTGTTCTTATTCCTAAGTTAGTCTATTAAACGAGGGTTAACGCCCCGAGTCATTGTTATTCAATCTTACCAATGCTAACTCTCTTTCCCAAGAAAAGTTAGTATAATGGCTTAGGCTAATGCTTGCAATCATTATCCAATCCTAAAACACAAAGATTGAATAAATACCAACAATCATTATGCATATATCAATAGTAGAAATCCATTCACATAATACCCATCATGGGATCCACAACCTTAGAACTAAAATTAGCTACTCATCATTTTGTTTAACAAAGAAAGCTTAAAAGATAACATAATGTACTTACAATAGTAATACAATGTGGAATGAGGGTGAAATTGATGCCTTAAATGCTCCAACAACTTCACAAATATCAAAGGCTTAAAGTTAATGCTCCCAAAAGAACTGGATAAATGCTAAATACCTAACTTTAAGTATTTATAGGGCCAAAAATCGCGCCACAGTTCTGGACAAAAACACCCGTCGCGGCATCGTTACGGACCGTAACACAGGTCACGGTCCGTCCTTCGGTTCCGTCCTTTGTCAGCTTGATATTAGGTCAACCGTTACGGCTTCTTTCGACGGACCGTAACATAGGTTACGGTCTGTATCTTCCAGCGGATCATGGCTTCAGTCTTCAGTGGCCAATGCGTTACGCCATGACGTTACGCCCCGTAACCTGCGTTACGGACCGTTTTTCTGGGCGTAACATGTGACAATAATTAGGCTTCTTACTGGAAATTCTCTTTAGATTACGGTACACGTTACGGCCCGTAACATGAGTTACGGACCGTCCTTTTGAGCGGCATGTATCTGGATCTTCCTCTTAGGTTACGGATCACATTACGGTCCGTAACTCGAGTTACGGACCGTCCTTTTGCTCCAAGTTGTCCGTTTTTCAGCAATTCTCATCATTTTTGTTCCTTAGTTAACCAACCCTACAAAACATCAAAATAACATAAGAAACGATGTAAAAACACTTAAAAATAAGCAACACTTCTAGTGAAAAGACATAAAATGTGCCGAAATTCACGGCACATCAACACCCCCAACTTAAGCTTTTGCTTGTCCTCAAGCAACTACAACGAGACTCACTACTAACACACGACATCTAGCAAAATAAGAATGCCTACGGTGGTTTTGGCATGTATTTTTAGCGCAGACTCTTCAATCCAAGAAAAATATTGGGCTCTTAGCTACGTCCTATTTGTGATACAAGACGCACATTTTAGAACAATTGCAATTCACTATGCAACCTTAATTAATGACACAATCATAGTATGGGAGTGTCTATGCACATGAACTTCACTTTCCGGAAAGCCAATTAATTCGCAATCTACAATCTTTACGCCCTCACATAGATCAAAGAATGTCCCAACACACATATTTACAAAATAAATGGGACAAGAGACTAAAGAGACAGAAGGACACTCACACTCACAAAGAAATTTGCATACCATACTTGCACATACCATAGGCTTGCCTTTATTTTCAATGCCTTCAACTTTGAACAGTTCGATTGTGATCACATTAGGACTTTTGCGGCTTGTAATGTTGGCTTAGGGACGGGTAGGAAAAATATTTGGATAGTGGTGACTCACCCTCCTTGACACTACACTTTGACTTCATTCACCTTTCTTCCTTTTATTGTTGACCCTACAGCTCCGGCGTGGATTTATTTAGGACTTATAAATAAATAATATATATACATATATATTTTTAATTTTACCAACCACACCGAATCATGCTCCGCAATACTCATGATCACCCCCAACAGGCTTTTGGCCTCATTTTCCGTATCTTTCACTTATCACCCCCAACTTAGGCTTTTAACCTCATTTTCTACATCTTTCGCTTATCACTCCCAACTTAGGCTTTTAGCCTCTTTTGTCATTTTTTAGTGTCAAGGATGGACTTGGTGCCAAATGGGTTTATTCACAGAGGAGATGGAGGTTAGTTAACAACTAATCAAAGAAAAAGTTTATAGGCTCAAAACGGGAGACTAGGGATCATTTTCTGTACAGGCTAGGCTCATTTAAGATAAACAGGCTCTGGAGTCAATACAAAGAAAGCCTAAGATCACTTCACAATCAAACCCTCCTTAGAATTCATGCACGACCAACCGGGCAAGTTCTAGATTACAAGCATTATACACAAATGGAAACTAAGAACTCACAACACAATGGCATAATGATTGTTTAAATACTCTGACTTGACTTCCATTTGAAGATTTGACACACATGGACACCCTTTATTTGCAATGTCATTAAAATAACCATACATGTCAATATCAACAACTCATTCTTGATGTACATCACAAATTATTTTTCGGAGGGATATCATTGACTTGTAAAACACTTTTATATATGCCAGAAAACACGGACCACCACCACTTAAGTCATCCTTACTTTACTTTAACTAAACAGCCTAAACATGCCAGGTTCAACATAAAATAACACCTCTCGGGAAAAGAACACATGGCAACGAACAACCGAGGAGGGTCCTAAACATATACTTAATATCACAATTTAAAACAAAAATAATACCAACAAAAAAAACAATATCCGATACCAAAACAATACTAATAATACCAATAATTACCCTACACCCCCAACTTAGAAACATGCATTGCCCTCAAGGAATCTATATAATCCATCAATAGAATGCAGGGCCACCCTGGAGCGCACTAGGTGCTTGGATCTGCTGCAGCATCATGAGGTTGAATAACCTCAGAGGTAGGGGCAATGATGGTGTGTTCAGTCGGGGTCACCGTATCAGGCTTGTCAACACTAGTAGTCCCAGTCTCAGTCTCAGTTTGTGGAGCAGAAGTAGGGTGAGCCGGCTGCATGGGATGGGCTGAGCTAGAAGTCGCTCCAGTGGTGTCAGAACTCAACCGGGACTTATGTCGGATCTTCTTCAATGTTCGTCGCTCCTCCTCCTCATTCTATAGGCGCATGGCATCAAACGGGTCAAGACTCTTGAGAATGGGATCAAGGTTTTCATCATTTAGCGCGACTCTCTTGCGCTTCCCTTTAGCCGAAGAGTGGGTATCCTCTTCCAACTCCTTCTCATGCTCCTCATCGACCGTTTCCTCAATCTCATCATCCCCAAGTAAACTCACAACCGACTGATACAAGCTCTGTACCAGCTCTGTGAGTACTTTCAAAATCTGGTCCGTCACAGCAGCCACTTCCTGTGCCTTCAATTTCTGCACATCATCCTTTAGTGTCCGCAACTCACTCCGAACGGTCCCCAATTCCATAGCAGGGTGTCTCTTAGTCAGCTTCGTCATTCTGTTCTCAATGCCATCTATTCGAGAGTGGATCTGTAGGTGGTCATCAGCCATATGCTCTTTTATCGGCCTTAAAGCTGCATCAATAGCCTTTTTTGTGTACAACTTCAGCTCTGTCATGATCTGATTGACCTGCCTGTCTGTTCTATCTGCTTGCAGGACCACTGCTCCAAAATTTTCTCAGTTGAAAATCATCTTCCTCGCAAGTTCTGGTAGGACTCCCGATATGAGCTGAGCCGGTGCTGGGCTCGCTCCAGTGGAAGAGGTGGGACCACCCGAAGTAGGTGGAGCTGGAGCTGGCATGGGCTGTGGAGCATAATCAGTCGGTGGAGCATCAGAATCTGTGGGCTGATCCACATCAGTTGCCTCAGCACCCATAATACCTAAAGGTAGAACATCTGATGCCGTTGGCCCATCCGACGCATCAGAAGACGAGGCAGATGGCATTGTACCTTGGCCCAATATATCATCTCTGCCCTTTGTGATGTCATAGATACTCTTGGCGACCACACTGTAGTCGATAAAGGGGAGGGGTTCTGGTTCCTCTCGTAAGTATAAAAACGTAAGCAAACATGTATGAATCAGGGAAGTGGCTGGTTGTGTGGCTCTCTCCCGGAGATCTGCGGCTACCAGTCTTCCAATGTTGATCTTATACATTGACATAAGGGCAGCCACAAGAACTGCTCTGTTCGGAGTCAAATAATTATCTGGCTGGGTAGGACGGATGCGAAACAGAACAACCTGCCACCAAAACTTTGCCTCGGGTGTTAGGGTGTTTTTCCAAATCCTCGTAGAGGCTGTCAACTTTGGCACTATTGCCCATTCGGGATCTGCCGGCCGTGCAATCACTGAGGCCACCCATTTTCTGATCGGGATTGTATATTTTTATGCAATTTTGTAGACAAACTCTCATTCTTCCGCCGCTGTAGGCGCACTATAATCCTCCCCAAATAGTACTTTATTGATGGCCATCGAGACCCTCGAAGCTGACGTTCCGTTCCTAAAAAATACTTCTCTTCAGGTCCTGCCCCTCATGCTTTACCAGCTCACACCCTTTGTCGTACAAATCTTCAGACCCCTCCACAGAAAATCGGAGGTCCTACTCATACACATCCCTCATCCGGATGTCAGTTTCTCTTCTTTCTTGCTCGCGCTCCTACGCAGTAGGCCGTCTAATGGGTGGTTGTGGCCGGTGTGGTGGTGTGACAGCCTCCCTGGGTCTACTATGGCTCGACGAACTAAAAGAACCCTCCTCATCAGACGAGGAGGAACTTTCGGATGGTGAGGTTGGCCTGCTAGGTGCAGTGGGCTTCTTTGTAGCCGTTGCCCTTGTTTCTTTGACTTGATCTTCATCGCACAACCGTGAGGTTACTTTGCTTGCACCGTGACCTTTTCCTCTGTCGGCAACCTTGGATGCAACCTTTTTTCCTTGCCTTAGGTTACCCATACCTGTTGAAGGGTAAAGTTAGCTATAATACACAAGAAGCTCATGCATTGTTCTCAATTCATCATAAAGGAAACTACAGCATAGTATATATACAACTTTTTGACTGAAGCTCAGGACTCAAATTAGCTCATGGACCATAACACGTTCGACGGACCGTCGAACAGTGTTACGGGCCGTATCCTCAATCGTAACTCATTTTGTTCATTTGTGACACAGGGACCGTAACACGTTCGAGGAACGTCAAACATGTTACGATCTGTAACATCTTACCATAACATGACCCAAATTTCCAGAAAGTTTTGTGAAAATCATAGGTGTTACGGTATGATGTTACGGTCCGTCAAACGTGTTACGGTTCGTAACACCTTACCGTAACATGACCCAAATTTCCAGAAAGTTTTTTATGAAAATCATAGATGTTACGATGGGATGTTACGGTCTGTAATACACGTTACGGCCTGGAACACCGAGCGTCGGGAAACATTTCAACAGATGCATCAGCATAGCCAAATTATTTTGTTTAAGCACGAGGCCAAGATTTTGCAACCTTACGATCCTTGGGTTATGGTATAAAATACCAGTTGACCCCCTCACATACCTCGGGTTAGACTTTACCCGATTTTCTCAAAGTTTTCTTTGAGACATTTTATCTAACAGTTGGCGGGCAAACCAATTTATTGGTTTCACTAATGAAACTTTCAATCGGGATGCCCTCCAACTCAGTGGGAAACAATGTACTTGTGCCCACAAGTCTCTCAAACAGCAATCATACCAAACCCAACCCCCACCTTTGTTAATTCCCGCTCAATTATTCAATGGGAATTCAAAATCAGAAGTATATTACATATTATAAGAATTTAATCATAGAAGATCATACCAATTCTATCGATAGATAGAAGACTAGAGATAGTCAACACATTGTCATACCTGGTCGTGGATGAAAATTGGATGAAAAACTTGAGACTAAACCAAAATAGCGATGGACTTCACGAGAACAAATCAACATCGATGGCAAGGTAATAGTGGAGAGATGGTTAGGGAGAGAGTAAGAGAGGATGAGGGGAGTTATGAAGGTGAGGGGGAGTTGAAAAGGGGAAGGTGCCGTTTGAAAATGAAGTGTAACCGTCGGGTGAGGTGTTTGAACGTTCCCGACCGTTACACTTCGAGTTACGGACCGTAACACAAGGTACGATCCGTAACTCGTGTTATGGTCTACCCAAACGACCTCGTTTTCATGTTTCACTAATGACATGGCAATATTCAGCCGACGGACCGTAACTCGTGTTACGGTCCGTAATACCTGGCGTAACAGGTGCAAATTTTCCAGTGATTGCCCAGGTTTCAGTCAATGTTACGCTTATACGTTACAGTTCGTAATGCTATTCAACGGTCCGTAACTCAGACCGTAACACTTGTCCCGCATCCTTCAGTGATTTCTGCATTTTTTTCATCTTGTTACGCTCCATTATACGAACCGTAACATGAGTTACGGGACATAACGTGGAGCGTCCTTTCATTGCAAACTTCAGCACTTACTTTCTTTTTGCCTCTTCTGTCATCAGAATCCTAACACATCAGCAAACACCAGAAACATAAAAGAAAACAAAGGAAATACGATCTTTAAAGTACTCATAAAGCAATAAATGTGAGTTGCCTCCCACACAACGCTTGGTTTAACGTCACAGCTCGACGTGATACCTCAATTTTCAGTTCAGGAACCGTATTTCAAACGATATCGATCAACCACTTTACCATCATCAATGCACCAATGATAGTGTTTCACTCTTTGTGCATTCACTTTAAAAGTCCGAGTGCCATCCTCGGTTTTCACCTCAATGACATTTCCATTTGGGAAAACACTTACAATTTCAACGGACCGGACCATCGAGACTTTAGCTTGGCCGGAAAGAACTTTAGGAGCGAATTGTACAACAGGACCATGTCCTTTGGCTGAAAATCCCTTTTGAGGATCTTCGAGTCATGATAGTATTTCATTTTTTTCCTTGTACAATGTTGCACTTTCATAGGCATTGTACCTAAATTCATCCATCTCGTTGATTTGAAACAACCTCAGCTTGGTTGCTTCATGCCAATCCATGTTCAGTTTTTTCAATGCCCAAAGGGCCTTATGCTCAAGCTCAATAGGCAAATGACATGCCTTCCCAAATACCAACTTATACGGTGAAGTCCCAATAGGCGTTTTGAACACTGTGCGATATGCCCATAGAGCATCATCCAACTTTTTGGACCTGTCAGTGCGATTCACATTGACCGTCTTTGCCAAGATGCTCTTTATCTCTCTGTTGGAGACTTCAACCTGACCACTTGTCTGAAGATGATATAGAGTGGCACGCCATATTTTTTCAAGAAGATCAGTGAATGGTTTGTTGCAGAAATGAGAACCACTATCACTAATAATGGCTCTAGGAGTGCCAAATCTGGTAAAGATGTTCTTCTTTAGAAAGGCAATGACTCTCCTCCCATCATTGTTAGGCAAGGCCACCGCCTCCACCCACTTGGAGACATAACCTAGCGCAACAAGAATATATTTCAGGCTATATGAGCTCACAAAGGGTCCCATAAAATCAATGCCCCACACATCAAAGAGCTCCACCTCAAGCACGAAATTCATCAGTGTTTCATGCTTCCGACCTATTGTGCCTTGGCGCTGGCATTTATCACAAGAACGTGCCAACATATTCGCATCACGATAGATGGCTGGCCAATAGTAGCCACACTCTAGCACCTTGGCTGCAGTTCTATTCCACTGTGTTGCCCACTAACCGGAGAATCATGACAAGCCTTCAAAATATCCATCGCCTCAGATTCAGCCACACATCTTCTGATCATATTGTCTGCACAAGTCCTGAATAAGTAAGGCTCATCCCAATAATACTGTCGGCAATCTCTCAAGGATTTTTTCTTTTGATATGCCTTCAAATCTTCAGGAACAATGCCAGTTACCAAATAATTGGCAATGTCGGCATACCACAGTGCCAAATCACTGGAGATTGCCAAGACTCTTTCATCCGGAAAAGTGTCATCAATATCCAGCACATCAATCGGTCTCCCTGCTGCTTCAAGTCTAGAGAGATGGTCAGCCACTTGATTTTCTGACCCTTTTCGGTCTTTGACTTCAAAGTCAAATTCTTGTAGCAGCAACTCCCATCTTATCAACAGTGGCTTAGCATCCTTTTTAGCCATTAAGTACCGCAGGGCAGCATGGTCAATGTGAACCACTACCTTGGCACCCAATAAATAGGCTCGGAACTTTTCAAAAGCATAAATAATAGCAAGTAGCTCCTGCTCGATCACTGTTTAGTTTATTTGAGCTCCATTCAGTGTTTTGCTTGCATAATAAATTGAGTGCAAGATTTTGTTGAGCCGCTGACCAAGCACAGCGCCAATTGCAAGACCACTGGCATCACACATCAGCTCAAAAGGTAAAGACCAATCTGGGGACACAACAATAGGGGATGAGGTCAATTTTAACTTCAACTCGTCAAAAGCCATAATGCACTTCTCATCAAAATTGAATTTGGACTCCTTTTTCAAGAGTTTACACATTGGATTTGCAATTTTGGAGAAGTCTTTGATAAATCTTCTATAGAATCCGGCGTGACCCAAGAAAATTCGAACCCTTTTTACTGAGATGGGTGGAGGGAGTTTTGAAATCACATCGATTTTGGCTTGGTCAACTTTAATCCCCCTTTCGAAAATCTTATGGCCAAGGACAATTCCCTCCTTTACCATAAAATGACACTTTTTCCAGTTGAGAACGAGGTTTGTCTCCTCATACCTTTGTAGCACCCGATCAAGATGGTCTAAACATTCATCGAATAAATCTCCCACCATAGAGAAATCATCCATGAAGACTTCAAGAAAGTTTTCAACCATGTCAGAGAATATGGACATCATGCATCGCTGGAAAGTAGCTGGGGCATTGCAAAGACCAAACGGCATTCGACTGAAAGCGATCGTCCCATAAGGACAAGTGAAAGTAGTCTGTTCTTGGTCTTCCAATGCAATGTTAATTTGGTTGTAACCTGAGTACTCATCCAAGAACCAATAATAAGACCTTCCAGCTAGCCGATCAAGCATTTGATCAATAAAAGGCATAGGGAAATGATCCTTGCATGATGCAGTGTTCAGCTTTCTGTAGTCCATGCAAACTCTCCAACCGGTGACAGTTCTTGTAGGAATTAACTCATTTTTAGAATTAGGGAAAACAGTGATGTCCCCCTTCTTTGACACACATTGGACTGGACTTACCCATGGACTATTGGAAATCGGGTAAATCACCCCAGCATCCAGCCACTTAATAATCTCTTTCTTTACCACCTCTTGTATCGGTGGATTCAATCTTCTCTGATGCTCAACACTTGGTGAACTTTCCTCTTCCAATTGAATTCTGTGCTCATAAATTCTAGAGGGAATCCCCCGGATGTCTGCACTAGTCCAACCCAAAGCTCTCAAATGTTTCCTCAAAAGTACGATGAGTCTTTGAGTTTGGCCCTCATTCAGAAGTGATGACACAATAACTGGGAGAGTAGCATTTTCTCCAAGAAACACATATCTAAGATAGGATGGAAGTTGCTTGAGCTCCAATTTCGGCGGCTCAATAATTGAAGGTTTCGCTGGAGGAGTTGTTCGCTTCTCTAGATCAAAAGACAATTTTTTGGGCTTATAAGAGTAAGACCACAGACCGGTGACTGAGTTTACTGTCTCAATATATCCCTCAATTTCTTCTGTATCAAAATTGACCAAGATGGCCGATAATGCTTCACCTAAGCATTTTTCTTCCATCCTGAATTCTACCGCTTCATCCACCACATCAAAAGAATTAATGACTGGAATACTTTGATAAAGACTAGGCAATTTCATACCCTTGCTAGCTTGAAAATTCACCTCCTCATCGTTAACCCGGAACTTGATTTCATGCTTTTCTGAATCCATAAGAGCCCTCCTTGTAGCAAGGAAAGGTCTCCCCAAAATAATACGAATTTCTTGATCAACAGCACAGTCAAGAATCACGAAATCTGCCGGCAGTAGGAATTCTCCAATTCGAACAACAACATCATCAACTACCCCAACTGGCCTTTTGATCGATCTGTCAGCCATTTGCAACCTCATGGTAGTGAGCCTTGGCATCCCCAATCATGATCTCTTGAAAATCTCAAGGGGCATAATATTTATGCTAGCCCCGTTATCACACAATGCCTTGGCAAAATCCTGCTGCCCTATGGTGCATGGAATGGTGAATGCTCCAGGATCTGTCCTTTTTTGCACTATGGTCTTGGAAATAATGATACTGACGCGATGAGTGATACCTACAGTGTCGTGTTTCAATGGCTTCTTCTTCTTTGTTAAGAGATCCTTCAAATACTTAGCAAACCCGGGAATTTCTTGGACAGCGTCCATGAAAGGAATGTTCATCGTCAATTGCTTAAGTTGATTATAAAATCGCAAAAACTTGTCATCTTATGTTTTTCTCACTAGCCTTTGAGGAAAAGGCGGTGAAGATTTGAACAATTGAGTCAAAGGGCGTAGAGCGCCAGAAAGTTTTGCCTTCCCCTTTTCATGTTTTTCTCCTTGTGCCTTAAGATTTTCAAGATTTTGATCCTTTTCAGCTATAATAGGGACTTCCTCCTCTGTTTCTTCCTCCACAATAACATCAGACACATCAGTTTGTGCCTCTTCTTCAACAATTGGCTCAAGATCAATCACCTTTTTATTAGCACCTTGAAGTATTTTTTCACTTCGGGTGCTAATAACAGCTACATGCTCCACAGAGTTTACCCCACTACCTTTCGGATTTGGAACTGTATGACTTGGTTGTCCACGTTGAGGAGTATGCACTTCTCTGGAAAGGTCTCTGAATTGCGATTCAAGCTTCTGAATGGCAGCTGAATGAGATAGTTGAACCTGAGACATTCCCTTTATTGTACTTTCAGTTCTGTCCTGGTTCATTAACATTTTCTGCATCATACTTTTCAGCTCCGCAGAATCATTAGCAGCATTGCTAGCTGAATTGTCTCTCCACTATTGGGAGTTTGATGCTTGCCCCTTTGGTATAATGTATGGGTTAGAGCTCTTGTTGCCATAATTGTTGTTATTGTAATTTTCTTGATTTGGATTTTCCTGATCATTTCTGCTATAATTGTTCCCTTGCAATTAGTGTTGAGGCTTCTGCCATGGGTGATGGCCCGGACCTTGATAATTTTGCCTCTGATAACCCCCTTGGGAGTTGTTGACATAATTAGCATCTTCATAATATTGTTGACCATCTTGGTACATCCCCTCAGGGACTTGATACATCCCCTGTGGAGGGGGTGGTAACTCCTCAACAACATTTACCCCCAGTGCATTCTTTTCTGCCAACTTATTTGATAATAGATCCACCGTAGTTTGCAATTGAGCAAAGGCATGATCCCTCTCGTGGTTTTCTTTTGCAACAACGGCTAGTGATGGACTACTATAAGAGAGACTCTCAGTATCAGTTGAATGCCAAGCTTGATTATGGGTGGTGAGTTTATCAAGCAAACGGGTGATGTTGACAAATGACTTGTCCATGAAGCACCCTCCCGCGGCAGTATTGACAGCAATCCGATTCATTGTATCTAAGCTCTTATAGAATTTCTCGGTAAGAATAGCATCCGGAAACCCGTGAGTTGGAGATTGAGCTAGATAGTACTTGAACCGCTCCCATGCTGAATATAATTGTTCCCCCGGGAGCTGTTTGAACTCAAAGATCTTATCTCGAAGTTCAGCCTTTTTGCTTGGTGGAAACCATTTCTTCAAAAATGTATTGGCTAGCTCGCTCCAGGTATGAATAGAGTTGCTGGGCAGCTTTTCATACCATTCCTTTGCTTGGTCAGCCAAGGAATATTTGAAGACCCATAACCGAAGTGCATCAACAGAAAAAACACCTAGGGATTGTTGAGAGTTCTTCAAATGTCGAAGTGGACAGTCCTCCGAAGAATTTCGGAAATAACCTTCAAGTTTCAGCAGCTGATAGATAGAACTATCAATTTTGAAAGTAGCATTTCTAGTCCTAAGAGGTACCACAATAGAAGCATCATCAGCTTCATTAATGAATTTCGCAAATATATTCTCATCTTCCTCCTCTTCTGGTGCAGGTAGGTTCACTTAGAGCCCACCTTGGTTTCCTTGATTTCGATTATGTCTTCCTGCCATATTCACTTGGTTCACCAAAACAGCAAACAAGGTGTGATGGAATAGAAAAAGTTTTAAAGAAAAGTACACAACAATCAGTAATTTTAAAATCGTATTTCCTGGCAACGGCGCCAAAATTTGATACGCTCAAATTACAACTATAAGTGGCGTAAAGCGGTCGTTGTCAAATATAATAACCCAAACAATATTGGGGTCGAATCCCACAGGGAATATGGTGAGAAAAAGGTACAGATTGTATGCGATACTAGTCTTTAAAGGCTTTAATCCTATTCCGAATAGTTTGAAATATTTGTTGTGTAAAGTAAACGAATACTTTGACTTGAATTGTAATTAATGAGAGAGAGATACTAAGGTTGTGTTCCCAGCTTTGATTAGATATTATGCTTTAGGTTTCAATGTGATATACTTTTAATGGTTGTTCTAAGAGTATGCACTCGATCTCTTAAGGACTTCCTAATGTTTCCCAACAGTTAGGCCGTATTTCCTCTTTATGATTTTTCTAAATGCGAAAGAGTTGAAATCGAAGAGCGACTAATAATGCCAATTAGACTTGTTCTTATTCCTAAGTTAGTCTATTAAACGAGGGTTAATGCCCCGAGTCATTGTTATTCAATCTTACCAATGCTAACTCTCTTTCCCAAGAAAAGTTAGTATAATGGCTTAGGCTAATGCTTGCAATCATTACCCAACGCTAAAACACAAAGATTGAATAAATACCAACAATCATTATGCATATATCAATAGTAGAAATCCATTCACATAATACCCATCATGGGTCCAACAACCTTAGAACTAAAATTAGCTACTCATCATTTTGTTTAACAAAGAAAGCTTAAAAGATAACATAATGTACTTACAATAGTAATACAATGTGGAATGAGGGTGAAATTGATGCCTTAAATGCTCCAACAACTTCACAAATATCAAAGGCTTAAAGTTAATGAAAGAACCGAATAAATGCTAAAACCTAACTTTAAGTATTTATAGGGCCGAAAATCGGGCCACAGTTCTGGACAAAAACACCATTCGCGGCATCGTTACGGACCGTAACACAGGTTACGGTCCGTCCTTTGTCAGCTTGATATTAGGTCAACCGTTACGGCTTCTTTCGACGGACCGTAACACAGGTTACGGTCTGTATCTTCCAGCGGATCATGGATTCAGTCTTTAGTGGCCAATGCGTTATGCCCCGTAACCTGCGTTACGGACCGTCCTTCTGGGAGTAACATGCGACAATAATTAGGCTTCTTACTGGAAATTCCCTTCAGATTACGGTACACGTCACGGCCCGTAACATGAGTTACGGACCATCCTTTTGAGCGGCATGTATCTGGATCTTCCTCTTAGGTTACGGATCACATTACGGCCCGTAACTCGAATAACGGACCGTCCTTTTGCTCCGAATTGTTTGTTTTTCAGCAATTCTCATCATTTTCGTTCCTTAGTCAACCAACCCTACAAAACATCAAAATAACATAAGAAACGATGTAAAAACACTTTAAAACAAGCAACATTTCTAGTGAAAAGACATAAAATGTGCCAAAATTCACGGCACATCAATATTCATAATGGGTATGTATAAAAAATTTGAGTGGAAGATGACCAGTTTGGCTTGCCAACTGGGCCAACTGGACGAAGGCGGAACCATGGCAGGTTGCGAAGAAATGCTGATTATGGTTCGAGATTGGGAAAAGAAAGGTATCAGCCTTATGGTTGTTCAGAGAGGCCCCGTTCGGGGACGGAAAGAAGCCGTGGTAACCAGTTCGAGAGAGCGAGCTTCGATAAAAGCGATTCACATGATGAAAAATTTATATCAAAGGCATTCTAAGTCATCGGTGTTGCAAACCCGAGTTTGTCAGATTATTGTTTCAACGTCGATGCGACTAGGCTGGTTGCGGCTCTTGAAAAAATTCACTCTACTCGGTGGTCTGAGCCCATATAGACGGATCAAAATAGGAGAAATCCAAATTTGATTTGTGATTTCCACGGGACTCATGGGCACCGAAAGCTGATTGTCGGCACCTTAGAGATAAGGTCGCACGGTTATTGAAGAACGAACATTTGAGGGAATTGTTGAGTAATAGAGCCAGGGACGGATATGAAAAGAGTAAGGCTTCATGTAGACATTTTAATCAGGGTGAGCCTAGTCAGGTGATCAACATGATAATGGGAGGAACCGAGATCGCGGGAACCCCCTTCATCACGAAAAGGATGAAGTTCTCAATAACACGAGAGAAAAGATCGCGAAACTTTATCCCAGAAGAAGCAATCGTATTCATTGATGAAGATGCGGATGGCATTATTCTTCTATATCCGTCATGATTGTGGATTGTTGGGTTAAATGAGTTTTGATCAAACTGGGCAGTTCGGCAAACATCAGCCGATGGAAAGTAGTGGACCAATTGTCGATGCTGGACGGATTGGCACCTTCTTCTAGAGTGCTCAACAGGTTCAACATGGTAAGTGAGACGGTAAAAGAGGAAATTATATTACCAATCAATGCGGGAGGAATGCTCAAACACACCAAATTCTATGTCATTAATGGCGATATGACTTATAATGCGATCTTGAGAAGGCCTTGGATACACGATATGAAGGCAGTACCTTCGACATTGCATTTTCTTCTCAAATTCCCTATATCGGATGGAATCAAACAAATTTGGGGTGAACAATCAGCAGCAAAAGAAATGTTCGCTATTGAATCACAAGAGAAGGAAAGGTTAGAGCAAGTGGGAAAAGAATCGCCTTCAAAGGTACGGAAACTGAAGCAAAATAGCAATTACAGCTGCACAGTTTGTAGGTTCACAAGAAGTGGAAAACACTGGGCCGAATATTGAAGAGCTTGAAGAGGTGGAAAATTATGGAGTACCGAGGTCATTCATAGTCCCGGATGAATCGGATGCAACAAAATCCACCATAGAGGAACTGGAGCAAGTTGTTTTTTTTTTGTCAGCAGCCTGAAAGAGAGGTATACCTGGGCACCGGGTTATCATCGAAGCCCAGGCTTAGTTTTATCAAATTTCTTAAAGATAATATCGATTGCTTTGCTTGGTCCCATTTAGACACGACAGGGATTTCTTCGGAAGTAACGACCCATAAACTCAGCCTGGACTCGAGGTTTTTTCGGGTAAAGTAGAAAAGGAGGCCCATACCCGAATACAGGAACAAGTTTGTTAAAGAAGAGGTAACTAAATTATTGAATATAGGGTCTATCAGGGAAGTAACTAATCCTGATTGGTTAGCCAATGTAGTGGTGGTACCTAAAAAGATATAAGTTATGAATTTTATAGACTTCAAAGATTTGAATAAAGCATGCCCGAAGGACTCGTTTCCTTTACCGCACATTGATCAGATGATTGATATAACGACAAGTCATGACATGCTAAGTTTTCTTGAAGCTTATTTCGGTACAATCAAATAATGATGAACCCGGATGATCAATAAAAACCTCATTTATCACTGAATATGGTACTTATTGTTACAATGTTATGCCTTCCAGTTTAAAAATGCGGGAGCTACTTATCAACGTTTAGTTAACCATATCTTTGAAAATCAAATTGGTAAGACCAAGGAAGTTTACATAAATGATATGTTAGTTAAATCTCTTTGTTCGAAGGACAACTTGAGTCACTTGCAAGAAGCATTTGAGTTGCTCAGGAGGTTATAGAGGGATTGAGGTCAACCCAGATAAAATAAAGGCCATATAAGAGATCCCGAAGGTACTGGAGGATGTAAAAGCAGTGTAGAGATTGACCGGAAGGTTGGCAGCATTAAGCCGTTTTATTTTTCGATCTTCTGAAGAGAGTCATCGATTCTTCTCGTTGCTAAAAAATAAAAAGGATTTTGAGTGGACACCAGAATGTCAACAAACTTTTATGGATGTGAAGAAGTATTTTTCAAGTGCACCCTTGTTATCCAAACCATTGGTCAATGAACAACTTCTTTTTTACTTGGCCGTATCCAAGGTAGCGGTAAGTGCAGTTTTAGTCCGTGAAGATAAAGGTACGCAATTTCCTATTTATTATGTTAGCAGGACCTTGGAAAGCGCCGAGACCAGGTATCCTCATCTGAAAAAATTGGTTTTAGCATTAATAACTGTAGCTAGGAAGTTGAGGCTTTATTTTTAATGTCATCCTATTTGCGTTGTGACAACTTATCCATTCAGGAATATATTGCATAAACCCAAACTTTCAAGTAGGTTAGTAAAGTGGGCTATTGAAATTAGTGGGTATGATATAGAATATAGGCCTCGAACGGCAATAAAGTCTCAGTTATTGGCTGATTTTGTAGCTGATTTCAGCCTTGGGATGATACCCGAGGTTGAAAAAGAATTTCTAATTTCTTCTGAGGCTTTTCCCGGGGTATGGACCTTGTGTACGGAAGGGGCAATCAACATAAAAGGGTCCGAATTAGGTATAGTGCTAAAAAATCCCTCCGGGGATATAATTAGCCAGGCAATTAGAACTGTACAGTTAACTAATAATGAAGCTGAATATGAGACAATGATTGCAGGTTTGGAATTAGCTCAGAACTTGGGGGCTGAGGTCATTGAGGCCAAAAGAGATTCCCTCTTGGTGGTCAATCAAGTCCATGGTGTTTTTGACGTAAAAGATAACAAGATACATAAGTATTTGGATAAGGTTCTGATACTGTTGCACTGTTTCAAGGAATGGAAAATGGAGCATGTGTCACGAGAACAAAATATAGAAGCCGATGCCCTTGCAAATTTAGGGTCATCGATTGACGCCGAAGGGATCAGCTAGGGAAAAGTGGTGCAGTTGTTGAATTCAGCGTTGGATTCTAGTCATGATGAAGTAAATTCTACTAGTTTGACTTGGATTGGCGCAACAAATACATAGATTATCTGTGCGATGGAAATCTACCGGATAAAGCAAAATAATCTCGGACATTACGAACAAAGGCAGCTCGGTATTGCATAGTGGATAGGCAATTGTATAGAAGGTCTTTCTATGGTCCACTGGTCAGGTGCTTGGGACCAAGGGAGACAGATTATGTAATAAGAGAGGTACGTGAAAGCGTTTATGGGAATCACTTCGGTGCGGACTTATTGGTGAGAAAATTGATTAGGGCAGGCTATTATTGGTCCCAGATGGAGGAAGACGAAAAAGCATTTGTCCAGAAATGTGATAAATGCCAACGTCACGCTCCGATGATTAATTAACCGACAGAATTGTTGCATCCAATGGTGTCGCCTTAGTCATTCATGAAATTGGGGATGGACATTGTGGGGCTGTTACCCGTGGTGCCCGGTCAAGTCAAATTTTTGCTTATTATGACTGACTATTTTTCTAAATGGCTGGAAGCAACAACTTACAAGAAGATAAGAGAAAAAAGAAGTTATTGAATTCAATTACGATCATATCATTTGTCATTTTGGGATACCGAAAGAGATAACCTGTGACAACGGGCCGCAGTTCGTGGGTAGGAAGATAACAAAATTTCTCGATGGATTGAAAATCAGGCGGATAGCTTTGACTCCTTATCATCCGAACGCAAATGGTCAGGCTGAGTCAACTAATAAGACAATCGTTCAAAGTTTAAAGAAACAACTAAAATTGGCAAAAGGAAGATGGAGGGAGTTGCTACCAGAAATATTGTGGGCACACCGAACAACTACGAAGCTCAGCACGGGTGAAACTCTATTTTCATCAGTGTATGGGGCCGAGGCCTTGATCCCAGTGGAAATAGGGGAGCCATCCTTAAGGTATACCAGCGCTAATGAAGAAGAAAATAATAAATCATTACTAGTCACTTTGGATATACTGGAAGAACACCGGGAAATGGCTTTTCTCAGGATCATTGTGCAACAATAAAGAATGGGTAAATATTATAATCGCCAGACTAAGCTCAGATACTTCCAAGTAGGAGATTTGGTCCTGCGGAAGTTTACTCTTAATACCAGAGACTTGAATGCTGGAAAGCTTGGTCCGAATTGGGAGGGACCTTACTGGATAGCAAAAATAACGATGAAATGTTTGTACCAATTGGAAACGGAAGATGGAACTAAGTTGCCAAATAATTGGAACGTCAGTCATTTGAAGCAGTATTATTGTTAACAGGTATGTTTCAATTAGATTCGTTTTGCTTGTACTAACGGATTCTTCAGGTATAATCATGATGGTACGAGAAAGCAAAAGTTGCTAACTCAGAAACCCATTCAATGAATTCTGAAAACACGTGTTGCACTATTTTTTCCTTAGATCAGTTTTTATCCTAAGAAGGGTTTTTCCGGTGAGGTTTTTAATGAGGCAGCAATGTAAAGCGTGTTGCTCTTTTCTATAAGAATGGGAGCTGGATTTGGAATATTGTACTGGGGGACTGTTGAAAAGAGGCTTTAATTGTTCGAGCCCTCATTTTTTGCACCCAAACACTGAGGGGGATATTCCATACCATCGAGAAATTACAAAATACATGCTTAAATTTTCGGGGATACACTCCCCTTATCATGGTCAGCTGCGTCGGAGGTAACAAGGTTGGTTGGTGGCGGAGAAAGAGTTGGGCTTGAGGGGTCATCCTTTTCGGTCTCAGCACCTTCATCATCACTTCCAACGTCTTCATCTTCACCATCGGAGTCAAGGTGAGGAGCTGGAGGTAATGCTGCAGAGGATTTTAGCTCGAGTCTACGGGCTTCTTCTATTCTGTCCTCAAGGTTATCAATTTCTTGTTCTGCTTATTCGAGGGTATACCTTCAGAATTTCCAAGTGGTATACTCAGCATAAAGAATGACCCAGGACTCTTGATCTTTTAACAGAAGCATGAGCCTCATCCCGTTGCAGCTTTTGACCCAATTATCAGTTCAGCTCGCAGCCTTTGAATCTCTAGAGATTGCTGATAGCTTTGCTCTTTCCATAAAACAAGTTGATGATTATGCTTTTGTTCTATTGCACTCCTTTTATCATCAATGGTGGAAAACTCAAGATTTAATCTCCGAACCTTAACATCTAAGAAGGATTCATTTTCAACACTACGGTGTAAGGCCTTGTCTTGGGAGTTAATTCAAATTGAAGCTTACCAATATGTTCTTGGAGCATGTTGGCCTACTGGTTGAAGGCTTCTTTTTCATCCTTCATTTGCTCAAGGTCTTGGTTAGCTTTTTTAAGGGATTCTTTCATCTACTCAAGTTCAGTTTTTAAGGCCGGAAAATCACTGGTCAGCTGAGAATCCCTTCTGCTGAGCTCAGACTTGTAGTATTCAATCTTACGATTCTTATCCTCCAGGTTGGTAGTCAACCTGTCGATGTCTTCAATACATCGTTTCAAACCTTCGCCAATAAGGACCCCAACTGAATAAAGGAAAAAAGAAGGAATGAAGGATCATAAGTCTTTATTAAAGGAGAAATTAATAAATAGATAAATAATATAGGAAGAATCTTACCCGGGAGGAAGCATGCATGCCTTCAATAAAAAGACACTTCCAGGAAACACCATCTATTTTTTCTTGTCTAACTCCGAGACTAAAGCTTTCAAATAGTTAGCCACACCAACGGGCCTTGAAAGAAGATTAGTATCTTCAGGAATCGTAATGGTGGCAGTTTTAACTTGGTCCGGATTGACACTCGAAGCAGGAAAAATGTCGACCAATCGAGACCGAGAAAAGGCATGATCCCTTAGCACATGAGCAACAGCTCTGGGAGATAAAATCCTTGTGGGGATGCTGTGTTCCAACGATCTCGAAGACTCGGTCTAGAAATTCTGGCAAAAGGGTTTCCACCCACAGAAGTGTCAGCCTCGGAAAAGAGATGATTAAGGTTTTTCGCACTAAAGTGTGAGGGTAGCAGTGGACTAGCAGGATAAATCTCTAGAGTAGATCCGACCTGACCCTCTTGGCCACTATGTTGTCATCTTCAGTTTCTTCATCATCATCAACAATGATGCTGTCAGGAACCAAAGGAATTGATAAAACCGAGAGGTTTCTGGCCCCAGAAGTAGCATTGGCTCCGGAAGAAGTTCCTTCCCTAGAATTCTTCTTTATTTTGAGAGGAGTGAAAGAGGCTGCTGCGGAAGCATTAGTTACTGATTTCTTTGAAGACTCGAAGGGTTTTTTCTTCTTCGTCTTCTTAACGGTAGTCGAGCCCATGACCACAGTAGCCTGGACAATTCGCTGGGCGAAAGCCACTGGGTCCAAAATGGGGTCCATTATGACAACCCGTGGTCGGACAGTTCCTTTGGTAAACCTGAAGGAAATGTGTTTAGAGATAAGAGATTGCATTCAAATGAGAAAGGAATTTTGAAAGCATTTAAGGAAAAGATGTTAAAAGTATCTAGAATTACCGTGATTCTTGAGTTTCCACCGGTTACGAGAAATCTTTTTCCACGTCTGGGAATCACGACTTGAAACGTATAGAAGCGCTTGCACCCATTCAGGGAAGTGCAAATAAATGGGAGGCTTAATTTTGTTGGCTTTACAAACATGAAAGAAGAATAAGTAAACACTGCTGAAACAGGAGTTTGGAAAGATAAGTACTAACGTGTTGGGATGGGCATGTCTTTTTCTTCAACAATTTCTGCCGTAGGAATGGCAACAAATCTTTCCATCCAACCATGATCATTATCATCGTCCAGGCTGGTGATATGAGAAGACTTGCCGTGTTTTTGATACGGTGATAATTCCACCTCAAAATGTTCTAGTGGTATAAACCCTTATAAAATCGTCCAGCGTAAAGGACCGGTCCGCTTTATTTGCCAGGAATCGGATGCAAGCTACTGCTCTTCAAATAGATGGGCCAATTTGAGCAAGGCAAATGTTGCAGCGTTTGCACATTTCTATGATCACTGGATCAATTGCCGATACTTGGCCAAATGTAAATGGATATGTGTATACATTGGAAAAACCTGGCCTGAGTTTGGTAATGTCATCATCAAGGTCAGGAACGATGATCGTGGAGAGAGTTCTCCAGTTGCAGTCTTCACAAACAGTCTTGAGAATGGCAGCAGTAATGGAGGAAGGATAGCTTTTGACTATTTCACCTCTATCGCTTTGAGCGACTACCTTTTTGGGGATAAAGTCTTTATTAAAGTTGAACGAGCTGGGGATGTACAAATATAAGGTTTCTTTGACAGAAGCCCGAGGGTCACCACCGGTGGAACCATCGCCGGCGGACGGCGGCAAAGAGGCAGATGAAGAAGATGGAACAGAAGCGGATGAAGGGCTGGGGTCCTGGCCATACTATTTATGATAGAGATTAAGAATATTGGAAGACATGAAATTGGTTGAAGCAAGGTGGATTTCAGAGAATGAAAAATGAAGAGAGGAATTCGAGATGTGTAAAAAGAAAATTAGGAAGGGTTTTGAGCTTTTATCAAATTGGTTTCCACTATTATGAATAGATTCGAAATTAGAACCGTCCAATGTAGCCAACTCAAGGAAGACATGTGGACAAACGTGTCAGAATTGAAGGGACGTACATCATATCTGGGGGCAGAGGAAACGTTTTCCCGCAATAAGATTAGGATCGTCTCGGTGGCGTTTCAAATCAACTCCCCGGTGTCACTTCCTTCTACTGGAGGGGGGGGGGGGGGAGACTATCTGTATACATAACAAAATATAGCTCGACACGTGGCACAATGGGAATGAAACACGTGGCAGTTGAAAGCGAAATGTTGCTTAGTCGTTTCACTTAGTCAGAATGAGATACCCCAGATAAACCCGGAGCAAACCTACCAAGGCAATTGTCTCGGGTCATTAATGAAAGGTTAACATTGTGTGACCGGTCCAGATTCGAAGCAAACATTACGATTTAGAATTAAAGCAACATTTATTGTCTATTATTACTCATTATTAGAATTTAATCACGGCTTACGTGCTGATGTATTTGTACTATAAAAGGAGCCTAAAGGCCTCTAAAAAACATCATTAAATGACAATTATTTACACACATTCATACTATTCAATCTTTTGTAATTAAGCTTACCTTATCATTCTTTTGTATCGGGTTAACAATAGTTTTGCAAGGCCAAAGCATATAATTGTTCCACCGCAGGAAAACCCATCAAAGGATTCTCTCCAAGGATCAACAAAGCCCAGGCTTATTTATTTCTTTATTGCTTTATAATTCTTTACTGATTTAGTCATTTGATTTCTCTAGTCATTATTAGCCTTTTATTCACTATTTATAACAAATCAATTCATGTATCCTTTAAACCACAAATAAATTTAACTGTACTCTTTTTAGGGGTAAATACACGTGAGATAAGTTTCATGATTATTCAATGTGCTATGCTATGAAAAAGTGATTTCTCAAGAATTCACGTTACACATGTATGTATATTGAGATACTTGTAAATTGTAATGGATAGTGAGATCGCCAGAAGACCAATAACGACGGGAATCATTAGGCCTAGTTCACCTTGTAAATTGATCAAATAAATATATTCCACTACTAGTAGGAAGAGAAGAACTAGCAACCAGTGTGTTATGCACTAAAATTAACTTGACTAGATGGTTGTGGTGACGATATTTTGTCCAGTTCATATTTGATTGTGAACATAATTTTATAACTTATAAGAACCGATATTTAATCTTTTGCACATGAGCTAGAGTTTCATACACTATATCGTCTATTATATGAGTAAAGCACACACATGAACACATGATCTATTTAAAATAAGACTTTATTGAATTGAATAAATAAATAAACAAAAAATTGTTCCATAAAGAATAAAACATAATATTATAGCTAAACCGCATGGTTAATAGTATATCCTCACAGTGAGTTGATCACAGTAAGCCCCGCATTTGCTACACGTGGCAGTGTCATATTATTTCGGTGAAGTATATATAGCATCATAAAATTTAACTAAGAAAACATACGGTAAGAAAAATTAACTTTTATTACTATAAGATTATGGTAATAGAGCTAAAAGTTTATTAAACGACTATGAAAAAGATGTGTCCTTAACCTAAATGTGTTACAAAACATACAAATAAAACCAATTCCAGGTGATCAAAAAATTTTAAAAATGTAATTATGCATCATATAGAATTCCTCTAATATTAATAAGGCAATTGTATATATAAAAAGAGTAAATAAACTGAATAAATACTAAAAAGTTGAAATAAGGAGCGCAATACCTAGATTTTAGTTTCTAAAAAGTTAGCGTCATTTAATGCACACCGTGATTATTTCGAAATTACACTACATACATCCTCTATTCAATTGTCCATTTTGATAATTCATTAGTTAATATCATACCCAAAAAACTCAAATCTCATAACATATTCAAAATCATAGTTAATATATGTTCGGCAGTCAAAGGTATTGCATAAACAGTTAAAATCTCATAAAATGAACCACAAATCGTTACACAAAAAGTGATGAACATGTAGAACACTTTTTGTGTTAAACATATCAGTTATTGGTAGATCGAGTCGAGCCAGAAACCACATTTGTCGAGTCTTCCACCTCACCATGTTCTAATTCTTCTCAAAGCCAGAATTCTCATTTGCGACACCATCTTGTAATTCTTGAGCATTGTCATCGGCGACACCATCTTGTAATTCTTGAGCATTATCATCGGTTTCACTTTGATCATGGGGCTGATTCGCATACCAGTTGCTTACGATACAACAGAAGACAAAGTTAAGGAAGGTAGGAACCGTTAACATGGCTACTTGTCCAATCGACTTGTGTCAACATCTTCATCAAACCAGAAATGGAAAATGAGGATACAAATGACACTAAAGAATTTACCAATGCCATCGGAGAATTCACTGAATTGTGGCCCATACTCTTTCATTGACTCACAGACTTGAGTTTCAAAGAAATCTTGGAGTCCACTCTCAGAAAGTCCTTTCATGAGCCCAACCAAGAAGAACTGAGGTGTTAGCCAAAAAATACTAATTTGACTATCCTCGACATTCACACGATGAAGCCTGTGAACTTCGACCACACAAGCAACTGCACAACATATTATCGAAAAAAACATTCCGAATCTAATTTTGTTCAGTGGAGGACGTCGTGCATTTGTTGATATGTCCTTGAACCATGAACATATGATTGATGTAATGGAACTTGTGAAGGTCATGATAATAACAAAAACTACTATTGGGAAATGGGGTCATCCATGTAGTTAGCTTGTTCATAAAAGAAGGTGTTTGCTGTAGCTCCTACCAGACTGTATACATAAAATGCTGACCAAAGAGGAAACATACTTATCAAGCGTTTCACATCCTTCACTTTTGCTACCTCAAAAAGCCTTCCAGTTTCTACTTGTTTCGTTGATATTGGACAAGGAGGCGATGGTTCCAAAATGGCGGCTTTGTCTAACCATCTGCAATTTAGAAAATATGTGGTTAAATTAACTGAAAGTGTTTGTGAGACTATTACCTGAACACTACTGGTATATGCAGCTCGTTTTTTGTTTCAAGCCAAAAAGGTCAAAACATACCCTGTAGTATAGGAACTATCTTAACACCCTGTTATACTTTAGGGTCATGCTAGCCTGATCGTTAATAAATCTTCTCGTATGTATTTGTCTTAGACCTTGATGGGACTCAGTGGCGGAACTAGTAAGAGCCCAGGGGTTCATCCGAACCCCCTTGGGCGAAAAATTGCACTGTATATACAAGGTGAAAATTATTTTTTTATGTATATATAGTAGACGTTGAACCCCTTAGCTTCTTCATTTATGGCTTCTTTATATTTTTGAACCCCCTCGACATAAATCCTGGCTCCGCCATTGATGGGACTCCACACATAATTGGTACATAACAAATGGTAATTTCAACCTAGATCCAAAGTAAAGGGGTAAATTTGGGATTTCTCCTTGAAGTAAATTTGACACGTTAAATTTACCCAATTTATGCTGGAGCTTCTTTAAATTCAAGGTCAGATACGAGACCATTTGCTTACTACAAGAATATGATTGACCTCAAAATATGATATAGGGTTAAAATTAAGACACTTCATGCAGTAAAGAGGTAAATTTAGACCTTTACCATGATTTCAACTTGAATATGTTAGAAAGTCAATTTGTGAAGTAGATAAAAAACTTTCAATTTTTGAACTCTAAGTCGGAGGGAGCACATGGATGAGAGTAGTAGATGGGGAGCTGCGGCAGAGCAAACCTTAAAGCTATGGGTTCGGAAGAAATTCAGTAATTTTGGCTCAAACCCTGTATTTGTAATTAAATCTCTATTGAATAGTGGTGGAGTCCAGATCGGTGGAACAAGGGTCATTTTTTTGCTCGGATTACCCTTCTTTTAGGGTAGTTTGCCCGTCATATTTGTGGTCTTTAAATTTTGCCCATCATATTTGTGGTCTTTAAATTTTGTCCGTCATATTTGTGGTCTTTAAATTTTGCCCATCATATTTGTGATCTTTAAGTTTTGTCTTTCGGTTGGAAAGGTGGGCGAATACCTGAGGTTCTGGGTTTGAACTCTCGCTCAAGCATAAAATAAAAAAATAATTTCGCAAGGCAGGGCTGGTGGGAGCGTATGCCGGGTCCGGTATACTCTTCTTAAGGAATAACTAAAGTTATGTCGGACCCGACATACTTATGTCTTATGGGGCAGACTTTTAGTTAAGGCATAATTAATAGTCTGCCCCATAGGGCAAAACTTTTCCTTAAGGCATAGTTTAGTTATGCCTTATGGGGCAGAATTTTAGTTAAGGCATAATCAAAAGTATGCCCATAAGACAAGAAATTCAATTATGCAAAGTCAAATGATTTAAGTCTTTTAAAATACTACACCGAAAACTATAAATATGAAAAAATAAAATAAAAACATTAATTTTTTTCGCGTTAGGTTAAACGTCTCTTGTTAAAATTTAGCTTTAGGTCACTAATTTTATTGCTTTCCCAAAGACTAAAATTCCTGGCTGAAAGTAGGTTATATATGGTACCTGAGGAATGCAATATGAGGAAGAATCTTTGTAGCACTTGTACTGTAATTCTTGAACAACTGATTAGGAGAAGCTGGGTAATTGAGATGTCCCTTTAAAACTGCCGCTTTAACAACGTTGAAAGCGTTAAGAATGGGGCTAGGAAATGTATCCTCGTGTTTATAGAATGGGATGCCTAGCAAGAAAACAAAAAATCCTGCTGCCATTGCGATTGTACATATCTTTGCAAGTGCCTCCCACTCTTCATTTGAGAGCCATACAGTTGCCATAATTATACCTAAGATCCAACAAAATCTCCAAATAAGTTTTCGACGTGTCTCTATAAGTTCTTCCTCTTCAAGGTTTGGTTCCTCTCTAGATATCCGTAGTTGATCAGCAAGAAATGCTTTCAAAGTGACATCTCGCCCAGCTTTACCAAGAGTTAACAACGCCAGTGCCCCAAACAACGCTTTAATACTTAAGCGGTGGCTCTCATACCATAGCATCATCAATCCCTGTTCAAAAAATAAAACAAATTAATTCTGCTCAAACACAAACATATATTCATTTAGGTTCAATTTTTTTATTGCTTGCAATCATACAGAACATGACCACATTTTAGTAGGACTTTCTTTACGTTTCCAAGATTTTGGTCCTGCTTGTGTGTAATGAAGGGGAATTATATTGATAGGGAGAATTGTAATCTCAAATATAAAAGTTCATTTTCAAACTATTACAAATAATTCGAATTAGTAACCAAATCTTCCAAGGGAAGAAGAAATAAAAGGTAGAAAGGGAGGGAGGTTCCAGATCTAAACAACTAAGAAAATAAGTGACAACTTCATATCATAAGCCTTAATAGATTATGTTCCTCTTTTATATGTAGGCTTTTTCCCGGGGTCCCAAAGGTAATTTGCCAACTCCCCAAAAGTTTCTTCAACTGTAGCCACATTTGTACCTACGTTTCTCTTTACATTAAAAATTTAATTAGTAAATAACAATATTAAGTTGATTCATATCTATAGTTTTAAGATTATTTGGAAAATCTAATGATTTCTTACTATTAATTAGCATAATAGTTTGTACATAACGTATTTAAACTCTATTCTTTCATATACAGATAAAATGGTGGTTTACTGGTGGGTTAAGATTAGAATGGGAGTAAGCTATATGATGGAAAAGTGGCTGTTTTCATCGACTAGTGGTGGGGAGATTTCTGTCGTTCTTGTTGTGAATGTAGATAATTGGTATGAATATTTTTTTTTTGATTCAAAGCATTAAAAATCTATAGAAAAATCATCCCCTGTTTTGTAACTTGTAGGGAAAGGTGATAATGGTGAATGGGACCTGAGGGGTTGTTTTGTGAGTGTCTGCTGGAGGAGTAGGATGTAGTGGTGGTGCAGAGGCGGAGATTAGGTGTGGGGGAGAATTCAAGATTTGAAGTTTATGGTTCCTACAACAATATCAAGTTAACATATAATAATAATTCAGTTTCACTACTAGAAACAGAAGTTTTTCCCACTGACATTCAGTGAGAAATTAGTGCTATAAAACATGATTTTTCCACTTTATTCACACCGAACCAGCTCACTGGGAAAACACATAGTGGGAAACAGATTCCCATTGAAACACTAGGAAACATTTAAACTTTTCCGTGTGAAAATACTATTATTTAGATTTTTTCAAACCGACATTCAATAAGAAATAGCCACTGAACATTTTTCAATGAGAAATTCAGTGAGAAAATAGAAATTTTTTAATAGTGTTCACAGAATATTTATGAATAGGGTGTGAACAAAAGATATTGCATTCCCATGAACCCGTAGGATGTGCTCTAGTTCCACCGCTGGGTGGAGGTGGAAAGTTATTACATATGGTCATGGGCAAATTTATGTGCAAATTTTGGGGCATGTGAACTTATGGTTTTTCCACAAAACTAAATATTTTATGTACGTATTTTCTAAAATTGATTTAATATTACTTGATGGCACCATGCTACAAGAAAGCTTAATGGTGCACTTGGTAAAAAATTAGTTATTTATCAAGAGGACTAAGGATCAAATTAATTTAATGCATTTTTTTTAATTTTCTTTAATAGTGTACTCATATTCTAGAAATCTTACATTCTCGGCTACGTGTGATGTCTACCTAATGGAAAAGAACTAGTGTCAGGGTAGGAAATAATGTTTTTAATTTAGTTTTTCGGGAAAATTCATAAAACCCCCCTCAATGTATACTCGGATTAATTATAACGCACTCAACCTTTGCGGGCGACATATTACCCCCCTGGCCTTATTTTTTTTTGTATTTTTCTACCCTTTTTTGGTGGATGTGGCATAAAATAATTTGATGCCCAATTGCACAGTGGAAAGTGTTGCACACTCTCCGCCACATTGGTGCCATTTTTCCTTTCTTTTTTTTTTCATTTGATTTTTCTTTTATTAATTATATTTACACTAATTAACCATTATACCCTCCATTAATTTTGTTTTCTTCATCACTAAACCCTTCTTCTTCTTCTTCATTTCAAGAAATCCATCAACCCATTTTCTTTCTCCATTAACACACACACACATTCAACCCATTTTCTTCCTCCATTAACAACACACATTCAACTCATTTTCTTTCTCCATTAACACACACACATTCAATTTCTTTCATCAATCATAAATATCTTTTCAAGAAATCAACCAACCCATATTCTTCCTCCATTAACACACACACATTCAACCCATTATCTTCAAAATAAACAATGAAGAAATTGCACGAACTGCCCTTCAAATGGACTGGTTGCTCAAAATATTTATTGCACAAACTGCCCTCATTGTTTATATTGTTTATTTCTTCAAAATAAACAATGAAGAAATTGCACGAACTGCCCTTCAAATGGATTGGTTTCCCTTCAATGTGTATTGCACGAACTGCCATTCATTGTTTATATTGTTTATTTCTTCAAAATAAACAATGAAGAAATTGCACGAATTGCCCTTCAAATGGATTGATTGCCCTTCAATGTGTGTGTGTTAATGGAGGAAGAAAATGAGTTGAATGTGTGTGTGTGTTAATGGAGGAAGAAAATAGGTTGGTTGATTTCTTGAAACGATATGTATGATTGATGATGAAATTGAATGTGAGTGTGTTAATGGAGGAAGAAAATGGGTTGAATGTGTGTGTGTTAATGGAGGAAGAAAATGGGTTAAATGTGTGTGTTAATGGAGGAAGAATATGAGTTGCATGTGTGTGTGTTAATGGAGGAAGAATATGGGTTGGTTAATCTCTTGAAAATAAGTTTTTTATGATTGATGATGAAATTGAATGTGTGTGTGTTAATGGAGGAAAATGGGTTGATTAATTTCTTGAAATGAAGAAGAAAATGACGACGACGTGGCAGTGACGTGGCGCCAATGTGGCGGAGAGTGTGCAACACTCTCCACTGTGCAACTGGTATCAAATTTTTTTTGTGCCACGTCAGCCGAAAAAAGATATAAAAATATAAAAAAAAAAGGCCAAGGGGTAATAGGTCGCCCGCAAAAGTTGGGTGCGTCATAATTAATCCGAGTATACGTTGGGGGGTATTTATGTATTTTCTCCTTAGTTTTTCCTTTTCTTTTTTTTAAATCTTTACTTGATCTGGCATGTGACGTGGATGTCGTGTCATCCATGTCTGGGCAATTAGTGAGGGACACACATGCTGTGATATGTTTAAAACGCTAGTTTTGAATAAGTACAGGTGGCTAGATGAAAATCATAAAGTATGAGGGTCGGGAACACAATTTGCACGATTGTCCTTTTTTGGGAGTGGTCTATAATTTTTGTCCCTCAAATTGTTGGTTTTTAATTTTTGTCCCTCAAATTGCTGGTTTTTAATTTTTGTCCCTCAAATTGCTGGTTCGAACTCGGACTTAGTCATAAAAATTAAAAAAAAGTCGCAAGACAAAGCTTCGCGAAAAGTCTGCCTTATGCGGCAGATTTTGCCTTAAGGCATAACTAAAAGTTTGCCTTATAAGACAGACTTTTAGTTATGCCTTAATGCAACATTTGCCGCATAAGGCAGACTTTAGTTATGTCTTAAGGTAAACTCTGCCGCATAAGGCAGACTTTTTGCAAAGCTTTGTCTTATGATTTTTTTTTTTGAATGACCAGGAGTTCGAACCCAGAACCTTGGGATATTTTCGGTCACCTTTTTAAGCAAAGGTAAAAAATTAAAGACCAGCACTTTGAGGGACAAAAATTAAAAACCGGTGCCTTTGAAGGGAAATCGGCGCAAAAAATTGACTTGGTGCAAGTACGAGTGTCTATTTGGTTATTCTGACCAAACTTGCATATTCCGCGGTCCATATTTGTATATGATCTCAGATAGGGATTGAATTGTGAAATGGGAATTAATGACTTTGGATCCATAGTGAATTAAATTGCGTATTTGGCATGGTATCCTTGTACTTGGACTATCAAGTTTGATTGAGAGGGTACCCTGATGATGAAATTGAACCAATTTAGCTAATACACATATATAGCTCAAGCAAGCATAAAGGCATTCTAAAAGTGATAGCTTAATTCATTAAAATGCATGTTTTGAGTAAATGATGCATATATAGATTCACCACAGTTTTGAGCTATCAATTGAGAAAACAACAGTAATTAAGATTAATATTGATGCGGTTAAATATTTCCTTCATAAGTTTTTTTAAACAGAAGTATCAATGATTTGATATGTATTACTAGCTTATACTTGATATGATTTGAGCCTTGAGCTATATGTATTAGCTAAGTTGATAATTTCAAGTTTATGAGCATGGTGCTTGTTGGCTGTACTAATCTAAGTATTGAAAATGAGGAACACATACTTATGGAAAGTTTGGCAGCATTTTAATTATACTTTTGGTGTTTCTGTGGAAAGCAGTACAACAACATACCCAGTGTAATATCACAAGTGGGATCTGGGGAGGGTAGAATGTACCTTACCCCCTACCATGAGAGGTAGAGAGGTTGTTTCCGATAGACCCTTGGCTCAAAGAAAAGGAAACCAAAGTAGTTCGGAAAAAGAATTAATAGAAGGAAAGAAGCCAATGTTGTAGGGATCCAGTAACTCAGTTGGTTAGCTACCTGAACTTTCACCTTGTTCGTGAAGGTTCGAATCCATACGTTGTAATTCCCTCCCCCATTTCCCCTTCCCTACCTCCTATGTAATAATTTTTTATTTTTTTTAAAAAAAGAAGCTAATGTAAAATACTAAATAAAGCATAATGAAGCAGTCTCAAAAAAGGAACAATAACGTAACTACCACCAAATCATACGACAGCTGAAGTACTTGACAAAGTAGATAATACCAGAAATCAAAGGTTCTGTCGAAAGCAATAAGTGGAAAAAACTCAAAAAGAGAAGAAGAAAAAAGGACTTACAAAAATAAAAGCAGTATTGGTGAAGAGAATTAACTTTAATCGACCAAAGTAGGAGTCAGAGAGTTGTGCAACCACAATGACAAGAAGGGATGTGAGTCCTTCATGGACATTCACGATTTGACCTGCCTTTGGTAGAGTCACTTCCCAGTAATCCGTCAGATGATTTATAAGTATAGCTAGCATACTGTATTCCACTAATCCATGCGCGATGATCAGTCCTAATTTCCATTAATCAAACAAACAAAAAACTCAGTAGTTAGGAGAGACGAAAAGAAAGAAAACACTGTGTGTCTGGTACGAGGTAAATTAATAGCCTGTTTGACTAAACTTATTTTTCCCTCAAAAGTAATTTTTTTTTTTAATAAGTGCTTATTTAAAAAAAATGAGGTGTTTGATCAAACTTTTAGGAGAAAATAAATACTTTTAGGAGTAGCAGAAGCAGTTTTTCAGAAGCTAAAAAAAATATTTTTTACCAAAAGCACTTTTTTGAAAAGTACTTTTGAGAAAAATACACGTAGAAGCACTTTTTAAAAGCTTAGTCAAACACTAATTGCTGCTCAAAAATACTTTTTAAATTAATTGACCAAACGCAAACTGTTTTTAACCAAAAGTACTTTTTTGAAAAACACTTTAAAAAAAAATACTTTTTAAAATAAGTTGTTTTTAGAAGCTTGGCCAAACAGGCTATAACTTTTTGAAAAATGTTTCGCAAGGAAGAAGGAAGGAAGCATAGGTGGAGTTGAAATTTTTAATTTTTGGGTTCTGAACCACTATGTTCTTTTCAATTTATTAGGTTCTAAATAAAATTTTCATCCATATTAAATAAAAATTCTAATACAAATATAGATGAACTAGAACTAATCATTCTACTGAATCCGCAACTTTTAGACTGATTCTGCCCGTGAATGAATGTCATTTTTCACTAAAAGGAGGAAAGTGACTTTCGTCACGTAGACATTCTATTACTAATTATCTCTAGTACTAAGAAATTTCATCAAAACACTCACCAATTTGTTAATGTTATTATTATTATTTACTAATATACATATATTTTTGTGGAGAATATTTTCCACTGCTAATCATACACCAGAACATATTTCCAAAAAAAAAAAAGAAAGTGATTTGGATAAAAAGAAAAATAACTCGTACAGTAAAAATAATTTGGACAAAAAAAACGAAGTGGCCTAGATAAATCTTTTTTTGTTATAACCTGAAACCAATAACTCGAAATTCATTAATATATAATCAATCGAACACTACTTGAAAATGATTTTTCTGCTCCAAAACAAACTGTTCCAAAAAAAAAATTCTTGAAAAACTCTCGTCATACCAATTACGCCAATAAAAAAGACAAAAGAAAAATCATCCCCACACTCTTTAATTTACCTGAGAAAAAGATAAGTATTTTGGGAGGGAAAGCAACTCTGCGACACCATTCAATGGCTTGTGTATATCTAAAACACATAATGATTCAAGATTAAACACCAGCTAATTAACTCTCTTGTTTAGCCACTAATTAAGCTTCTCACTTATGTTTTTCTGGCCTTAAACACTAGAGATGTCTTATAGTTTTATAATTGACTTCTAATGCCCCTAACGACGACATCATTTTTTTATTCTTTTTGTTTTCTATACATTAATCCAGATATATTTTTGGGTACTAGCACTTTTGGTCCTCTAGTTATTGCTAAGTTTTGATTTAGTCCTTTGTCATATATGATTCGACACAGTTAACATCTAATTAATTACAATGTATGGTTTTGGTTTTTTTACGTAGGAAATAAGCTATACTTGAGGTACTTTTAGAATTATATTACCGTCAAATATAAAGTAACACTACAAATGTAACATAACATATAAGTAATTATGTAGTGAAATAATTAATAATTATAATAATTTTTTAATATTCACAAGCAAGCAAGAGGATTAAAAGTGCATATTTCAATTAGTTGAAAGTTTAATATGCTTAATCAAATATTACAAAAACTCAAAATCAAATTTTATCAGTAATGAAACCATCAAAAGTGGTAGAAACCTTTTGTTTTCTATTTTCCGCTCCGTGAAAAGGAATCTTGTACACATGAATCCATTGTATACCTTTGGTTAAATTAATAAATAAATTAATATAACCCAGAAGAATTCTATATCAATTTCTCTCTTTAGCAATAGCAAGTGGAGGTGACATATCATTCCAATGAATAGTTTAATCGGAGCCAAAATAGTTTTTTTTTGGCATACATTCAACAAAAATGGTATGCTTTTTTTTTTATAGACCCAAATGGGCATTTCGTGATACAATCCACGAAATAAGCGTTTTTTTTTTATTTCGTGAATTAAATGAATAAATTGATTTATTATTTTTTTTTCTTTGCATTTCGTGTCTCAATTCACGAAATGCCTTTTTTTTTTCTTTTTTTTTTATTTCCTGAATAAAAAAGAAAGTAATTTGTATTTTTTTTTTTTTTTTGCATTTCGTGACACAAATCACGAAATAGGTTTTTTTTTTTTTTTTTTTTTTTTTTTTTTGCAATTCATGAAATAAATGAAAGAACCAATTATTATTTTTTTAGGCATTTCGTTGCATGATTCACGAAATGGCCCTTTTTTTTTTTTTTTTTTTGCAATTCTTCAAATTAAAGAACGAAACTGTTTTTTTTTTTTTTTTTTTTTTTTTTTTTTTTTTTGCATTTCGTGTAGCAATTCACGAAATGCCTTTTTTTTTTTTTTTTTTTTTTTATTTCCTGAATAAAAAAGAAAGTAATTTGTATTTTTTTTTTTTTGCATTTCGTGACACAAATCACGAAATAGGTTTTTTGTTTTTTTTTGCAATTCATGAAATAAATGAAAGAAACAATTTTTTTTTTAGGCATTTCGTTGCATGATTCACGAAATGGCCTTTTTTTTTTTTTTTGCAATTCTTCAAATTAAAGAACGAAACTGTTTTTTTTTTTTTTTGCATTTCGTGTAGCAATTCACGAAATGCCTTTTTTCTTTTTTTTTTTTTATTTTCTGAATAAAAAAGAAAGTAGTTTGTATTTTTTTTTATTTTTTTTTGCATTTCGTGACACAAATCACGAAATAGGTTTTTTTGTTTTTTTTTTTTCAATTCATGAATTAAATGAAAGAAACAATTTTTTTTTTGGCATTTCGTTGCATGATTCACGAAATGGCCCTTTTTTTTTTTTTTTTTTGCAATTCTTCAAATTAAAGAACGAAACTGTTTTTTTTTTTTTAGCATTTCGTGTATCAATTCACGAAATCCCTTTTTTTTTTTTTTCCTGAATAAAAAATAAAGTGATTTATATTTTTATTTTTTTTCATTTCGTGACACAAATCACGAAATAGGTTTTTTTGTTTTTTTTTTTGCGATTCATGAAATAAAGCATTTCGTTGCATGATTCACGAAATGGCTTTTTTTTTTTTTTTTTTTTTTTTTTGCATTTCGTGACACAATTCACGAAATAGCCTTTTTTTTTTTTAATTTCGTGAATATTAATTAACTTACCTGTTTTTTTTTATTTTTTAGCATTTCGTGAAATAGTCAACCAAATGGGTGTTTTTTTTTATTTCTTGAATAAAAAAAGAAATAGGAAATTATAATTTTTTTTTGCATTTCGTGTATTAAAAAACGAAATAGGATAATTTTTTTTTATTTTGTTCATATAAAAAGGAAATTAGAATATATATATATATATATATTTTTGCATTTCGTGTATTAATGAACGAAATAGGTTTTTTTTTTTTTTTTTTTTTTTTTATTTCGTGTATTAATGAAGGAAACTGATTTGTTTTTTTTGTTTTTTTGCATTTCGTAATCTAATGAAAGAAATTAGTTTTTTTTTTGTATTTCGTGAATAAAAAAATGAAATAGGAAATTATATATATATATATATATATATATATATATATTGCATTTCGTGTATTAAAAAATGAAATAGGAAAATAATTTTAAAATAGGAATACATACACACATATATATATATATATATATATATATATATATATTATTTTTGTATTTCATTTATATAAAAACGAAATAGGAAAATAATTTTTTTTTTCGTTTATATACCAACGAAATGTTTTGTTCCATTTCGCAGGTATATAACGAAACCTCCCCCCCCCCCCCCCCCCCCCCCTTTTTACCGTTTTTCTGCTCTCCATATCGCTATGGTTTTAATTTTATTTTTTTGTTTCATTTCTGTTGGTTCAATCAGTTTCAGACGAGCATTGAATACTTGTCAAAATAATATCTTTTACATTTCGTGACTTAATTTGCGAAATTTTTTACTTTTCTTCATTTATAAATATTGTCCTATCTTTACTTATGGTATATCCTTAGTCTTTCAATTTTCTTTTATCCATCTCATATCTTTCATCTATTGTTTTCTCTTATCTGTTTCATATCCTTCAACTTTTATTTTTTCTCTCATATATTTCATAAAATATGATGGAAACTCATGTTAAAGTGTATTTATTTTGGGGTGGTGAAGTTGTGTATGAAGCTGGTTCGGTTAGATACAACCGTGGTCCTGAAATAGGGCAAAGGTTTCCAATTTCCCTAAAATATGATCGTCTGCAACGCGTCTTAAGGAGTAAAATGTTCGTAAATGATCCTGAACTATCGGTGGTTATAACCGGACGATGTCCAAGTTCATTTACAGCCGATGGTTCACCAATTTATGGTGAGATGCCAATTACGGACGATGAATCTTTATCGTCATTTCTTCGTTGTCCTGAGATTTTTAAAAATCACATATGCATAGCGGCGCTTGACATGTATGCTACAGTTCAACGCTCTACCCAGGTTGAAGTACCGACCGACAATGAGTTCGATTTTGGAGGTACTACCTATCTCCCAAGTTTGAATATTGGTTTTTCAAGGGGTGTAGTTCAACAACAAACAATTGTAGGATTTGGTAGTCAGTCAAATGATACAACTAATTATGGTACACAGTATGATGGTATGGCTTCAACGCATGATCATAACTTTGATTGGAGTGGACAGAATCGTGAGACGGGAGGACCAAATAAAGCTACTACGCAGTTGCATAATTTGAATTGTAATGTACGACACCCTTCACATCCTGGTCCAAGTGAATTGGACAGTGATAGGTAAATATAATCATATTTTATTCACTTTATTCATGGATTGTATAATTGTATTTGACTCGTAAATTCTATGAATTTTTTTTATTTATAGGCATAACGATTTTGAAGATAACCCCACGTTGACTCAACTCACACAAATTGTGAGCAATAACGATTTAGCTAATGATATAATAAATGAGTCGGATAGCGATAGTCCATTAGATCATGACGAGACGGACGATGATCAATCGTCTGCTGACGGTGACGATTCAGATGAAGATGTTGCGGCCCCCAGTAATGTTAGTGATAATTATCATTCAAATGTGATCCCATATTTGGATAATACAGAAGAAGTAGAACCGGAAGATTTTGCATACATGAGAGATAACGGGTCTATTCGGGCTGCACTTTGGAATTCTAGTAATCCTAAAGTTATCAAATCAGGTTAGTTTCGTGCGACTAATTTTTGTAATAATATATTATTTTTGAATTTTGTGATTTTAATTGGTGTAATTAGGAGTTGATATTTTTTCTTGGACATGCAAATATGTATGTTATTTCACAGCAAGAAGCAAATGAAAGGTGCAGTGAGGCTCTATAATATAGCTCACAAAAAAGAATATAAAACAGATCAAGCCAAAGGTACATTTTGGAAGGTTATTTGCAAGCGGCATGAGGAAGGTTGTAGTTGGATGATCCGTTTTTCGTTGATCGGAAGTGGTATGTGGAAAGCAGGAAAAATGATTGAGCCACATAATTGTGATACAGATGATTATACAGAGGATCATTTCAATTTGAATAGCAACATGATTGCTACTTCGTTGATACCATATGTTATGATCAATGCACAAATCAGTATTAAGTTTGTTCAGGAAACTATAAAAGGCATCCATCACTATACTCCTAGTTATAGAAAAGCGCAAAAAGGGCGTAAGAAAGCTTTTGAGATGGTGTATGGTGATTTCGAAGGTTCTTTTAGGGCATTGCCTCGATACATGGCTGCCCTAGAACATTTCAATCCGGGCACTATTGTCGAGTGGACACACGAGTCAACTACAATGCAAGGCGAACACATCTTCATGTATCTTTTCTGGGCCTTTAAACCAAGTATCGATGGATTCAAAAGTTGCAGGACGGTCATCTCAATAGATGGCACCCATGTCTATGGTAAGTATGAGATGAAATTGTTGATTGTTGTTGGCATTGATGCAAACGGAAATATTTTTCCACTTGCATATGCTATAGTAGCACGTGAGAGCTATGAGTCATGGACTTGGTTTCTCAGTTTATTATGGAGACATGTTGTTTGTCATAGAAAAGTCATTGGACTAATTTCTGACCGTCACCAAGGGATCTTGCAATGTGTAATGACACATGAATGGTTACAGCCACTCACCACACATCATAGATTTTGTGTTCGACATTTAAAAAGCAACTTTAACAAAAAGTTTCTTAACTCTGATCTTGAGAAGCTAATGTGGTTGGCTGCTACAGAGCACCAGAAGAAGAAATACCAAATGAGGATGCAACAAATTAAAACTTTGTCACCTGCAGCACATATGTGGTTAAGCGAGCTTCCGAAGGAAAAATGGACATTGTATAAGGACGGTGGTTATAGGTGGGGGGCTATGACGACAAATGTCTCTGAGTCTTACAATGGTTTATTGAAGAAAGCCCGTGGATTGCCTATTACTGCCATGGTTCGCTTGACCTTTAAAAATCTTGTTGATCATTTTGTTAAAAGAAGCGCCCTTGCTGCTCTGCTAATGGTAAATAAGAAGACTTGGCCGCCCAGTGTTGATAAAAAGTTCCATGAATATTGGGATAGGGCCGCTATGCACACTGATATGATGAACTATAACATTGTGACTGGGGTCTTCGAGATTCTGACATTTGCACACGAAGGTAAGGGTGGAAATGTCCATAAAGTCTCTGACAATGGAAAAAAATGTTCGTGTGGGAAATGGAAAAACTACCACATGCCATGTTCCCATGCAATTAAATTTTGTCGGATCCGTAAAATTCAGCCTAAGGACTATGTTAGCAAGTACTACAGTTGTAGGTATTACAAGCAAACATACAGTGGAAAGTTTTCTCCCTTGGGTGATGAGGCATATTGGCCTGCAAGTCCCTTCTGTTTAATTGCAAACACTGCATAAGAGCGAACTTCTGGAGCCCAGAGAACAACTAGAAGGAGGAATGAAATGGATATTGCTCCTGCTCGCATGGCTAGGAGGTGTGGAACTTGCAGGCAAACCGGTCATAACAAAAATCGTTGCCCCAATCGTACTCAGTAGTTGTTGTTGCTTGTTTACTGTTAAGTTTTTTCATGAGTTCTATGTTATTGTTATTTTATGTAATCTTTGTTATCTTATGTAATCTTCAATAATATGTTGTCGTCCTTCAATAATATTTTGTCGCCCTTACTTTAAAATATAAACGGTTCGTATTGTAAAGTTTAATTGTCTTTAATTTAACAGTTACTGTTGGATAGAACTTACACAACACTTTATTGAATGAACATAAAATTACATTATAATTGAAAATTATAAAACATAACACATAGTTGGTCTAAGGGAGTTCGTTAGGCATGTCATCATCCGATTTGTAAAGTTCGTGTGCTAAAACACTTGCTCTTTCATGTTCTGTTAGCGTTCGATTTGTTGTTGCAGCTTGTTCTTCAGCGAGCTTAAGGATATAGTACCTACAACGTCTCACCAACATCCTATTATTCTCCTTTCGAATTTGTTTCACAGCTATCTCATATTCTACCATATCCCTGCGTTCCATCCACACAGAGAATCGACGTGCCTTGGGTGCCCCCAGTTGCTCAAGCTCATTCATGAGCATATTTGACTCATGGTACCTATGCTCCCATTCACGGTGTAATCCGCAGTAGTACTCACATGGATCTGATTTTTTCAGCATCCGAAAATCATCCTCTTGTTCGTCAAGCATGTGCGGGTTGTACATGTCCATCTTAAAATCATATGGATCCCATGTTCCCCAGTCGATGTTGGGTGACTCTGAACTGGAGCTATCATTTCTGTTTTCCGGGAATGCCCAAGCAAAAGGTGAGGAAGAGCTTCCAGGAGTGTTCTCTTTTTTGTTCGACATTTTTTGGATAGTAAATGGATTTTTAAGTCTCAGTCGAAGATTTTGGATAATTTGCGAAATGCAAAATAAAAAAAAATGGCTCTTGCTTGTAAACGCTCACCTGAAGATAACAATGACCGGTTAGAGTTATTTATAATGTAAATTTTGTTGCATTTCATTGCATATGCACCGAAAATGTAAAATAAAAAATTGGAGTAATCTAAGTTTATAAATAACTTTTCGTCATGGACTTGTCAAATTTAAGTTTTTTATATGATGATGCTGACCTTGCGAAATGCAAGGATAAAAAATTGTCAGAAGCTTGTCAATAGCTTTCAATTATTTTTTTTTACTTGGAAATTAGTTCTTTTCTTTTTACATGGACAAGTCAAATTCATTTTTTATTAAGAATCTTGTCAGAAGCTCTTTTTCCAAGCTTTTATATTTCGTTACATACTTTGCGAAATGCAAATCTAAATAATTAGACAAGTCAGAAGCTAAAAAGGAAGCTAGTTAGTAGCTTTCAATTCATTTTAAGAATCTTGGCAGAAGCATTGTTGTTATATTTAATTTTCTCCAAGCATTATTGCATCCGTTCAGAAGAAGCTAAAAAGGAAGCTATTTAGTAGGTTTCAATTCATTTTAAGAATCTTGGCAGAAGCATTGTACACTTTAACAATTTTCTCCAAGCATTATTGCATCCTTCAGAAGAAGCTAAAAATGAAGCTATTTAGTAGGTTTATTGTACACTTTAAGAATTATCTCCAAGCATTATTGCATCCTTCAGAAGAAGCTAAAAAGGAAGCTATTTAGTAGGTTTATTGTACACTTTAAGAATTATGTCCAAGCATTATTGCATCCTTCAGAAAAAGCTAAAAAGGAAGCTATTTAGTAGGTTTATTGTACACTTTAAGAATTATTGTTGTTACATATCTTTTATATTTCGTTGCATACTTTGCGAAATGCAGGGACAATTTTTTTAGCATGGGCAAGTCAAATCCCAATTTTCTTTACACGGATTCCTTGGTCTTGACAGTTGAAAGAGCTAACATTTTCTTACAATTTCATTCATCCAATTTATAAATAATCGGACTACCTCCATTCTCCATTCTCCATTCTCCATTCTCCATTCTCCATTCTCCATTCTCCCTTCTCCATTTTCCGTTCTTCCTCTACCTCCATTCTTTCTCTTCTTCCGTTCTTGATTCTTTTCTTCTTCTTCTACTAATCCTATCACAAGGATTTCTCAACTTTTGCTCCATAATCTTCTTCAAATTGAGGTAATTTATTAATTTTATAAGTTTTTACATATATTTTTTGATTTAGTCATTATAAATTAGTTCACATTTATTTTTTTGATTTATTTATATGTTATACTTAGTGTAGTAGACTGTAATAAAGAAAACAAAAGTTACAAGTTTAATTAATCAATAGTTGGTAATTTCAGTCGTTGCTTCAATTAAAAAAAGCTTTTAAAAAATGTTAGTAGAGTTTATTGGTTAACGAACTACAATTAAAATACTTAAAAAATCGTTGAAGCTACTGATTAAAAAGGTATAAATTTATATTATAAAATGTTCTTTTAGTTAGTCATTTTCATAGAACAACAATTAAAAAAAAGATGAAAAAATTGTGAGGAAAGTAAGATTGTTAAATATAACATAAAGATATTTGTATCATTTGTTGGGTCATTTTCTATGTTCAAATTGTGAATAGTCGTTGGAGATTATTTTCTGTTAATAAGCATGAAGAATTTTTAATTTTCAAATTAAAAGTAGAAGATCAAGAAACTGTGAGGAAGTTGGAGTTGTTTGTGAAGCTAATAGACAAAAATAGCATGTCCTTTTTTTTTTAATACCAAAATAGGTATTTCGTTGGATAACTGACGAAATACTATTCCTATCCGTTAAAAAAAAATATTTTCCTTGCATCCCCTCTCCAGTCATATGCTTTGTTTTAAATAGAAAAGAAGTAGTTATATGTAAGATGAATACTATTATGGAAATTAATTATGAGCTTAACCAAAAGTTTAATTACATTTCGTTCACCATATAGGGAACTGCAATTATTTTTTGACAGTTGTACTCTTATTAAAAAAAAATTCTTTTCTCACGTGATAATATATCTTATAGATTGACCTCTATTGACTTTCCTATTGAATATATAGTAAACAATTCTGTAATGTGTTGTCCATTATTCTAATAGCAGTGGCTTGGTGTTGCAATGTTATAGATATGGATCGCCCCAAAGTCACTGTACATCCAGGTCCAGAAAACTATGATTTATTAATACTCCAGCATGAGCATCGATCCCAGGCTGTGTGGGATGGAACATTGACTGGAAAGAACGCGTGTTTAACTATACGTCGTGCGGATCATGAATTCTGGAATCACGTGAGGCAATACCCTTTAAATAATTGCATCCTTAATTACTTTGAGAGGTGTGGATTTGGGGGAGTTTTAGCAGTAGGTAATGTGCAGTATGATGAAGGAATCATCACTGCACTTATTGAGAGATGGCGTCCAGAGACGCATACATTTCATATGCGGACTGGCGAATGTACTATCACACTGCAGGAGGTCGAGGTGTTATATGGCATTCCCGTGGATGGCGACCCGTTGGTGCAGAGAAATGTTAAAGATATAACTAAATCAAGGTGGCGGGAATTGATGTACGACCTTACTGGTTGGTTGCCCTGAGAAGAAGCAATTATAGGTAATAGCATGTTGGTAATAACACAATTATCTAATCATTTGGAAACCTTGATTGCCAATAATGATATTATTGATGAACACACTGATGAGGCTGAGGTACAAAAGAGGGTCAGGTTGTACCTGCTTTGGTTGATTGGTGGCAATATATTCCCTGATAATAGTGGTTCAAAGCTTAGCTTACACTTTTTGCTTGACATAGTAGACCTTGATGCAATAGGCGAGAAATCTTGGGGAGCAGCAGCATTATCATACTTGTACAGTTGTTTATGCCGTGCTTCGATGGCCAATAGTCGTGATGTTTGTGGATTTATTGCTTTGTTACAGGTACGTGAATTTCAATAATATATTGCTCTACTTCAGTAGAAATAAGAGATGAAGCAACATTCTTATAACCACCATTACCCAAATTTTGAAAAATGAAATTAGGAATCGAAAGTCGAGCTTTATTATAAACACTAAATGTATCACTATATATAATGCAATCTGGATTATTAATATTTGTGTATAATTCTAAATGTCAGCTAACCATATTTCCTTGAGTTGTCACGCTAACAATTTTAAAGTATTGCTTGATACAAGTTTAAATAGTCAACTTCTCTGCTATCTTTTAAATAATACTTTAGATTTTCTAGTGTTATAATTTGTATAATAAATCATTAAAGATTATAATATTGTCAAATAGCTTGCACAACAATATTAGCGCATTATCGGAACCCAACCATAACAACACAATTTTCATGTGTATTTTCGGGTTATTTTATTTAATTCAAAAAATATTTATATAGTTAAATTTACTTATACAGGTTTGGGCTTGGGAGCGAATAATCCCGATGCAGCCATTACTTCGTCCCCCAAGAGTAAACGAACGAGATATTGTATTTGCGCAGAAGTGGACTCGTCGTGGAGTTCGTGAAAGCGAGGCACGAGCTGTGCTAGTAGTTTGTAGGGATGTTTTAGACAACCTAACTGATGATCAGGTATTTTTCCTTTTAAGTTTTTTTGATAAGAAATGTGAAAAATATAACAACAACAACAGAGTTTTTATAGATTTGTTCATTTTTTGCTTAATCGTACTATGATAATGGGTTAATTTTATTTTAATTTGTTATAGCTAATTTGCTACAACTTGCTACTTGTTGTGATATTTTTTAGATCCCATTTATTCTTTTAGCATAATTAGTATTTTGTCTAGGTTTGTTTTAATGGCTAGAAGGTTACTAAAGTATTTTATTTTGTTTTTATTTCCATCAAAATTCATTATGGAATTTTCAAGTTAGCCTGTTCTTGTTATGCTTTGGAACTGAATAAAAAAGAAAGTACTCCTAGCAAGGATTTGGTCATGATACGCTTTCTACTATTGAGTATTTTTTATTCTTCATTTGCACGGTTTGGAAATGATGAAATTTTGTGTATTTAGAAGGAAGGAAATTTCTTGACAAAATTTATAATTTGTAGTATAAATTATAAATGACTGTATAATATTTTTGCTATCGTAGTTTGTGTGGGAGCCTTATACACAGGCCATCAATGAAGGACTTCCGGAGTGGTGCCGACGTGGTCAAGACATTTGGATGGTGCAGTTGCCACTCATTTGTGGGATCTACCGAGAGTGGCACATGGCGGGTCGGGTCAACAGACAATTTGGTAAGGAGCTGTCTGTTCCGGGACCAATCCCCCCACATAAACCATTTCATTTTTCACTGGACAAGCGATTTAAGATAAGTCAGGAGATGTGGCAAAAATTTGAGGAAGCTGAATATTTGTGGGAACGCCGTCGGGAACTAATAGTTGAAGCTCCATATACTACTGTAGCTCCAGGACCGGATTCTGAATATTTTAAATGGTACTGGAGGAAATCCAGAACGTACCGTGGATAGGGGATACCAACACCTCGCAGGGAGGCATGAAGCACTGGTACGTAACTTTTGGTGCATGTCAAGTTAAATAAACAGTTAATGATGTACTATATAGTTTTCTAACATTTGAGTAGAAACAAAATTACTGGTAGTACTAATTTATATATCTTGAAAAATAGTCTAAGAATTTGACTTACTACACTCATCCAATGCCAGTATTCAGGCAAATTTACCATGAAAATCTTAACCTAGGTGCTTCGATTTTTATACTTTATCTCTTTTGTTATTTAGCAAAAAGACTGTATCATAATAAATTGACCATGATTATGAAAGTAATTTAATTATATTTTCTAACTAAATCATCATATAAAGGATTTGGAACCGATTTACATGCAAATACATGTGTATCATATGTATTAAATATTATAGTTATAGTAATAGTAATAACTATATCGTATATGATACACATTAATTCCTTTTTGCCAATCAGTGGCTTTCTTACGTCACTGTTTGTTATATATTTTTTTGTAGGCTCGTGGAATTCATGGAGTTAGACATTTGGCTTACAGTGTTCAGGAAAGTCCGTTAGAGTGGTCTTCAGATTCTCAGGGTATGAATGCATTGATGCAAAGGTTTATTAACATGTCAACCGAGTCTCTGAATGTTGCTGCAATGGGGACGAGGTTGACATTTGATCCCGATTATGTACCACCAACAGTTTATGAGGCACCGCCTAAGTTGCCAACTGGTCGTCGGGATCGTGCAAATGTACGTCGTGCTGGTAACCCACGGGGTCGAGGTCAGGTGGCGCACCAGCTTATTGATGACGATCAAGTTGACGATCTAGAGCCACACCCAGACCCGGCTCATGCATTCTGTTGTAATGTCGGCCCATCTATGACTGCTTCCTCTCATCCACCTACGCATTTACCCACCCCACATCACCCATCCAGTCCACATGACCCACATACGAATTTATCTAGCCCATATTATCCGTCGATGGAATTTTCTGACCCATCTAATATGGTCACTCCACAAGGTTTCACCCCATTTAGACCTTCCTCACAACCTTGGAGCCAACAGGCTTTGGACAACCTCCTTTTCCAAGTTCCTCAGACTAGTACCTCATCTCGACCTCCAGCTAATTTTCCCTGTGATGGAAGGAGGCTCAGTTTTAATGATGCATATGCACCTACGCCAGATGTTCAGGACTTAGAGGCACAGGTTCGTTTTGAATTTAAATTTTTATATATATAATTTAAGTGTCGCATTAAAAAGTAACTTTTATTTTTGTATGATATTTATAGGGTGCAGAAGGGATGCATGAGGGGGTTCCTCCGCGCAGATCTCGTAGGGATCGCCGGCCAACACAATGTGGCACTGGTGGGAGGAAAAGATGCACACGTAGGGATGCATGAGGAGCTTTAACAACTTATTTTGAAAATTTATTGTGTATCTATGACTATATATGACTTATTATAGCGACATATATTCCGTCAATATGAATTATGGTGTATTTCTGACTAATTAGACTTCTATATGAATTGTTTTTTAAATAAATACGAAAATTGCATGTGGGGTTTAGACCTTTCTGCACCATGTATTTTTGTATAAATAGTCTTCCATAGTACCTTATTCATCTCACCATGCTAAAACAAACTCTTTCAAAATGTCATCGTGGAATCCATTCTTCTGGCAACGCGGCCCAATGACATATCACCCAGGTGACATTTTTGAGTCAATGGGTAGGAAATGGGTTTTGGAACGTGAATTTGAGTACTCGCTTAATCCGAGCGAGCGCTACAATAGACAATACATTAGCAAAATGAGGAGAGAATGGAACTATCGCCTGGATGAAGCTCATAATATTGAGACCGATTTAAGAAGTCGTGGCCTGCACCGTCCAAAACGCCGTGCAGTAGGCATGCCACTCACATCACCCCAAGAACTGAATGTTGCATTGAACCGCATTCGCGAAGAAAATAATAGGATGCGTTTGCGATGGTTGCGTTTGGAGGACACAAATTGGGGTTAATAGTTACCCCTGATTGAAACTCAGACTGCGAAATGTCTGATGAAGATGATTTTCCATAAGCATTTTCTATTCTTATGTTGGCTAGTTAAGTATTGTATTTGTACCTTTTCAGTTTTCAATGTTATTTCAATTTGTATTTTATGCGAAATGCTATCGTATTCATCTTCATTTTCCTTTCCATCTCATCCATCTTCATTATCGAGTGAGCGATTTCCTCTCCTTTATGTTTATTTTTTAAACCGTCAGCTGAAAAAAAGTTTTTTAGACATTAATGAAGTTAGTTCGATTGAGATATAGATAATCGAATACGATGAATATTGGTTGAAAGTTTATATTCTTTTGGTTGAAATAGTCCAATTATTTATAAATTGGATGAATGCAATTGTAAGAAAATGTTAGCTCTTTCAACAGCCAAGACCAAGGAATCCGTGTAAAAAAAATGGGATTTGACTTCTCCATGCTAAAAAAATTGTCCCTGCATTTCGCAAAGTATGCAACGAAATATAAAAGATATATAACAACAATGATTCTTAAAGTATGCAACAATGGAAAAGATAAGTGTAGCTTCTGCCAAGACTCTAAATGAATTGAAAGCTACTAACTAGCTTCCTTTTTAGCTTCCTCTTAACGTATGCAATAATGCTGAGAAAATTAAATAAGTGTACAATGCTTCTACCAAGATTCAAAATGAATTGAAAGCTACTAACTAGCTTCCTTTTTAGCTTCCTCTTAACGTATGCAATAATGCTGAGAAAATTAAAAAAGTGTACAATGCTTCTGCCAAGATTCTAAATGAATTGAAAGCTACTAACTAGCTTCCTTTTTAGCTTCCTCTTAACGTATGCAATAATGCTGAGAAAATTAAAAAAGTGTACAATGTTTCTGCCAAGATTCTAAATGAATTGAAGGCTACTAACTAGCTTCTTTTTTAGCTTCCTCTTAACGTATGCAATAATGCTTGGACAAAATTAAATAAGTGTACAATGCTTCTGTCAAGATTCTAAATGAATTGAAAGCTACTAAGTAGCTTCCTTTTTAGCTTCCTCTTAACGTATGCAATAATGCTTGGACACAATTAAATAAGTGTACAATGCTTCTGCCAAGATTCTAAGGGGGGGGGGGGGGGGTATCGTTGGTATATAAAAGAAAAAAAAATATTTTCCTATTTCGTTTTTATATAAATGAAATACGAAAATATATATATATATTCAACATATTTCATTGTTATATGAATGAAATATATATATATATATGCATTCCTATTTCTTCCTATTTCATTTTTTTATTCACGAAATACAAAAAAAAAAAAAAAAAACCTATTTCGTTCATTAGATTACGAAATGCAAAAAAACAAAAAACAAATAAGTTTCCTTCATTAATAAACGAAATACAAAAAAAAAAAAAAAAAAAAAAAAAAAACCTATTTCGTTCATTAATACACGAAATGCAAATATATATATATATATATATATATATATATATATATATATATATATATATATATTATATTCCAATTTCCTTTTTATATGAACGAAATAAAAAAAAATTATCCTATTTCGTTTTTTAATACACGAAATGCAAAAAAAAAATTATAATTTCCTATTTTTTTTTTATTCAACAAATACAAAAAAAATTAAGTTAATTAATATTCACGAAATTAAAAAAAAAAGAGGCTATTTCGTGAATTGTGTCACGAAATGCAAAAAAAAAGGGCCATTTCGTGAATCATGCAACGAAATGCCTAAAAAAAAAATTTGTTTCCTTCATTTATTTCATGAATTGCAAAAAAAAAAAAAACCTATTTCGTGATTTGTGTCACGAAATGCAAAAAAAAAAAAAAATACAAATTACTTTCTTTTTTATTCAGGAAATAAAAAATAAAAAAAAGAAGGCATTTCGTGAATTGCTACACGAAATGCAAAAAAAAAAAACAGTTTCGTTCTTTAATTTGAAGAATTGGTAAAAAAAAAAAAAAAGGTCATTTCGTGAATCATGCAACGAAATGCCTAAAAAAAAAAAATGTTTCTTTCATTTATTTCATGAATTGCAAAAAAAAAAAAAAAAAAAAAACCTATTTCGTGATTTGTGTCACGAAATGCAAAAAAAAAAAAAAAAAAACGAAAATATATATATATATATATATTCAACATATTTCATTGTTATATGAATGAAATATATATATATATATATATATATATATATATATGCATTCCTATTTCATTTTTTTATTCACGAAATACAAAAAAAAAAAAAAAAAAACCTATTTCGTTCATTAGATTACGAAATGCAAAAAAAAACAAAAACAAATAAGTTTCCTTCATTAATACACGAAATACAAAAAAAAAAAAAAAAAAAAAAAAACCTATTTCGTTCATTAATACACGAAATGCAAATATATATATATATATATATATATATATATATATATATATATATATTCCACTTTCCTTTTTATATGAACGAAATAAAAAAAATTATAATTTCCTATTTTTTTTTATTCAACAAATACAAAAAAAATTAAGTTAATTAATATTCACGAAATTAAAAAAAAAAAGAGGCTATTTCGTGAATTGTCACGAAATGCAAAAAAAAAAAAAAAAGGGCCATTTCGTGAATCATGCAACGAAATGCCTAAAAAAAAAATTGTTTCTTTCATTTATTTCATGAATTGCAAAAAAAAAAAAAAAAAAAAAACCTATTTCGTGATTTGTGTCACGAAATGCAAAAAAAAATAAAAAAAATTACAAACTACTTTCTTTTTTATTCAGGAAATTAAAAAAAAAAAAAAAAAAGGCATTTCGTGAATTGCTACACGAAATGCAAAAAAAAAGAAAACAGTTTCGTTCTTTAATTTGAAGAATTGCAAAAAAAAAAAAAAAAAAAAAAAAAGGGCCATTTCGTGAATCATGTAACGAAATGCCTAAAAAAGAAAATTGTTCCTTTCATTTATTTCATGAATTGCAAAAAAAAAAAAAAAAAAAAAAAAACGTATTTCGTGATTTGTGTCACGAAATGCAAAAAAATAAAATAAAAAAAATACAAATTACTTTCTTTTTTATTCAGGAAATAAAAAATAAAAAAAAGGCATTTCGTGAATTGATACACGAAATGCAAAGGAAAAAAAAATAATACATCAATTTCTTCATTTAATTCACGAAATAAAAAAAAAATCGCCTATTTCGTGGATTGTATCACGAACTGCCCATTTGGGTCTATAAAAAAAAAAGCATACCATTTTTGTTGAATGTATGCAAAAAAAACCCATTTTGGCTCCGGACTCTATGTTAATTGCTAAGTGGAGGTGATCTATCATTCCAATGAATAGTTTAATATGTTAGTACTTCCAACTAAAATCAAATTTTATCAGTAATGAAACCATCAAAAGTGATAGAATCCTTATGTTTTCTATTTCCCGCTCCGTGAAAAGGGGATCTTGTACACATGGATCCATTGTATACTTTTGGTTAAATTAATAAATAAATTAATATAACCCAGAAGAATTATGAACAGCAGCCCGTGGTGGAGCTAGAAATTTTGTCAAGGGTGTTTGAACTCATATAATCTATATATTGAGGGTGTTCAATATGTAATATATGTCGGTAATACGTAATAATTAACACGTCTACACGGTATAATTTTTTGGCGAAGGGTGTTCGGTTGAACACCCTTGCCGGGCTGTGGCTCCGCCACTGACAGCAGCCTTCACCTACTACTACTACTTTTAGGGGCAGATGCAGCCTAGAGTCCGTTTGGATTGGCTTATAAGTTGCTTATAAGCTGTTTTCAGTTTTTTGAATGTTTGGCTGGCCAGCTTAAAGTCATTTTGTGCTTAAAATAAGCTCAAAAAAATAATTGGACCCGTTTGACTTAGCTTATCTAAAGCAGCTTATAAGTTGAAAACAACTTATAAGCCCAAAAAAATAAGTTGGGCTACCCCAATTTTTTTTTTTTTTTAGCTTATAAGCTGCTTAAAATAAGCTCATCCAAACAGGCTCCTAATAACATAAGGTTCATCTGAATCCAATACTTTCGATGCGGAGTATAAATTTATGTGTAAAATTTTATTAAAATGTAAATAAATAATTGATCTGAACTCATAATTTAAAATTTTTAGTAAGTACAACGCTAAAAACCTTAAATATTGAACTCATAAAGTCCAACTCCTGAATCTACGCTCTAACTGCTTTCGTGTAGCAACTAGGTGAAATAGCACATCATTTGGTCATGCTCATCACGATACTTTATTTTCTTTAGGGATAAGGCATAGAAACACACCTAAACTATAGTGAAATTGTCAATTACACACTTAAACTTTGAGGAAGTTCTATTTTTGCGGAGGTTCTATTACCCCATAGAACTTTATGCAGATGTCCCATTACCCCCTCCCCGAACTTATACCATTTTTGTATCATTTATCCCCTTGACTAATTACCTTGTAGTTAAAACATACTATGTGGATACACGTGCTTATACTAAACCAAAATATAGCAGTTTTAATGTCTTATTTCATTTGATTCTTGCAGACTCAAACTGATTGGGCCTCGTCATCTCTCAAGTCTCACCCTTTTATACTGACCTTATACTTATGCTGTGTTTGCTAACGAGGAAAAATATTTTTAATTTTCTCATGTTTAATGTTTTAAATATTTTAAAAATTCTTTCTTTACAAAAACAAGTTTCTTAAAATCAGGAAAATAAGTTTTTGGTGAAAGTAAGAAAAATAAAATTTTAAGTGTCATTCCAAGTTCATTAATTGTCTCCTCTCTATCCTACAATGCCCACAACCCCATCCCTGCCACCCCTTGATCAACCCACCCCCTTTTCTCCCTACCCTTGACATACTCTCATCTGCACTCCAACCCTCATAATGTTTCCTAAATTACATAAATGCTTTTGGAATAATATTTTTTAGGTTACTTACTAAACACTAGAATATAACTAAACCTAATCGCTTAGTTTTCTAAAAATCATTTCTAGGAAAATATGATTCATGAATTTTTTTATTACCGAATACACCCTTAATCTAATTATATTCCGCTCTATATCCATTGTTGTTATTTTGTTTATGATTATTAATAATATTTATATTTCGATAAGAATTGCATCTACAGTCAAACCTCTCTATAACAATATTTCATTATAACATCTAGATTTTATTTGAAATTGACTTCAATAATGTTAATATTTCACTATATATAGTAGCCAAAAAACATATGTACAAACGATGCTATTATAAGGTTTGACTCTACATTGTACCCAAACAACAAGGTTTGACCGTCTGAGGTCTCATTTGTCTCATTAAGACGTCTAAATTTGAATGCACATCTGAATGATTAAGATGTCATTTTTAAATCTAAACCCTGAATGATTAAAGACTGTTTGTTTTTCAACATCAGAATGTGCATATTTATTTATTTGTAAACATAATAATTATACAATTCAAATAAAAAAGTACTTAAATATTAGAAAAAAAATGTAAATTTAATAAAATAAAATCATTATTTGATAAAGAATTGAAACATTTATGTTTTCTAGTCATGGTGGAGATGGTTTGTAGTGGTGGTGGTGGCGATAGTTGGTGTTAGTGGTTAGTAATTATTTATGGTGGTGGTGGTGTGATAGTTGTGATGGTGGAGGTGGTTGGTTTTGTAGTGATTGACACGATGGTGGCGGTTGGTAGTGATGGTGGAGTTGGTTGATGTTAGTAGTTGGCAGTGTTGGCGGTTGAAGAATGTGTGGTAGTTAATGATGTGTTAGTGGTAGTTGGTGGCCATGCCCGTTGTGATGGTGGAGGTTGGTAGTAGGGATTGACTACAATGGTGTTAGTAGCTGATAGTGGCAGCGACAGTGATGACAATGGTGATAGCAGTTGATATAACTATAATGACGGAGGTGGTAGGTGTGGTAGTGACTGAAAGTGATGGTGGTTGTGATGGTAGAGGTGGTTAGTAGTAGTGGTTGGTGGTTGGCGACAGTAATGGTGGTTGACAATGGTGGTGGTGGCAGGGCCGGCTCAAGGACAAAGCCACTAAGGCAATGGCTTTGGGCCCCATTTTTATTAAGTTTTATGGCTAATTTGTTTAATAAATTATTGTGACTTATAGTATTTTTATGTAATTTTAAAATATGTAAATTATTTTTCATAAAAACTTAAAGATTGTATGTCTGAATTCACGATAAAAATAAGAAAGTTTGACTCTCGAAATTCAGATTGTGTCACATAAATTGATACAGAGGGAGTACATAATTTTTATTATAAAAAAAAAAAAATTTAGTAACGTGATTGATTAGCTATATTGTTAGTTGAATTTCTTTTAGAATAGATTGATTTGAAAAAAATGTTAACAGCTTTGCATTGTTATTGATGATTATAAAATAGTAATTAATGACTTCGCATCTAAAACAAAGCTAGAAAAGTAAATTTTAAATAATATTACTATATATAACAAGGGCCAATCTAACTTGTTTGTAGTACTTAGTTAGAGTCCGTAGTTACATTACAACTAAGGTTATATATATAATATCGATCTTTCCCTTTTTTTCAAAAACAATTAGGACCTCTCTCTGAAGTTTGGCTTTAGGCCCCCGTTCTTATTAAGACGGCCCTGGGTGGTGGTTGTGATGACAGAGATAGTTTGTTGTGGTGGTTGGTGATTGTGGATAGAGAGGTGATGAAAATTATCCACACAAAAATACTCAGTGATATTAAGACTCTGTTCAATTAGTTTTTTTTTTTTTAAAAAAAAAAATTAAACTGCCTCCCTTGATATATGAGCAAACAATTACAAAAATACAGTGATATTAAGACTTTGTGCAAGATCTTAGTGATAATATATATTCAGACCCAATAAGTACTTAAATCTTAATGTAAATAAATACACTTAATGACTTAAGATGTGTACTATTCAGATGACCTCAAATAAATGCAAACAAATGGACCTAAGTGTCTTTAATTAATAAGAGTTGTTAAGAATTGAAATTTAAGAGAACATCCAATTGGTTTACTGTTGAGGGGTGAAGCTACGAATGTTTAATTGAAATTTAAGAGAACATGTTTTCACTTTTTGCTTTCTATGTTAGTTGAGCCTTAATTCACACTTGATGGAATGTGTTTGCTGAATTTTGATATGGCCAGCAGAAGAGGAAGGACATAAATGGTTCCTTAACTGCAAGAGTAGGTTCAAAATAATTTTTTAACTATGCACTTAACGGTTTTGGTCCTTTAAATTTACCACAAGTTAACAAAAATGGTCCATTAACTATGAGGGTTGGTTAAAAATAGTCCCTTAAGTATGCACTTAACAGTTTTGGTCCTTTAAGTTAGCCAAAAGTTAACACTTTTAGTCTCCGACAAAATATTTATCGAACTATATTTGTTAGATTTGATGAGAACTATGAAAAAAAAAAAGAAAAAAAATTAGCGAGAACTCACATTATTAAAGAAACAGCCAAATACCTCGGGACAAAATCGACGGACGTCAGTTGGTTATAGGAAAAAACCGAGGAATAACCTATAGACTTAATAATGTCAGAAAATAGTGTCTCGGAACACAAAGACAGACGGACTCTATCAATTAAAACCGAGAGAGTCCATCAGCTAAGTAAAATACAGTAGACTCGTTTTTATTGAAAATCCGATATATAAATAAATACTTCCATTTTAGTGATTCTTTTTAAAATAAAAATAGTTTCCGCGCATTTTTCCTTGAAAATAACCGACGGACGTCCGTTGGTTTTAGTAAAAAACAATAAAAATAATGTCCCTCAATTTTATCCATCGATTTCCGTCCATCGTTTTTTCGCTTGTTTTTAGTAGTGACAACTTTTGTAGTTTCTGCTATTTCTAATTTATTTCCAAAGTGTGGTGTATTTTACTTAGCCGATGGACTCCTTCAGTTTTAATCAACAGAGTCTGTCGGTCTTTGTGTTTTCAGACACTATTTTCTAACATTATCAAGTCTGTTAGTTTTTTCCCTATAACGGACTAACGTCCGTCGATTTTGTCCCAAGATATTTGATCTTTTCTTTAGTAATGTGTACCTTTAAATGTGAGTTCTCGCTAATTTTTTTTTTTCATAATTCTCGTCAAGTCTAACAAACATGGTTCGATGAATATTTTATCGGAGACTAAAAATGTTAACTTTTGGTGAACTTAAATGATCAAAACTATTAAGTGCATACTTAAGGGACTATTTTTAACAACCCTCATAGTTAAGGGACCATTTTTGTTAACTTGCGGTAAACTTAAAGGATCAAAAATGTTAAGTGCATAGTTAAGGGACTATTTTAAACCTACTCTCATAATTAAGGGACTATTTTAAACCTACTCTCATAATTAAGAGACCATTTATGTCCTACACACAATTAACTAACTAACTAGACCCTACTCTCAGATCAACTAATTTAGGTCTTTCTTTAATTAGTTAACTTAATTAAGTTAGCTAATTAAAGAAAGACCTCGATTAGTTGACCTGAGTCTCCGGTCTCGTGTGTATTCCACGGGTTATCAAATAAACAAATTAGAAAAAAGTAACCACTAGTGACCTTTTTAACTGTGGAAGAGATTCTGTTCTCATCACAAAGCTATCTTGTATTCCACTTACGCTATAATTTGTGGTCGGTGGTCCCACATTTCCTTAATTCGGGGAATAATTTTCAACTGAAAAGGGATTGCCTTTCAATTTCTTTTTTTCTTTATTGGTAGAAAGGATATCAATAATAAATTATCGTTTCTCTCGATTTATGCGATATACTTTTTTTATCTGATTCAAAAAAATAATATATTTTTTTATTTAGAAATAATTTAATTAAAAATTTAGCTTTTTACCCTTAAAAAAATAATTAGCAGCCACACAAATATCTATTACTTATTTTATATCATAAATTTCAAAAATTTTCTTTTCTTTCTTAAACTTTGCATCTAGTCAAACTATATCATATAAATTGGAGCGGAGAGAGTAACCGATTTACACCTTGAATGTCCATACGGACCATAGAGTCTTGTCCAAAGCAGTAGCTTGGACCAATAGCAATATTTACAATAAAATTTCTCTCAAAAGTAATTCCTAATATATTTATCTTAATTGCTTCGCATCAGAGGCGGACCTACATGAAAGGGTGGGAGTGCATTTTGGAAAACATTATGTATATATATGTATATATACCTTGAGAGATTAGTATATATTTAACGGAAAAGGCTCAAATATGCCATCCAACTATCGGAAATGGCTCAAATATGCCATCCAACTATCGGAAATGGCTCAAATATGCCATCCAACTATCGGAAATGGCTAATTTATGCCACTCGTCAATAGTTTGGCTCATTTATGCCATCGAACTATAGGAAATGACTCATTTATGCCATTCATCAATAGTTTGACTTATTTATGTCATCGCAATTACCAAAATGACTTATCCATACCATATTTCATTAAAGCTGATTTTACAATACCATATATGATACGTGACCTCCAACTAGATTATGGTTTTGGGTGGATAAGGTGGATGAGTTGGATTTTTTATTAATTTAGTATTTAAAATTGAGTTAGTTTAATCAAACGACGTAGACCTCTAATTGGAGGCCACATATCATATCTGGTATTATAAAACTGGCGTTAATGAAAAATAGAATGGATGGGTCATTTTGGTAACGGGCGATAGCATAAATGCGTTAAACTATTGATGAGTGGCATAAATGAGTCATTTCCTATAGTTCGATGGCATAAATGAGCCAAATTATTGACAAGTTACATAAATGAGCCATTTCTGATAGTTGGATGACATATTTGAGCGTTTTCCGTATATTTAATTGTGCACTCTAACAAACGAAAGTATCTTCGGGGCACGTTGGTTGCAACTGCTGCTTCCCTTACATGTCACCCCGGATCAAACACGAATGTCACTTTTAATTATTCTTTTGAGCCTATTTTTAGAAAAATAATAAGCATTAAATGAGCTCGCCCAGATTTGAACCGACACTATCATCACAGGTTGCACAACCTTAGCTACTAAGCTATCTCTTTCATTTGCTTCACTGTATTAAATTTTATTTATCACACATATGTGACCTATATACTTATATTTTCGTCACTGCTACGTTGTTAGTGACCAGTCCGACACAGTATTATCCCTTAGTCGTCATTAAAAGTTTTGTTGGCGTTTATGTTAAGATAATAGTGTCCCCGCCGTCTTAAAATCCTGAATCCGTCTCTGCTTCGCATGCAAACGTAGGAGGAACTTCTAGTACGTAGTAGTAGTGGTACATTCACAAAAATTGCCTTTCAATTTCCAAATAGTGGGATAAGATTTGTATGAAAAGACTTGACAGAGACAAACCTTTATTCCTGCAAATCAAGTTAATTTTCATAAGTCTTTACTCCAAAAAGCAAATGTTATTTTCAGTGTTAATCAGTTATCTCTTTTCCTGTGACTTCCCAAATACGAAGAGCTAATATTGTGTTCACTAGACAAATTTCATTGGTAATAGTTTATACATATATGAGTATTTTCTTCTAATAGGAGTGCCATTTTTTTCTTTCTATTCTGACAAGACGAGTGTTCTTCCTATATATATTCGTATAATTTGCTTAAGATGTTTTTATCTAAAATGATTCAATGTCTCAGTAGGGATCGACTTTATTTTATTACTAGATTAGGTATAGATCGTGTAAAGCACGGGCGCAACACATGATGCATGCAATTTAAAGTGACCTATAAAAACTTAAATCTTTCTTTTTTTGAAGTCTAACTCTTAATTAGTTAGTTTTTTTTCTTCAGAAGATAATTTTAAAGCTTCAAAGAATTTCTTTCTTAAATAAAAAAAGCTTATTTTCTAAGCCCCTGTGGCCATAAGAATTATTCACTTTATTCCGGAATTTTTTTTCACTTTTTTCCGGAATCAGCGTTTGGCCATGAGAATTCTGAATACAACTTGAAGTTGTATTCCGGAATACCAAAAACTCAAAAAACTTATTTTAAAAAAAAATTCACTTTTTTTATTTTTTTACAACTACATTTCACAAAAAACTACAATTTCAAGAACTATGGCCAAACACAACTCGAACTCCAAAATTACAAAAAAAAAAAATGAATTTTTTTTTTTTGGTATCTATGGACAAACGGGGCCTAAATTTTTTGTCTAAATTTAACTTCAACTTCAACTAAACTTCCTTTTATCTACTCTCTCTGTTCACTTTTACTTATCAATTATACTAAAAATAACTTTTTGTTATAAACCATTTGTCAAGTTGTAATTTGGATGTATTATTAATGATTATACAACTAGAAGTGTATATTGCACCACTTGACTTAAAGTGATAAATATAACTTGCACTTGCAAGTTGTATATCTTAGTTATACCAAGTTGTGTCCAAGTTGTAGAGCAGTACAAGTTGTACATTGTAGGTTGAGGGACAAACTTCTTCTATAAATATAGAGCTTTGTCTTCTCATTTGTAACACCTAGAAAAGATGATAATATAATCTCTCCCTCCTCTCTACAAAGTTATTAGTTTGCTTTTCTTACATATTTGAAATTATATGTAGCTTTATAACACGTTATCAGCACGAGACTCTAATCAATTGAGGGATTGGACGCGGCATATATATTCCATCCACAACTTAGTCGGTCTGAAGGTATGATCTGTTATATTAATTTCTTGGTTCTTACCGTGCATAGCTTGGAAAGCTGAAACTTCGCAAATGAAGGTTCTCTAGCTATAAATCGACTTCCATGGTAAGTAGTGGAATTATTAAATTATGGAATTTTTTACGTTTTATATAAGGGGTTGAAGGATTGGTATTCCTTTGGGTAGGGGCGGAACTACAGGGGTGCAAGGGGTGTCAATCGAACCCCCTTCGTCGGAAAATTGCACTATATATATGGGGTCAATTTTTTGATTCATGCATAAATATTAATGTTGCATCACCTTAAGATAATGGAGAACTCAGCTCAGCGGTTGAGGCACCTACTATTGGAGCCCATGGTTGCGGGTTCAATTCTTTGTAACAACACTTTTTTAACCCTTTTTCATCCGATCCCTTTTTCTTGAACCCCCTTATCAAATGTTCTGGCTCCGCTCCTGCCTTTGGCATCACCGTTTCCTTTATACATGTTGGCGAAGTAAAATGAACTAGTATGGTTTCATGATTGGCTGAGGTAAGCGAAATCATTTCCTTATCTTTATCTTAGCAAAGAGGTTTTCTTATTAACGCTACTCCTGAGTTCTTTTCCTTAATATTCCAAGTTTGGAAAATTGACAGTGAAAAAGGCATCCAATATCTTGCTATATATTGTTATGTTACGCAGTCCTCAATCAGTGATAATATTTTCTAAGTCTCGTTATGACTAAATTTATTTATACCTATAATACCGGAAGAGGTAATATTTTTATAGGATTGTTGTGATTACAACTTAAGATGTGTTAGGGAAAAATTCTCTACATCATATATATGCCTCAATTTGCTTTTGAAGTAGCAATATCTTAAAAGAGATTATAAGCTATCACAATTTGATATGCTTAAGACATATTCATGTGATTATTTTCATTCCGGAAGAATGACAACTTTTGAAAAGGGTTACAAATACAGATCCATTTCTTGAAGGAATGACAATATTTAGCAAACCCTATACGAACGTGCATTTAGTTGTGAAATATCACGACTCATCTCCAGAAGAGGTAGAATAATTGAGAAGAAATATTCTGAATATTCTATGTTTTACTCTCGTAGTAAACCCAAAAATTTGCTCCCGAAGTAGCTAACTTTGAACTCTACTCCCGAAGTAGTAGAACTCTACTCCCGTCGTATTAGAACTTTAAACTCTACCCCAAAATAGTAGAACTTTGAAATCTACTCCCGAATAAACATTCTGAAATCTACTCTCGAAATACTAATACTCTAAACTCTACTCCTGAAGTAGTAGAATTATCGAATTTACTCTTGAAGTAGTAAATATTTAAAATGTACTCCCCAAGTAGTAAAATATATTAAACTTTACTCCTGAAGTAGTAAAATCCTGAAAGATTACTCCCGAAGTAGAAAGAATAGTAAATATCTGATAATTATTCTGAAGTAGTGTCTTCTTGTGCTTGAGCAAAATAACGAGCTAGTGATGGACGTCGTATTTCATGTACATTTGAATTATCAAGTTTCATTCCCTGAAGTGAATGAAGAAATACCACTCCCGGAGAGATAAAATAACAAGGAATATACATTTTATTTATGTGGTATGAAATTAAGACGTTGCAGCACGTACATCTCGTACGTAGAAACATATTGCATAATTTTATCAAAGGATCATTCTAAGGCAAAAGGGAACATAATAGAATGCTTTCTACTATAACCACATTGATACCTTATGGTTAGTTGTTATTGATTTCCTTGAAGGAAATAAACATTAATGCATCTCTTCCTAAAGGATGTGATTATTATGTGGTTGCCGCTTTGATACAAAATATTCAGATGTTAATGGTTAATCTCCTTGAAGGAGATGTTTAAAATACAGAAGTTTGGAGCTTAACATTTACTTTCATAATTTACAGTTTAAAATTGTGTTTAAATTTCCATTGGATTATTGTTTTCCTTCATGACACCAATAGTGTCTAGCCAAATTTTCTTTCGTGATACCAGAAGTGTCTAAAAATATTTGGTAGTGGAAACTAATGATCTAGGGCTCTAGAAGAGCTAATTGTTTATTTATAAGTATCATGACACTAGCAGTTTTCAAATAGTATCTGATTATGATAAATAAATTAAAGTCTCTCGAAAAGGATATATATGATAGCATCATTTGTCCTAGATCGTAACCGTTATGATGGGAACACAGATTATAGTAAACCTGAAGTTTACTAGCAATAAAATTGGTTATCATATTGGGACTACAAATTATTGGAAAATTGAATATCTTTAAGTTAATACGGGTAAGAAATATGTATATGAAATGTTACCCGAGCATGATTGATCACATGTCACAATAAACCAGAATTTGATGACATAAAATCTCATGCAATAGTAAACCAAAAGTTTACTAAACTAAATAGCACTCGTCATGGTAAACTTCAAGTTTACGGGTACAAATAATTTTATCAGTTGACAAGACCATTTTAGTCGTCCTGATTAAATATGATGTGCTAATTGAGTATTCAAAATATATTGAAGAACTAGAAGATTCTTCAACAATTTATTGTATTGCTTGTTCTCGTGATAAGTTGATTACATCGGCTAATGTTGAGACTGAATCCCCTAAAATTCTGAAAAATATAAAAGGTGAATATGGGCCCCTTCACCTTCAATGTGATGTCTTAATTAATAGATGCATCTATGAGACGGTCACATGTACGTTTATTGTCAACTGCCAGTTTGACATTTACGAAGTTGCTTGCTCAAAATAATTGAGTTGGAAGCACAATTTTCAGATTACATAATCAAGACAATTCATCTTGATAATGCTGGTTTATATGTAAACTAGTTTGGAATTGGATGCCTCCATAATATAGCTAAACCATTGCTTATGAGAACAGGGCTTTAGATGTTGGTCTGAGATATGATATATTGAATACAATGACACTTGTATGCTTCAGACCAATAAATATGATAAATTCTCCCCTCATAATTGATTCAGGATCAAGATCTAGATATTTCCATCTTATAGCTTTTGATGTGCGATATATGATTAATCGATATACCATGATGCACACAGATGGATTTCCCAAAGAAAATGGGGATATGTGTTAGTTTTTCTAACATAAGGGGGAGAGAATATGCAGCTAAGAAATATGTTATCAGCAGTATGATCCTTAGATAATTCAAGTCAAATGTTGGAAGCATTTGCTGACCCAACTATTTCATATTTCATTTGCAAAATGCTCCTAATGTCCCTGAAGGATAGAGTCTACAACATGCATGAAGCATGGTAGACCAATCGGTTCCAAATGTAATAATCCTTGAAAAGGGGGATGAGCAAATAATCAAAATGATCATAACAAGGAGGCAATGTGCTCTTGAAGAGCCTACGACATAATACTTCATGAAACCTTATGGGAGGTTCAGGTACTTGAAAATAATGAAGTGATGAGATCTCAGTAAGTTATGTCGAATTGAGAACCGATAAAAATGATATCTCATCGACGATATCTTTGATACAATATGGATCGCAATATTGTATAAGGTTGTGAGGATCTGAATTTTACGTCTCTTAAAGCAAGTTTGACGTAGAAATAATTACCAAGTGAAATGATGCATCTTGGTAGGCGATTGGATCTGTAGTCCAGACATCAGAAGATGTCATAATTTATACTGATGGAAGTTGTTACAACTTATATGGCTTACTTGACAAAGTTTATATGAAAATTTCTGAAGGATTCAAAATGCCTGAAGCATATACAAATTCTTGGGAAACTTGTTTATAATTCTTAAATGGATTAAATGAATCAAGGCTGATGTATTGAAATCGTCTTACTGAATATTTATTGACGAAGGGTACAAATATGACCTTGTTTACCCATTTCTCAATATGATAATCATATTCTTTTATATTATTGTGCAAGTTGATGGCTTGAATATTATTGGAGCTCTTGAAGAGTTTCTAAAAGCAGTAGATTATCTACTAAAAGAATTCAGAAAATTAAATTGGTCCTGAAGTGTCATATCTTTGTGCAATTGATGCATTTAAATATCTTGCTATAACTATGGACATGATATAGGTTTTTTCTCTCCTACATGGAGATATTGAAGTAAGATTAATTGCATCTTGCAAATGAAAGCCCCAACATGAATGTGTTTATCCTAATACATATTGTCAAGCTTTTGAATATATGGGTTATTCATATGATCAACTTAAATGTTTGATCCAAACATGTTATTTATGCCCATGAAGGGTTATTGTCGTACCATGTTCACATGACAAGATAACAACAGTTTATAAAGCAAGTCAGATATGGCCTTGATGTGGTTTCAACAATATTACATGACAACGATGCAACTCTATCAAGAGATGGTGGCATACGTGATCGACCAGTTCGTTCAAATGATGATTTGACAAATTTGATCATAAAGGTACTGCCAACCTCAACATACAATAAGTTGATATTCAAGATCGTAGTACATCATCGTCAAGGATCAAGCAATGCTTTAATCAGGGGGATTTAAATACGAGCTGAACTCTTTTTTCCTTACTTAGTTTTGTCTCACTAGGTTTTTCTAGTAAGGTTTTTGATGAGGCAGCTGGAAATGCGTATTACCAGATATGTGTACTCTTTTTCCTTCACAAGAATTTTTTCCACTGGATTTTTCCTAGTAAGGTTTTAACGATTATCTATTAATAAACATCCAAGGGGGAGTGTTATAAACCATTTGTCAAGTTGTAATTTGGATGTATTATTAATGATTATACAACTAGAAGTGTATATTGCACCACTTGACTTAAAGTGATAAATATAACTTGCACTTGCAAGTTGTATATCTTAGTTATACCAAGTTGTGTCCAAGTTGTAGAGCAGTACAAGTTGTATATTGTAGGTTGAGGGGCAAACTTCTTCTATAAATATGGAGCTTTGCCTTCTCATTTGTAACACCAAGAAAAGATGATAGTATAATCTCCCCCTCCTCTCTACAAAGTTATTAGTTTGCTTCTCTTACATATTTGAAATTATATATAGTTTTATAACACTTTTCACTTTTACTTGTCCACTTCAGCATATCAAGAGAAAGACAAACTTTTTTTTTCCTTGTTTTACCCTTAACATTAATTACTCATTTCCAATTAATGCTTAAAGTCTACTGAAATTATACACTAATTAATATGAGTATTATTTTAAATATATACTTCATTATTAATTCTTAAGAGACGTGCAAAGTCAAAAATGACAAGCAAAAAAGAACAGCGGGAGTAATTTTTTCCAAATGTAATCTAAACGTACTTCTCATCAATTCATCATTTTATATGTAAACATTAGAAAAATTTTAATTTATATTTTTCTCATGTACACTTGTTTAACAGTATACAACATTTTCTAGTGAGGAAGGTTTGTGTAGGAAATATTTTCCTTGAATCCTTTCATTACTTGAATTGGTTTATATACAAAAATATTCTAACCTAAAATAGGAGATTACACAATATACAAAATATGCTAACCTAAAATAGTAGACTACAAAATATTCTAATTAATATCTACATAGTCTATCATACCCCCGCAGTCGAAACGGGAGGTTTACGAACGTTGAGACTGTCCCGAAAATCTTCAAATAAGACCTGTGGTAGTCCTTTGATGAAAATATCGGCAATCTGATAGCGGGATGGAACATGAAGGACACGAACTTGTCCGCGTGCAACCTTCTCACGAACAAAGTGAATGTCCATTTCAATGTGTTTAGTGCGCTGATGTTGCACCGGATTTCCCGAAAGATAAATGACACTCACATTGTCACAATATACCATAGTAGCCTTATGAATAAGACAATGTAATTCCAACAGAAGATTGCGAAGCCAACAGGAGTCGAAGACAACATTAGCAACCCCCCTATACTCCGCCTCAGCACTCGAACGAGAGAGGGTAGGTTGGCGTTTCGAAGACCACGATATAAAGTTATCCCCAAGGAAGACACAATAACCAGACGTTGACCGACGTGTGTCAGGGCAGCCCCTCCAATCCGCATCAGTGTAGGAAAGAAGGTCCGTAACTGAGGACGGATAAAGATGCAAACCATAGTCAAGTGTACCCTGAATGTAACAGATGATACACTTAAGTGCATGCATATGAACCTGTCGCGGTGCATGCATGTGTAAGCATACCTGTTGAACAGCATAAGAGATATCCGACCTCGTGAAACTAAGATACTGAAGGTCACTTGCGAGAATGAGATAGTGAGTCGGGTCATCATAAGGAGCACCCGATGTGCCGCTCACCTTCGGTTTAGTATCAACCGGAGTAGAAGTAGCCTTACAAGAAGACATCCCAACTCTATCAATGATTTCTTCGGCATACTTGCGTTGCAAAACAAACATGCCATCCTTATGTAGAGTGACATGAATGCCAAGGAAATAATTCAAAGGACCCAGATCCTCATAGCAAATTCCGAAGCAAGGAGAGCCATAATGGAGCATCGGAGAGAATCTGAGGAAGCATTAAGAATAATATCATCAACATAAAGTAACATGTATGCCATATCAGACCCCTTTTTGTATATGAATAAATAATTGTCAGATCTGCTGTTTTAAAAACTAAGAGAAGAGACATAATCTGCAAAACGCTTGTACCATGCTCTCGGGGCCTGCTTAAGCCCATATAAGGACTTACGAAGTAAACATACAAAATTCGGATGAGTGGGATCTCTGAAACCCAGAGGTTGATGCATATACACTGTTTCCTTGAGCTCACCATGTAAGAAAGCATTCTTGACATCTAGCTGATGAATAGGCCACTTCTTTGATAGTGAAAGACTGAGAACGGTACGGATCGTAGCCGGCTTGACCACTGGACTGAAGGTCTCACCACAATTAATGCCAACATGTTGAGTCTTACCATCACCTACAAGACGGGCTTTATGCCTCTTAAAATCACCATTAGATTTTTCTTTATGAGTGAAAATCCACATAGAACGAATAACATTCACATTAGGTGGATGGGGCACCAACTCCCACGTCTTATTTTTAATAGGAGCATCAAATTCATCATCCATAGCCATTTTCCAATTCGGGTCGCGAAGGGCGGTCACAGGGTTACGAGGGAGAGGGGATTTCGTAACCATGGTATTCAAGTTAAACGTGCGTTTTGGCTTAAAAATACCATGCTGACTCCGGGTCACCATTCGGGACGGATTGGTAGAAGGGGGAGGCTGGGGTGACGGTGGGATAGACGTAGCCAAGGGCTGTTGGCCCAAGACAGCGGGGAGAGGGGTAAGTGCGGTAGGGTAGGCGGCTGCCAGCGGAGGGGACTGGGTAGCGGGCTGGGTCACGGTGGGGGGAGGGTGTAGTCGGTTGTGGCACGGGAGAAGGGGGGGGGGGGTGTGAGCCGACTATCCGGAGTAGAAGCCAAGTGATGCAACCACAATGGGGAAATGCCATCGTCCAAAAACCCATAAGTAATAGAAGTGGGAGAATGTAAATTGGAAAAGGGAAGACATTCTCATCAAAAATCACGTGACGAGAAATAATGATTTATGGGACGATAAATCATAACACTTATACCCTATATGATTCGTAGGATACCCCAAAAAGACACACGGTGTAGACCGGGCTTGCAATGTGTGGATAGTCGGAGAAGGAAAGAGGGGATAGCATAAACACCCAAAAACCTGAAGATGAGAGTAAGATGGCTATCTTTGGTATAGCACTTGAAGAGGAGAAACGTGACCTAATAATTTACTTGGTAAAATATTAAGAAGATATGTTGCCATTTGTAAGGCGTGATGCCAGAACGAAGGGGGGAGAGAAGCATGAGCAAGAAGAGTCCGAGTGATATTATTGATAGAACGGATTTTTCTTTCGGCTTTCCCATTTTGTGAAGACGTATGTGGACAAGAAAGACGAAATGACATCCCATTAGACTCACAAAATTTCTCGAATTGACCATTATCATATTCCCTCCTATTATCACATTGGACATTTTTAATATGATGTTCAAATTGAGTATGAATGTGGGTTTTTAAAGCTAAGAATTTCGGATAAACATCGGATTTCTTAGCCAAAGGAAAAGTCCATAAAAACTTCCAAAAATCATCCATAAAAAGAACATAATATCGATGACCTAATGAACTTAACAAGGTAGAAGTCCACAAATCACTATGAATAATATCAAATGGCATCAAAGTTTCGGAAATTGAAGAATCAAACGGCAACTTAACGTGTTTACCAAGAACGATAAATACTAGAAAGACTAGATTTATTACATTCAATGCTTTTACTAACCCTAAGACAATCTAAGATAGAATTTCCCGGATGACCCAAGCGAGCATGCCAAAAAGGAGAGGATAACACTGCAAAGGTTGATGGAGTGGTGGTTGGATATTTGATGGTGGTGACCAGATAAAGAACTTCCCGACTATCACACAACATTAGTGGCATCCCCGTCTGAAAATTCTTCACAGAAAACCCATATGGATCAAAATCAACAGACACAGAATTATCAGTAGTTAACTTCCGTACTGAGATTAAATTTTTAATGAGTTTAGGAGCATGTAAGACATTTCGTAAGGATAAAGGGGGGTTGGGGGAGGCAAACTAGTATGACCACAACCATGAATTGGAATCGAATGACCATTTCCCACAACAATACCATTATTTTGATTGCTCAAATTAAAATAAGACGAGAGATTACCGTCCGAGGAAGTCATATGAGAAGTGGCTCCGGTGTCCATGTACCAATTTTGATCAGGCGGGTTCAAGGTCATCGTGTGCATTGCGAACTCAATGTCGGTTGGAACATACGACCCGGGAGAGGCCACTGCCGCCGTGTAGAGCTGCTAAGCTGGAGGAGGGCCAAAAATACCCTGCTGTCATGGCGGGACTGCGGCGGACGAGCCCAAGAAGCTGTCGGGTACGGGCAGGGGGGAGGAGCAGCCCAGCGGTGCTGGGGGACCTACTGCCAGTGGCCAAACTGGCTAGCAGTCCACTGCTGCTGACCGCCACTGCTTCGGGCAGAATTACCGCGGCCACCAGTGATTTTGTCGCTGGCTGAGCCGCGGCCCGAGCCCCCCTTACGGCCAGTTCCAGAATTTTAGCCACGGGAATTTTTTTGATTTCCCTCGGTGTGAGCTTGTGTTGTTCGAGGGGAGTGGTGTGTCGTCGACCGAGGCCACCATAGCCGAACCAGACCCGTGAAACACCATAGCCGCAAGTTAGCGTTCTTCCAAAACAAGGGAAGACCGAGCCTCAGTGAATGGGGGGAGCGGCTTTGCATGGAGAATTTGTGTCCCAACCCCTTTGTATGCTTCAGTGAGACCCGAGACCAGTTGAAGGACAAGACGGCTATTCGTCACGGGAGCTCCGACGTTTTTCAGTTGATCGGCAAGGCTCTTGAGACATTGACAATAGGCGGAAGCATTGGGAAAATCCTTTATACGAGTTGTCGTGAATTCTTGTTCGAGAGTCACCACACGAGAAGTTTGATGATCTTGGAAGATATCACGCAAGCGATCCCAAGCGTCCATGGCAGTAGCGTTTGGTTTGATGATAGTGTTTAACAGATCTTTCGAAATTGTCGAATAAATCCATTGAAGCACGGTGGCGTCAATGGTGGTCCATAATTCAACTTCCTCATCAGTTTTGGGAGCCGGCTTCTCCTTACCTTTGGGTGGAGGAATGATGTGATGAAAGACCTTGTGAGAACGAGCATGAATTTTGAAAAGTTCGGCCCATGTACCGTATTGTGAGTTTTCCATCTCAAGAGTAACAGAGATGTGATTCTTGATATTGGAGACTGCGAGGGCTGGGTGGAACGTGAGCTTAGCCGGGGTGGTAGGTGTGTCGGCCATGGGAAAAAGAGGAGAAGGGGGCGACGGCTTAAGAGAGGAAAAAAAATAGGGATTAGGGCGTAGCGGAAGGAGGAAGAAGAAAGAAACCCTAATCTGATACCATGTAGGAAATATTTTCCTTGAATCTTTTCATTACTTGAATTGGTTTATATACAAAAATAGTCTAACCTAAAATAGGAGATTACACAATATACAAAATATGCTAACCTAAAATAGTAGATTACAAAATATTCTAATTAATATTTACATTGTCTATCAGTTTGTTTATGACTAAATTATAGTGTTTTAAACTTAAAAAAATACTTTGCTCTTATTTTTAAGAAAACACATGAAGTAATCATACAATATATCCTTTTTTAAATTGAAGTAAAATTCTTTTATACGTTGGGGAGTAGAAAATCTTCTGGTGTTTAATTGTTGAAATTTTGGAATAATGTTACTATTTCAAAACTATAGTTTATATATTATTTAAAATAAAACATCTTTTTCTTGCTGGAATATAATTAGTTTTGGTGTTTATTACTTTAGATATGTTTCCCTTAAAAATTGTTATTATATGCTTATTAAAAATTAGCATTGGGTAAGTAATCTTCAATATAATTTTTCTAGCTATATATGTTATATTATTAACTTTTTAACATGTGAATATTATATTTTCTTTAATACTCAACATCATCATTGAACATCATTTCCAATCTGGTTACATTTTATCACATTCTAGTTCATATATATTTTTTTTTACATCACAAGATAGTGAAATTCGGATTAGAAACTACATTTATATCTTAAAAAATGATACTGTATGAAATTTATTGCTATGTTTAGTTTTAAAAAAAATCTTGATATGAAAAGAAAAAGTACAGTTGAATGGCAATGGGAATAACAACGCATACCTAAGTGCACCAGTGGACAACTTGAAATATGAATTGAATACATTTCAAGGTAGGACATGTGGGCTCCTTCTAATCCTGTTGCTCTGACATAAAGAATTGGGACTGTCAGTTTGTCACGACCCAAATCTGATACTTAGATCGTGACCGGGCACCTTTCGAGCTTCTACCTATAAGGCGAACCCTCTAAGCTAATCATGCGAAAATTAACGAATAAAATGAATAATACGCAAAGTCTCATAATATGACGAAAAGTGCGGAAGCGAAATACAAATACTGAGTCTTGCCCATAAACCCCCATAAAATGTCTAAGTCGTGGAACTACTAGTCTGAATAGAAAAGTACGAGACGAAGCTCGGAATACTACTAAGTCAACTAAAGAAGAAGAGACCGCTATGATCTAATGGTGGCTCACCTCTACTGAACTGGACTGAACAAAGCTGGAACGAATCAAGTATTGGCTACCTGGTCATCGTTAACCACACCTGCACACATACAACATCAACAAGTGTGAGTCTAAAAGACCCAGCAAGATCATCGACACTCTCAGCTTACCCCTGGGGCAAGTCTTTGAAATCCCTGATAATGCATAAAAGCAATTACACAGTACAAGTATATTAAATATATATAAACATTGAAGCTAAAGCTAAAATCATGAAGCACAACCAAGCAGAACATGAAATACTCTAAATCTGAATTTATGCTCACGGGACATAGTACGTATTTATCTATGTCTTACCCCGTTTTCCGGAGAGGGCATTATTTACCCCCATCTTACCCGGACGAGCAATACATGAAATACACTGAATCTGAATGTATTCTCACGGGACATAGTATGTATTTGTCTATGTCTTACCTCGTCTTCCGGAGAGGGCATTGTTTACCCCCATCTTACCCGGGTTACTTAAAATTCTAGCATCTATCTCTCACCGAACATCAATGGGACCTGTGGAAGTATGCCCCTCTGAAGATATGATAAGTGAAACATACATCCAATCAATACCACTTCTAAACTTTACATTTATATAAATAGTATCTATTTAAGCGAAATTACGCTAAAGGACTCATACGGTCATTACTTTAGAAACTTGGAAATTATCCAATTTAGATCATGCCTGCCCACTCACACGAACTAAATGGTTTAAATGCATACATACAACACAAACCATATGATTTTTATGAAAAGCAAGTAAACTAAGAGTTTAAGCCTCACTTGCCTTATAACCGGAACGCAACCTCTCCGAAAGTGCCAAATTTCCTTCAAACAAACTCCAATAGCCTCAATCTATTCAATACCATAAATAAATAGTCCAAATTAGCCTAGGAAAACTAATCCTATAATTTTAGGTTTAGAACTAAATCTTAACATTCTATACCTTGATTCCATGATTCTTTTAAAAAGTGGAAACTGTATCTCAATACCATTAATAAACAATTTTGTAAATATATATACATGTTGTAGTCTCAAAATAAATATAGAGATTGTAACGTGGAACTTCAGGCTTGAAAACTTTTGTTTTCCTTCACATTATTTTACATGCTGAAGAAAACAAAAAAAAAAAACATTCAAACATTCTTACTGATCTTTGAAGTTTATCATAGTTTAAGTAAAATATATAGTTTCTTTATGAAAGGATAACACAGGTATTGCCAAAGACAATTGCATTGAAAATTTAATATTAAAGAATTGAAGGAATAGAAAGAAAGTAAGAAATAAAGAAACCAACAAAAAAATTTGCACCAAACATAGCACTGTGCACGTGATTTGCAGAAAAAGCAAAAATTTTCTTTGACCCTTTTGAAATCAATTTTGTAGTCAAATTCTACAATTCTTCATCCTTGCAATGTGGTCCCCTCTAGATATTAGGTAGTCACTAGTCCCCAATGAAATCTTGTTACCATTAACATGATAGTATAACATCCAGCAACAAAATTCTTAAATACTAAAGTTGAAGTACTGTGTACCTGATTTCCTCCTAATTGTGGAAACTTCACGTTATGCTAGCAACTGCTAAATGCTCTGCTCGTTTCTCCTTTTTTTTTTTTTGTTTTTTTTGTTTTGTTTTTCCCCTCTCTAGGTTAGAGGCAAGTTAATACTTTCCTTCTATTTCCCTCTTCCCCTTAGGAAATATAACGTGGCCAGAACTAGAGTAATGGGCCTAACCCACTTATTCACTTAACTGCCTTTTCATAAAATATATCCTATAAATTATATATACAACTAAATATAACTACATACATATTATATGAATATATTTCATAATTATCTGCTTTGGTACAAAACCGCTAAAATTAAATAAACTATGAATAAGTAAGTAATTCAAGACACTTGGAAAAATACCGGGTTGTTACACAGTGCTAGCAGGAGACATATGAGGCTTGGTTTTTTTTGTGAATCTCATACTTCCACTGCACAATGTACAACTGCTCTAAGCTCGGCATTTTTCTAGATTGATGAAATTGCCCTTGATCTTCCTAGGTCTTTACTCTTCTATATATAAAATAAATATATAATGTTGTGTGATTAGTGGCTTAGCTATTAGTTATCTAAAAAGTTGCTATATATATATATATATATATATATATATATATATATATATATATATATATATATATATTACTACTAAATATAAGTGCCAATGTGAGGCTTTTGTCGTCCCCACATTAGTCTTGTACAATAAGGCTCCTCCACGTGGTTGCTTTAACCTACATGTTTTACTTTTGCTCTCTTTCATGTTCTTATAGCCATGCCCACTTGGACCAATGTAATTGGACCATATTGAGTACTCACACTATATATTTTATCTTTTTAGTGGACATGTCCCTTTATAAATACTCCGTTCGTTTTTACCTCATAGGCTCAAACTAAAAGTATTTTTTCCCACTTGCCTATTTTAGTAAATCACGAAAAATTTATTAATAAGAATAATTTTTCTTATATTGCCTTTATATTTAAGTAACTACATAGAGTATTAGTAGTCAAACTGAAATTTTCAAAGCATAATTAATAAGGGTAATTAGTATGTTTTACTCCTAAAAAAAGTTCTGCAACTTTGGAGTCACAGTTTCATTTCAATCAGAGCATATATTAGATCTTAGTAATTAGTACCTCATATTATTTTCTTTAGGTGTGTTCGGTATAAAGGAAAATATTATTTTAAAAATGATTTTCAGGAAAATAAGCGTGTTCTTACTTATTTTCTTGTGTTCGGTAAGTAAGCGAAAAATATTATTCTAAATTATTTTGTTATAATCTAGTCAAGTACTATGGGAGGTTGGGGTGTGGTGGGTGGTGGAATGGGCGGTGGGGGTGTGGTGGGTTGTGGGGATGGCGGCTACGGGGGATGGGGTACTAAAGATGAGGTGTATTCGAGGGCGGGGAAGACACATGTAATGTCTTTTGTGGAATTTGATTTTCCTGCTTCCAGGCAGTCATTTTTCTCATTTTTAAGGATCTTCTTTTTTATAGAGAAAATGTTTTTCAAATTTTTTTTTACCAACTCAACATGGAAAAATTAAAAAACATTTTCTGAAAAATATTTTTCTTCAAATCAAACGCACCCATTATTTGTTTTGAACCTCCAAAGTTTTGATTCTTTAGTGAATATTGAATATTGTGTCCCCTTGTATTTGTTAATTCTCCTTCAAAACTTCCTTCCTCATAAATAATTTGCTCTTTAAAAATTATTCAATAATGACTAAGATTTTTAATACTTATGAAGACTCCAACAAGACATGATTAACGTGCCCCTAAATTAAATTAATTATACAATAGAAAAATATGATATAAGTTACATTTTTGTAATTAAATTTAATATTTTTATATCATGAGCTTGGACTCGGGCTTAGCACAGGCCTCACACTATTAGTGTGTGTGTATATATATATATATATATATATATATATATATATATATATATATATATATATATATATATAAAATAGACTATTTCTGCCTTGGGTACTCTTTTTAAGTCCGTATAAGGCGGAGGGAAGGAAAGTTTAATTGGTTTAATTTGAGAGTGAAGTAGGTAATTAATTAACTCATTCTCTTAGATTAAGATTTTGGAAATATTAGAAAAATGTAGAATGAGTTAAGAATGTCGTAGCATTTAACTGGAATATTCAACCGTCATTTAACGTAATTTTATCAATAGTGAAATATACTTGTTCGAGATAAATTTTTCTAGCAGAAAATAAAAACTACAATCATAAAATAAATGTGAGAAAAAAAATCATTTTATTGATTATTTTGTGAGTACAATTCTGGATGTATTCCTTGATTCTAATCTTCGTGTTGTTCGCCTTGATTCGAGGGCCAATGTAACGTCTTTCTCGAATGAAGGATAGATTTTTGTTGATGTGTTGAATCTTGGAAGAACTTTGAATAGCACTTTAGATTGTTCTTGAGGGAAGACGTCTCCTGAACTCTCCTTCTTGTTGAAGACCTTTGGAGAAGACTGATATTTGGCACAAATATCTCTGTTTCTTGTCATTTTATATCCTATTCTTATGACTTTTATCGCTTAATCTATGATGCAATCGTCGTATTTGAACTTATGTCGTTGTATTTCATGTGTATAGGTACGATGAAGACAAACGATGGAAAACGGGGCTAAAAGTGATTGATTTTGGAGCATATGATGATTACACGAGGTGGCGAGTCGAAGACCACAAGTAATGAACTAAAAGAAAAAAAAATTGAACTGAAGGTCTCGCTTTTCATCCGCATCGCAGGAGGAAAGCGGACAGAACAAGCTCCTGACCAAAATTTACCATCAGGCTTTTCATCCGCATAGCGGAAGAAAAGCGAAAGTGCATCAGGCTATCCTTCCACATCGCGGAAGGAAAGCACAGCGACGGGCAGCTTTCCCATTTCGATCGGGATTAGGTTTACTTATTTTTTGTTTTAACCCTAGACTATATATATACATTTTATTAGCTGAAAACAGTGTGCTGGGATATGCTAAGACTTGTAAGCCGCCGCTTTACTTTCTCTCTCTAGATTTTATTTTATTTTCATCTTTTTAACCCTAGATTATTCATGAATTATTGTTGTTCATTGAGCATCATGAGTAGCTAAACTTCTTAATTCTAGGGTTGTGGCGAAAGACATAATAGTTGGTTTGGTGACTATTTCTATCAATTAAATTTCCATATTTTGGGTTGCTTATTTATTCTTGATCTTAATTGTTTGATTATCTGGCCAATAGTTAGATACTATCTGTGGTGCGTGAATTGGACTTGAGAAAGGGAATTCACATACGTAATAAGAATAAATAGAGTTTGTTCGATTTAATCGTTTCGCTACTGAGGATATAGATATACCCTTTAGCCCTACTTAGTTGAATACGGAGAATTAAATGCGTTCTTGTTACCTCTGACGACCATAGAGATATAGGCATTACAGTAACATCTACAGGCTTGTGAGTAGTTCGAGAGAATATCATAAAGTTATAATTAACCCGTCAACTAGTAACCCAAGAAATAAAATAGGTGGAATTGTCCGAAGATCAACTGGATTGTCGAAATCCATGACCCTAGATCTTTCTCTCATCTGATAAATCTTACAATCTTTGTCGAAATATTCTCAGTCACAAAACACCCATCACAAATTGTTTACTTTTCAGTTTTAGTTTAGTACAACAAACATCTTGATTTTCACTTTCTTGAATATTTTCATTCGAATTTGAATTTTTTTTAACAGTAGAATCTAAGTCTCTGTAGGATTGATATCTGGACTTAATAGTCTATATTACTTGTACGATCACGTATACTTGCGTGTGCGTTTGGGAGCAACAAGTTTTTGGCACCGTTCCCGGGGAACTAGAAAAATTTACTATTTTTCTAATTTGAGTTTGCTTTTTTTTTCTATTCAAGTCTTTACTTTTTTTTCGTTGTTCTACTTGTGTCACTTCAGGTTTCTCTGGTTTATGCCAAGCACTAGAAGTTCAGGAAAACCGTTAGTTGATCTTGATCCCAAAATCGAAAGAACTTTTCACAGACAGAGAAAAATAGCTGACGAAGCAGCGAGACTTGATCTTGAACAGGCAGAAAGGGATAGAAATAGAAACGGAGATGAACAGGGTGTAAGACCAGCTGCGAGGGCACAAGAACAACATATTCTTTTGTCCAGTTATGCTAGGCCTAGTCTAGCGACTATTGCTGAGGCTATTATTAGGCCTGACATTACTGGAAATTTTGAGCTGAAAGAAGGAACAGTGCAGCTGGTGCAGCATACGTGCCAGTATATGGGCAAGTCTAGTGAAGACCCGCATAAGCACTTGATGCAGTTCGTGGAGTTGAGCGAGAATTTCCAATATAGAAATGTTCCCGATGATTATGTGAAGCTGTCCTTATTTCCGTTATCACTGATTAGCGAAGCGAGGGAATGGTTGACGAATCTGCCTGTAGGTTCTATCACTTCTTGGGAGATATTATCAAATAAGTTTATTGACAGGTTTTTCTCACCCAAGAAAACAAAGGAGCTGCGAGGAAGAATTTCTAATTTCACTCAGAGAGATTCCGAATCTCTTCCACACGTTTGGGAAAGGTATAAGGGCTATTTGCGAGATTGCCCACATCACATGCAGCCAAAGGAGATCATTGGAAACTATTTTGTAGAAAGTTTTAACCATGAATCAAGGGCCTTGTTGAATGCTTCAGCTCAAGGACAAATTTTAAACAAAACATATCAAGAGATGGAAACTCTCCTAGAGATGATGTCGGAGGGTCACCGTGAGTATCATGAGACTAGCTGGGGGTTACCACAAAAAGCTGCTGGGGTTCTTCAAGTTGATGATATTGCAGCTATTCGAGCTGATATAAGTACTCCTACTAATGTTATGATGAGGGCGTTTCCTCAAGCTCAGCAGATTCAACCAGTCTAACATATTCAGTAGACAACATGTGTAAGTTGTGGTGAGAATCATGATTATAATAATTGTCCATTGAATCCAGAGTCTGTCTAATTTGTGGGGCAGCAGAACCGCGGTATTGGAAATTGGGGAAACTATTATGGAAATAATTACAACACTCCATCTGGGAAGCAGGATTTCCACAAGCCGAACAATTATCAGCAACCTCAAGCTCAGCAGCTAGCAATTTAAAAGAGATGATGAAGCAGCTCATAGCTCAAAATCAAGTGACGCAGCAGCAAAATCAGAAAGTTCAAAGTGAGATGCAAAAACCTATTCACGAGCTTGAGCGTCAAATGGGACAGATGGATTTTATGCAGAATGTCAGACTACCGGGTGCCCTTCCTAGTGATACTGAGAAGAATCCAAAGAAGTGCAAGGCAGTCACCTTGAGGAATGACAGAGAGCTTGAAGAAGTGCCTCAGAAAAAGAAGAACATAGCAGAGGCAGAACTTATCCCTGCTAAGCGAGCTGAACCAAAGCAGACAGTCGCAGAGCAACATGTAGAGGAAGTGGTTCGACCACCCCCTCCCTTTCCACAGCGACTCCAGAAAAAGAAAGTAGATTCGGCTTGCAAGAAATTTCTTGAACTCTTAAAACAAGTACAAATCAACATACCTTTGGTGGAGCTTTTCCAAGAATTTCCAAAATATGCTAAGTACATCAAAGATGTGGTTGCAAAAAAATGACGTTGGACAAGTTTGAGACTGTTTCACTTACTGAGGAGTGTAGTTCTAGAATGAAGAGTAAAATTCCTCCAAAGTTGAAAGATCCGGGCAGCTTCACAATTTCGATTACTATTGGAAACATTAAAGTTGGGCTAGCATTGTGTGATTTATAGGGCTGGGCATAAAATACCGAAAACCGAATTACCGAACCGAACCGGCTATTTCGGTATTTCGGTATTCGGTAATTCGGTAATTCGGTTCGGTATTCGGTACTGAAATATAAAATTTAGTATTTCGGTTTCGGTATTCGGTATTTATAATTATACCGTTCGGTATTCGGTAAATACCGAATACCAAAATTAAATTACCAATACTGTACTGTCTGTAGGGCCTAAAAGAGTAAAGGGCTAAAAGCCCATTGTAAAAATATTTGAAGTCCAGCCGAAATACGGAAATCCAATAGCCAAACCCAAATTCGTAAAAATTCCAATACTAAGTGTAATCCCTAAGAGTAAGACCCTAACACTTCACCACCTTCATCTCATTTCAGGTTCTTTTACCCCTTCTATTCATCCAAATCCTAACCGAGTGAATAACTTGGATAGCTGCCGTCTTCATCCAAATCCTAACCGAGTTCTCATCCAAAGCCTATGATTTCTCCATCTTAATTTCTGATTTTGCTCCATCTTCGTACCTCCTCTTTCTTCTTCTTCTTCCGTGAGGTAAGTGTTGAATTTTTTTTATCCGCTGTTCTCTGTCTACTTACTTGGGTCCTTTCTTGATTTATTTTTGTTTATCTTGTGGTTAATGTTGGGATCTATGGATATATATTGCAAGACTGAGTCTGAGTGGAATCTAGGTGGGGACTTTTTATTTTATTGGTTGGTCTATTCAGTTATGCTATTATGATTTTGATGGGGTAGAGGTGTGGAACACTGAAAAGTTAACCTTTTTGTTTTTTGTTGTTGTATTTTGTGGAATTGGTGGTAGAAATGATGATTCTCTTTTTGGATTCTTGATAATGTGGAGAAGTGTAAAACTAAAAAGGGAACTAGGCGACAGCATAAGAAATCGTCGTCAATACAGCCCAGAAACCCATTTATCATTGCTACTAAGACAGTTAGTGCTGAAGTTTATGTTTTTGACTACAGTTGTCTTCAATTCTGGATTTTTAAAGATCTAACTAGAATGTCTTCAATTCTGGAACTTTTGTCCAGTTGGTATACAATTTCTGCCCAATTTATTTTAAGAATATGTTGGTGTTGTTACTAATTACATTGACCCCTTGCATAGTATACTTGCATTCTAATATAGTGGACTTCGACTATGTTATTACCGAATACCGTACCGAATCGAAGTTTAATTTACCGATTACCGAATTACCGAACCGAAGTTTGAAAATTCGGTATTTGGTATATACTTTGAATTACCGATTACCGAATTACCGAACCCGAACTTTGAAAATACCGAACCGAATACCGAACGCCCAGCCCTAGTGTTTAGGTGCTAGTATTAATCTGATGGCCACCTCTGTGTTCCGAACATTGGGCTTGGGTGAGCCTAGGCCAACCACTATTACGTTGCAACTGGCTGATCGATCTCTTGCTTATCCTGATTGTATTATTGAGGATGTTCTTGTGAAGGCAGGATCATTTATTCTGCCTGTTGATTTTGTGATACTTGATTATGAGGCAGATAAGAGTGTTCCTCTCATCATGAGGAGAGGGTTCTTGGCTACTGTTGATGCTGTGATCCGAGTGAAAAATGGGAAGATATCCATGACAGTTGATGGACAAGAGGTGACTTTTGATGTGTTTAGAGCTACCAAGCTTTTGGCCTATTATGAGGAGTTGAAGATGATTTCTGTGGTGGAGTCCGAGCTCACTAATGCAGAGTTAGATCACTTTCTAGCTTCGTGAGATCCTTTGGAGACAACTTTAGTGTATGGGGAGGATTTGATGATTGGTGCAGAAGTCGAGGAGTGTCTTAGCATTCTTGACACTTCATGTGCTTATCTACGAGCAAACACACTGTTTGAGGAGCTAGACAGACCAGAGTCATGGAAGAAGCCGAAACCATCTATTGAAGAGGCCCCAGTTCTTGAGTTGAAGCCATTACCCCCTCATCTTCGCTATTCATTCCTAGGCAGTGGAGACACATTACCTGTAATCCTCTCTGCTTATTTAACTGATGTGCAGATTGAACGTGTGTTACGAGTGCTAAGAGATCGAATCCGAGCTCTTGGGTGGTCGATAGCTGATATTCGAGGTATTAGTAGTTCATTTTGCATGCACAAAATCTTATTAGAGGAGGACTGCAAGCCTAGTGTTGAATGCTAGAGACGACTAAACCTGATCATGAAGGAGGTGGTGAAGAAAGAGGTAATCAAGTGGCTTGACAGCTACATTATTTATCCCATCTCTGACAGCAAATGCATAAGTCCTGTACAATGTGTTCTGAAGAAAAGAGGCATGACTATAGTAGAGAATGAGAAGAATGAATTGGTGCCTCAACAAACTGTTACTGGTTGGAGAATATGCATTGATTATTGCAAGTTGAAAAATGCCACCAGAAAAGATCACTTTCCTTTGCTCTTCATGGATCAGATGCTCGAAAGATTGGCTGGGCACGATCATTACTGCTTTCTGGATGGCTATTCGGGTTACAACCAGATTATGCGTTCACCTGATGATCAAGGAAAGACCATATTCACATGTCCATATGGTACGTTTGCATTCCGGAGAATGCCTTTCGGTTTGTGCAATGCTTCAGGTACTTTCCCGTGATGCATGATGGCTATTTTCACCGATACGGTGGAAAACTATGTGGAGGTATTTATGGATGACTTTTTTTATTTTTGGGGATTCTTTTGATGACTGCTTGAACTATCTTGATGCCGTGTTAACTCGTTGTGAAGAAATGAACTTGGTACTTAACTTGGAAAAATGCCATTTCATGGTTCGAGAGGGCATCATTCTTGGGCACAAGATATCGAGCAAAGGAATAGAAGTTGACAAAGCGAAGATTGAAGCAATTGAAAAATTGCCACCACCCATTTCAGTTCGGGGAGTGTGCAGTTTTCTTGGACATGCAGGCTTCTATCGACGGTTCATCAAAGACTGCTCTAAAGTTGCTAATCCAATGTGCAAGCTTTTAGAGAAAGATGTGAAGTTTGTGTTTAATGAAGCCTGTCTGACGGCTTTTGATGAGTTGAAACAAAGGTTAGTGTCAGCTCCTATTATCATCGCACCCGATTGGTCTCTGCCGTTTATTTTGATGTGTGCTGCAAGTGATTTTGCTGTGGGAGCTGTCCTTGGTCAGAAAAAGGACAAGATTTTTCTTCCTATTTACTATGCCAGCAAGACACTTGATGCAGTCCAAATGAACTATACTGTCACAAAGAAGGAGTTATTGGCGGTTGTCTACGCCTTTGACAAATTCCGATCATATCTTGTGGGCATGAAGGTGATTGTTTATACTGATCACACTGCAGTTCGTTATTTGTTTGCGAAGAAGGATGCAAAGCCGAGGCTTATTCGTTGGGTATTGCTGCTGCAAGACTTTGACATCGAGATTCTTGACCGAAAGGGCACAGAAAATCAGGTAGCAGATCACTTATCGAGATTGGAAGATCGAGAACATGTAGATGAAGCAGTTGCGATTAAGGAGGCTTTTCCTGATGAACAACTCTTTGATCTTCAATCAGATAAGGTGCCATGGTATGCAGACATGGTGAACTTTATAGTAAGTGAGATTTAACCCCCTGGTGCTAGTCACGAGAAGAAGAAGCGGATTTTGCATGATAGTCGTTTTTATGTATGGGATGAGCCCTATCTCTACAGGTTTGGCACAGATCAGCTGATCAAAAGGTGTATTCCAGTAGAAGAGGTCTCCGCGATTCTTGAGAAGTGTCACTCATCACCCTATGGGGGACATCACGCTGGTGACAGTACAGCTGCGAAGGTACTTCAGTCCGGGTTCTATTGGCCCACTTTGTTCAAAGATGCTCATGAATTTGTGCGAGCCTGTGATAGCTGCCAGAGAACCGAAAATATCTCCAAGCGTCATGAAATGCCTTTGAAGGGTATCTTAGAAATCGAGCTATTTGATGTGTGGGGTATCGACTTCATGGGTCCCTTCATACCGGCCAAGGGGAATAAGTACATATTGGTTGTTGTAGATTATGTCTCGAAGTGGGTGGAAGCCATTGCACTTCCCACCAATGATGCTAGTGTGGTGGCACGATTCTGAAAAAGAACATTTTTACAAGGTATGGGACCCCTCGAGCCATCATCAGCGATCAAGGTACGCACTTTTACAATCGGCTCTTTGATAAATTACTGCTCAAGTATGGGGTGAAATACAAGATAGCGACTGCTTATCATCCTCAGACGAGTGGTCAAGTGGAGGTATCGAATAGAGAAATCAAGAGGATTTTGGAGAAGACTGTGAGCGTGAGTAGGAAATATTGGTCACTGAAGCTCGATGATGCTCTGTGGGCATACAGAACAGCTTACAAAACTCCGATTGGCACATCTCCCTATAAGCACGTTTTTGGTAAGGCATGCCATCTACCAGTTGAGCTCGAGCATAGAGCATATTGGGCGATCAAGAAGCTGAATCTAGACATGGTTCAAACTGGAGAAAAGAGACTGTTGCAGCTGCACGAGTTGGAGGAATTTCGCTATCATGCTTATGAAAACACGAAAATGTACAAGGAGCGAAAGAAGAGAATTCATGACAAGCGCATCCAATCTCGTGACTTTGAGCCTAGGCAGTTAGTCTTGCTGTATAACTCTAGGCCAAAGATTTTTGCTGGAAAGTTGAAGATTAAGTGGTCTGGGCCATTCGAGGTTGTTCGTGTGACCGCACATGGAGCGGTTGAGCTAAAGAAACCCAACTCGGATGAGACATTCTTGGTGAATGGGCAAAGAGTGAAGCATTCTTACGGGGAGGCCACTGACCGCGCGAGGTCCTCCATCGATCTAGAAGAGGCTTGAGAAAAGCTTACGTCGTGTTGCGACGTTAAATCAAGCGCTTTTTGGGAGGCAACCCATGTTTGTAAAAGTGAAACAAAAATGAAAAAATGAGAAAAATACAAAAAGTGTCGTGCCATGAACCTAACTAAGGCGCTTGTTAGGAGGCAACCCAATTTTTTGTATGATATATGTCACGTTTGTTCATGTTGCAGGAATTGGGCGGAAAGAAAAATAAGAAAAAATGCCCAGTGATTTGTGCATTGGTCCCGCGATGCGGACCCATCGCGCATAGGCATATGTTGGACTGAAATGCAAAAATCAGGCTTTCCTCCCACGATGCGGAGGAATTGCCTGGTCAGAAAAAAACGACAGTGCCCAGCGATCCGCGCTTTGGACCCGCGATGCGGACCAATCGCGCGGGTCGACCCGATTTGTGTTTTTTTTTCTACTTGATATAATCCGTGTGCCTCCCCCTATTCCCTCACAAACACTCCCTATTCCTCACACACAATCTCTCTGACACGAAAATCCCCATCCCTATTCCCTCTCTAACAAAAACAAATTCAAGTTATTCAAATATATCCTCTATTAACTTCACAAAGATGAGTGGGTTCATCTTCCATGTTTTTCCCCTTGTTCTTGATGTTTGTAGTTGTAAAGTTGGGATATGGGTATGGGCAAATTTTGGGCGAGGATTGGCATTGCTTGGTTTGTATGATTGTTTATGGATAGAATATGACTCCCATTGCACAAGGGAGGGGTTCCCAAACCCGCCATTGTTGTCAAAAGCTAAGGGACGATTCTATGCCCACAAGGTGTTCGACAAAAGTCCTAAACCAAGTTTTTGTGGAAATTGTGAAGTCTTGAGTAGCAATGGAACATTAAACAAGCATAGGAACCCTTGTGCATCTCCTCTCACTATAAAATTCGAATTGTGATGGAGAACTAGAAAGTTGTGATTTTCCACCCCAAGCCCTATAACATGAAGTTGCTTACTTTGTGTTTTTGTTTGCTTTTTCATGTAGGAGTAGTTAACTTCTTTGATTTTGATTTTTGTAACGTAGTTTGAAGTAAGTGTGGGGTTAGTTACCCAAATTGTGTGCGAAAAAAAAATTACTCAAGGTTGAGGTCCGAGAAAATTGACAGGGGCCACACATTCTAGACTTAAGTACACGTAATATGATTAAGTATGGGGTTGTGCCATGCCTCCCTTTAGTTATTGACCTGTACTTCTCATTTGGTAATGTGTTGTTTTGCAGGCAAGATGGTTCACACCAAGTCCAAGGGCAAATCCGTCACCTCTTCCTTCCAAGGCACAAAAAGAGGAAGAGCACAAAACCTATCCAAATCGACAAAAGGGCAAACATCTGGCATGGGAAAGCATCCAGCGGTTGCCATTCCTCAGGCATCTAAAAAGAATCCCCACCCCCATCTGTCTGGGGACGGGGAGGAGTGGTATGCGGGATTCGACATCTTGAAGGGTTACAATCATGAGCGAGCAATCAGTCTAGTCCCTTTGAAAAGAGAAATTTTCGGGACATACACAACCGCATAGTCGCCATGGGATGGAAGTCTGTGTTTGAACAACCGGGGCCAGTGAATATTGATTTGGCCATGGAATTTTACGCTAGCATTGAAAGCTGCGGGAATCACGATTCTGTGTTCGTTCGGAAAAATTGGGTGCCATTGATGACTTCGACCTTGTGCAGGGCAATTGGAGTCCCGGATGTGCCTAGTGAGCCCTTGCTAGAATTCATTAAAAGGCCCGATTACAGCGCTATCCGGGAAACTCTTTGTGGAGCCAACTCTAAAGCTCAATGAGCACGATACTCAGGGCCTCTTCGGAAGCATCGGAGTATGAGTATGAGTAATTTTTGTAGAGAAACCCGGGTTTGGTTGAGCCTTCTGAATGCTAGAATCATGCCACTTGATCACTTCTCGGAGGTACAAAAGGACAGAGTGTGCATAGTTTATTTCTTGATGACAGGGCAGCCAGTGAACATTGGGTATTGGATGATGAAGGAAATTCGCAGAGTGCGGGCTGGCAAGTCGAAAAGGCTGAGTTATGAAAACACTCTCACTACTTACTTAATGAGGCTCGACGAGGGGTTGGCATACTCTACTGATAGAGTGCTTGAGGCGCCCACTGACTCACTCGACATCTCAAACGTCATGGCCCCAGCGAGTTCATCTAGACATTACTTGACTCTGGCAGAGAAGAGGTCCGCCTAATCCACAGTGCTAGCCCAGCTTTACACGGGAATGATGGCTGCGGGTGAGAATTTCAACATTGATCTTTCGAGGGTCTTTATTCAGACCCCACACACACCACATTCTCGGGCAATTGTGGGTGAGGTGTCTCAGTTACCTGAGGATGAGGATGAAAATTCGACTGATCGAGTAATAATTGCACTAGAAGGGGGGGAAGAGGTAGAGTCGCTAATGCAAGGCGATGACAATGAAGGAGAAGAGGACGCCGAGCCAGATAATAGCGAGGTTGCTGATGAGGATTACATCGAGGACGACGACTAGGCCCTAGTGGGCCCCATGGAGTATTTCTTACCTTGCTTGCGCTTTGTTTTTTTCCACATATATATGCATTGAGGGCATTGCATAATTTTAAGTGTGGGGTGGGAAATACATCCTTGGTGTTGTAATAACATTTTGAGGTTGCGGATGATGATTAGTATGCCTTAGGATTTTTTTTAGTAGTTTTGAGTCTTAGTGTCGAAAAAAAAATAGAAAAAGTTGAAAAAAAATTCAAAAAGATTTTATTTTCCTTATTTTTCTTTGATAACTTCTTAAGTCCCTCATTAGTAGGCATTCATCATCCACCCCCTTTGGTTTTCTTATGGCCTCGGTTTTTTCCCGAGGGGGGGACCTTTGAACCGGGCGTAGGTAAAATTTTCTTTTATAGTCATAGAAAGGGCTTTTCCTGATGACGGGTGGATAACAACCTGCTTGAGGGAAAATTAGTCCTTAGGATAGGCGTATTCAAATGCTAGGTGCACGGGTTAGGTGAAGTATTGGCATATGAGTGATCTTGAAATTTTTTGTGAAAGCATGCCTTGAAATTGTATCACTTTTCTTGAAAGCACTTGCAAATGGTTTGTGTTTGACTCGTTATGATCCAATTGGCATTGTTGATTTTTATTGTCGTTTGATTCGAGGGACAACCAGATCCCTCTTGTGTTGATTGTGTGCCATGAGTGTGTAAGGTTTTGCATTTGTATCCATGTTTGGTATTGACGTCTAGAACTAGCCTTGTGTGTTCGCGAAGCGAAATGAAGTTCGATTAAGCCTAGAAAATGATAGAGGCGTTTCTTTGATTAGTCACTAAAAAGCCTAAAAAATATTATCCTGCCAACTTGTAAATAGCACCCCAGTTAACCCTTTTGAGCCTTTAGCCTCTTCTTTGATAGCAGTTAATTAGCCTTCACCCCTTCGTTCTGTAAAATTCGATTTTTGATCCAAATACTCTATGAGCACTTTAATCATTGACATATATAATAAGAGTTGGGATGTGAATGAAAAAGGGGAAGTTGTTGTTAATTCTAATCTAGGAAGACTATGGGAGCACCGAATGAAAAGAATTAATTCACTTGTTAGTTGGGAAGTGAAAAAAAAATCTGAAAAAGACAGAAAAAATGTAGCGAAAAGTTTCCCGTCTAACTTGTGTGACTTTTAAAAGAGTGGTGCTTAAACAAAGAAAAATGGGTGAATTGGGAAAAATTTAAAGGTTGGTTGGTGTTGAATAAGGGCTAATGAATAAATTGTACAAGAATGATAGAAGTATATGTATTAAAGTGCTTAGGGAGGTTAGTCACTATTATCCAAATAATTCCTACCCGTCCCTTAGCCTACATTACAATCCTCGAAGTCCTACTTGATTCTAGGTTCATCTTACTTGGAGTGGTTACATTACGGGCAAGCCTATGGTACGTCGTATTTTACATGTGTTATTCTTTGTGAGAGTTGGGGTGGTGATATTTGGCACAAATATCTCTGTTTCGTGTCATTTTACATCCTATTCTTATGACTTTTATCACTTAATCTATGATGCAATCATCGTATTTGAACTTATGTCATTGTATTTCATGTGTATAGGTACGATGAAGACAAACGATGGAAAACCAGGCTAAAAGTGATTGATTTTGGAGCATATGATATTACACGAGGTGACGAGTCGAAGACCACAAATGATGAACTAAAAGAAAAAAAATTGAACTGAAGGTCCCGCTTTTCATCCGCATCACGGGAGGAAAGCGGACAGAACAAGCTCCTGACCAAAATTTACCATCAGGCTTTTTATCCGCATAGCGGAAGAAAAGCGGAAGTGCATCAGGCTATCCTTCCGCATCGCGGAAGGAAAGCACAGCGACGGGTAGCTTTCCCGTTTCGATCGGGATTAGGTTTACTTATTTTTTGTTTTAACCCTAGACTATATAGACGTTTTATTAGCTGAAAACGGTGTGCTGGGATATGCTAAGACTTGTAAGCCACCGTTTTACTTTCTCTCTCTAGATTTTATTTTATTTTCATCTTTTTAACCCTAGATTATTCATGAATTCTTGTTGTTCATTGAGAATCATGAGTAGCTAAACTTCTTAATTCTAGGGTTGTGGCGAAAGACATGATAGTTGGTTTGGTGACTATTTCTATCAATTAAATTTCCATATTTTGGGTTGCTTATTTATTCTTGATCTTAATTGTTTGATTATCTGGCTAATAGTTAGACACTATCTGTGATGCGTGAATTGGACTTGAGAAAGGGAGTTCATGTACGTAATAAGAATAAATAGAGTTTGTTCAATTTAATCGTTTCGCTACTAAGGATATAGTTATACCCTTTAGCCCTACTTAGTTGAATACGGAGAATTAAATGCGTGCTTGTTACCTCTGATGACCATAGAGATATAGGCATTACAGTAACATCTACAGGCTTGTGAGTAGTTCGAGAGAATATCATAAAGTTATAATTAACCCGTCAACTAGTAACCCAAGAAATAAAATAGGTGGAATTGTATGAATATCAACTGGATTGTCGAAAGTCATGACCCTAGATCTTTCTCTCATCTGATAAATCTTACAGTCTTTGTCGAAATATTCTCAGTCACAAAAACACCCATCACAAATTATGTACTTTTCAGTTTTAGGTTAGTACAACAAACATCTTGATTTTCGCTTTCTTGAATAGTTTCATTCGAATTTGAATTAGTTTAACAGTAGAATCTAAGTCTCTGTGAGATCGATATCTGGACTTAACAGTCTTTATTGTTACACCCTATTTTGAACGGGTCCAAGATAGTTTGCAACTTTCCGGTTATTCTAACTGGTTTAAAAAGGGGTTAGAATCGCCACCTTATTTTTAAAGGAAAATCAGGAAACCTATATGTATTTGTGTGTCTACTCCATTTTAGTCTACGAAACCTATGAGATTTTAGATAAGGATTTTGTTTACCCCGAGGAGAAGGTATTAAGCATCCCTCAGAGCCTGTCCGAAAACAGTCCTTAAACTTAGTTTAACTGAACACTAGAGGGAGATTATTTATCTGTTTATCATTATTATTACTTATTTTCAAAATGTTGTGATTTCATGAAAAGCTACACTAGGTGATAATATGCTAAGTACATGCAGTGTATAAAAATGTATATATATCAAGTATCAAGTATTCATAAAGAATGTAAATTAAAAAAGAAAATATAAAAGAGTATAAAGAGAATGTACCTCGTAAGAATAAAAGTGTATCTGTTAATATAAAGGGCGTATATATGTTAGTGTAAAAAATGTATAAAAAATTGCAAGAGTATGTAAAATAAATATATCAAGTATATAAAGAATGTATGTCTATGTATATAAAGGAATGTAGGTATGTGAAACATATAAAGAATGTATTTCAGATATAAAAGAGTGTATATCATAAAAAAATGTATAAAAAATTGTATAACTAGATATATCAATGCATAAAGAATGTAAGAAGACTTTAAGAATATTCATTAGTTTAGAGATCTTATATAACAAAAGAATTCAGAAAAAAGTGAAGTCGATTTGACTTGTTTCTACCGTTTCATCAAAAAAATATTTGTTTAATGAATATCCCATCAAAATAATAAAGAAACAAAGTAATTGAAAAAAGCATTGGTAAAAAATAAGTATAAGGGCTCGTGGATAAAGAATGAGTGAAAATGTGTAATGCCTCTAAAGAATAAAAGATTTGTAAATGGACGACTTAATATTTGCCTAGCGTCAAAATGTGGATTTAACTTAATTAAAATATGTATTAGTGCACACGAAACAATATAAAATGTAAGTTGCATTAAGAGTATATAAAGAATATAAAATAAAGGATGAGCTAGTATTTTTGCCTGAACGTCAAAAGTGTGAATTTATTTAACAAAGTATTTATACCAAATCAACTTAATCTGGTTATGAAAGTATTGACGGCCTAAGTCTTGTGTAAAGCGAATGACAATTTTAAGTTTAACAAACAAGGGGACAAGTAAATAAATATATCTACCCGTCATTCCAAAAATAACGTTTCCACTATACTATGAGTTTATGTTTTGTACAGTTATAAGAAAAATGCGAAAAGTAAATACAAACAGTGATTCGATGAAGTCTTCGGGTTCCTTCCGAGTGTCGTCTTAGGATGTATCTCCGGGTACCTGTATAAACACTTAGTAAAAGTGTTAGTAAGAGAATAAATAACTATATAATGAATTAAAGAAATGATAAATAAACTTAAAATAAAAAACCAGTCTTTTGTACATGGGAGACCTTGGAAATCGACGGAAATTTATTCATCGGCCAAAAGTGTAGTATTTCTAATAAATTGCAAGATAAAAAAAAAGTATTAGTTAAAAAAAAAATTGAAAAAGTAAAAAAGTAAGGTATGGGACATAAAGTCTTTAAAAAGTAATTTGATAAAGATTCTTTGAAAAAGTAATGTGATAAAGATTCTTTGAAAAAGTAGTTTGACAAAAAGTTAATGAAAAGATGATTTGACATAATTTTTTTAGAAAAGTGATTTGACAAAAGAATGATGAAACTTTATTTTCCCCTAGGATTAGTGTAGTGTATGTAATGTAACAAATGTATAGGTGAATGATGTATGTAAAAAGAACATAAGAATACAAATGAAAATAGGTAAATATAAATATGATGTATAGCCAATGTAGAGTAAATGTAAATAGCAAAATATATAGAAAAAAAAAAGGCATGTAGTGTGATGGTATTGACAAAAGTATAAAGAGAATACTTGGCAATGTATACATGTATTAAAAATAAATAAAATTGTAGAGACAATATAGCAAAATATAAATATAATGCATAAAAAATGTAGAGTGCATTCCTTTTAATGAAAAGTTTCTCTCTTTTTTTCTTAGTAGTTAAGTAATGTAAATATGTACATGTATATGTATATAACGTATTTGTATAAAAAATATATAAAAGAATAGAGAGATGTAAGATAATATAAAGGAAAAGTGTGGAGAGTGTAAGGAAAATGTATGTAAAATGTAAAGAAAAATGTATAAAGAATACAAAAATATAGAAACAATATATGAAGAAATTTAAAGACACAATGTATATAAATAAATGTAAAAATAATATAGATAAACAAATATAAAGGCAATGTATATAAAAAAAAATGTATAAAGACAATGCAAGTAAATAAATGTAAAGACAATATATACGAATAAGTAAAGAAGCAATGTATATATGAAATATAAAGGCAATTTAAAAAAATATATAAAAAAAAAGGAAGAAAGTGCTAGCCTTGCTAGTCTTTCTATAGAAAGAAAATCTAGAGAATGTAGAGAGAAGAAAAATGTGTGTGAGGTAGTGTGCAAGTGATGAGAAAAATGAGAGAGGAAGGCCTCCTTTATATTGGCAAAGGTAAACCACTTTTTATCCAAACTCATATGACAAAACCATGGGTTTCACAAAACCATGGGCTTCACAAAACCATGACTTCTTTACTTATGTGTGTTTAAAATTAGTTCCTCCGACTTCCATGCAATAATAGACTGTAACTAAAAATAATAAAGTATAAAAATATATTTAAGGTAATTTCGTGAATAAAGTAAAAAATGTGATTTGAATTAAGGAGACTTGCTAATTAATTGAAGTAAAACTATATTAGCATGTTGTTTATATACAAACGATTGTAACAAAATAATTATTTAACATGAAAATAAATTGATAAAAAATCTTATTATTTAAAAATAAGGACAATCATCAAGAAATTATGTTAAAGTTAAAAATTGTATAAAAATAGTATATTGTGCTATTTAATGACTAGGAAGCCTAAAGAAGCTAATTTTTAAATACAGAGGGCCAAAATTGGGTGTCAACAGTTTGTCCCTCTTCGACCGGGGATGGTGAAAGAGTTTTCGAACGAAGACGTTGACGTGTAGCCAATTTTGGCTCGGCAAGGGATTGTTAAAATGATATGTACAAAGAAAGTAGCCAGACGTTAGCAGAGCTATGACAATACTCTCCTTTTGTCAGCGGGGTTGTGATAAAAAGAAAAATGATAAAAAGGGAAGGATTGTTCTGGGCCGAAAAACATTCACGTACCCATGTCATCTCTTCTAAAATTGCCCCAGTGTCGAGCTACGAGACTCTAGGAGGGTGCAAGATTGTATACTTGCTGGGGTAAGAATGATTCTCGCCTCGAAGTGATTGAACTCTGCATAGAATTTCCTACATATGTCGTCCATCACGAGAATCAGGTCAATGTAGTTCGAAAAATGATAACTAATGGATGTTATGGCAAATTTTGATCGCCATCAAAATTTTGCCCCAGTGTTGTTGGAGTGGTCCTAGCAAGTGTAGGACGAAGAACGATCGTGCTCGAATTCGAGCTACCTACATATCCCTGAGATGGGAGTCAGACCGATTGTAGTTCGGGAAAACTTGTTAGGGAGGAAAATGATTCATTACTAGAGGGGCGACCGAACTCAGAGCCATGGATTGAAATGGACTACAAAGTTGTATGTCGGGACCCTGATGAAAACATCGGGTTGTGTGCCGAAGCTTTGAATGGGGAGGAGTCCTGGATTGTGTATGAGGACCTTGATGCATACTCCAGTTTGTGTGCCGGAGTCTTGAAATGAAATGAAATCTCGTGTTGTGTGTCGAGATCCTGATCCATACTCTGCTTTGTGTGTCAGAGCTTTGAAATGAAATACCCGTATTAGAAGATGGGCGTCTGACTGAAATTAAAATGCCTCCATTAGAAGGTGGCCGCCTGAACTAAAATTTAAAATACCAGTATTAGAAGGTGGGCGCCCGACTGAAAATTAAAATACCCGCATTAGAAGGTGGGTGCCTGAACTGAAATTAAAATACCCGCATTATGAGGTGGGTGCCTGAACTGAAATTTAAAATACCCGCATTAGAAGGTGGGCACCTAAACTGAAATTAAAATACCCGCATTGGAAGGTGGGCGCCTGACTGGAATTAAAATACCCGCATTAGGAGGTGGGCGCCTGACAGAAAAATTAAATACCCGTATTAGAAGGTGGGCGCCTGACTGAAATTAAAATACCCGCATTAGAAGGTGGCGCCTGAACTGAAATTAAAATACCCGCATTAGAAGGTGGGCGCCTGAACTGAAATTAAAATACCCGCATTGGAAGGTGGGCGCCTTGACTGAAATTAAAATACCCGCATTAGAATGTGGGTGCCTAAACTGGAATTAAAATACCCGCATTAGGAGGTGGGCACCTGACTGAAAAATTAAATACCGACATTAGAAGGTGGGTGCCTGGACTGAAATTAAAATACCCGCATTAGAAGTTGGGCGCCTAACTGAAATTAAAATGCCTGCATTAGAAGGTGGGCGCATGAACTGAAATTTAAAATATCCGCATTAGATGGTGGGTGCTTGACTGAAATTAAAATACCCGCATTAGAAGGTGGGCGCCTGACTGAAATTAAAATACCCGCATTATGAGGTGGGCGCCTAACTGAAAATAAAAAAACCCGCATTAGAAGGTGGGCGCCTATAATTTTTTTTTTGATGCATTTTTTGTTGTTTTTGTTGTAAAGAATATTGAAAAATGAAGAAGTGAAAAGAATCATGTCTTGACTTCAGTTGGTACCAACAATTAGTTTTGTGCATAAGAATTCCATCAATTCCTTCCCAGCTAACCGAGATTGACTTCGGGATAATTCCTACAGCTTCAAGTGGTACCTTAGACATACCTAAGTATCGACAAGATTTGTTCGTCTTGTTTCAAGTAAAGGTTTTAAACTATACCTATCCTCATGTTTCAAGTGCCCTCACTAAAAAGAAAGTCCCTTTATCACCCATATTTCAGTATTTTTTGAACTTTGGGACATCTAGAGAAGTGCACTCACACTCATAAAGATGTTCAATGCATGCAATTGTGATACCATAGGCTTGGTCGTCATGAAAGTATCCACTAATGTGAGAACCCTTGGTATAAGATCACGTAGGGCTTGTTATGGGTTTGTAATGTAGGCTTGGGAAAAGAGTAAGATATCATTTGGGTAAGGAGTGATTAATCCTTCCCTAAGTGTTGCACTATGGTTGTGCTTTGTGTTTGTGTGCTCTGATGCTGATCTGCTTCGTTTTGTTGTCCCTTTATTTTGTACTTGTGCGACTTCTTTTGCAAGTTGGAGCTCTTTTTTTTTTTGGAGTTCGGTTTGTATGCCGAGACTCTTTGGGGATTAAGAGAATGAACCTGAGTTGTATGCCCAAAGTCCTGATGTTAATTCCGGGTTGTATGTCGGAGTGTGAAAAATAAAGAGGAATAACAAGTTGTATACCCGAGATCCTGAATGATGACTGATGATTTTTTTTGGCTCCTTCTTGCTTTGGAGGTCGTTGTTCGTCTTTGTTTTTATAGGACTTTTGTATCTTTTTGTCATTGGAAACTTCAGCTTGGATCTTTATCCGCGATTGCACATTTCTAGTAAGCTAGCTCAGGGAGGTTGGGCCAAGAGAGGGATAGGGCATGTAAGCACTCAAAAATGGTATAGGCTTATGATGTGGTTGTCAAAGAAAAGGCTTTAGGCTCAAAGGGGGAATGCTAGGGATAATGTCATTTGGTAGGCTAGAAAGACTCAAACGGGTCAAAGAAGGCCTACGATCCTTTCCTATACCGAGTGTTACTCATAATTTCGCCTTAACAGACATTCAGGCAAAGTTCTAGATCACAATGCAATGCAATTGAATGCTATCTAAAGCTCACCACACAATGCACATGAAACAATGAGGTTGGTTTTGTTCTTGTCTTACAAGCATGCAAGTAAATTTTTCAAGTGTCACTTAAAGTGTGAATGAGAGGTACCAAAAGAATCTATGGTTTACCACGAAGTCAGTCCTCTCCATCATATTGATTGTTACTTGTTTCTTTCCTATGCACATTCCTAACTGTGTTGGTACCAACCAAGTCAAAGATATGAATCTAAAAAATATTTTTTTTTTTTAATAAAGGGGTATCGAACCCAAGAAGGGTTGCCTACGTATCTCATCTTTGATGAGAATCAGGTGCGCGTAGTTCGTTCAGATAGGATAGAAAGAAATAAAATATTTTTGTGATTTTTCAAAATAAAGGATTTATTTTTTATTTTTTGAATAATGAATACCGAACCCAAAAGGGCTGCCTACGTATCTCATCAAAGAAGAGAATCAGGTTCGCGTAATTCATTTAGAGAGATAAGAACAAAGTTTTTTTTTTTTTTGTTGTGATTTTCAAATAATTTTCAGACTTTTTTTTTTGATTTTTTTTTAATAATGAATACCGAACCCAAAAGGGTTGCCTACTTATCTCATCAAAGAAGAGAATCAGGTGTGCGTAGTTCTTGCAGAGAGATAAAAACAAAGATTTTTTTTTGTTGTGATTTTCAAATAATTTTCGGACTTTTTTTTTTTTTTTTGAATAATGAATACCAAACCCAAAAGGGCTGCCTACGTATCTCATCAAAGAAGAGAACCAGGTGTGCGTAGTTCTTGCAGATAAGATATAAGAAGAGGTGTCGATTAAAGGCGGAGTTTTGCAAGTATTCTGACAGACGGCAGAAAGGTGTGTCCATCGTAGGCACGGGCCTTTGAAAATTATCCAGGAAGGGACTAATCATAGGCTCAGAGCTTGGACAGTACTATGGTAGGCGGTCAGAAAAATGAGCTGATCATAGCCAGAGCATTGAAAATACTCTAACAGGCAGCCAAGAAGAAGGAGGTCAACTGTAGATGGAGCCTTGACATTACTCCAGTACGTTGACAAGATTGTGATGGAGGAAAAGGTTGTACGTTGGCAGAGATTTTGATACTACTCTGCATTTATTGGCATGGTTGGTTATGAGGGAATGTCAACGTCAGCGGAGCTTTAAAAACAATCCGAGTATGCTAGCAAGGTGGTAAGAGGGGATTCTGACCTTTACAGAGTTTCTAAAAATACTCTGCGCTCATCGGTAAGATTGCAACGATTGGGTACCAAACTGTTTGCAGAGCTTTAACATTACTCATTGTCAGTCGGCACGATTATTGTATAATTGAGGGAGAAAGGATTTACATATGTTGAACCCTTGGGGTTGAAAAATAAAGGTCGACACGCCAAAGTTCCATCGCCTGCGATGCTTGGGAGAAGAAGAAAAGCTTATATCCCAGATTTTGGGACCAAAGCTAGGTGATAGTAGGGGTAAGGATGATATTAACATTGTTGGGTTTTGGATTTCAAGGGATTGATTGATGCTCTTAGAAGCCTTTTTGGAGAGCGTCTTTGAACTGCTCCAAAATAATTGTCCCAGTTTTTTATTCCGGTGAATTATTCTGAAACAGTGGGGAGACCGAACCCTTTATGTAGGGTTGCCTATGTATCTTGCCAGGACAAGAATCAGGTCAGACGTAGTTCAGGCAAATACTGTGTTGTATGTGATTTGTATGATTTCTATGAATTGGTGATTATATTGAACAGAAGTGAGGCTATGAACAAGAGTTTGAATCTGAAAAAAGTGTGCTCCAGGGATGGGAAGAATGTACAAGATTGTATTGTATTGAAAACGATTGGTAGAATCAAAATGATGGTTGCAAAGATTGGAAATGGGTATGAAAAATAATGTGGATGTGAGGGTGGTCGTAAAGACCAAAAAATGGGTGTGAAGGTTTGGAAAGGTTCCAAGCTCAACACAAGTCAACCAACATTGTCCAATAAAGCAGACGAGGCGGAAGAAGATATGTCTAGTATATATGTACAACTAAAGAATGTCTAATATATATGTACAACTAAAGAATGTTTAATAAATACAGTATGTGAAACAAATAAAGAATATGCAAGATGCAAAAAGCATGTAGCAAATAAAGAATGAAATTAATCCGGCTAGAGCAGTGATCAAAATTATACATACAACGGCCTAAGAATTCTAAGAGTAGATTCACCTAAGCTGATAAAGAATATTCGAAAAACTGCGAAATGGCAAGTAGTAAGACAAGCCCACCAATCTCTCAAACTAAGGAGTTTGAAGAAGGTTCGGAGGAGCGCAAAAGCACAACTCGCGTGCACAATGTGTGTATGTGTACGGCCAAAGACTCAATTGAAAGTGCGATGACAGTATAAAGGAAACAGTAAACATATAGTGTCTTTAATCAAATAAGGAACACAAGTTTGGCTTTGGCTCGTGTCCTTTTAAATATAATATTGTACATAACAAGTAATAATAATAAAAACAAATAAATAAACACATATCCCTCAAGTGCTCACTTAAACTAAGTCTGTTAAGGTCAAAACCTAGGTAATCCCTAGCAGAGTCGTCATTCTGTTACGCCCTATTTTGAACGGGTCCAAGATAGTTTGCAACTTTACGGTTATTCTAACTGGTTTAAAAAGGGGTTAGAGTCGCCACCTAATTTTTAAAGGAAAATAAGGAAACCTATATGTATTTGTGTGTCTACTCCATTTTAGTCTACGAAACCTATGAGATTCTAGATAAGGGTTTTATTTACCCCAAGGGGAAGGTATTAAGCATCCCTCAGAGCCTGTCCGAAGACAGTCCTTAAACTTAGTTTAACTGAACACTAGAGGGAGATTATTTATATGTTTATCATTATTATTACTTGTTTTCAAAATGTTGTGATTTCATGAAAATCTACACTAGGTGATAATATGCTAAGTATATACAGTGTATAAAAATGTATGTATATCAAGTATCAAGTATTCATAAAGAATGTATATTAAAAAAGAAAATATAAAAGAGTATAAAGAGAATGTACCTCGTAAGAATAAAAGTGTATCTGTTAATATAAAGGGCGTATATATGTTAGTGTAAAAAATGTATAAAAAATTGCAAGAGTATGTAAAATAAATATATCAAGTATATAAAGAATGTATGTCTATGTATATAAAGGAATGTAGGTATGTGAAACATATAAAGAATGTATTTCAGATATAAAAGAGTGTATATCATAAAAAAATGTATAAAAAATTATATAACTAGATATATCAATGCATAAAGAATGTAAGAAGACTTTAAGAATATTCATTAGTTTAGAGATCTTATATAACAAAAGAATTCAGAAAAAAGTGAAGTCGATTTGACTTGTTTCTACCGTTTCATCAAAAAAGTGTTTGTTTAATGAATATCCTACCAAAATAATAAAGAAACAAAATAATTGAAAAAAGCATTGGTAAAAATAAGTATAAGGGATCGTGGATAAAGAATGAGTGAAAATGTGTAATGCCTCTAAAGAATAAAAGATTTGTAAATGGACGACTTAATATTTGCCTAGCGTCAAAATGTTGATTTAACTTAATTAAAATATGTATTAGTGTACACGAAACAATATAAAATGTAAGTTGCATTAAGAGTATATAAAGAATATAAAATAAAGGATGGGCTAGTATTTTTGCCTAAACGTCAAAAGTGTGAATTTATTTAACAAAGTATTTATACCAAATCAACTTAATCTGGTTATGAAAGTATTGACGACCTAAGTCTTGTGTAAAGCGAATGACAATTTTAAGTTTAACAAACAAGGGGACAAGTAAATAAATATATCGACCCGTCATTCCAAAAATAAAGTTTCCACTATACTATGAGTTTATGTTTTTTACAGTTATAAAAAAAATGCGGAAAGTAAATACAAACAGTGATTCGATGAAGTCTTCGGGTTCCTTCCGAGTGTTGTCTTCGGATGTATCTCCGGGTACCTGTATAAACACTTAGTAAAAGTATTAGTAAGAGAATAAATAACTATTTAATGAATTAAAGAAATGATAAATAAACTTAAAATAAAAAACCCGTCTTTTGTACATGGGAGGCCTTGAAAATCGACGGAAATTTTTTCATCGGCCAAAAGTGTAGTATTTGTAATAAATTGCAAGATGAAAGAAAAAATATTAGTTAAAAAAAAATTGAAAAAGTCAAAAAGTAAGGTATGTGACATAAAGTCTTTAAAAAGTGATTTGATAAAGATTCTTTAAAAAAGTAATGTGATCAAAGTCCTTGAAAAAGTAGTTTGACAAAAAGTTATTAAAAAGATGATTTGACATAAAGTTTTTGAAAAAGTGATTTGACAAAAGAATGATGAAACTTGATTTGTCCCTAGGATTAGTGTAGTGTATGTAATGTAACAAATGTATAGGTGAATGATGTATGTAAGAAGAACATAAGAATACAAATGAAAATAGGTAAATATAAATATAATGTATAGCCAATGTAGAGTAAATGTAAATAGCAAAATATATTAAAAAAAAAAAAGGCATGTAGTGTGATGGTATTGACAAAAGTGTAAAGATAATACTTGACAATGTATACATGTATTGAAAATAAATAAAATTGTAGAGACAATATAGCAAAATATAAAGATAATGCATAAAAAATGTAGAGTGCATTCCTTTTAATGAAAAGTTTCTCTCTTCTTTTCTTAGTAGTTAAGTAATGTAAATATGTACATGTATATGTATATAACGTATTTGTATAAAAAATATATAAAAGAATAGAGAGATGTAAGATAATATAAAGGAAAAGTGTGGAGAGTGTAAGGAAAATGTATGTAAAATGTAAAAAAAAATGTATAAAGAATACAAAAATATAGAAACAATATATGAAGAAATTTAAAGACACAATGTATATAAATAAATGTAAAAATAATATAGATAAACAAATATAAAAGCAATTTATATAAAAAAAATATAAAGACAATGCAAGTAAATAAATGTAAAGACAATATATATAAATAAGTAAAGAAGCAATGTATAAATGAAATATAAAGACAATTTAAAAAAATATATAAAAAAGAGGAAGAAAGTGCTAGTCTTGCTAGTTTTTCTATAGAAAGAAAATCTAGAGAGTGTAGAGAGAAGAAAAATTTGTGTGAGGTAGTGTGCAAGTGATGAGAAAAATGAGAGGGGAAGGCCTCCTTTATATAGGCAAAGGTAAACCACTTTTTATCCAAACTCATGTGCCAAAACCATGGGCTTCACAAAATCATGGCTTCTCAAAACCATGTGCTAAATCTTATCTATGTTTAAAATTAGTTCCTCCGACTTCCATGTAATAATAGACTGTAACTAAAAATAATAAAGTATAAACATATATTTAAGGTAATTTCGTGAATAAAGTAAAAAATGTGATTTGAATTAAGGAGACTTGTTAATTAATTGAAGTAAAACTGTATTAGCATGTTGTTTATATACAAACGACTGTAACAAAATAATTATTTAAAATGAAAATAAATTGATAAAAATTTCTATTATTTAAAAATAAGGACAATCATCAATAAATTATATTAAAGTTAAAAATTGTATAAAAACAGAATATTGTGCTATTTAATGACTAGGAAGCCTAAAGAAGTTAATTTTTAAATACAGAGGGCCAAAATTGGGTGTCAACATATATTACTTGTATGACCACGTATATTTGCGTGTGCGTTTGGGAGCAACAAAGACTAATATGGATGTTGTTGCTCTCCTTTACCTCTAGTCAATATGTTATGCAACTTTCAAGATATCTTCAAAAGGATATGTGACCCTTTTATATATGTATGAGCTAGAGCTTGGAGCTATTTTTGTCCCAAAGTAATTCCAGTCGGACCTTGGGCTAGAAAGACGTGGGTTGGGATCGTCTTGTGGAGACCCAATTTAATGGACTAACCTAAATGTAATTTGAATTTCATTCAGGTCATGTAATTTTGACTTAAACAATTAATCCGACTTTATTAACCAAAATATGACTCGATCAACATGTCAATAACTTAGAATTTAATCCAACTTTTTTATGGATTAATTCAATTAGAATTTCGATGTCTACAATACTTTATTCATAATTCAATAACACTGTTTATATACTTTTCAATTTGAAGATCTTTTATTTTTTTTAAAATGAAGAGATTCAGGCTCAAACTTTCACAAAAAAATAAAAATAAATGTGTCCATCGTTTACTCGACCAATATTCTTTGCATCAGAAAGTATAATTTTTTTTCTTTTGTAACAAAATGGTGAAAGATTAGGTTAGCTATAAAAGTTTGATGCTTTTATTTGGATTTGTTTTTCTGTTTTATTGTTTTCATTGCATTTTTCCGTATACACTTTTCTTTAACTTTTTCCGTATTTATGTCAGGACAATATAGATTTTTTTTTATTTTTTATTATGAAAATGGTATCTTTTCCATCTCAACTAGGTTTACAATTCGTGTCGTCATGAGTTAACTGATTATGTTAAATTAATTAGTAACATAGAATTATGACAGTTCTTAATGCATTTTTCTAACGCTCCTCTTTGCTTTAAGAGTTGTAAACTCCAATTGCCTGACAACATCAAGCTACTTGGTAACTTTAATTTGGTGAAGATATTAGCTAGTTGCTCCTCAGTTTTGCAACTGAGTAGAATTACATCACCATTCTTTTACACTTTCTTTAAGAAGAAAAGCTTGATGTTGAAGTGTTTGATCTTCCCATAAATTACAGGATTGCAAGAAATATTGTCCACAAATACCTTAGTGCCTTCAGTTTGTTTTAGGGGAAGTTACATAAATATAAGTAAATAAGTAAAATATTTCGTAATCTACAACTATTAACTAAATTACATAATCTACAATATATACTCTATATTTAGGATATATGTATGATTTTATACAATAAATTAAAAAATGTTGCTATGAATAAAAGACTAATAATAAGAAGTTTCCTATATTAGTGATAACTAAATTAAATACATATCAGAACACATTAATTACTTTTCTAAACATCCCAATATACTCAGCTAGCCTTTTAATCCGTAAAATAGTATATTACTGTTTATATGATATATGTTATACAATTCCTTGAACAAGTATATATATTCTTGTACTTATATATTACGTATATTTCACTATTATATACTATATGTAATATTATTTTTTATGTATATTAACTAGTATATACTATATACTCCCTCCGTTTCAATTTATGTGAACCCATCTGACTGGACAAGACATTTAAGAAAGAGTGAACACTTTTGAAACTTGTGGTTCAAAATAAGTCTTGAATATTTGTGTGGCTATAAATCATTTCATAAAGTGAATTTGTTTCAAATTAGGAAAGAGGTCATTCATTTTGGCACGGACTAAAAAAGAAATAGGTTCACTTAAATTGAAACAGAGGGAGTATAAAATAATTTCTTATGTATAGTAAACAAAAAGTATTATATATATATATATATATATATATATATATATATATTTGACCACATAAATTATTGTATATATGAGGCATATATTGTTTATTATATTAAATATATACAAATATAAATTTAATTGAGTTAATTTTCCTATTTCATGGAAGAGAGAGAGAGAAAAAAAATGAATAATTAATATGTGATGGCAGAAAGGAAGCCAAGTTTTATGGGATGGGGTGTCAATTATTAATTAAGATCCTATTTTAGAGGTAATCCATAAGTAATTATATTATTCTTTCTATATATTGTATATTGTATATTTTATATGTTATTGTAGAGTACAATTGGTTGGCACATAGAGTAATATATTCTTATATTAGGAATATCGTAATATTATATACTATATATAATATACAAATTTAAATATACTAATTTCTATTATTATATTCACAAATATTTTGTTATCATTTTTTCAGTTAAATATACCAATTTGAATATACCATATACTTTTTAAGGTATATTTTCATGTAATGATGGTGGAGGGATTCTTGGGAAAATTAAGATCGTAAAGGAAAGAATTTTGGGGATTCTTGGGAGAATTAAGATTGAAAAGTCAAGACTTTTAGGGATTCTTGGATCTTGCGAAGGGCTCATACGGAAGAGGCACAAATTTGTCATGGTGAACGCATTAATATCAAGGAAAAGAAGAAACTCATTCTTGGGATTTTGTATGGAGAAATACCCAGCAACAAGGGAAAAGCAGAGATTTATTTTGGAATTTTTTGGAATTTGAGGATTTTGTACATACTAGTAATATAATATAATAAATATAATATTTTCTCTGTATTGATATTTTAGGAAGGTAAAAAGTTGTATTTGTGTAACTAAAAAGTTAAAATTTTAAAAAAACTATATTTGTGTAATTTTTTAGAAGTAATTTTAATATTTTTAATTACCATTTTAAAAAGTTGTATTAGTGTGAATTTTCCTTTGTTTTATATGCAAATTAATTATTAATATTTTCCTCAACCACAACGCCTGATTCACTGTTGTTGTTGGGGACCCTAAACATTAAGCTTTTGTATTTGGGTCATAGAACCCCCTTTTCAGGGCCAATTCACAGTAATGCCCTTATTTTGCGGCGATCTTTAATTTTTGCTCATCAAAATGAAAGTATTTAACTTTTGCTCTTCACCTAGAACCTTAGGGTTTTGGGTTCGAATCCCTACTCAGGCGAAAATTAAAAAAAAAATCGCTAGGTACAGGTTGCCCACAAACTCTGTCCCATCGGGCATAGTTTGCCCGTAAAACAATACCTTAAGACAGAGTTTGCAAGCAAATTATGCTTGATGGGGTAGAGTTTGTCTGCAAACTATGCCTTAAGGTAGAGTTTTGTAGGCAAACTATGCCTTAAGGCAGAGGCAAAATTCTGCCTTAACCTTAAAGCAGAGTTTTGAAGGCAAAATTCTGCCTTGCGAATCTAAATTCCCTCCTTGCAAAATTCCTTCTACTGAGCTCGGGTTCGAACCTAGAACCTCGGGATATTAGGCGAAGAACAAAAATTAAAGACAATCAATTTGAGGGCCAAAATAAAGACCACCCCAAAAGAAGGACAATCCGCGCAAAAAAGTGCTTTTTCATTCGTAAGTTATAACACAAGCCTTTTTATGGGAGTATATCATGCAAAAAATATGAAAATCACAATTTTCAAAAGCCAATAATCATGTCAAACAACTGTATTTTGAAACCTACATCATACGATAAATTTCAATCTATTTGAAACATATTCCATTTTAATTACCTAAGTTAAAAAAAGCATAAAATTGTCAATACAGGGCGTGCTTGGTACAAAGGAAAACGTTTTTCATGGAAAATATTTTTTTTTGGAAAATAAGTGGGTTTCTTACTTATTTTCTTGTAGTCGATCGATACGTAAACAAGAAATATTATCCTAAAAGTATTTATATATAATCTAAACAAATACTACAAGTCCGGAGCCTAAAGGGCACTAAAATGCACAAAATAAATCAAAAGGGGTGCTCACAATATACCAAAAGGGGTATAACGTGGAGGGGCCAACGTTATACCCCAAAATTTTGTTCACCCTGTCAGATAAAAAAAATAATAATTTAAAAGTATAACGTGGATCAGTCCACGTTTTACAATATATATATATATATACATTTTACCTGACCCAACGTTTTACAAAAATAGTTTTTAAGATGTTGGCCAGATTTAAATCATATCTGGCTGTTTTTTTAATAAAACAAATTTAAGTGATTTTTTAATTTTTAACTCAAACATACGCCAAAAGTCATATAATAATTAACTCAAACAAATATTTTAACTCATACAATAATTAAATATGTGTTACATATACGAACATAAAAAAATACTAAAATATAAGTTAAATAAACGTCACACATTAACTGAGTAGTGAATGTTAAATTACATACGTTATTAAACGGCACAAGACATATTTATATATTCTTGAAAGATTACATAAGGAAACAACGATCGTACAACTTAGGAAAAACCATAAGAACCAACAAGCAACAACAACTACTGATTTCTGTCGGGGCAGCGATTCTTGTTATGACCTGTTTGCTTGCACGTACTACACTTCCTAGCCATGCGAGCAGGAGCTATATCCATTTCATTCCTCCTTGTAGTTGTACTCCACGCTCCTGAATTTCGCTCGTATTCAGTGTTTACAATTAAACTGAAGGGAGAAGGTGGCCAATATGCCTCATCACCCAACGGTGCAAAATTTCTACTGTACGTTTGCTTGTAATACCTGCAACTGTAGTACTTGCTAACATAGGTATTTGGTTGAATTCCGTGGATATCACAAAATTTAATGGCATGTGAACATGGCATATGGTAGTTTCTCCACTTCCCACACGAACACTTTTTCCCTTCGGCAGAGACTTTATGGATATTTCCGCCCTTACCTTCGTGTGCAAATGTCAGAATCTCAAAGACCCCTTCAGCTATATTGTATTGCTTCATGTCAATGTGCTTTAGGGACCTCTCCCAGTATTCATCAAACTTCTTTTCAATAGCGAGCGGCCAAAACTTTTTATCCGCAATCAACAAATCAGTAAGGGTGCTTCTCTCAACAAACCAATCAACAAGATTTTTAAATGTATAACAGACCATGGTAGTAACGGGCATTCCACGAGCTTTATTCAATAAACCGCTGTAAGACTCGGAGACAATCGTTGTCATAGCCCCCCACCTATGACCGTTGTACTTATTCAATGTCCATTTCTCCTCCAGAAGATATTTTAACCACAGATGCGCTGGAGGTGACAATCTTTTGATTTGTTGCATCCTCATTTTATACTTCTTCTTCTGGTGCTCTGTAGCCGCCAACTACATTAGCTTCTCAAGGTCACTGTTGAGGAACTTTTTATTAAAGTTGCTTTTCAAATGCCAAACACAAAACCTATAGTGTGTGGATGGTGGTTGTAACCAATCATGTGTTTGGACACATTGCAAGATGCCCTGATGACGGTAAAAAATAAGTCCAATTCTTGTCTCCCACAAACAATATGTCTCCACAACAACACAAGGAACCACGTCCAAGACCCAAAGCTCTCACGTGCAACAATAGCATATGCAAGTGGAAAAATGTTATTGTCCGCATCAATTCCAACAGCAATTAACAGTTTCATCTCATACTTACCGTACAAATGAGTGCCGTCTATTGAGATGACCGGCCTGTAATTTTTGAATCCATCGATGCTTAGTTTATAACCCAGAAAAGAAACTTGAAGATGTGTTCGCCTTGCATTGTAGTTGACTGGCGCTCCCACTCAACTACGGTCCCCGAATTGAATTATCGTAAGGCAGCCATGTATCGGGGCAATGTCTTGAAAGAGGTTTCAAAATCTCCAAATACCATTTCAATAGCTTTCTTACGCCCCTTTTGTGCTTTTCTATAACTAGGAGTAAACATATGCAACCCTTTTATTTTTTTCCTGAACTGACTTAATACTGATGTATGGATCGACCGCAATATATGGTATCAACGTAATAGCAATTAGGTGACTGTTCAAATTGGAATGATCCTTCCTGTAATTATCTGTGAGACAACTATGTTGGAGAACCGTTTTGCCTGCCTTCCACATACCGCTTGAAACTTCTCTAAAACGGATCATCCACTCACATCCCAACATATCACGCTTGCAAATAACCCTCCAAAAATTACCTTTGGACTGATCACAAATGAACTCTTTCTTTTCTTCGAGACAGTATAGTCTCACTGCGCCTTTCATTTCCTGCTTGTTCTGTAAAACATACCTAATTGCATAATACAAGGAAAATTATCAACCCCCTAAAAATGGGCCAACAAACAAAAAGAATATTCATTGCGACCTTTCAGGTTTTTTACGATCCCAAAGTGCAGGTCGAACTGGACCATCATCTCTCATGAAGGCAAAATCATCCGGGCCTTCTTCTGTGTTATCCAAATATGGAGTCTCATTAGAATGATAGGTAACGTTACCATCACCTCGGGCAGTAACGTCTTCATAAAAATGACCATCATCATCAGATGAGTGATCATCATCTGTTTCTGCGTGATCTAATGGGATATCACTATCTGGCTTATCTGAGTGATCATTAGCTACATCGTTATTGCTCACAATTTGTGTGAGCTTAGTCAATATAGGATTTTCTTCAAAATCATTACACCTACAAACATAGCAAAATTTAAGGCGTTCAAATCTCAAAAACAATTAGTTAGAAGTCTCCTAGTTTAAGTGAACAAAACATCGTTGTATTTACCTTTGCATAGTCTCCACTTGAGTAGGGAGATATCGAACTATACTCCCACTACCTAATTCACTTGTATCTGGAGCACTACTCGGTCCAGGAATATCACAGCTGTGCATAGTCCAAGCAAAGTTATGTGACTGGCTACCAACACCTACCATTGTTTCTTGTTGAGGTGTACCTCTTTCAAGCCCAATATTCATAGCGGGAAGATACGTAGTACCTCGAATATCAAACTCATCGTGAGTGGGTACTTCAACATTGGTAGAGCGTTCAACAGTTGCATACATGTCAAGTGTCTCTATGCTGATATGATTTCTAAATATATCAAGAATTCGAAGAAATAACGATAAGGAATCATCGTCCGAAATAAGAGTTTCTTCGTAAAGGGGAAATCCCCTAGCCGTAATTGATGTTGGATATCGCCCAGTGATAACCGCTGAAAGGTTAGGACCAGTTATGGCCATTTTGCTTATGAAAACACGTTCTAGACGATCGTATTTGAGGGAGATTGGAAACCTTTGTACCGCTCCCGGATGACGGTTATATCTCACTGAATCTTCTTCGTACACAACTTCACCACCCCAATATAAATTAACTCTTACATAATTTTCCTCGATATTATTTTCAAGGGAATACAAATGTTAAAATGAATGGAGAACGCTAGAGAGAAGTGGAGAATTCTTGAAAAAATGGAGTCTACAAGAGATATGCAGAATACAAGAGAGAATTGGGGAATTCTTAAAAAAATCTCAATTGATATATAAAAAAAATGAATCACGGACCTCTGAATGTAATAATGCAGATGTTGAAATTTTTTATTTACTGTTTGATTTTACGATTGCATGCTTGATTTGACGATTGCATGGTAGATTTGATGACTGCATGTATTCTCAGCTTTAACAAAAAAAAATTACAAATTAATTTACTGTTTTGCTTTTACGACTGCATGCTTGATTTGACGATTGCATGGCAGATTTGACGACTACATGCATTCTCAACTTTAACAAAAACAAATGTACAAACTAATTTACTGTTTTGCTTTTACGACTGCATGCTTGATTTGACGACTGCATGGCAGATTTGACGACTGCATGGATTATCAGCTTTAACAAAAAAAAAATTACAAATTAATTTACTGTTTTGCTTTTACGACTGCATGACAGATTTGACGACTGCACGGATTCTCAGCTATAACATGCATAAAAAAAAAAATCAAGAATCAATTATTGCAAAACGTTGGCCGGCCAACGTTTTACAAGAAAATCAATTATTGCGTACCGCTCCCGGCAAACGTTTTACAACAAAATCAAATGTTGCAAAACATTGGCATGCCAACGTTTTGCAAAAATTGATTTTGTTGTAAATTTTTGGCTGGAACCGTTTTGTTCTTTCTTGTTTTTTTTTTTAAAATTTGCGTAACTTCCTTTTGAAGTAAATTGAACCTGCCTATATTTCTATTTTCAATGAATACCTATGACCTTTATTTTCAGAGGTTGAGGCATCTTATAATGTAGTTTTTACTTTTCACACAAGTCATATAATAATTAACTAAAAAAGCACAAGACATATTATGTATTCTTGAAAGATTACATAAGAATTGAGATTTGAGATAAATTCAATAACTAATAAAATTCAAATTTTACATTGTCCCTTTTTCCCCCTCGTGCCACACGTAGTTTGCCGGCGCTCTCGTTTTGATATGCGTTGGTGAACCTTCTCTTATATCACTACCTCATCCTGTAAATGCCATAAAAATAGAAGTTATTTTTGTACAATTAGATTCCTTAGATAAATAAAGTAAAAGGGAATTTTTCTTAGCAATTGTTTTAATTGTCTACGTAAAATCGGATAGCATCTCCCCTGTAACAAGGACTTCCTCCAATACCATATACCAACAAAAACAACCAAAGCAATCCAACAACAATGAACATCACTAACAAGACACCACATAACAACCACGAGTCACCATATCACTCCTTAAAAGACTTCTTAATCTAATTTAATAGATAAATACTTTGAATAAAAAGCGAACCTGTGGCTCTAAGGTCTGTACATCCGGCATAGGAATGTGTGAGGATCCAACATCAAATGCCATGGGAGACTATGCAAAATAAATAATATAGACACATAAGGTAGCCATTAAATTAATGAAATTAAACAAGATACAAGCTATTTGAGTGGTTAGAATACTCATGTCGGTAAAGGTCAATCTCCTTCCAATTGAAGAGCTATGTTCAGTGAATGCAGGAAAATCATCTGTCACTCCATAAGAGGTGCCTGTCTGAATACCATAGCATTGGGCCATACCTGCGAGGCTAATAGGCTTAAACGATGCAAATGCCTGAAAAGGCCCCTCACGTGTGATTACGATCGGTGTTTGGACCTCGGGAGCAGACGTCGATGAGCTGGACATACCAAAATCTATTATTGGGTAATATGCATCATCAGCTGCAGGCATCAATGAGCTAGGCATATCTTGATCAAAACGAACCTCATCCTCATCAACCAACTGGTGATCCACAAGGCCTCGACCCCATCTGGTATCTGCTTGGCGTCCTCTACCATGAGCCGCAGGTCTTGGTACATTAGGACGTTGGCGACGAGGAACTTGCACATTAGGCTTCTAACAATCATGTCTAAAGTTCAGATAAAAATAACACAAACAAAAAATTAAAGAATCCATACAATCAAGATATATAAGATAAACAGATATCCTACATCTACTATAAATATACAATATTATATGAGTTAGAAAAAATACCTTAATTTAGATAACAACAAAAGGTTTTTAATGAAGAAGTTGCTCCAAAAATTAGACTGCAATGCAGGATTTAAAAAGAAAATAAATGAAGGAGAAGGAAAAGGATAAGAAATTCTGTAAGTTGAAAAGAATGGAGGAGGAAGCAGAGGAGAAAGATGGAGAAAAATTAGGGCAGAATGAAAATTTTGGGCATCTGTTGTACGTGTCGTGGACAGCGCAACGATTTTACAAAATTTATATTTTGTAAAACGTGGACTGGTTTTAGAATATATATATATATATATATATATATATATATATATATATATATATATATATATATATATATATATATATATTTTATTTTATTTTTTGGTCTGACAGGGTGAAAAAAAAATTGGGGGTATAACATTGGCCCCTCCACGTTATACCCCTTTTGGTATATTGTGGAATGGAGCACCCCTTTTAGTTTATTTTGTGCATAGTGCCCTTTAGGCTCCGGACTTCAAATACTACTATTGGTGTGGGGTGGTGGGGATGGGCTACGAGATGGGAGTGAAGATGAGGTGTGTTGGCTGGCGGAAGGACACAAGCAATGTGGAATTTGTTTTCCTCTTTTTTAAGAAATTAACTTGTTTTCCTAGAAAAATATTTTCCAAAAGTTGACCTACCGAGTATGAAAAAAATTCGAAAACATTGGAAAATATTTTCCTCCGTACCAAACACACCCTTTCTATCGATACCCATTCTTATATTATTTTCCGCCCTTGTTATAGTGTTACTTCAATTTGACAACTCTACAATTGATTTCTGAGGTCTGGATATTTTCCGCCCTTGTTATAGTGTTACTTCAATTTGACAACTCTACAATTGATTTCTGAGGTCTCCAGATATGGAATGTGGTGGATATCTGAATATTGTAAGGGAGGTTTTGCCGAAGTCATACACAGAGTGACTTCTATCTTAGGAAAAAAAAAGTTCGTTTTCCATTTGGACAATAGAGATTTTTTAGACTAGTGAATTCTATCATCACTTCGGATCAATACAGATTATATTAACGGCCAATTTTATCCATTCAGACAAACAAATTTCACTGTATAGTAACATAGTTATTGCGTACCACATAGGACAAGATGAGAGAGTCAGAAATGAAAGAGATGATAGGCGGAAAAATAAATGATTCCATAATTTACCCCGGGATTATAATTTTTCACCTTACCAACGCGAAATGATTAGAGGCAGAGGTAAAATAGATGTTACGGGTTCAGCAATACCAGTAGTTTGCTCCAATTCCTGTGTTTGTCCTAAAAATTCGTTTAATATCTACTTAATATTAACTTAGAACTCAATGACACAAAAAGTTTAGAATCCAAAACTCATAAACTTCAAATCTTGGATCTGCCTCCGCAAATAATCTCTTACTACTAAACCTTCTAACCGATATGGTATTTATTAATTTCTTAATGGGCATGATTTTTGCTAAGGTGACTCTGATTTGAGACGAAGGAAGTAATTAATAGCCAAGGCCGGAGATGGAGAGTGATGAACCCAAACAACCGTATCTTGTCCCTCTCCATCTCCGCCTCTCTTTCCACGAATTCTCCACCTAACCAGAAACAATTAAAAAAAGGAACGATTCTCTCAATCTCGAGCTGCTCTCTTTTACACAAAATTCTCCACCAACTTAAGTAAGAAAGGAATCCTATGCATGTGGCATGGTTTATAATCTCGAGGTGTGCTTTTGATAATAGTTGGTAGTTCAAGCAGAAAAGAAAACACTTGTTAGTTCACGTAGAAAACTAGCAAAAAGTGATACTTCATGTATGTGTATTAACCATTAGCTCTATATAATTTAAATCTTAAAAATAAAAAAATGTCACATAAATCGGGATGGAGGAAGTAAGTTATATTCCTCTTTTACAGCATATGAAAGGGTTTAGAGCTGAAAATTACCTGCATGCTTCTGGTAATTCATCACTACTAGGAGGATTATGAGCCATGACACAAGCTAGTGTATCCCTCCAATTTGCAGCCTTAGACTGATAAAGATCAAAGTTACTATAAACTTCACCTTCTTCAAATTATCCTTGAGTAAAACTCCATCTTTATCTCATTTGGTTGTTCATTGAAACTTCGAACTCCTTGCATGTATGTGTACCTATTAGGAGATTAGAATTTTCGGGAGAAAAATCACAATATGCGATAGGGGTACAATCACGTCGCTCTTTCATTGGCATCGGTACCATTTCTGGTAACCACTCATCTCCACCACCAGTTAGTCACACACAAACCATAGAGAAAGAGACGGACAGATCATCATCATCTTTTTTTTTTTTTTTTACTCACCATTAAACCACCAACATACCTATACACCCTCTTCACCATTTTTTCGTTTGGGAATCTTCATGATATATACATGATAGAGAGATAGAAAAATAGACACGGACAGAGACCCCAAAACAAAACAAAAAAATCACTCATCTTCTTCTTCATTTTGGTTCACCTAAAAAATCCATTTTCGCATGAAATCACCATTAAAACACCTTAAGACCGCCACTAATTTCCACCCTAAAACCCCGTCACCATCCCGGTTTTTTCAAAACTCGAAACTAACCCCCAAACACCCACTTCCCCTGTTTTATTTTGTTCGATGTTTCAGATTTGAAAAAGAAAAAAAAAAGAAGCAATAGACTGTTGTTTGGTTAGTTGCGGGTTCAAGGTCTAGTTTTCTGTTGGTTCGCGGTCTCCGAATTGGGTATTGTTTCGTCTAAAGCTAGCAGATTCAAAGTTAGTTCCATATTGAGGACCATTTCTCATCCTACTCTTTGACTAACCCTCTGTTTGGATGGTTGTTTCCCGTGGTTCATTAATGTACAGTATGGTATGGTACAGTATGATGTTGTATTGTATTGTACTGTACTGTATTAATGAACACCATGTTTGGATAGACTGTATCGTTTGTTGTGATTTAATAACATTTATATTGTTTGGTTTGACTGTATGGTACTGTATAATAACTTGTAAGTTTACTAAAATACCCTTAACTCTTAAATAGAAATTAGTTTATATATATTAATAAAATTCAGGTAAAGAATAAAATAGGAATTTAAAAAATAAGTAGGTAGTGGGGGGGGGGGGGGGAGGGGGTGGAGGGGTGGATGGTGTGAGGTGGGTGGTTGTGGTATGAGGGTTGGGGTGGGATTGGGTGGTGGTGGAGGGGTGGGTGGTTGTAGGATAAGGGTGGGCGTAGTGGGTGGTAGGGTGGGGGTGAGTTGTTGTGGGGTGGGGTTGGGCGGTGGTGAGGGGTAGTGGGTGGTGGTTGGGGTGGGTGGCAGAGGAATGGGGTAGTTGGGGATGGGAATGGGTGGTAAGGCGGGGGTGGGGTGGGGGTAGTGTGGGATGGATAGTGGAGGGTGGGGCAGGGATGGGGTGGGATGGATGGTGGAGGGTGGGGCAGGGGTGGGGTGGGGGTCTGTGGTAGGGTGGGCTTGGGGTGGGGTATAATGGATAAATGAAATATGTAACCACGAAAAAACCACCAAATCTGTGGTTATAAAAATTAGGACTTTTCATGGTTATATAACCATGAAATGAACCACGGGTTTACAACACCATACCACATAATTTTAAGAACAATGGAAACAAACATGATTTCATAGAAAATCATACATTAATGAACCACGGGAAACCACCATCCAAACGGGGGGTAATACTATGAGTTTGTTTTATTTAGACACTTGATTGTTCCTTGATAGATATGCTACTGTGATGTAATTTCCCAAACATGTTCTCACATTAGCACTCTCTGAATTAGTTTTGTCAAGAATGGAAATTGTGGAATTAAGATAATTTGTCTAGAATCAATGAATGGGCCATAGGATGAATATTTGAGAAATTGAGTTTAGACTGGCGTAAACTAAAAATAATGGGGTTTAAGTTTTCATTGTTGATTTCGTTTTATTTATTCGATCCGCTAGTAACGTGGTTTTAGGCGTGAAACATTTTGGCTAGGCAAACTTTAGGCCTTTTGCTTGTTTGTGTGCTATCACTTGTCAAATTTCGTGTATTCATTTCCCAGGTGGGATGTCCGGAAGAACACAAATGTGAAAATGGTGGTCGCTCGTGGAGAAGACCCCAGGATGTCGGGGATAGCTTAGAATAGGATAGTATAGGTTTATTTTATCGCAGTTTTATTTTATTTTGGATCGTAATAATTGGACTTTTAATTCTTGAGCTCTTCTCACGTGTGCGCTTGTTAGTTTTATGTGAGTTTATTTGATTGAGTTTCTATTTAAGCCAATACGAGTTAATTAAAGTGACCGCGCTAAAATCATCGGCTCGAGGTATGCCTCACACCTTCTCCTCAGTCAACAGAATTCCTTAACCAGAATCTCTAGTCGTTGATCAGTCTTAGAGTCAAACCTGTTCTTAAAAGGGAAAACACTAGTTAAAAAAAGGGAAAATCGACCAAAAATTTTGACCGCATGAGGTCGAAAAAGCAGATTTTTCGACCAAATTTTCAACCTCAAGGACAAGTCGCTAATTGATAGGGTGAAATTTTTTTCGACCTCATGTGGTCGAAATTTTTCGACCACACGAGGTCCAAAAAAATTTCTACCTACATTAAGAAAATACAGTTTTCGACCTTGTGCGGTCGAAAACTGCATATTTTATTTAAATATTATTAAAAAAAATTCGACCGCACGAGGTCGAAAAAATAATTTTTATTTAAATATTAAATAATATTTTCGACCGCATGTGGTCGAAAAATCTATTTTTATTTAAATATTATTTAATGTTTTCGACCACAATGGTCGAAATCCTAGCCAGCATTTTAAATTTCGACCACAAGAGGTCGAAATTCAATATGCTGCCCAGAATTTCAACTGCCTGTGGTCGAAATCTTGCAACATTGTTGCTAAATTTCGACTTCCTGTGGTCGAAATTTTTATGTGGAGGTGCATTTTAGGCCTGGTGGGGTTGAAATTTAGTAACATCTGTGCTGAATTTTGACCTCGTGTGATCGAAAATCTGGGAGAAAACTATTAGCATGTCGCTGCTTTTACAGCAGCCTACCTAAACATTTAGCTAACAGAGATGTAGGCAATATAGTTGGAACTTACTGTAAGACAAAATCTTAATCAGTTCACAATGACTTATTCTTTAAAGTTAGAACTTACTGAAAACTTACTGGAGCTTTAGTGACAAATTTAAAAGTGGAACACACTTTTTTTGTTGGTTTTAATCATTTCTCTTGTTTTTTTTCCTTTTTCATGTCAAAGCTTCATAATGGCAAACTACTCCAAGCTAAAGAAGCTGAACTGAAAAAAAAAAAAAAAAAAAAAAAAAAAAGAACAGGTGAGCCTGTAAGATTTTTCGAATTAGTGTTTGAAAGAATCTATGGTATTGACTATATTTCTCTTTAGGCATTTTATATGTTATTAATTGGCTTTTTTATTGGTTTCATTTAGGACCCGACTAGAGAGTGCAGGCCCGTGTTTGAACACGGGCCCGATATGTTAGCTCTGAAGCAAGTAAAACATACTCCGTTTCGAGATAACTCAAAGTGAATATGAAATTCATTGTAAAGACCTTCATATATTATCTGGATCCAGTGTGTGAAATGTTTCTATTTCAGCCAAAGTAGTAAACAACATACCAGCAGACATTAAACTATGGCCTAACAGATAACTATAGTCATTCGTTTGCTGATCAAATACAGATTTTATAACATCTTGCAAGAAGCAGTAGATACTATAAGACAACGAATCTAACTCAATAACACAAATAAACTGAAGATTGACAATAACAATATTCTGATGCTGAAAATCCAAAGAACACTGACAAAACATGGTAAGATGTGAGAGGTCAAGAGCCAAAAGATTGCCAAAAGCTCATGCTTTCTATCAACTGTGAGTAGTAAAATGGCTAAGTCTTCTGGTTGTAGCCCTTTCCGATATTGCTTGACTGCTGGTTTTTTAAGGTCACTTACATGTACGAATAGAATGCAGCAAATAAATTCCAACGGAGAACACCGATGAACAGAGAAATTTCAAGGTAGAAGGTGTGTCACACCCCTTTTATGCGCCCCCACGCTATAAACGCGCTGGTTTTTATTATTAAAGGATTTTTCCAATTGAAGTGACGGTTTTGAGTAGGGATTAGTTATTTACAAAGTCGTCACTTGGAATTGAGTTTTGGTGTTCCAAGCCACCTTATGAATCCCTAATCAAAAGGAAATGACTCTTTTATTATGGTCCGCGAAAACAGAAAACCGGGTAAGGAATTCTGTTGACCGGGGAGAAGGTTTTAGGAATTCCCCGAGTCCCGTGGTTCTAGCACGGTCGCTTTATCGACTTATACTTAGCTTAAACTACTTTTGGATATCTTATGCATCTGAGCCTTGATTTGCTCGTACTTTTATTGTTGAACTTTTTATTGGTCTTAACTCGGATGCGTAACCGCATTCCGAATCTTTAAAGCGTCTCAAAATAAGATGCATAACTGCATTCTTACTCGAAACAAGATTAACTATTAAAACGAATTTAGTCAAGGTGCGTAACCGCATCCTTGAGTTATTAAAAAAATGTCTCGAAATAAGATGTGTAACCGCATTCTTAATTGAAACAAATGTCTTAAAACGTGCCTAAAGCTGATCTAGAGTTAAAGGCAATTCTTTGTCTCTAAAATCCGAGACTTAAAATTATTCGGTTATTATTAATTTTCACTCTTTTGACAACGGGTTTTGAATAAATTCGCAACTCATCTCGCTCCCTTACAATTAGTTTTACCACTCTTTTTTATACTAACAACGAGATTTGAAATAATTCGCATCTCGTCTCGCTCGTATCACCACTTAATTAATTAGTTAGGCCCATATCATGGCCCGATGTATTCACGCGCTCTAATTAATTCAGAGGAGTCCATTTTATTCCTTCGTACAAAAACTAGTCAAAATTATAAAGAAAGAGCAAAAAGCCTCATACGATAACAAATATAAAGAAACGATTCTCTGCAGCCAAAACTTTAACAATTTAAAGTGCTGAAATTTCAGTTTATTTAAATGTTAAACCAAAATCTACACGATTATTATAATATGTTAAAATACATCCTCCATGCATCAACTTAGACCCCCGTTTTAGCGTAGGACAATCCCAATAAAGAAAACAAACACACAGATAAATACTGACCACAACAATTATATTAATTAAAGATATGAAATCAAACAAAGCAAGAGCTTCCCTCAATATGCCATCAGAATAATCATTTCATGCCAAATAAAGAATCACAGTTTAGCATACTAACACAAAACATATACGATAATCATAAGCATACGATTGAAAATGAATAAATTAACACAACCGTTTAGACCAAAATCTCATGCGAACTTCAATTAATTGCACAATGAAGAACACCAAATTTCATGTATTAATTCTAGAGTAAGGAAAGATCGGACCTTTATGTCATAATACCTCTGAAGTTCTTCAAACAAACGAGAACTTGGACCAGAACCTCGACCTCGAGCTTTCACGGGAAATCTCAAACCCGAAATATGACGACAAAAATCCTTTCGAATTCGACCAAAATGAGGGAACAAAATCGAAACCTTGCTGGGTTTTATGGGTGTGTTTTTGCCTTTTTAAGGTGTTCCAGTTGGTTATTTTTTTACCTTTTTTTATTTATTTTTATTTTGGGGTTTTCAGGAATGGTCTAGATAGTATGGAGGAAGGTGGTGGTCGGTGGTTTTGGGGTGGTTATGGAAGCTTGATGTGTTATATTAGGTGTGAGGTTCTTGTAGTTGGAGAAGAAGCATCGAAATTAGTGAAGTGGTGTTTGCTTAAACTCCTCCTAACTTAAATATCCATGAGCCTAATGAATATGCCTTTTTCTATGGCCGATTGCTATGTTCTCTTAGCTGTTAGCATTTCAGGTTCTCTTCTACGTGAATATGGTGAGGTGCGGCTGGTCTTTTTTTTTTTCTTGTAGGTATAATTAGATATTTATATGGTGTTTAGGCTAGGATTTTGAGTGTGTTATTCTTTTTTTTTTTTTCTCAAAATGTCCACATGAATAAAAATATCTTGAAGGATGAAAGGAATATTCCCTTCCAAAAAATGGATTGTGCTTTTTGTGTGGCTGAGGTGAAATTTTGCCAAATGGCGGGCCATCATTGGTTCCATTTTTTTTTTTTTCCATTAAAAGAATATATAAAATACCAAAATAAATATATTAATCAACTATTTTTAAACCAAAACTAAGAAAAAATTAAATAAATAGACTAACGAAAAATCCGAAAGATAAAATTAACTTAGAAAAACTAGACTAAAAGAAACCTATTTTTTTGTAATTTTTCTTTCTTTTAAACACAAAACTTATGCCTTGAAAATAGCAAATATATATTTTTTTTTTCATTTTCACAAACAGACCTACTAAAAATGAAATAATAGTTAAAAACCAAGATTAAACTAAAAAAAAAAATTAATCAATAAGACAATGAAAACATCCCGGGAGAGTCAAAAATTACGTGTCTACAAGTTGATGACAATTGAGGGGAAGACGATGACATTGAAAAATTCCAGATAAAAAGCAAACATGGATACAGGCGGTGGCTATTCTATTTTAGCAGAGGCTTGAGTAGATTCTAGAATGGAGAAGAATATGTATGGCATAGGCATCGTTACAAGTTTACCCCCAAGTAACCTTTAATATTACAGGTTTGCCCCTGTTCGTCCCCCTGTTCGTACCCCCAACTCCCATTTCTAATATAGGTTGTGTATAAGGAAGCAAACTAAGAAAGCATATAAATACAATAATCTTACAGGGCAATGTAAAGCTTTACTATAAGCTTTACTCTTGTATCAAATAACAACAAAATCACCACGCTCAACAGGATCCAGAAAAGTATATGTTGCCAAACCAAGACTAATCAGTGCACCTTTCCAAGGGCTCCGGCCAGAAGAAATGAAGTTTACAATAGTCATACTTTATCTACGACATCCTTTTATCTATTGGCCTGAAAAGCTCATCAATTTTCGTGACTGCAATTCTTCATAATGTCTCAAAAATTTTAAGAAACCAATTTATCTATGCATGTTAAATTAAGACCCAACGACTCCTATCTCGCGACTGCACTGGTTAAATAGTATAGTTGTATAATCAAGTATTCTAATGGTAACACCAACCCTACTCTAAAATGACTTCTTCCAACAGACAATACTCCAAAACATTGCATAACCCTTATTTCTTGAAAGAAGAAAAAAGTGAGCTTATGAAACAAAGCACAAGAGTAAAAATACTTTGCAATTATACAAAGATAAATTAGGAAAACACTGATTTAAGCCTCACAAGTTTATGAAAAACTCTTAAAAGTTGTTGGCTGTTAGCTAAAAGAAGCACTCTTTTACGACATACCAAAAAGGAAAGTAAGACACTTAAATTGAGTCGGAGGGAGTATGTTTTTATTTTGGGGAGCTATACGACTATGTCCAACAAACATAATTAAGTTCATGCGTATATTTTATAATTCTTGTGATGAAAAGGAAAGAAAAGCAATAAGAAAAATCTTCAGTTGCTTCAAGCATATCATCAAACAATTTGACTTCATTAGAGTGCACATAAAATTCGGCCTAAACCCACCAAACTTTGGCTTTCTTCTTTGTAAATTTGCGCAAACTTTTACCGTATTTGTGCTGCTTCTTTGCTTTTTCTGCCTGTTCTTTCACACTCTATAGTGGATTCTTCTTCTTTCTCTTCCCTTTTTGATCAGTGTTATCTTCTGGATTTCTTTTAATTTTGTGTTATTTACTATCTTGCAGTGTCGTTCTCCCTCTTTTCTCTTCGTTTCTGTGAGTTTTCTTTTTCTCTGTACTGGCATTTCTGCTGAATTGTTTATTTCAATATGATGGAACTCATCAAATACTGCAAAGTCACACACTAACTAAAAAGCCACTACAAAGTACAAATGCACGGAGAACCAAAACAGTTTGCAGCAGAATTCTTAGTATATCCTAACAATGAGTTAATAGTATATCCTAACAATGAGTTGATGGCAGTGTCAGTATTTCGGTGAAGTATATATAGCATCATAAAATTTAACTTAGAAAACATACGGTAAGAAAACTTAACTTCTAGAGTTAAAAGTTTATTAAACGAGTATGAAAAAGATGTGTCCTTGATCTAAATGTGTTACAAAACATAAAAATAAAACTAATTTCAGATGATTAAAATATTTTTAAAATGTAATTATGCATCATAGAGAATTCCTCTAATATTAATAAGGCAATTGTATATATGAAAAAAGTAACTAAACTGAATAAATACTAAAAAGTTGAAATAAGACGCGCAATATCTAGATTTTATTTTCTAAAAAGTTAGTATTATTTAATGCACACCCTGATTATTTCGAAATTACACTACCTGCATCCTCTATTCAATTGTCCATTTTGATAATTGATCAGTTAATATCATACCCAAAAAACTCAAATCTCATAACATATTCAAAATCATAGTTAAAATATATTCGGCAGTCAAAGGTATTGCATAAACATATCGTTACACAAAAAGTGATGAACATGTAGAACACTTTTTGTGTTAAACATATCAGCTATCGAGTCGAGCCAGAAACCACATTTGTCGAGTCTTCCACCGCACCATGTTCTAATTCTTGAGCAATCTCAAAGCCAGAATTCTTATTTGCTATTACATCTGCGACACCATCTTCTAATTCTTGAGCAGCATTAATGGTATCATAGGGCTGATTCGCATACCAGTTGCTTATGAAACAACAGAAGACAAAGTTAAGGAAGGTAGGAACCATTAACACAGCATAATACTTGTCCAATCGACTTGTCTCAAATTCTTCATTAAACCAGAAAAGGAAAATGAGGATAAAAATGACACTTAAGAATTTTCCAATGCCAGTGGAGAATTCACTGAATTGTGGCCCGTACTCTTTCATTGACTCACAAACTTGAGTTTCAAAGAAATCTTGGAGTCCACTCTCAGAAAGTCCTTCCATGAGCCCAACCAAGAAGAACTGAGGTGTTAACCAAAAAACACTAATTTGATCATGAAGACGGTAAACTTCGACCCCAGAAGCAACTGCACAACATATTATAGAAAAAAACATTCCGAATCTAATTCTATTTAGTGGAGGACGTCGTGCATTTGATCTGTTCTTGAACCATGAACATATGTTTGATGTAATGGAACTTGTGAAGGGCTTGATAATAACAAAAACTACTATTGGCATGTTGGATATCCTCCCAAGATGGTCATTCATATGTTTAACTTGTTTGTAAAAGAAGGTGTTTGCTGTAGCTCCTACCAGACTGTATACATAAAATGTTGACCAAAGAGGAAACATACTTATCAAGCGTTTCACATCCTTTACTTTTGCTACCTCAAAAACTGTTTCTTCTGCAGTTTCAGCTAATTGCTCTGTTGTTGATGCTTCCAAAATGGCGGCTTTATCTAACCATCTGCCCGTAATTTAGATAACATGTGACTGGTTAACTCAAGTGCATGTATCAGACTACTTAGATTAGCTACTCAATTTTTATTACACGCTCATCATTTGCTGGCCAAAAATTTGTAATTAATACCTGAACATTACTTGTATATGCTCAATTGAATTATATGTTAAAAAAGTGAGAAACTGCCAAAAATGGTCCCTTATGTTTGGGGTAGGTTCAAAATTGCCCCCTATCTAATAAACTCTGGTGCAGTTTTTGGTATTGCTGTCTCAAAGATTTGTCAAAATTTTGCTTGTGTTTCTGATAAAATCATTTTTTTCAAGTTTCCCACAAAATCTAATAGCTAGAGTTTGTTAAATACTCCCTTTGCTTCAATTTATATGAACCTATTTCCTTTTTAGTCCGTGCCAAAATGAATGACCTCTTTCCTAATTTGGAAAAAAATTCACTTTATGAAATGATTTACAGTCACACAAATATTCAAGACTTATTTTGAACCACAAGTTTCAAAAGTCTTCACTCTTTCTTAAATGAGTGCCCAGTCAAATGGGTTCATATAAATTGAAACGAAGGGAGTATTTAATATTTGACGAAAACCAAAAGTACTGCTTGCTTTTGATAAACTTAGAGAACCAAAACAGCTCAAGAGTATATTTAAGGGACCATTCTGGAACCTACTCTCAAAAGAACCATTTTTGTCATTGTTTTCTTATACAGTAAATAGGAAAAAAGAGAAATTAACATAAATAGTTGTTCACTAAAAAAATAGCAGACAGATGTATAAAATATGTATATTTGCAGAGGCTATAAATGTATTTTTACTGAGCGGCCAATTATGTAACTTCCCTGTTAATGAAAATGTAATTTTCGAACTTTAACTCTATAAGATGGAGGGAGTGAATTAAAGTAGTAGATGGGGAAGATACCTGAGGAATGCAATATGAGGAAGAATCTGTGTATCACTTTTGTTATTCTTGCACAACTGATTAGGAGAAACTGGGTAATCCATATGTCTCTTTGATAGTGCCACTTTAACAACCTTGAAAATGTAACCAAGTGGGCTGGGAGATGGTTTCTTGCGTTCATAAAACGGGATGCCTAACAAGAACATAGAAAATCCGGCTGCCACTGCGATTGTGGAAATTTCTAAAATACCCTTCCACCCTACAAATCTTGACAGAGTCGCCACAATTATACCAAAGATCCAGCTAATGCTCCAATAAAATTCTCGACGTGTCTCTATAACTTCCTTATCCTCTTCAAAATCGTCCTTTATTCGTCTGGGATTAATCTTCCGTGTTATACTTGCAATCCTGGACAAAATCAAGGAAATTTTTCCACATTTTTGTGGATTTTGTTCATCCCTTCTGAGATTTGGTTCTTGATCTTTACGGCACCATAGTTGATCAGCAAGAAATGCTTTCAAGGTATGATCTCGCCCAGCTTTACCAAAACTTAACACTACCAGTGCCACATACACCACTGCATCATTGTCCCACAACAGTGCCTCATACACCGCTGCATCATTTTGGTGGGACAAGCGCCACAGCATTCCCAGTCCCTGCTCAATGCGTAGACGTAATATAATTAAGTAAATAAAATTCGCATGTTAGACTTAATATATACTCCAAGTAGGAGTAGTCTGCCTAATTTCTGATACAATGCGACCAAGGCAAAAAGTCAGAGAAGTGCAAAAAAGACTTACCAAAATAAAAGCAGCATTGGTGAAGAGAATCACTTTAAAGCGACCAAAGTAGGACTCAGAAAGTTGTGAAACCACAATGACAAAAAGGGATGAGAGTCCTTCAAACATATTCACTGCTATAGCTGCACTTCGCAGTCCTAGGTCATCCTCCAGCTGAGTTATAAGAGTCGCTAGCAACGCGTATTCTACTATTCCATGCATGCCGATCAGTCCTAAAAGAAATTATAATTATTAGGAGAGATGAAAATGATCAATTGAGAAAAAAAACTACTAGCTAAAAGGAAAAAAAAAAAACATGCATCTTAATTTACCTGAGATGAAAATTGCTGCTTTGGAAAAGAAAGCAGCTTTGCGCCACCATTTAGTGAAGTGGCCAGAGAGGCTATAGCTAAAAAACATAATGCTTCAAGATAATTGTACCCTTCCAAAACAAGCTAATTCTTGTTTAGTAGTCACTTAGTATGAAACCAGTATCTAGCTACCATATGTGGTGAGTCAAGGGAATGGACCTTCCGCCTCAAAAGCTAATTCAAGGGTGAGAATTGCTCAAGACCGTATAAAAATTAAAGACCTTTCCATTCTTAATAATACGGCGATGTGAGACTAAAAACCCCACATGCCCCGGATTGGATATCTGAAACGTAGACAATAAAAGATGGGGGACAGCATCAGACAAACTATGATTGGGATGGGTATGGTCTGATGCCCCCCATGATAAATAAATGGATGCCTAACTCAACTTTAAGATTCATGAGGTGAGAATTGTCGGAGACTATATATGAAGACAAATAATCCACACCCCACAGATGTAGGACTCCACACTCCCGCTCCCTAGCTAGAACTAGACATCTGCAGCGCATGCAATGTAAGATTGGACCTTAAGTCCGGTAAATAATGAATTGAGATGAAACGAACTTGATGCTGATACCAGGTTTAGAAAATAGCCATTTACTTAACATTTTGCTTCCTACCTCACACCCCCTTGAGGTGCATCATTCCTCTGAACTCTGCTAATTAACGCGTTTTGTGCACAAAACTTCCCTTTTTTTATACTAGTTTTGGTATATGCGCTTTGCCGTGAACAAAGCCCATACAATAATTTATATCGAGAATTATATTTTCTATTTGTCCTATAATTTAATTTAAATGTGAAAAAAATCAATCAAATTTACATGGGAAGTCGTTTTGGCATACAAACTCACTTAATCACTCAGTTTTTTTGACTTATAGGTGAATATGGGTATATCCTTACTTCTTAGTGAGTGACACCGCAAAATTATGTAAAATTAAGGAGTAAAATCTTACTCAATCTTAAATTCCTAACTATTAGGAATTCTTTACGTAGTGAAAGTAATGAAAGATTTAAGTAAGCAAATTTTATTTGATTTCAAAGTCCTATTTATTAGGACTTTCTATATGGTAGTTTCAATAATAAAATATTTAATATGTAATTTTTCGTTGATCTCAAAGTCCTAAATATTAGAAAATAAATAAATTTAGAGGATTAATAAATGTCTACTTCTAAATAAATATTAGAAAAAATATTAGTTTACAGTTTGTCTAACATAAAACTTATTATAACTAATTAAATAAATAAAAAGTAAAAATTATCATATATAAAAGGGTTATTCATTGATCACTATGTAATTAATAACTCATAGTTGTTTTTAACTTTAAAAAGATGAGAATTGGATATATATATATATATATATATATATATATATAGTTTGTCCTTCCTTGATATGCTAAAGTGAATTTATTTCCAAATTAGGAAAGAGGTCATTCGTTTTGGCACGGACTAAAAAGAAAATAGGTTCACATAAATTGAAACAGAGGGAGTATATTATTTATTTATTTACAGTTTTCTTTTATTTTTTAATGTAATTTTACCTATTTAAAAATATTTATTGTAATTATATTATTTTATGAAATACTAAAAATTAAATACCCATGGGGCTTACGCCCTGTGCCTCGCGGCTTATGCCTCACCAAGGCATATGTAAAATGCCCCGCCTTACGCCCCCGCCTTTTAAAACACTGTTGATGACTGAGCTTTTTTTTATTTTAAGGATTGAATTATTCCTCTATGATATCTTGTCAGTATATGATTTATCATATAGAGTCAGTCATTCATGATATCCTGTTAGTATATGATAGATATCATGTGCGTATCATCGAGGATTGAGTTGTATTTTTCTTGAAGGAATGAATCATCCCTCTATGATACCTTGTCAGTATATTTTATATATCATGTGGGTATCATAGAGGATTGAGGTGTGTTTTCTTTGAAGAACGGACCAATTCTCTATGATACCTTCTCAGTATATCATATATACCATATGAGTATCATAGAGGATTAGAAAGTGTTTTTCTTGAAGAATGAACCATATCTCTGTGATACTCTATCAGTATATGATATGTATCATGTGGGCATCATAAAGGACTGAGTAATGTTAGAATAAATCTATCGTCTATGATACTGTCAGTAGATGATACAATGTGGGCATCATAAAGGACTGAGTAATGGATAAATCTGCCATATATGATACCCACACAGTATATATCCATACTAACAGAGTATCTAGATCGTGGATTTATTCCTTAAATATTACTGTTCAGTCCTCTATGATACCTGATAAGAGAAAAATATCATATATAAATTAAGTTGTTATTTAATTTTAATACTAATATTTTTATATTTATTTGCAGAAAATGTCATGATTTTGATAAGAAGATCAATATCTCATCAATTAAAGAGATATGTGGCAAAAGAGATTCAAGTACATTTTATAAAGGAAAATATCCCACAAAAACAAAATGCGAAAAGAAAAGAAGAAGAATGAGAGAGGAACGAAGTGCTGCAAAGATGGAAATATTGTGCAAATTTTCCTTTAGCATGGGACCCACCAAATTGAAACAAAACTAAAAATTAAAAAGATTTCAGAGGGAGGAGTTCGGAGGGAGCCAACAAGATTTCAGAAGAGTTCTTTTCTTCTTTGTTCCATTCTTAAGCTTAATCTTCTACAATTTAGGGGTGTTCATGATTCGGTTTGGGTCGGTTATTGATTAAAATCATAATCAAACCAATTTAGTCGGTTTTTAAATGTCTAAAACCATAACCAAACCAAATAAAATAATAACCACCGGTTTGGTTATTGTGGTTTGGTTCGGTTTGGTTGGATTTTTCGGTTTATGACTGGCAGCCATGAGACTTATCAGTAAAACATTAAAAAGTTGAAAAAGACATGTCTTTTTTTTTTGTTCAAACGATAACTTTTATTTATCGTTTAAGGTGGAACATACATCATAGAAATATTTTCACTATTAGTGATAGTGTCATACTCAAGTTACTCAAAGTTGCTAAACTATTACATATAGAGCTAAAAACTAAGTAGTGTCTGCACCATTTTTGTCATCTTAATACACATACCTGAAAATAAAGTAGAGCATAGGAGTTTTTATTGTTGTTACAAACATACATATTAATTAAACATAAAGACTACCAAAAATTAAAATGAAAATATATGAAATAAAAAAACCGTGTAATGATCCCAAACTTTGGGGCAATACTTGCATTTTGTCCTCAATTCTCCCATTTTATTAAAAACACTTTGTGTAATGATCCCAAACTTCAGATGTTTTTCTATCATTATCCCCAGGGCTAGGGTCTCGACTACAAAGAGTTGTTCTTTTCTGCCTTTTAGGAGGATTACCCACAAAAGAAGTATTAGGGCATTACCATGTGCTTGTGTTACAGCAAATGTTGATGTTACTGAAGTATCTTCTATAGGAACCTCTAAATCTACAACCTCTGTCCTTTTCACATGAAAAATATTAGAAGTTTAGGATCCATTCAGATAAGAAAAAAGAAAGGTATAAATTCGGGAAAAAAAAAAGAAACAACCTAAAATCAAATGACTGACAAAGAAAGGCTAAATATTTAAGTTAAAGACATTAGACTCTAACGTGAGCTTCTATTAGTAGGTTTACGCTTAACACTTAAAGAGTTAAAAGACTTAAAGACATGAGCTTGGACATATTCTTAAAAACATGGGCCTTAAACAATCATGTGAAATAAGTAGACCAAAAATCAAATTAATGATTAAAAGGTATAAAATATTTATAATTATTTATGAAAAACTAATATTATACATATAAATAATTATAAAATTTATGTATATAATTTATCGGTTTGGTTCGGTTATTTATTCGGTTATTTTTTAATATAACCATAACCAAACCAAATATTATCGATTTTTAAAATTTAAAACCAAATCAAACCAAATGTCAGTTTTTTTATTCGGTTTGGTTAAATTTTCGGTTTGGTTTTGGTTTTAACCAAAACCGTGAACAACCCTACTACAATTTCTTTAGTTATTCGGTGTAGGAAATTATTGTAGTTCTCACTTTTAATTAAATAGCGGAATTATTCATCTTGAATATTTCTTCTATTTTCTTATTAATGGATAAGAATATTTCCATGAGTTGTACTGACTCCAATATGGAGTAACTTTCGTTTGTGTTGGGAGAATGACGGATCTTGATATTTCTATATAATACTAGATATTATTCCTCAATTTCACATGCTAGAATTGAAGCTTTTATTTAATTTTTATCAGCTTTACAGTTAGATATTATTTCATTTGTTAGCATCTATCTATTTTATACTGCATATTAACGTATTACTAATTTTGTAATCGAGAGAAGCGGAAGAGGTAATAACGTTAATATTGGTAGGGATAGATGTTAGCATTTATTTAGTAACATTTATCTCGTTTATGTTATAACTAGTGTACTTGTCCGCGCTTTGCGCGGCCATAAAAAAAATCTTTACTAATAAAGCATTCGCGATTCTTTAAAATTCTTTATAAATATTTTTTAACGAAAGATATTTCAAGTTAAATATGAAACAACCCACTTAAACTTGTATGTATACTTGAATTAAAAAAACAAACATATATAAAATTTAAAAATAAGGAGAAAGAGGGAAAATGGTAACTTAATAATCTACGGAAAATGGTTATCCCCCTTGTTATCTTCTTCTCCTAAGAGCTTTCTGTTAGCACTTTATTTCTTTCCACAAATTGATAACACTTACTCTTATTTTCTTAAGATTAAATATGCAACCTAATTAAAACGTTTTTGATATTAGTAATTTGAAAGAGTGCCAAGGTGAATATTGTGTACCATATCAGTTGAATGTTAATAAAGGTAGACTAATAGAATAGAGATTTTAGGGGGTGATTCAAGAAAAAAAAAATCATTAGAATGATATCTCTAATAAAAGAGCAAATGACTATCAAACATAATACACATACGTAACATATAGGCTCCGGCACTTCAAATAAAGCAAGTGAAATTCTAAAAGATTACTTCTCCAAAGTGAACAAATTTAAAGGGGGAAAATAAATAAAAATTAAAACTATAACCCCATGTCAAGATCGTAGATAACTTAAGATATTTCATAAATTAAAACCAAAAGAAAAATTGAACACATTTTTTAGAAAAAATACCCCACCTCAACCATTCTATTGTAAAACCAAATCAATCCATGCATAGATACATGATACTTCAGAGTGCTCTTCATGATGAGATATCTCCTCAATAAAAGTAAGAAATTTACCTACAAAGATAAAAGGGCATAATACAAAACAATAGTAAGCACAAGTACAATGGGAAAGAGAATAAAAGTAAGGGCATAATAAGAAAGAGAAATAAACTATACGGTAGAGTACTTAAATATATAATTAGGTTAAAGGGTAAACTAAAACTATGAAATAGTAAGTAAGGCAATAATGGAAAATAGAAATACGAATTCATGCAATCGCACTAATTGATTGTTATATAAAATGGGTATTTTCATCATTCACAATACAATACGATAAAATAAAATCTTAAATAATAGTTGAAACATATATTATACCTAAAATGACAACACAGTAAGTAACAATTGTCCGAACAACATGTAAAAGATGAATTAGGGGACAGAATGGGGAGGAATTATTTCTTTTTCTCATTCAGTTGGTTTCCAACAAAAGAAATATTGTGTTGAGCATGTCAAATCAAAGATATCTAATAAAGAGAAAACAAAGATAAACATTCCATTCATACACTCTATGTAGTCCTTTAAAAATTTCATACCTGGTGCAAATTTGATTCAAAACTCTGCTCATGTTTTCGTACCAGAAATGCGACATGTTCTTGTTCAACAAAATTGAAAACAAAAAGACTCCAATCACAATAGAAGTAATCACTCTTAATAATAAATTAGGACTAATAAATACCATTCTTAATTAATAGAACTTTAAGACAAATGAATACAATTTTCAATGCTGAAACGTGGGAGTAGTGCTCCATTAGCTTGGAATACAAAAACGCATAAACTAAAAGACTAAGCTAATTAACATCACATTTAACGTAATTAGGAGATTTAATTAAATGAGTGACTTTGATTTTTTTTAACATAGCACATAAATGAAAAAAAAATGTCGAAAAAATGAGAAAAAAGATAAATAGCAATGGTGGTCATAGAGAGGTGTCACATCACCTTATCTATGCCTAGTTTTATATTATATATAGATTTAATGTAGTTTGCTAGCAACCACTGCTACAATTTACTTTGCCACCTAAAATTTCCATGAACTGAAATTTCCAACATTAATGCAATTTTTGATTACTTGAATGCTCTTTAATTTTTTGACCCCTTATGTTACATTATTGGTACTGCAGCCTCAAAACTTGCAAAGTCCTGATTTTTTGGCCTAATGTACAACTTAAAATGTGAGCAACTCATATAATCCCTCCATTCTTTTTTACTTGGCCTTTTTTGACTTGAAACTCCCCTTAACAAACTATTTATTCACCAGTGGAAACTATTACAAGCACCATAACTGACAAACACAATCAAGCAATCAAAAAAATAAAATAAAAAGGGGTAAACAGAGCTCTCATGCTCGGGATAAATTAAAACAGGAAAGTAGACATAGCAGAGGGGGCTCTAATACAACAGACAATAGCTATTTCTCTAGCAATGACAACATGATCACTACTAAAAAAATAAATCACTATTTTCCGAAATTTCTCACTGGAAAATGTTCAGTGGCTATTCCCACTGAATGTTAGTGAAAAAAAACCTAAATAGTAGTATTTTCACACTGAAAAATTACCAATTTTTCGAGCATTTCAACGGGAACCTGTTTTCTGTGATTCGTTTTCCCAGTGAGCTGGTTCAGTGGGAATAAGGTGGAAAAATCATATTTTATAACACAAATTTCTCACTAAATATCAGATGAAAAAACCTCTATTTCTAGTAGTGAATCTCAACTTTGTCAAAAGTCCTTATATTTCTTTCTATCCAGACCACAGGTTATGCACAAACTCAGTGTAAACCATCCTGAAGATTTGAGCTTTTTGTGTCTTTCCCTTTTGCACACTTAGTAACTTCATAGAGATGTTGATCCCAAGAGTGAGTTTGTAAGGAGTGAGACTGCATCCAATGTTGAGGTTTTGCCCACAATTGCTTCCCTAATCACAGAAGAAATAAAGATGATCTCTTGATTCATTATGTATCTAGCATAATAATATTTTTATTAAATTATTCTTATTAATAATGCTTTGAGACATGTACAGAGTTAAAGTAATAGGCAATAATAATGTTGGGTAACAACCAACATGCTGTTAGGGTGCCATAGTTTTATATTTTCTTTTATATTAAAGACCGCTTTTGGCCATAAAAATTATTCATTTTTTTGGGATGATTTTCACTTTATTTGAAAATCAGTGTCCGGTCATGAAAATTTCAAATTCAATTTAACGTGCATTTCAAATTTGGAAAATGACATATATTTCCAACACACTTTTCACTTTTATAGTTGTATTTAAGTACATTCAAGCATGAACATTACTCTAAATATTCTTTGCAAAAACGTATAATCAAACACAACCCCATCTTCAACTCCGGCTCCATAAATTTCTAATAAAATCAAAATATTTGGAATCTATGGCCATAAGCCTACTAATTTATCATATGTATAGGTCAACTGACAAAAATATATTAAGATTTTTGCCTCTTTTAGTCTATTTTCCTTTGTTGTATGATTTATCGACGTACAAGATTTGCAATTGTTAACTTTCACATGTCGCACCTTGTTATTTCGATCCCAACACATCCTGTCGATGGCGAGGTTCAAGTGGTGGCTCGTGTCAGAGTTATCATTGAATATGACGCTTCTTTAATGAGCTTGGGTAAGAAATAAAGTTACGTCCTTGCTATCAGCTATAACTTTTCGTGTGACAGTAAGGTCTATGATACACCGACATGATGGGCCAGGGACGGCTCATGTCAAAGTGATGATCAAACATAACGTCTGGTTCATAAGTTTAATCAATATATATTATAAAGTTAGGCATAGACAAGGTGATGTGACACCTCTCTATGACCACTATTCATATTTATCTTTTCTTTTTCTTTTTCTTTTTTGCCCTTTATCTAATTTTTCTTGATTATTTTATATTAAGAACTCATCTCCGTAACTCACACCTCTGCCTTCATAACTTTTATTCTTAATTAATTAATAATATTCATAACTCACATTAAATCTACATCTATATAATTCTGAAAATTAGATATGTTCTCTTCTTTCCTACAAGAAGATTGTAACTGTTGGTTGGAAAAAAAAAGAGTTAAATATTCATAATTCGTAATAGAAATAATGGTTACAATAAATATAACTAAAATAATTAAGAGGTGTGAGGCAATGAAAAGTTATGAGGGAAATAAACATTTGGTTACATATTAGATGAGAATTGCAAAGAATCAACTGAATGGCCATAAGTTTTCTACACACAGTTGTTGAGGTATGTTGAATGACTAATGAATTTAACCGAGCGTATTATATTTGAATTTTAAAAAAAAATATGTTCAAGTCCAAATATATCATTTTTAAGTTCTAATCCATTAGATTATTAACATTAACATTTTACATTTCTTTCAACTTTTTGCATTTCAGGATATTTTGTTTCTTAGTGATGTTTGACTCATTTTGTGGCGAATCCATACGACCATACCTTTTCCTCTTGTTCTTCCTGTTTTATTTTTTTCCTTTTCTTACTTTCCTACCTATTCATTTTTTCCTAAAAATTCAATTATCCTTTGATTTCTTGCTCTCTAACTTCCAAGTAATAAATATAAGTAGGTATTTAAAAAGAACCAATGACATAATAAAGATAAAAGTCTTAAAGGTAGTATTGAAAATTCCTTTAGACTGAATTGTTTCTTAACGTATAAACAAAATAATTTATATAATCTAAAAAAATATTACGGTTACAATAACGCATGCATTGAAATTGTACCAAAAAAAGAAGTCTTTGATAGCTCCCAACAAACAACTATACGCTATAATTAAATTCTTTTTTGAAAATATCACGTCATTAGTAAAACTCTTGAAGTTATCATTAATAAATATGTACTCGTCTCAAACATTAGCTTCACTTTTTGTTCAATTATTTAAAATACATATAACTTCGAAATAAAAAAATATGGAGTGTTAGAAAGGCAACCACCTTACCTAGCTAATATTTCAAAACAATTGTCCAGAACTCTCATAACTTTTTTTGTTTCATGCAAAACTTGACTTTCGTTTTTCTCGTCATGGTAATTATCATAAGCAATAATTAGCAGAAGGCGAAAAAGGTGAAAGCTAAACTAAAACAACATTCACGGGATCATCAAGATTTCTGTTGCTTCACAATATTCAAAACTCAATATTTTAATTCAAATATATTCTCACAGAGTAGTCCAAATAAGCTAAGCTATTAACATTACCGAAAATGTGTTCAATCTCGCAGGAGAACATGAAAAACACTTGGATTTAAGTTTGTCTGACATACTTGTATATTACATAGATACTACTTTTTTGTGCAGAAATAAAATATACAATACTAAATTGTTAAAGGATACAAAAATAAAAAAGATTAACAATTAGATAATTCACATGATCTAAAAAAAGGTAAGAAATTCAAATGAAGAATGCACATACACAATTGAAAAGCCGAGAAGAAATGAGGATATGAATTCATATTTGCAAGCAAACAACCTGCAGCCAAAGAGAACGCAAAGAAAATTAACCCAAATTAGAACAAAAGGAGGCACAAAATGGCGAGCAGCCTATATGCCAAATATATGTAGTGATATGCATTTATATATATATGCATTAATGATGATATTTAATTAGAGAATGGAAAAACTTTTAGTCTCCTTGGAATCAGTTTTTAGTCTTCGATTAAAGAGATATTTCGCTCTTAAGTGTTTGATTTTAGTGTGTTGTGGTACTTATTCCTCCTCTTTAATGGAGTAATCACAACAGAGTTAGTAACTGAAAAAGTGCATTTACTGGATCATTAAGATCAATTAAGCACTAATACGTGGATCATTGCGAAGAATTAAGCACTAATACGTCTGATCTCATGTGGAAAACAAAAAGACATATATGCATTAGAAAATAAGGAAAATAGAGAAAATTGCCCAAAAAAAGGAGAAAAAAGATAAATACATTTCCTAGCCATAGAGAGGTGCCACATAGGATTGTCTATTCCTAGCTTTATATTATATATTGATTAATTTTACACTTATTTGTAATCGAGAGAGGCAAATGGTGTAATAAATAGTTATTGCAAGTAAGGTAACCAAAAGGGACTTATTACAAAGAGCATGTTTCAGTCCAAGTATATATTTCTGGTTCTTCAATATTACTATTTTGATAATTAATTTGTATAACCGAGAGGAGTGCAATTGATTGTTCAATTTAAGTAATAATATATAAATGTAATCGTGAGAGGCATTTATACATTTATGAGAAATAGAAATTGAAGATTAAGGAATTTAAATTATAATAGAAATATCAAGTGAAATCAGGTTCCCAACACCTTTTCTCATATTTGTGAAAAATCAAAATATATCTCCATTGCTCTATTTACACATTTTTAGTTAATTCACTTACAACTCAACTCTTGTTTATTCTCTCAAATAGTAATTAAACCAAGAAACGTTTGTAGAATAGGTAAACCAATCTCTGTGGGTTCGACATCTTTTTATACTATAATTTGACAGAGTACGAGTTAAAATATATATACGCCAGACACTCGTCAATACCCTGTCAGTATATGACACATGCCATATGGGTATTATAGAGGACTGAAGGGTGTTCATGAAGAAATAAATTAGCAATCTAGATACTCCGTCAGTATAGATATATACCATATGAGTATCATTGTATACCACAACAATATACTTCAATTGGCACTGATTTGGTATACTATATGCTAGAATAAATCATTTTTGAGATATAGAAAAATAAATATAATAAATAAAAGTAGTATATCGAATCTCTTTTTTATTGATATAAAAAACAAAAAATAGAACAAAAAATAGGAGCCAAAAGGTGTATAGAATTAGATTATGAAAAAAAAAAAATTATAAAGGGAGAAAAAGTGAATGAAAATCACTAGAAATTAAAAAAGAAATAAAAGAAAAAAGGCAAAAAAAAAAAAGTGAATGAAACTAGATTATGGAGAAAAGAAAAGAAATAAAAGAAAAATGAAATCAAGTGATTGAAATTAGATTGTGGAGAAAACAATTAAATGAAATAAAAAGGAACAAGAAATAAAGAAATAAAAAAAAAAAAAGAAAGGAGCTAAAATTAAATATGGAATTAGGTTATGGTGAAAAAAGAAAATAAATAATAACATAATTTGAAAAAAAAATTATGAACAAAAACGGAGAAAAAAAGAAAACAAAAGCAACAATAAAAGGATAAAAGAAGAAGAAAAAAATAAGATAACAAGCAGAGAAATAAAAAAGAAAGGAGAAAAAAGAGACACCTACAAAAGCTACAATGAGTACAAAGAGTAAATAGTTTTTGAGGTACGAAAGTAAGGAGGGTATAAAAGGATAATTATTTTGTGCGTAGTGAGCATTAATATCATTTTCCCATAATATTACCTTATTTCATCCTAAAATAAATATCGATTTAGCTCATTTTACCACCTATATATTAAAAATTAATAAATACAATGTATAATCTACTAAAGTGTCTCTTTTGGGACGAAGGGAATATTAATTAACCAGGGTAGTTACAACATGAACGTCCGTACTGACCATAGAGTATTATTCCAAAGCAGTAGCTTCAATTAATAGCAATATTTACAATAACATTTCTCCAAAAGTACTTCCTAATTTATCTTAATTGCTTCGTAGGCAAACCTAGAATGAACTTGTAGTAAGACATCCGCAAAGTTTACCATTCAATTTCCAAATAGTGGTATAATTGTATGAAAAGACTTGAGAGAACGAACCTTTATTCCTGAAAATCAAGTTAATTTTCATTAATTTTCATAAGTCTTTACTCTAGAAAACAAATGTTATTTTCAGTGTTAATTAGTTATCTTTTGTCCCATGACTTCCCAAATACGAAAAGCTAATATTTTGTTCACTAAGCAAATTTCATTGAAAAACAAACAGTTTATACATACTTGAGTATTTTATTCTAATATCTTTTTTGTTCTGTTCTGACAAAATGAGTGTTCTTCCTCTGGTTGGAATAATTTGTTTAAGATGTCTCATTTAAAATGAGTCAATGTCTCAGCTGTGATCGACTTTATTTTAGTAGCTGTGTAATTAGTGGTTAACTATTACCCTTCCGTTCATTTTTAGTTGTTCACTTTTGATTTTATACGTGCTTTAAAAATAATAAATGAAGTATATACTTTACCATAATTATACACACGTTAATTGGTGTATAATCTAAATAGACTTGGAAAATATAATTAATATATTAAGGGTAAAACAACAAAAAATGTTTGCCTTTCTTTTGATATGCTAAAGTGGACAAGTAAATGTGAAAATTTATTTTTAGCATAGTGAACAAATAAAAATTGAACGGAGAGAATATTTATCTAAAAGTTATGATAAATAAAATTCTTTTTGAAAATAGACTACTAATCCCGCCATAATACTTGTTAGAAGTTACGGACTATACATCTCATCCTTAGTTAATTAAGATTTAAAAGCATACTTATTGGAGTTGAAATAATATGCAAATTGCTTGGAGATCTGCAAGAAAAAAAGGAAAATGAGAATGCAGAATTTGAAGATAGTAATCTGCAAGATTATGTTGAATATTCTGGAGATACAGTGATTCAAGAAGAGTCTTCTTTGAGTCTTTATTTATCATACCTCCTTAACAGTTGACGACAATCAATCACCACAGACCCGATTTTTGTTTCGCACCATCCACGGGCGAATCCATCATATCTCCTTAATTCAGGGAATAATTTTCAATAGAAAAGGGATTGACTTTCAGCTTCCTTCTTTTTTGGTAGAAAGGATAGCAATAATATTAGGGAAAACAACACAAATTACCCATTAAAGGCAAAATAATTACACAAATTTGCCCCCATACAAACTAATTGTTAAAACGGAAAAGGGCTAAAATTACCCCTGAACTTTGAAAAATAGTTCATCCATACCCTTCGTTATACTTTAGGGCCAATTATACCCTTACAGTTATACTATGGGGTCAATTATACCCTTATGTCTAACGGCTGCCACGTGGCATCATCTCAGCCCTTCAAAATTATTTTACCCTCAAATAATTTTTTACCCACTAAAATAACTCAAAACGACCCGAATTTTTTTTCTAGCAAAAATAATACGAAATTATTTTTATATTTTTTCTGGAAAAATAATTCCCTATTATTTTTGCTGGAAAAAAAAATTCGGGTCGTTTTGAGTTATTTTAGTGGGTAAAAAATTATTTGAGGGTAAAATAATTTTGAAGGGCTGAGATGATGCCACGTGGCAGCCGTTAGACATAAGGGTATAATTGACCCCATAGTATAACTGTAAGGGTATAATTGGCCCTAAAGTATAACGAAGGGTATGAATGAACTATTTTTCAAAGTTCAGGGGTAATTTTGACCCTTTTCCGTTGTTAAAATACCCACTACGGACAAAACATTTTACCCGACCTACACTTTCTTTGACAAGGCAGCACATTGACGTGAAGTGACCGAAGCATATTGTGACCTAGGTAGTGACTCTTGCCTTTTTCATTTTTGTCTTTTCTAGTTTTGTCCTTTTCTTGTTTTTTTTTTTTTTTTTTCTGATTTATAAAATATAAAACTAAGCATATTGTGTCCTTTTCTTGTACTAATAATAATATAGAAAAATTAAATATTTAAATTACAACATGAAGACATTAAAAATATATACTGTTAAATTCACTAACTTATCTAATAATATCTAAATTAGTAGAAAATATATTCTTATAATTTTTATCTTTTGTAAATAAAACAAATTTATATTTAAAATACGACTCTATTTTTTTTCACAAGTAAAATTTATATTTAAATACATACTTATTGGAGTTGAAATAATGTGCAAATTGCTCGGAGATCTGCAAGAATAAAAGGAAAATGAGAATGGAGAATTTGAAGACAGTAATCTGCAAGATTATGTTGAATATTCTGGAGATACAATGATTAAAGAAGAGTCTTCTTTGAGTCTTTATTTATAATACCTCCTTCTTAACCGTTGACGACAACCCATCACCACAGACCCCATTTTTGTTTCGCACCATCCATGGGCGAATCCATCATTACGGTACCTGGTTCATCTAATTCAGTATATTCACGTGAAAAAAAAATTATATGTAAAAATTTATTAAAAATTACAACAAATAGTAATTACAAATCCATAACTTTAAAAATATAACAGGTTAATGCTAAAAACGTTAAACCCTAAAGTTTTAGTCCTGAATCCACCTCCATCTCTCTATGTCATATGCTTGATTTCACCGCAAAATATAGTTTCGAAAATCCTAAAGCACAACCTGGCAAAATGTCTCTGCTTGTTTAGCCAATCAATCTCTAATAACAAAATCACCCACTCATCAGAGGCGGTGTCAGGATTTGAAGCTTATGAGTTCGAAGTTCTAATACCAATTTGTTTATGAGCACACGATTTCCTTAAAAACACAAACCAACAACGAAAGGTACAACTACAATACCAATTTACATATTCCCATTGAGTTTATGAGTTTTACCTAGCATTGTAAATCATAACATAGCCGAGGCAATGGCTGCTCAGTACGTTTGCAAGTCAATTGATAAGAAACAGCCATTACAGTTTGTGTACAATAGAGATGGACTCACTGTGTGATGGAAATGCTGAAACACAAAGAGACCAATTACCTCAAACTGAAGTCTTTTGTGGAAGACACTATTGGCATAATGAGTTATAGGCTTATATGGTCGCTCAACTTTGGGTAATTGGCCACCATAGTTGTTTACCCTAAAAATGGATAACAATTAAATTTGTACGCGGAGCAAAGGATATGTGGTTTGATTTAACACTATTGGTTATTATGTGATAAACAATAAAGTAGATGCAAATATAAATGAACCAACCACAGCGAAATAATGATCGACCTCGGGTTCTGGGAACCGGGATCAAGCTACAGCGTCTATATAATGAGCAATGAACAATAATGAAACACTTAAGACGAATGAACACTTGCTAACAATTGTATTGCTTTTGTGGATTTATTCATGTGAAAAAGAACCGCCTAAAGTAAAGGAGGGCCTCCTCTTTATATAGTAGAGGAGTCCTAACCCTAGTACAAATCTAAATAGGGCACACAATCTTTCAGTTACTGATGGGCGGGATCGGTGCCGAAATATCCGCCTGGTGGCGGATATTTTGGTCTCCCCATTATGGTGATTAACTGCCTTCTCATCGTACCTCGGTGTCTGACTCCAACCGAACTCAACGACCGAGATCAATTCCCATGTCGGGAAACCGAGGATATCCTCGTCCTCGATTTTACCCGTATACGGATAGCCCCCCATTTTCCAAGGGGAAGTACCTCGGGAAATGGATCCGGATAGAACCGAGTAGGCTGTGCCTATCTGCCCAGAAAAAGACGTTCCCATCAAATCCTTGCATTCTTCCCGATGTCAGTTTTATCATTATTTCAGCCGCCTAATATTTCTTGGGAATCCGTTTCATCAATATTTCAGCCGCCTAATCATTCTTGGGAATCCTCCCCTCGTCAAAATTCTCGAATCGCTCAAAAACTTTTGCATTCTCCTTTATATAAAGCCCATAAGTCTCCTTCTTGCCATGCACTTTTGACCTTAAACCCTAAACCTTATTTTTTCTTGAAAATCCTTTGTTTCTTCTGCCAAGTTCCATATCCTCTTCTTAGTTCTGAATCTTTTTTCTTAGAACATTATCTTTCTCTGCTCGACACCACGCGTTAATTTTGGCCATGGCTTCTTTACCGCTGTTGACCCAAGGCGAGGATCATTCTGCGTCTCCACCATATTCACCGCCCCTGTCTGCTACGGGGGCTACTGGTCCTGAAGAGGAACTAGAATTCCTTGCTGCTGATATTCTTCCTGCCGGCTTCAGATACGAGAATGACTGCGAAATATCTTCCTACCTCGACTCTGTGGAAAAATT